>NC_068392.1:19047708-19750692 GCF_023724105.1 Carassius gibelio
AACGTTCCTCCGAGAGCGAGCTGTGCTGGATTTGGACACTACGTGAGCGTTTGACGCTCGGCTGCGACTCAAAGCAGACGCTTAGTCTTCTGACAGCCTCCGAGTGCTTGTGGGAAAATAGTGACAGTAGATCTTAAGTGAGAGTAGAAACAGATACCGCCAGGAATTTGAAAACGTACACTTTTCATTCTGTTTTTTTTTTACACTGAAAAAAAAAAATAATAAAAATAATAATAATTATATATATATATATATATATATATATATATATATATATATATATATATATATATATATATATATATATAAAATCAGTACTTAATCAGTACTTTTGTCTTGTTTTAAACATTCTTTAAACCAAGATAAAACAAACTTGTGCAAGATTATAAAACATAGAGAATATCTTATTATTATTATTATTATTATTATTATTATTATTATTATTATTATTATTATTATACATACAATGCAGAGGACTCAGAAATATTGTCAAATGCATTGTAATCCAATTCAGCAAATACTTAATACATTTGAAATTTTATACAAATTTAAAAAAAAAAATAGAAAAAAAAAAAAAAAAAAAAAAAAAAATATATATATATATATATATATATATATATATATATATATATATATATATATATATATATAAATAATATATTTTAACATTATTAGCAGTGGTAGTAATAAATGTTTTATGTAATACAATGTATTATAAAAATTATAAAATGTATGCATATATTTTGTATTTAGCAAATATGTTGATACATAAATAATAAACATTTTACATTATTATTATTATTAGTATTAGTAGTAGTATTCCCTACTGGCAATGTGTTTAATGGCTGATTCTCTTTTATGGATATTTAGATTATTACTGAACATTACAGTGTGAAACTGCAGTGTAATTAGCTGTGATAATCATCAGTTAGCAGGGGCATCAACTTAAAAAAAAAGAAAAAAAAGATGAATATATAAAGCAAGAGAACAGAAACCTATGAAGCGTCTTCTCTCCACCAATCAGCAGTCTAAGTGAAAAGAAAAAGGCTAAAGCATTTTTCCATTGAGGCCTCGATCCTTCTCCCTTTAGCAGGACAAACAAAAGAGCAGGAGGGAAAGGGGTGGAAAAGGCCATTCAGGGTTCGAAGAGTGTTGCTAAACAGGATTAGGAATCTACAGAATGAAATAAACAGCGTGTGTGTGAATGGTGAGGGGGACGAGTGACGGAGACAAAGGCCAGATTAACCATCTGTGGGGTTCGCTGTGCTGTTGAGATTAATAGGCTTAGGATTCATCGGCGACTGTTTGCACAGAATCAGGCCACAGAGGATGAACGGAGAGAGGCAGAGCTGGAGAAACTGACCCCAGGACTGAGAGCCAAAACACGGCCGTTCAGATCCGACTCATTCCAACACATACAGCTAATGCTCAGAAATCAAGCTCTGGAAACCACCCCCTCCACCCCCCAACACACACACACACACACACACACACACACACACAATTAACTTTAGAAAGAAATACTTCCAATTAATCAGATTGCCAAGATTTTAATCATGTTTACTGAAAGAACGATGCTCATGTATTTAATAAAAAAATACAGTAAACATTGCAATATTGTGAAATATTGTTAGCATTTAATAAATATAAAATATAAAATAACTGCACACAGCAAAAACAAAAAATAAATAAATAAATAAATAGGTTTACATTATTCAATTCAATTCAAGTTTATTTGTATAGCGCTTTTTACAAAACAAATCGTTACAAAGCAACTTTACAGAAAATTATGTTTCTACAATATTTAGTAGTAGCTAGTAGTTTGTGCACATTTGACAGGATTTTAGAAAAAATAAAAATAATAATAATAATACAAGACGTAGTCAGCTAGACGATGAACTATCAATATTATTAATTAAGTTATTATATGATTCAGTCACACATTTAGCAATAATTGTTAGTTCTGTTTGTTGATTCAGGGTCAGCATCATCTGAGGTCCTCTGAGGGTCAGCATCATCTCTTCTCAGGTGTTCTGGATCCAGACTGGAGCTTGTGTAAATCCTAGTTACCACGGGATGTAAATCCCGTGGCAAAACATAGAAACAAAATAGAGACATCATTAGCATAGCTGCTGATCCAACAAAGTAAAATTAGTTTAACCCAAGCTAATGAATAAAAATGCACCTTTGATCAGATGCAACTACACTCACAATTTAAAAGATACATTATTTGTATGCTTGGCGAAAGAGATGTGTTTTTAATCTAGATTTAAACAAATAGAGTGTTACATTACAGAAATAAATATATAAAAATATAATATGTAAATGTATTAGTACAGACAACAAATTGTAATAATTTTGTTTCTGTATATTTGATCAAATATATGCATTAAAATACATTATTTTGAACTGTATAAATAAATGCAATTTTTTTTTTTATCAAATACAGTAAACTGGTAATATTGTTAAATAGTATTAAAATTGTTTCTGTAAAATCAAGTGACACTAAAGACTGGAATAATAGCTGCAAAAATAAAAATAAATACATAAATAAATAGAATTCATGCAAACTGATTTTTGTGAAAACATTTTCTTCTTTTTTTTCATTCCAAAGAACATTATTCACTAATAACATTTGCACTTTAATACTAATTAATGTTGATTAATAATTTGAATACTATTTAATAATTGTATAAAAACTGTTTTCAAAACTTTTACACTGTACTGTTTATTCATAAAAAAAAATAAAAAATCTATAAATAAAAATAAATAAAATATATTCTATAATGCCGTTGTTTTCTATCCAAGCTCTCTAGAGTGTCCTGCTATTGGTTTTGAAGGAAGCGCTGTCTAATACAGATTCTGACTGTAGCTAATCTGACACGCAGGTAATGTGCTGAATCTCATTCCAGCAGAATCTGCCTCGCTAACTGAAGCGAGTTTGATAATGACTGTGCTAATTTCAGCATTTTGCAGTCAATTAACATTGTACAGATACAAAGTTTAGATCTAAGCGCGGCCTCAAGGAGGTGTTCACTCAATATCACAAGTAGAACAGCAGAACCACTTTCTTCTTCAGTGGATGCTAGAAGAGGAAAAACAGGTCAAATCCTTGCCTTGTTTTTATTCAAAACTATACACAATCCTTATGAAAATGTGTGCTTGGTATCTTACTTGTCATATTTCACTGACTAAATCTAGTATAGTTTGGCAGATGTCACTTAGTTTTGTCCATTTCTTGAAATCCAGTAATAAACTTGGGCCCTGCACCTTTAAGACTTCTATATGTAAATGAGCTGTTATGATTGGATAACCTCCCTGTACCAGTGTAGTGTGTGTTGGCCTTCATTTAATTGCTGATAATGTCAGATTACTTTTATGACTCCCCAAAAATCCAATGATATTTATGAACTGACAATTCCATTTATTTATTTATTTATTTATTCATTCATTCATTCATTCATTCATTCATTCATTCATTCATTCATTTATTCAATCATTCATGCATTCATTTATTTATTTAAAAATGTATTTAAGTTACTCTACATAACATTTAGAGTCATTGAATATAAATATTTATAAAAATGGTATTAACATTATTATTATTATTATTATTATTATTATTATTATTATTATTATTATTATTATCATCATTATTATTATTATTACTTTTATTATTATTATTATTATTATTATTATTATTAATACTACTACTACTACTACTACTACTACTAATAATAATAATAATAACATTATTACTATTATTATTAATATTATTATTATTATTATCATAGGATAACACTAAACTTCAATCAATCAATCATCCAATACTTGAACTAGAATAAGCATTAACTGAAATAAAATATACTGTACAACAAGCTAGTTTTAGATAATTTAGCTAAATTTATCATTTTCTTTAGTTTTTAGAAATAATTTTATTCATTGATTTAGCCTCATCTTAACTAATCATACATTTTGAGGTATAACCATGCTTTGATTTTTGATTTATGATTTTAAATATGCTCTGCCATTCGTGAGCATTTCATCTGAAATTTACTCAACTTTATTGTTACATGCTCAACAGATTGGACATTTGGACAATATTTGGCAAAGACAATGTTAGCAAGCGATTCCACAACACTAGTCTCATGGTATAATGTTTAAGTGTAGTTGCTATATTTCTTAAAACAAGAACTTGACACACAGATAAGTGTAATTTGATCAAACATGTTTGCACATTTAAGATCGAGAGCTCCAAATCCTCGTCAGAAATCATTTCTGCTCCAGAAGGGAGTTGAAGAAACATGCAGATGTGAATCAATGACCCATGGACGCGGAGCTCGGCTGTTGTTTCCCAACACAATCTCATTCTGCACTAATCCTCTCAGCCTGATTTCCATCAAGCAACGTTTGTGCGCAGGACTTAAATGAGGCCTTTGGCAACTTCTCGATTTCTTCTCATTAGTTTGCTTGGCTTGTAAATTTGCCAGCAGACTAAGTGTGGTTTGCTCAGGCTGATTAGTCTGCTGTTGCTGTGAGGAGGATCAGCTCTGGAGACCATCTTCCCGATTGGCTATTAGTGGATGGCGCTTTGTTTAATTAATCAGCCACGCTGCAAACACACTGTTTAACTGTTTAAATTGGCCGGCCACAAACTTCTCAGATAAAGAGCCTTTGCCTGAGGTAAATATTTTACAAATGATTGCAGGTGAAACTGCAAACTCTGCTCTTCCTGTCCTACAGTCTGCGGTGTGTATCACTGAAACAGCAGCGCACGCTCGGACTGAACATAACGCTGTCTGCTCAATTATTAACAACCGACCGTCATCATAGTGTGAGCGCACCCGAACAAGCTCTTGATCCAGTCACTTTCAATGTTCATTTCCCATCAACTTGATTCATACTAGGCTTTTTTTCTTAGTTCCTGTATACATGAATATATCTCAAGTACTTTTTTTTTTTTTTGCATTAATTTTGACAATTAAGCATATTACATTCCAATTGTAAGAACTGTGAAAAAAATACAAAAAAAAAAAAAAATACATAAATAATTAAAAACGGATAACAATAAGAAAAAATAAAATCCAAAATATTTATCTATCATGGTACTGTATTACAGCTGTATTACAGTAAAATCAGACAAGTAAGCACTTGATGTACAGTATAAGTAATTGATGTAAGTATTGAGTACAAAAAATATATAAACTATAGAAATATAATAAAAATGACCACAGCACATACTAAAACAAAGTATAATATATATTTAAATATTAATAAATATTATAAAATTATAGAAATAACACTAATATAATGTCTCTATTACATTTTTAACCAATTAAAA
Source organism: Carassius gibelio (assembly GCF_023724105.1). Taxonomy (NCBI): domain Eukaryota; kingdom Metazoa; phylum Chordata; class Actinopteri; order Cypriniformes; family Cyprinidae; genus Carassius; species Carassius gibelio. Next base: position 19,053,050 of record NC_068392.1, read on the forward strand.
AAATATATAAACATTATTATTATTATTATTATTATTATTATTATTATTATTATTATTAATCACTATTAAGAATCATTAATAGCAAAAAAAAAAAAAAATAAAAAAAAAAAATATATATATATATATATATATATATATATATATATATATATATATATATAATATTATATAAAAAGAATCCCAGTAATCTCATATATGTTTTCTGTAGAGTTTCAGAAGAACTCTCAACAACATACAAATACAAAAATAATTTAGGACAGAAAGGAAACTTAAAACGTCAGTAATGTTCAGAGTAACTGGTCTGTACTTGTACTCTGCATAATGACAATAAAGTTGAATCTAATCTAATCTAATCTAATCTAAACAGGAGTTTCATGTCATCATGGTTGCTAGGCTGGCTGCTTTATTGAACAATCAACACCCCAGCAATATCCATTTGATATGTTTTCTGTCAGTTTCAGCCAAGGTATTTTGTTTGCAGTTTTTCTCTCCAGGTATATCGCGGACATTCTTTGAAGCCACATGTATTGTAGTGCCCTGCAGTCGAGCAGCAACAGGCTCCTCGGGCTGTTTGTTTACTTTGTGTTTTGGACTCCACAGGTGGCTAATGTGGCCTTAACAGCAGCCTTTCGGCTCCCAGAGAAACTGACTTATCTCTCGAACACCAGGGGCCTATCGCAGGTATTCCCACACAATTGCTTCCCCTACTCATTGCACTCTTGAGATGCCTCTCTAGCATGAGCACAAACATTCAATGTCCTGTGTAACTTATAGAGTGTGTCGTGCTTAAATGTCAAGGGAAGAACTCGATGTGAATCGTGTCCTGTTGGGAATCTTCACAGCAGGAAGAAAACAGCAGATCAAGGAATAAAATCCCCTTAATTGTTACCAAGCAAACACAAACAGATGCCATTGGGGGATTTTAACCCCTCTTGCAGAATGTATAAGCTTTACCTCTATTGCTGCCTAGAGTTCTCCTGGGAAGTTACGACTTCGGGAGTTGTAATTAATGGTGCGGTCGAATCGTGTTGGAAAGATTATCTTTACAAGTTGAATGCACATGAACGACACAATAAATATGTAATTACCTCTGGGAAACTTTAGATAGTTTGCTCTTAAACAATATTTTCAACTTAAAACTTTTTAAAAAGCATTTTGGCTGTTCATTTGCACAGCAGTGCTGTTTTGGGCACCTGAAAACACAAACTTTTGAAAACAGGATTCAAAGTGTAAGTTTTTGAAAATTATATTCTTATCGTTTCCATGTTAGCTACAAAAATGTAAATTTGTTAAAACTGTGACATCATGCATTTCACGTGTTCAGTCTATAGGTATATAGGTGCAGGAGTGTAGTGGCCTGAGATGAATAATACAGCATTTTTAGTCATTTCTAGAGATCCATGTGAATGTGGTTGGTATTGACAATGGGGCAATGTCTGTTTGCGAAAAAAAAAAAAAAAAAAAAAAACACTTTCATTTTTTGCGCATAGTTTTCCTGGAAATGTACCCTAAACCACCAGTGTGAAATTCTAGACTACATTCAAGATTTTAGAAATACTCTTGTTTGTATTCATATTGGATCACGTGCCATACGTCTTCCAAAGAACATCTTACTTTTGAAGTTGCAAAAATGGTATGTTGAAGTCATGCAGAAAATAACGTATTTCCGAGGTGAATGCACATGAATGTAAATGTATTACTTTGTTAAATATACATTAACCCCACCAGAAAGTTTTAATTACCAGCAAAAAACTCTGTATTTACTTTGAGCCCATACGTTTCGAAGTTTGGGCATCTTAGTACAACATATGATGAAAACAATGGATGCAACGTCTGCATTGATGGTAAACTTGCTGGAATAATATTTTATTATTACTTCACTATAAATATGCTATTTTCTGCTTCTTTCTTACATACAAACTTTGGCGCATAACTCGTCCCACACCTTTTGTCATAGACCTATGAATAATGTCATGTGGCTTATTCAGTTCAGAAGTGATTGTTTGTACAATGTTCGCACAGCAGGTGAAAAATCTGGTGAAACAATTCCCATAGACTTCACATGGGACCAAACTTTGTGACATCATATCTCCACATAGCCATGCCATACCAACCAGTTACAACACTCTACCAAGACAACATCATAGAGACAAGCAGGCAGCCTATTTGGAGTCAGACCGTCAAGCACTCTTTAAATGTCAACTAGTCACACCCTAGCAACCACTGTCTAATACCTTAGCAACCCAAACCTATGGAGGCATATCTTCAAATCTGAATGTCACAGACTCATGGGGGTGCTTTTAACAATTATTACTGGCCAACAGCCTTTGGAGTATCATGATTGACAGATTCCAAGCAACTCCTTAGCAAGCAAACAGAGTACCCTAGTAAGCATTTGTATCAGAACATCTTATAAACATGGGGACTGGCTCATTTGACTCATGCTAGCAAACAGGACTTTCATCATCCTACACATACTCCTCACTATTGATTCTCAGCATGTACTCAAGATCTTCAATGAGGATGTGTGCAAAGTCCTCAGGATTCAGAAGATAAGGAAAGCCGAAGGCCCAGACAGTGTCTCTACAGCCTGCCTCAAAGTATGTGCTGTTCAGCTATCACCCATCTTCACATTTGATCTTCAACAGACCCCTGGAGCAGTGTGAAGTCCCCTCCTGATTCAAACGCTCTACCATCAACCCTGTACCCAAGAAATCAAAAATCACAGGACTTAATGACTTTAACATTTGTGGTCATGAAGTAATTTGAGAGACTGGTCTTGACCTACTTGGTGGACATTAATGTACACTTTGTTGGACCCCCTGCACCGAGCAAACAGGTCTGTGGATGATACAGTTGATATGGGATTGCACTATATCCTCCAACATCTGGACAAACCAGGGACTTATGCAAGGATCTTGTTTGTGGACTTCAGTTCCGCTTTAAACACCATCATCCCGGACACCCTTCAGAATAAACTCACACAGCTCTCTGTACATTGCTCTATAGCCCCTTTCACACTGCATGTCGGACCCGCAATATTTCCGGAACATTGCCGGGTCGCCTTCTGTGTGAAAGCAACCACGTCCCAGAATTTATTACCGAATTGAACCCGGGTCGGGGACCTAGTAACATTGCGGGGTTCGACCCGGGATGAGTGCTGTGTGAACAAAAGCCAGATCTAATTCCGTGTCGAAGTGATGACGTGCGTTATCGCGCGACTCTTTTACCGGCTGTTTTGAAGGAATATCAACGTTCGCGACGAAAACACATGTGCAAACTGTAATGACGTTTTCGACTCGTACATTACAAGTCACGCGCTGATGTCACGTGTCGTTACGGGATCTTCAAGGGTTGTGTGTGAAAGCACGCACATATACCAGGTCATCACTGGCAGTATGAAAGTGCAAAATCTAGCGACCAGGGAACAATTGCAGGAACACTTTACCCCTGTATTTGCCAGAATGGCAGTGTTAAAGGGGCTTATCTGTCACCAGCTTTCTGACAGACAGGCAGCAGCTAGAGAGGCTGAGAAAAATCACATCCAACACCCGCACCATCAGCACTGGAGTTCCTCAGGGCTCTGTTCTCTCCCCACTGCTCTTCTCCCTCTAAACAAATGACTGCACCTCTAAAGACCCCTCTGTCATTCTCCTGAATTTTGCAGATGACACTACAGTCATCGGCATCATCCAGGTCAAAGACAAGTCTGCTTACAGATGACAGGTTGAGCAGCTGGCTGTCTGGTGCAGTCTTAACAACCTGAAGCTTGAACACACTCAAAACCCTTGAGATGATCGTGGACTTCAGGAGAAACCCCATTTCTCTCCCCCTACTCACCATCATGAACAGCACTGTGGCTGCAGTGGAGTCATCCAGGTTCCTGGGCACAACCATCTCTCAGGACCTGAAGTGGGACGTTCACATTGACTCCATTGTGAAAAAGGTCCAGCAGAGGTTGTACTTCCTTCATCAGCTGAAAAAGTTCAACCTGCCACAGGCACAGATGACACAGTTTTACTCGGCTATTATTGAGTCTGTTCTGTGCTCTTCTATAACTGTCTGGTTTGGGTCAGCAAGCAAATCAGATTTAAGAAGACTGCAACGGACTGTTAGGACAGCAGAAAGGATCATTGGTGTGCACCTGCCCAGTCTTCAGGATTTGTACAACTCCAGAGTGAAAAAATGGGTAGGTAACATCATCAAAGACCCCTCTCACCCTGGACACAACCTGTTTGCACTTCTCCAGACACTACTGATCTCTGTGCACAAGAACATTTATACAAAAAAAAAATAATAATGTTTAATTATTTTCCCCCATGCCATCTCCATCTTAAACAGCTAATATATTAATCATTACCTGTGTTCTGTAATTCATTCCCCTAAATCATTCTACATCTTTAATTATTGCCTTTCTAAAGTATTATGTAAACACTTATGCATATCTCTATTATTTATACAGACCTATATAGAGTTAAAATGCACAAATCTGTACATAAATCAATATACTGTTCCAGATTCCTTCACATTGTTTATTATTAAGTCTTGCTAAATTATTATTTTGTTCTCATGTCAGATGTGTATGCATGCACGTATATTTGTATATACCAGGAGCACCGAAATAGAACACACAACAAATTCCTTGTGTGTTTGCACACACCTGGTGAATAAAGCTAATTCTGATACTGATTCTGATTCTGATTCTGATTCTAAACTGCCAGCTTACCTGACATTCCAGATCTGCTCAGTTGCTGTCAGTAAAACTCATCATTCACTGTTTATATCTGTGTCTGAGTCTGCTTCTGAAACCGATGCGTGTTCTTAATTCATAGATTTGTAGAAGTCAAATAAAAAAAATCTATATTTTTGGTCAAAAAAATATACAATATGAAGAGAAAATTTAATTAAAAACAATTTAGCAGGTCTACTAAAAAATAAACCTGACAGTCAAAATTCATAATATCAAAACGTAATTATGGTCAATACCAATTTAACTTTCATTGAAGTTCTTTAATTGACAAGCCTCCAAAGAACATTAGGCCTCGAATGGCAGCAAACACAATGTGCATTCATCTCATAAACATGATCATTGTGACTGCAGCTGGAGATTGCGTAGTTTCTCAGCATTTCCTTCCTTTAATGTAGTCCTGATAAGATAAAACCAGAGTAAATACTCTCCTTTAAGACAATGATTGGCAGATTGTTCGGATATTGCTTGGGGATGTCTATGGAAAAGTGATTTCATATGGATCTACATTGTTTTGCAACATCAATCTCTCATTACTAATTTCATTATCAGTGTTAATTTCAAGCGCCAGCACGTGTAATTCATTATACGGAATGACAGCGGTCTGTTTGACCATATCTCTGCCAAAAAACAAAGCAAATTTAATAAAAAGCTACATTGTTGCAAAAGTGATGAAAAGCTGTTTGGAAAGAAAAAACATGGAACTGCGCACAATGGGACGAATACATCGGTGGAATTCAGCACAGCTGTTTTTTATTAACAACATTCTGGCTGTATGAAGATATATTATATTTTTGTTCTTCTGTTTCATACATCAAGCTAAAGGAGCCAATTAATTCAGAAAGTGCTTAAAGAAACTTTGGGATTTGGCCGTTATGACACTCTTAACAATATGCAACATATTAATCGCGCATTCATTCCCAAGAGTGGTACCATTTATCTAGGCGTGTAGATGCATGAATGTAGTCCCTCTTTTATGTTTAATTTTAAATCAAAGATAAGTTCCAAATATTACTGTTCAGAAGTTCAAGCAGAGCAAGTGAAAAGCTTTGAAAAACTTTGATTAAATTTTCAAGAAATATTCACATCATTAATCGTGTGGAGTAACTTTTTTTAGGTAAAATTATAGCTTACAAATATTAAGAATTATAAATTCATATAGCTTATTGCAGTAATAAACTGTGTTTTGAGAAGTCGCACTACATGACATTTTACAACCTGAACATGCTTTATATTTATATGCATTAAACTTATATCTTTATAATGTATTTTCCTATTCCTGTATATATATTTAATCCTAAACTTTCTCGAAAGTGAAGTGAAACTGTTACTAAACAGAATTTCCGAACAGCATTTCTGTGTTTAAAATTCCTAATACATCACGGTTTACAGCAAAAGTTCTTGGGAGAAATAAATTTTTCCCTTCTTCAAGTAGAGCAGCTTTTAATCTACCCCCCACACACAGCATATCTGCCAGACGATCGGTGAGAACTGTCGAGTGTGTGCGTCTCTATGCCTGCACACCTGCCAGAACTCAAGGAGAAGTTACAACGCTCTCCAGGAACAAACGTGCAGTTCACCATCCTCCTGGATAGCTTGCAGTGCTGCTGTGAAGACAACATCAAACATGTGCAGATCTTTTTATAGAGATATTTGTTTTGCGACCAACAGGGCTTCCTGGCAAAGGCTAGCAGTCAGCAGTCCCAGCGCTGCTACAAAACTGCAACCCACAACAGATGCAAGCATACCAGCTTTATTGGTTAAACAGCATTGTGTTGTCTTGGAGTCCCCCCCCCCCATCCATATATTTAGTGCTAAAAATAGTTTTGCAAAGCAGAATATTGAAGTAGCATCCCTGAACAGATGTAGGAGTGGATATTATTTAGTTGTCTCGCATCGAAGGAAGTTCTGAGGTGTGGTTAGATCAAAGAGGGTTTTGTTAATGCCATGAAATAATAATAACTACTTGAGAGATCACTATTAAAGAAGCATGATTGGAATTGTAGCTATGTACTGACTGACATCTTGTGAAAAAGAAGTGTGCTGAATTTAACTAATTGTGCACTTAGTATGCTTCAAATCTAAAATGTATTAACATAAATATATATTTTGTTCATTTTTTTTTTAAAGTACTCTTACAGTATATGCAAACTGCAACTAAATTACATATATTTACACATGTCCATACAAACAACATTAAAGTATATACATATATGTTTATCACTAGTTGTGAGCAGTGCATTTTAACCAATTGAATGCATAATGAAATTACAAATAAAGATGCACTTAAATCAGGATTATTGTAGTTAAAAGAAAAGAAAAAAAGTTGTTTGAGATAAAATAATAGTTTAACACAATGTACTAAAATAACTAAAATAAAATACAATTAATATATTGACATTTAAATAATAATAATGATGATGACAAAAACATACAATTGAATTATTAAAACTTTAAAATTTACTTGAGACTAGAAAACATATAATTAAAATTGCAAATTAACATGCAGTTAACCTAAGTGTCCAAAAATTTTATTCAGTTTACACTTAAGTATATTCGTTTAAAGGTGTCATATGATGCCATTTCGCCATTTCTTTGTCTTTGGACTGTTAAAAGCTGTTTGTGCATACAGAAGATCTGTAAAGTTGCAAAAGTTAGGGGTATTCTTTATAAAAGTGAATACTCAGCCACACCTTCCTAAAACACATCATTTAAATGCCCCCACGTCTACATCACTGGGTGGGAAGACATAACACCGCCCAAATGCATATGCAAAAAAGTAGTATTCTGTAGTATTGTTGCTGCAATCATGTTGTGGAGACACTGTGTTTCGTTGCTAAAGCCAAACTACTTTGTTTGGCCTTCCAAAAGAGGACACAACAAGAAATCAGTGGTTAAGATTTATTTACAACACTATTCCAGAACAGTTCAACCCAAGTGTTCAGATATGTGCAGTGCATTTTCCGGAGGAAAGTTTCCTGAACCCGGTAAGAGGCGTAACATTTATGTTACATGCTTGAGGTATACAGCCAGTCATGATGTACTGGATAACTGGCCAATCAGAGTACATAGCACTTTTTAGACCGATGAGCTTTGTAAAAATGTATGCATTTCAGAAAGTTGGGGCATAGAGGAGCAACAATAACGTACAGTATATGGAAAACAATTTTTAATTATTTTTTATCTTAAACCATGTAAAAACATTTAATTACACCAAATGTATCAACAGTCAGCATAAGTAAGAAAAAAGTGTTTATTACGTTTGAAATCTGGATATTTATCTTACTAAAACGCATGGATTCGCTACAGGGGGCCTTTATTCACCCCACCGGAGCCATGTGAGGGAAGTTTTATTACAGGTGTGCGCACTTTATTTCATGTCTTCAGCCATAACAGTTGACAACAAACACCTGCTTACACCCATCGAAAGACTTGGAAGAGCAAGGACAATTTTAATATAACTACGATTGGATTATTCTGAAAGAGGAAAGGCACATACACCTAGGATGCGTCATGGCAAATTTTCATTCTCAAGTGAATTAATCCTTTAAGTGTACTTCTTTTCCATAAGGTAATTGAAAAGTCTCCCATTACTTATGTTGTTCACCTTCATGTTATTCATATAATTCAAGTCTATTATGAAAAAAATCCAAAAGATTGTCTTTATTCACTCTCAAATCAAATCAAATCAAAATATAAATCAATTCACACACACATCAAATGTGGTAAAAAATAAATAAAGTCAACTTTCATCAAACCTCTGTGGTTCTTTCACAGCATGTGACCAAACTTTTTGGCCAATAAGCTTTGATACTGGAATATAATGTAACAGTAAAATCTATTTAAATTATTTTCACTCTTTTGGAGTTTTGGACCCCACAGCTTATATTTCAAAAGCGAAATGTTCACACAAATTTTCTATCTGATTTTGCTCAATATCTAGCTGTCGTTGGGTGATCCATCAATCTGTCACCCCCAAAGCCTTTGTTTTACCTTCCCCTTCAACCCTTTCTTCCTTTCATCCTTCTTTAAGCTATTCTCTTTTATCTTCTTTGCCCCTCTTTCTCTCTGTCATCGTTCATACCATAATGTCATCTGAGTTTGCTTCCTGGCCGTCTGAAGTCCCTCGAATACATCCGCTCCATTTCATTACATTGTCCCAGCTAGACATGAACTCAGAACAGGAAAAGTTCAGGGCACGTGATTTCGATGTTTATTGGCCTCAAGAAACTTCTCCCTCAGCCAAATTTCAACTAGTCCATACGTCATTCATTAGAGATCAAAAAGGGATGTCTTGGCCCCCTCTGCATCCTTCAGCTCGTTCACTGTCCCTCAGCATTACTGCTTGGCTTGCACTTTGAACACTTCCACAACTTGGAGCTGATTGTTAATGAACTGTTGCTCGTATCGACTGTAAAACATTAGTCATCAGAAGCTTGCTCAAGTAAGCTGAATGCTAATGAACTCTCAAAAGTACAAGACCATTTTGTGTTGTAATGTTGGGAATAATTTGAGTTAAGATAGACGGAGGTCTTACGGGTTTGAAACAACATGAGGGTAAGTTATTAATGACATAATTTTGCTATCTGGGTTAACAGTTACTGCCAGTTATTGCAAATATTTGATTGCAGTTGTTGCCGCCAAGGGTGGCACAACCAGTTAATGTTTAGGGGGCAATTACTTTTTCACAGAGGATCACCCAGGCAAGTTTGGATAGCTTTTTTTCCCTTAATAAATTCAATTTCAATTTTAAATTAAAGGGTTCATGTGATGCGATTTCAATTAAAATTTGTCTTTGCAGGGTTACAAGCTATTGGTGAATAGAGAAGATCTGTAAAATCCAAAGAGATATTTTTTTTTTAAAAGTTAAGAGTCAACCATGTCTATGTCACAATGTTAGAAGATTTGCATAACACAGCCCAAATTTTCATGCAAAGAAAGAGATCATAAGATCATAAGAAAGAAGGCTGACGAATTTAGAAAGCGACTTCAAATGTGCCCTTCATTTCCCATGAAAATGAAGTATACATCTTATGGACACTTCGCACCCAACCATATCCCAGAATCACTTGTGAATGACAACGGTGGCAGGTGAGAATTCTGTGGAGGACTTCACATTGATATGTAAGTATTGTGCTTTTATTTACTCAAATACCTGGTAAAAGTGTTAAAAGCCATAACTGAAAGTACTTTATTATTATTATTATTATTATTATTATTATTATTTTTATTATAACCTTTTACCTCATAGCTTAGGCTTAACATCAGAAAAAAACAACATCAGTCCAGCCCTGTCTCCATGTGTTCTGGGGTCTTCAGGAGGTGAGTCTCTTGGTGAATGGCCAGCACCTCCTCAGAGACTCTGAGGATAATTCGGTGACAGTGGAATGAGGGACATGTCAAACACTCTGGAGACCACTCTGTGTGATGTACCACTGGCAGAGAGAAAAGAAACACCAGGGTCTGGATTGTGGCACTTCTCAGAAGATCCAGCAGCACTGTCAGGGCCTCGCTGCTCAGCCCAAAACCATTAAACACCTGTCCAGCGCTGTCACATTCACCTTTATCCTGCAGTACAGGGGACTGCTCTGGTTTAGGGAAGGAAGTAAAAGATAAATTGTGTAGAGCTGTGACAATGTAATTAGTAGAAGGAATATTGAGATACTTTTGTAAGCTATAATAACAACTACTCCATATTGGGAAAAACTACTAGTCGTCATATTTAAAACCTTTGCTAAAGGGACAGTTCACCCAAAAATAAAAATTCCAAACCAACAACTTAAGGGTGAGTAAATTATTTTTTTCTGAACTGTCCTTTTAAAGGGGGGGGGGGGGGGGGGTGAAATGCTTGTTTTCACTCAATATCCTGTTAATCTTGAGTACCTATAGACGGTTTCATCGGGGCGCACGCGCCTGGAGCAAAGTTAACTTCCGGTCTGTGTTGTGTATATCGGTCTGACTGCGGTGCCTTCTACAAACGCAGTTAAAGGCAAGGTGATGGGTAGACTGAAGTTGGGCTCAGGTGGTTGTGCTGCGGGATGTGTTTCCCATACATTTATTTATTTTTGGAGACTCGCCACAATTTTAAAACTGATTGATTTTCAAAAAGGCTTCGTTAAATAAACATGAGTAACGTAACATTACGTAACGTTCTGCACGTTTAATAATAATAATTCCTTACATTTATGTTTAAATATCAAAACGAGGCACAGGTGTTTTTATATCGCTGTATTTCTGAAGGAAGACTTGCATGTTATATTCCTGATAAAGCAGCGTGTGAGCGTACCAGCTCTGCTTTGTTTACAGCTGTTACTGGGGAAACCTCTATTTCTCGCGCTTTATGTCTATGCTTTAAAACATCTCCTGCTGGCAAAGAATGAATTTGCATTTTCATTAAGTCCGCCTGATCCACGCAGCAAACATATTTAGTTTGTTATCAAAAAATATCTACTCTAGAGGGACTTGGCTGTTGTTACTGATTCTATTTGGAATCTACCGGAAGTTAAGTGAGGTCCACAAAAGCGCACACGCACATTAACGTTTGTTTATGTTGATGCCGTTGAAACCGTCTATAGAGTAGTACTGCATCCTTCATAACTCCAAAAAGTCTTTAGTTTTATTATATTCATAAGAGAAAGATAGTCTGTACCGATTTTTCCCGGAAAAACACGAGCGTCTGTAGGCGAGACGTGTGGGCGGAGCTAAAGAATCACGAGCGCCAGTAGGCTTTTGCTTTGATAGCGTTTGGAAGCTTGAGGACAAAACCAATCAAAACTAACCATGGCTAACAGCCAGATTCAGCGTATATTTATGATCCAGAATCAGATCCAGAGGCTGAAATTTAACAAGAGCAGCAGCAACAACAGCGTCTCTATGTGGTAAGTACTGAAACTGTATATATATTTGCTTAGTGGTTTTGGAAAATGACTAAGTTCCACTTTGTCGTCTTTTTTTTTTTTAAGCTGTACATGTGGAAAGTGCAGTTTGATGACAACATCACATGTTGTTTACTTGATGTGCTTACACGCCGACAGCTAAATTAAAAACACAGAGATATTTGAAGCCGTTTTACTCGTGCAGTTTGATGACAACATCACATGTTGTTTACTTGATGTGCTTGCGCGCCGATAGCTAAGTTAATAACACAGAGATATTTTAAGCAGTTTTACTCACCGCATGCGGTTCCAACACACGATCGTGACCCTTTTTCGTTGGGACTGCATTATCCTTAAGAAATAAACGATGTGCAAATCCGTCGTCAAACTGGACCTTGTTTGTAAAACAAGCATCTTCGAAATGCAGGGAACAAACACAAACACTTGCACAACTCCGTTGATGCTCTGTAAAAATAAACTCCATCCACTGGTCCCTTAATGCTGTTTCTCTTTTGGTAATCTGTGCAGGGTTGTCTTGCCCTGGCAACCAAAAACACACTTCTTTTGTGACATTTCGCGACGCTCTCGCTCTGATCAGTGAAGTCTGTTGTGCTCTCAGTGCTCTGCTATACGGGAGCGCGCGCTCTTCCGGCAGAAGTGCCTTAGGACCCATATAAGGAAATTCCGCTCCATCTAACGTCACACAGAGCCATACTCGAAAAAAACTTTCCGAAACTTGTGACAAACCGGAAGGAGTATTTTTGGAACAAAAATACTCCTTCAAACGTACGACTTAATTTTTGAAACTTTGTCCATGTTTAGCATGGGAATCCAACTCTTTAACAGTGTAAAAAACTCAGTATGCATGAAATGGCATTTCACCCCCCCCCCTTTAAGTAAAAGTATTGTCTCGCATACTCTAATACACTTTAGTATATAACTATAGTATTGAGAGTAAAAGTAAAGGTATACAGTATTGTTCTGAAAAAGAATCCGTCAATATGGTTTTACATTAATATTACTTCTGCACTACTAAATATACTGTGGGGCAGTTTAATCTACAACAATGCATCATGTTGTAAAAGACTGTATTTTTGTAGTGCTGCTGTTCTGTGAGAAAGAAAAAAACAACATAGTACTTTATATTCGTACGAGTGTGCTTAACGAATGTATTTTCTTACAATCCACCTCTGATTTTTTTGAAAATGAAAGTAACAACATTTATTGTGAGAATATTAACAAATTATTGCTAACTATATGAAAGACTGCATCTGCAGGACTGGGACCAGTCAAACAGAGCACTGTTCAGCTTTCACAGCTGCCGATGAACATTGGGCTGTACTATGCAAAATACTATACTGTGCTTCGATTTTCTCCCCTTTACTCAAGCTACGACCTCAACTGCAGATTCTGTTCCACTTCCGGGTTCTCAAACGTCAGCTCCCCTTGTAGAACCCCGCCTACTTCCACCAAGTCAATAAGTTAATCAAAGCTAAGTAAAGCAGTTTTATGTCCAAAATTGGTTAAGTATGGAGGAAATGTGTCTTTTGAAAGTGTAATTCTGCACATTGGGGTTAGTACTCTATTATTATTAGCTTGAAGAATAATTAAGAATATGATTTGTGGATGCCAGGAATTCTTCAGAAATCTGCAGGGCTTTTCAGTTCAGTTCAGTTCTCAGAATCCCAGATGAGTAGCTAGTCAAAGCATGTGCTTCTAGCTGGATCAGGAATTTACCCAGTCAGACATCTAGCTGAGAAAGTGGTCGACAAATTAGACCGTCTTGGTCAGCAAGGTTTGAAATGGTTTGGATGGTTAACATAACTTAACTGGTTGACCTGCTTCCATAACCTGAACTATCTATCAGCTTAGTTCTGGTTCAATTTACAAATGAAATGTGTATATTTGAACATTGTGGTTGTTTTGTAACAATAATTCATTGTACTTAGTTATCCATTTAAAAAATGGTAAAAATGTATAGAAATGTATAGATTTACCAAATGATTCACTGATTAACAATTCATATCAATTGGATTAAATCACAGACAAACATATTGAACTGAATGTGAAGAGAGGCAAATGAAAACTTGATGGTAAAACTTATATGGAAATTTACTTTATATTTACTAATTACCAAACTTATAAGGAACTTACTAATGAAATGTTTGCATACATGAAAAAAATTTCTGTTGCGAAAAGTATACTTTGTGATTTTGTACTAATGCGATAAAAAGCTAAACTGTTTGAAAAAAGTGCATTTTTATGATATGTTGTGAAATAAGCACTAATAGTTTTTAAAATGTACAACTTGCTTTTGAAAATGCAATTATTCGCAATCAATTATAATAAAAATCAGAGATCAATCTCGATTTGTAATGTGTGCAAATTAAGGTAGATATCAAATATAATCAAATAAATTTTAGGTTGTGAAAAGTGTATTTAAAAGTGTGGTCCCCATAGTTGAAGCAATACCCATATAGGAAAGTATCTTGTTCATCTGGATTTCCTTCAATCTAACAAGTCCCATACTATAGGAGCAAGAGCTGATGAAATGCTCCATTACCACATGGCAAGGTAAACTTTCCGATTATTCCCCACAGTTGTCTTCAGCTCATTAGTGAATATGAAGCGTAGATGAGGTCGCAGGTCCATGTGCCATGGCTGTTTGATCACATGACAGTTCCTCAACATTATCTTCATGGCCTTGGCAACAAACCAGGCAGGGGCCGACAGTAGGCAGCCTTCCCATTCTCTTTTATCATCTCTCTTTCAGTCAGCCTCTGAAAAATCATAAGCAGGAAATAATGAAGCCAGAATGCGCACACAACAGTCAAGTTCAGCGAATCTGAAAGGTGCTGGAGTTTCCCTTCACTTCCTCTCCGTTCATTTCCCAGTTTGCTGCGTTGCCTTCATCTCCAGCTTTGATCACTGCCCCTTTTCTCAGCCATCCTCTGTCTTTCACTCTATCTCTCCTTCCCTTCCTCGACTTTGATCAGTATCAGGCAGTCTTTCTCATCTCTGGCCTCATTCACTGGCTCCCATCTCAGAGGCTTTTACAGTGAGACTATGCTGCTTATGTTTACGTGATATTGAATATGCATCTTCTTGGCAGATGCACCCTTGCTCAGACCAAAAAAAAGTGAATGTTTTATAAGTTATTTCAGAAACTACAATGCCATTCAACTACAATGCCATTCTTCTTAGCAGCATCAAATGTACTTCTCCTAAAGTTTATGCAGAAAACCTATGAAAAAAGATGGCCAGAGGCATTACAGAGTGGCTGATGAGTAAGTCTGCCTTCTTAAAGGGACAAAACATCATTCTAAAAATGCCATTTAGCATTAATTTGTTTGGATTAGCATGCTAATGCTATATCCCCAAACTCTGTGAACATAGAGTACGGTCCATTTACGATGACTGTAAAGCAAAGGATCAAGCTTGTTTGCAAGTATGTGAACACACTTGCAAATAGGCGCTAATGTGAAGGCGCCTCCGCTCGGAGAATGCGGAAGTCATAGAAACGACAAGAACAGAGAGAAGGTAGGTAGACACTGAACAATGGTGACAGGTCATTTCTTTGCAGGGCTAACCCTTTGTAAACGACTGCTCCATTCTGTTGAGTAAAGACTCTGCTCCTGTGGAGAGGTGGACGTTTTCAGGAGCTGACTCTATGATGGAGCCATTTCTGGGAATGTGCATTGACGTGAGAGCATGTATTGGCTAAATGTACTTGTCGGACACCTCTCTCATTTATTTGTATCCTTATCTCTGCACATAAATTAGGAAATGATTGAAACAAACTGTTTTATCGAAAGTAAGGCTTACAAAATTAAATCATGTAAAAAATAGAGAATATTATAAGCAAAAAATAAGATGTGCAGCTGGTGATTGTAAGAAAATGTGGAAAAAAAACAACTATAAAATGTGTAGGAAGACAAATAATTAAAAAATTAGGAACAGTTTATCATTAAATCCTTAGATAAAGCTAATTATTTGTACACTTTTTCCATTAATAAAGTAATTGATTTACGATCTAGCATGTATATCAATGATTTACAATTAGTGTGTAATCCTATACTTAAAATGATGAAAGATAAAACGTGTTGTTTTAACTTGAGTCCCATCGATTAAAATACAGTAGAACAGATGTTAAAAAATAAAATACTTATTATAAGTAATACATATAATTAGGTTTTAATTCCTCAAATTAAATAATGTTTTATGCTGTAATGTTGATTATTTAAGTGTTTAAAGACATGAAATCACATCAAACATCTCGGTAAAACTCAGAAACTCTGTCCTCTTAACCAGTTCTCAGATCTTTTACTAATTACTAATTATCTGCTCTGCTTTTAACAACTAGGAATTAGCTGTGGAAGATGTAATTAAGAGTATAACTACAGGAGGTAATGTACGGCTAATTCTAAAACTTCAAGCTTTGTCTAACAATAAAAAACGTAGCATGACTAAAAGATGGAAAAATGTTTTTCTTTTTCTTTCTCTCTTTACTTTAATAGCAAAGGCTCAAACTTTAATCCAAAAGCAGTGAATAGAGAAGTTCTAGTTTACGGAAGAGAAAACTTCCACACGGTAAGCCATAAATGAGCTCTGAGTGTTGCAGGGTTGCTAACTAGCTGTCAGCTGAGCACTGCTTTGTGGTTTGCTGTCCAAATCCAGGCTGAAGTCGGAGAGGGTGGAAAAGCATAGCGCATGGCCTTCATTATTTCCAGTTTACCTGAGCACCAGGGATTTAAAGTAAACAGCAGAATGCTCACTTTGTTGACACCAATTAGCTGAAAATCTTTCAAAAGCCGGAAGTTAGTAATGATGATAAGCACACTTGAATTCAGGGTCATTTTAATTTTAGAGCATAAATATTCACTACGTAATATTTTAAAATAATGCTTGTGTGTTTCTTATGTGTGGGAAAGAAAGAACAAGAAGAAAAATAAATAAGCTTCTGGGAATTTACATGTGTCATGGAAAAAAAAATGTCTCAAAGAGTTTTTAAAGAAAGGCTAAGTTTAGAATTTGAGTTAAGAAATGTTGACCTCGATTTAAAAATAATACCTCACTTTTTAAGTTAAATTTTAAGTGTGATACCATTTCTGCCACAGTTAAGAAAAAATATAATTCTGTAAGTCATAGTAATGAGAAACTTACTCGTAATAATGACTTAGTTTCTCATAATAATGAAAAACTTTCTCATAATTACGAGAAAGAAAAGTCATAAATATGAGAAAGTTTCTTAAATATTTAAATACTATGGTGGAAACGGGCTTCCATACATATCTTTGTAGTTAATTATGAAATGTAAAAATAATTTTCTAAGTGGAAAAAAAAAAGTTTTAAAGTAAATCATACACCTTTATTTCAGTGTACAGGATTCAATAAAAGTTTAACTAAAATATCATGCAAAAGAAAATCACTAAAACTAACTGAATAAAAACTGTTTACCTTATTTTTATTTTTTTATATAATTAAATGTTAAAAACAAATATTATTTATAAAATATCAAACTAATTTTAATACAGAAATTAAATTCCTGCACATTGAATAATTCTTATTTATTTTAATGTATTGTTATTAATTATTATTATTTTAATTATTTAGTAAAAAAAAAAAAAAAATGGAACTAAACAAGAAAAACAACAGGACAAATATTTGATTGAAAAAAAAACTGGCACAGAACCTGTTGTTTCACACCAACATCTACTCTAGACTCTTGTTGTGTCTGACAATGACGGCTCTTGACAGTCTTTATATCTGCGTTTGCGTGTCTTACCTGTATGCTTTGGCTTGGGTCTCAGTGCCTACGCCTACCTACAGCTGTCAGTCGTGCTTGATCTGTCAGGAGCGCTATCACAGACTGCCATTATTCACTCATCTGCCTCAGCTTATGACAGCATAGCTAATCACCAGACACACAACATTAAACATCAAGCAGGTTTCGGATCTGTTAATACACGACTATGACCGCTTGTGAACAGTCAGCCATGACAGGAAATCAACTCTCTGAGCTCATCGGCTCTGTTTGCATTTGGTTTAACATCCATCTCATGAGATCCGATCATAAACGGTTACCTGGAAATACCATGGAAATGGAGAGTTTCGAGCGGTATTCTCACTGGTATTTTAATCATGAACCGGTCTTACAGTAAATTGGAGTGAATGTTGGATTTTAGATTATGAGATATTGGAGTTATAGTTAAAAGGTACTTAATTAACACTTTAAATGTAGACTTTCAAAAATATAAAAATAAATCTTTTTTTTTTTATTGTTATTATTATTATACTAAATTACAATGCTGTCCCAGCTTACAAAATTATGTAAAAAAAAAAGCTATGTATATATATATATATATATATGAACATTAGGGGTTCCATTTTATTATTTTACATACATGATGAGAACGATAGTTTTAAATGTTCTCTGGATTTTCTGAAACAAGTTCTTGAACGTCCAACTTAAATGTTTCCGAATATAATGTTTCATGAACAATGTTTTTGTGCCAATTTATGAGAACATTGTTTAAGATCAGATAATTTTGAACATTATGAAGCTTAAACTCTCTAGCATTTAAAATAAATAATTTTACTTCTTATATAAACAGATGTGATTTTTCATTTATTTATGGAATACAATGTATTAGAAACTTTAAACATTTTATTATCATTTGAATTATATAGTTTTCTGCCTGCCATATATCAAACATAAAATGGATATAATATGAAAATTACTACTGGCATATTGATACAGGCAATAATTTTAATATTGTGTATTCAAATTAATACACATCATTTATCTGTGAAAATCATGCTTCCACTGTTACATGGAATTATTATTTTTTTTTACCAAACACGTCTCAAACTAAGGGTGTTTGGGATGCTTTACGTCAGATTTCCAGCGAAAAAACACTTTAATTTTAGTCTGCTCATCACAAAGTTAAAGCATGAGTTCAGAACACTAGAAAACCACAAAGCAGTAAAAACATTGTGCAAAACGTCTCCTTTTGTGTTTTCCGACTAAGAAAGTTAGTCATACAGGTTTGGAATGAGTAAAAGATAATAGAAGAACTTCCTTTTCTTTCATCACACTTTTATCAAGTCTACAGGTTTGACTGGTCGCATACTCCAGCATTCACTGTCACCTCACATTCCCAGAGCTCTTCACTGAAGTGTAATAAAATAAAGTGACACTTACTATATGTGAACACATACCTCATAAATGTAGTCTCAAGCATCCAGACGTAATTTCAGGTTAAAGGTTTCAGTTCATGAAGTCATTGAGGTAAGAGGTGAATCACCATTGAGCTGTTCAGCTGCAGACAAAACAAAAGCCTGAGTCAATGATTCATCCTACATTGCATTGTTACAATGCAGAGTAACACTGACCTCAGAACTCACTGGACAGGCCGGTATTTCAAAGAACTGGCAATCTGTATAGTATACCGAATCCATGATTCACCCATACATCTTTCTATGAGTAACAATACAGTACAGTATCACTTTTTCTTTTTTTTTTTTTGTTTCCAAGAAAGTCTAGATCTTTCTGATATGTGATTACTTTCAACTTTTCCCAACCGCTTTTCTTTTCTGTTGTCAGTCTAGCATGACGGGTCTCAGGGGAGATGTATGGCTTTTGGCTGTACAATAGCAAATGTACTCATTTTTCCTGTCTCACTCTCTCTCTCTCAGGCCGTTCCTGTCTTTCTTTACCAGTTCCTTTCATCTCATCACCTGTCTGCTTGAGTGACACACTTTCAAGTTTATTTCTGGCCAGTAGTGCGTAGTCATACATAGAAAGTCCCAGAGTTAATATTTGATCAGTTTGCTCACCTGCATGCCATAATTCTTCACTTATTACTTTGTGTGTCTGTTATTATGCAAACAGCCTTTGTCTTCATAACACTAAGTGTATGAGTTTGGCGGCTATGACAGTAACATATTTAACGATGACAGCAACGTCCTAAAAATAGAACTGTTATTTCTGTTGGAGGACCTTTTTGGGTATATTACAATCTTAGAAGTTCACATCAAAACAACCGGATGGCAACTATATTCTTTCAGCTATATTCCTCTTAATGTCCTGTAAGCATTTATTCACTCTCATGTTGTTTCAAAACTGTAGATGCAACAATTAAGAATTTAAGTAGAATATCCAATGTGATGTTTTCCATACAATTAATGCGGATAATTAAGTAAACTCTATTTTACCTTTATATTTTTATTTATTTTATTTTGTTTTTTATTTCTAATTGTCAATAGTTATGAGTCTCCAACCAGTCATTAGAAAGAAAAATTATGGGGTAACAATTTATTAATAACAAAAACTTTCTCAGGTTACGAATGTAACCATGGTTCCCTGAGAGGGAATGAGACACTGCGTCCTCTGAAGGGACACTATGGGGAACACCTCGTCGTGACCCGTGTCTGAAGCATACTTTGAAACATCGCCAATGTGTTGGCCGGCGACAGCCTCTAACGTCGCTACTGGCACGACTATAAATATGCACCCGTAGGACCTGTCACTTATCTTCTTCGTGAAGCTTGCGTCCGAAGCATGGCAGGGACCTAGAGGACGCAGTGTCTCGTTCCCTCTCAGGGAACCATGGTTACATTCGTAACCTGAGACGTTCCCTGTCAAGGGAACTTCGAACTGCGTCCTCTGAAGGGACACCATGGGGAACAGTATACCCACGCCACCATGCTGAGGGGAGTGCAGGCCAGAATCATGGCACTATGGAACACTAAGTACCAACTCTACCATTTCACCAGGAGTCGCCCCTGGGACGGTTCGACGGCTGTCCATGACATTATCCCTTATGGCCAAAGGCCTAAGCTACATACCCAACTTACCTGAAGGGCCTCGGCCCGGGGTAGAGCTGAAGGCTTGGAATCACGAAAGATTCCTTTAAAGGGATACGGCTAAGAACCTAGCACTGTTTATTACCAAGTCTTGCCTGTCACAAAGGAGGGGCTCTCGTGGCACTCTGATAGAGCAGCTCGTAGATGGAATGGCCCGGGAGCAGAGCAATTGGAGGACGGAACGTACAGATGAAGCCTCGGCCACGCCTGTACCATGGCGTCCAGCCCCAATGGAGCTGGATGAGTCAGAGGAAGCCAGAGGGGATAGTGCGATGCTCTCTTGAGCCGCAAAACCGATCCACCCAGGTCTGGCCAACCTCTCTAACTCTGCTTCAACACCTTGGTGCGAAGGCTCCATTCCCCGAGCCTCAGCCCCTGCCTCACCTCAGAAAGGGTTACATACTCATCCACCCTCCTGTACTGGAGTCCCGCTTTACGGGGCGCCCCCTTTCGGTCCGGACCGTCAGTAAGGTGGTCACTATGAAAATAGGACCAACCAAAACATAACAGGTCCAGGATAGGAGACTGTTATGTGAGAAACTTTCAACCTAACCCCAATCAGGTGGAGCGCTGGTGGCTACAGGGGAATTAGGCAACCTATCACAAAAACTGACTCGATATCTAAATCTTTATTACAAAATTACCTTTGCGAATAATTATTTTAACATTTGATTTTTTTTATTATTATTGTAAATAAAACAAATATTAATTGAATATGTTTTACAAGAAAATGTTACTTGCCATTTCTTTCTTTATTTGTTGAATTTGTTAAATAATTTCTGAGTGAAATAATTTAATAATAATTTATTTATATCTTGATGCTACAGTATGCGTTTAAAGTCAACATGAAATCATCACCTACAAACACTTTTCACCATCCGATGGATAAGATTAAATTAGAATACTGAAGTATAATGGGTTTGCAAACAGCATTTCATGCTGAGTTTTAACTCACAGTACATGATAATGATCTAAACAGTCAGAAAATAAAAGTTTTTTGTGAAACTCAGAAAAGCGGTTCAGACTGCAACCTTTTTATATGTTCAAAAATGTGGAACCTTCCATATTATTATTGATGCCGTGAATGAATAATGCACTTGGTATTTAAAATGACAGAAGCCTCTTCCAAAAACAAGTAAATTGTTCTGGCTATAATTTTTGGAGTACCTAGATAGCTATCTGTCATCACTTGAAAGAAATCATGTTTGTATAGCTGTATCTTTTTACAGGGTAACTTTTCTCTGAGTAGGAAAATGTGTAGATATTAATGGGATAGTTTAGCTTTTGCAGTATAAAGTGCTTTTCATCCTTGTTCAGGTGGAAAAGTGTACATAAAATGCGAGGCTGGCTTCGCTTAGACCCCATCAAATGCTATACAAACATAAGTCAGATTACTTTCCTCTCAAAAGGATAGATGGCTCAGCGTAGCAACTGAGTGTTATGTGCTAAGTGAAAAACAAGGCATTTGGAGGTGTCAGCGAAAGGACATGGTGTGATTAATACTTGATGTTGTTCTGGAACCATTTCTTCCAAAGTAGGCAACTCCAGCTGGTAATGTTATGGATGCAAAAGGGAGCATCGCTTTATTCCCCAGAAGGGACACATAAATTACTCTTGTAAGAGGCAATTTGATTTATTTGCCATCAAGGAAAGATAAACTCTGTGCAACCTATCACAAATTTGACCTATACATTATATTCCACCGTACTTTAAATTATGAGCAGCATGTAGTTTAACAGACTATAGGCTCATAACAGCTCACCCAATGCTGGTCTGCAGAGATAAAAAGTATGAAAACAAATATATAATTCCATTACTCCATATACAACTGACTTTCAATAGTTTAATCGTCTTCAAATATGTATTCAATGTGCGGAATTTAAGAGAGCTCGCATTTCAAACTTGGCAATTTGAGAAGACTTTTTAATGGATAGTGTGAGGTGTTTTCGACAGGTACAGGGAGGTGTGGTGCACAGATGTACTTGTTGACTTGACTGACTGAACTTAAAACAGGCCTAAGCCAAACAGCTTCTAATAGGAATGAACCTTGTCTTTGGCTATACTTAAGAACTCCTTCCTTGAATGATAGGACACTCAATATCCCTCCTTATTTGGCTCGGAGCGGACTGGATGGGGTCATCAATTTTAAACAAGGAGATAAACTCAAAACATTCCAGACAACTTCTGGTCAGCATCTGTCAAGTAGTTTTCCAACAGCCTTTTTCATTAATGGACTTGTGTTTAGGAGGTTGTTTCGGGATTGTGAAAAAGATTAGAAGACGACTACTTTCTTCTAAACCCTAAAAACAAAGACCTTGTTACATACGTCTGTTATTTTTAGCACTTCTATCAATCAGTCATAAAGACAATCCGCTCTGACAGCTGTGCCAGCAGACTGTGGGCTGAAGATGAATATGGGTTTTTGACATGCTGCAGGCCATTACAGTGAAAAGATAAGGTGAGGTATCTCCTTTGAAGACTGATGCGCTGCTTAAGAGTGATTAATTGTCCATGTCAGAGAAATGTACACAGAAAGAACAACAGCTGTTTTCATTTACATATCTGAGGCAGGAATGTGTGCCTAATTTGACAGCTAGACTCTCTGGAGAAAAAAAAAAAAAAAAAAAAAAAATATATATATATATATATATATTATTTCTCTGAGTTGATAAGAATTTGCCATTTAATAATGGATAAAATAAAATAGCATGATAAAATAATTTATGCACTTGTACAGATGTAATTAATCAAAATAGTCTTACTATAATACAATGTGCAAAAGCAGTTATATTTAACATAAACTTTTTTGACTATTGAACTTGTGAAAAAGTAAAGAAAAGCCCAAGTGAAGGTTACCTCAATGCGGAAGGAGATGCCCTGTTAATCTTGTTAAGAAAAAAAAAAAAGCTTTGGTATCTCACTGGGGCAAAGATAAGGCCAGGGGCCCGTTCTTCGTACGTCGCTTATTACATCCGAGATCACATGACACATCCAAGATGATATCATCGTGCTAATCATGATCCGGCTAATTGGGTTCTTTGAACACACCTGTTGTGTATGATTAGTATCGCTGGATTGAGTTATCTGAGATAATTGCGTGTTCATGTGTTGTCTTAAAAGGGGATATGTATTGATACTCGAAACCATGATCAGCAGTGCAGTGATTGGCTGGTGGCAAGCAGCAATGTAATGACGTCATATAATTTAAAACGACACCTGACGAAAAACTTGACAAATTTCTGGACTTTTATAAGTAAACAGCCAAGCAAACAAAACTACATAAATGTTCTAATAGATACATGAAACAGATAATAGATACGTTTTTATTTTATTCGAATTTTTTTCTTGATTCCCAATTATTTAGATTCACAATTTATAATAGTTGTGCAGTCTTTAGATTTTTTTTTTCAATGTAGAAATTATCTATTCATTTCATTTTATATTTGGACAGGTTTGTTACGTGACAGCATCAATGAAAGTTTCTTAAGGGTCAATATCATGTTATCTGCATCTCCTGCGCTCCATCAAGCCACTCTTATCATCACTCAAAATAATGCACGAATCTGTATAGCATGTGTGTAAGACTCTAATACAATTATGAAGTAATACTTGTATGACAAATAAATATTTCATTGAGTAAAACTGGCTGTACCTTTAGGCTGTTATCGACTACACAGCATTTTTATATTATTTAAAAAATTTTTTTTATTATTATTATGATTATTATTTTACATTATTGTCCCTGGATCAGTACGATACACTTGTAATAAAGTAGCGGTGGTAGCAGGCATATTTTGAGTATCAGTTCTGGTTGAAAAGAAGCGATCTAATCCTGTTTACATGACATATGCCTGCTCCCGAGCAGGTTTAAGCTTACGGACCTGTTGCTATGACAGCAGCTCCGGGATGAGCTTCGAAGAACCAAACGATCCAAGATCACACCAAATTGTCAACAATCAAATCCAGCTAACTTGAGTTAGTGACGTACGAAGAACGGGCCCCAGGCCTTTATTATTTCATTAACTTGGAACATTCAGTATCCATTCTCATGAGAACTTCTCAAGACTGGGAAACCTAGAAATATGCATCCCATGACAAAGACATAATTTTTTATTTGTGCAGTTCTGATGCATGTAATGGAAATATGTTCACATCTAATATTGTGAAGCTATTCTTTATCAACAAGTAAATAAATAATTTAAGAAATAATTTTAATACACCTGTAAAATGATGAAAATATTTAACATTTAATTAATACTTTAGAATAGGGGACAAAAGTTCAGTATTAACTATGATTTTTTCCTGAACAAATTCCTAATTAATAAACAATTAAGTACTATTACCTTACTAATTGATAGTTAGTAAGTTAGTTGATAAGTTTAGGTATGGGGTGGATTATGGTATCTAAAATATGGTTATGCAGAATAAGGCATTGATATGAGCTTTATAAGTGCTAATAAACAGCCAATATGATATTCATATGAATGGTAATAAGCAATTAGTTAAAAGTGGGAATTGGTCCTTAAAATTAAGTATTACATAAGTTGGTAACCTAAATATTTTTTGAGACTTAAAGTCAAAAATATGAAAATATCTGACAATTGCAATAAAAATATTTATTTATTTATTATTATTATTATTATTATTATTATTATTATTATTATTATTAAGAACCTGTGATTATTTTTGTCCAAAAAAATATATATAGCAATGATACTAAAATAACACTGGTAAATGTAATAATATTCATCATCCAGAAATAATAATAACAAATCCTTACAAAATATGTTTTGAAAATAATGAAACAATGGGAAATGTATATAACAATATTTTTTTACTTGTAAAAATAATAATAATAATAATAAAAAGTTTACCACTCATTCAATTAGAACGAAAGAAAGAAAGAAAGAAAGAAAGAAAGAAAGAAAGAAAGAAAGAAAGAAAGAAAGAAAACTTGGGCAGAACTATGCAAATGACAATATATAAATTAATGCTATGTTGCAGCTATTGCAGAAATCATACCTCTGTTATTATGTATAAAAACTGCCCCATTTTATTTTTCAAACTTAGTTTTCACATCATCATCATTTGGCAGAATAGTATGCAGAATAGTATGAGAGTAGCTACAAAGATCCCACATTAGTGAGAGATTAAGAAGACTAGAGGCATCAGTTTAATTTTGATATGCGTGGTCAACATAATTGTCTCATTATTTCCTGGGTGAGTTATTCACAGATGATAGTTTTCTGACTCAGTGTTGTTTTTCTTTCAAAGGTCTTAGTCATAGATCCAGATTCACTTGAAAGAATTAGTACTCAGCTTTATGCATTGTTCTTCACTAGACAGGAGCAGTTAATGCAAATTTAAACTAAATATGTTTTAGAAAAAATGCAGCGTTTCAGAAAATAGTTGCTTCACTCCTGAATTTCTAATGGAATCCTAAAGAACGCTTAGATACAAGTTTTCAAAAACTAGACTATTGTTTGGGTTACACCACACTTTTGTGTCTCAAGTAATTTTGCTTGATATTATGTATTTATAATGAATCTTTGCACTTTTGTGACATTGCAAGTAGGACAGTTTTGCAATTAATCTAAATACATTATTATAAAATCCATTTTTGTTCTCATACTGGATGCAAGGACAGATGCTAGAGTGAATGCTCTTCACTTGACTTTGCTTTGAGTCTGGACATCTTCGGCGAGCTTGTAATGGACATAAGAAATCTAAACTGAAATACATTTTAAAAGTGTTTTATATGTGAAAGTGTTTTTTTTATCGATGATGATAATGATTGTTAACAAAACAAAAAAATGTCAGTGTTTTATAACCAACTTACAGGAAACTATTTTGTAATACATGTTGTGAAACCATAACACATACATAATTTCACAGAAAGGGCCTCTACAACACCATATAACTGTATGTGAAGTTGAGTAATTCTAATTATATATTTGAATCTTTTCAAGATAAAAATATGCAAGGTTAGTTCAAATTGTCAAATGGCATAACCCTTAAAATGTTCCTGATTAAACACAAATAAGTAAATAAATAAATAAAACTAATTTAAACAAACAAATAAATAATATAAATAATGTATTTGGACTTTTTTATGAAAATGCTAGGTTAGCTCAGATTGTCAAATGCAACAACCCTTGCAAAAAAATTCAATATTGTAAATCAATTTCAAATGTAAATTGATTTGAACTGAATTAAAAAAAAAAAAAAAAACCTAATATAGAGTACACTATGGTTAATTCAGATTTTTGAAAGGTACAATCCTAAGGGTAGAAAAGAAATATATATATATATATATATATATATATATATATATATATATATATATATATATATATATATATATATATATGTTTGATTAAAATAATAATAAATGTAAAGATATAGATAAATATGTAAAAACATTTAAATATAAGTGTTTTCTATATATATATATATATATACACACATTTTCAGCATCATTACTTCAGTCTCCAGTGTCAAACGATCCTTCAAAAATCATTCTAATATCCTGATTTGCTGCTGAAGAAACAATTCTGATTATAATCGAAGTAGAAAACTTTGAATGATAGTGGCCTGCAGTATTCTTTTTTAAAAACAAAACAAAATTTTTGACTGGTAGTGTATATTTTACAGGATAAGAAATATTAACAAATCTGAAACCAACTCATTATTATTATTATTTTTTACACTTGGAAAACAAAATTTTTGAACAATTTTGCAATTATAATACTTTGCCAAAGCTATCAGTACAATTAATACCCAGTTTTTGCCCTCCTTTTACTGCAGGTATTGATGATTTGCTCACCTGTAATCTTCCTCCAGCCTCCCACCTGCAAAAAACAGCACAAAGCAGACAGTACCCCAATCACGATTAATAAGCTGAAGAGGACTAACAATGCCGATTCAGACGAGATGAGATGAGAGGTGCGGTAAACTAGTTTTTCCTGTGGCTGGTTGTTTTGTCATTTGGTGCTGATAGATGACAGCACAACTGAAGCAAAATGCTCATTAAGTCTATACAAGAGTCAATAAGAGTGGACAGATATGCAGATCAAAGTAACGCCTTCCACACTACAGTGTCACATGCAAATAGACTTTAATCTACCAGTTGCAATACTAAATTAATTAGTCTCATAGTCTAGCGTGAGAACTGTAGACTTGCATGTCTTGGCATGTCTGAGTTTGAGGGAGCATTTATGAATTTGTTATAATTACAGGCATGTGGTTGTGTTTTCTGGTTATGCCAGGTACCTCTAAACTGATGCGCGTTCGAGTTTTGTTGAAGCAAATATGGATTACATTAAAGGTGCTGTAAGCATCTTTTTTAACGAGCACACAATGTCTATGTTACCTGACAGAAATGACTGAAATTACTGTAGTGTGGAATTACAGCTGTATCTGTGACAGCCCAAGGCTCCGTAAACACACATACACACACACACACACACGCACACACACACACACACACACACACACACACACACAAAAACATCAGGGTAGCAGCATGTTCTTTTTAGCCAATCAGAAAAGTAGTGATTTAGAAATAGGCTCTGCCAGTCAATAATTTTGAGTGTCTGGGCCAAGGGATCTGAATTTGGCGTTAAAGAGGGTGTTCGCCTGAAGTTTGCAAAATGGCAGAAGTTAGCAAAACTAAGTAGACAAGTTTAGGTTAATTAGCATAATCTAGTAAATCCAGATGTGGGAACTACTCCATCTGGCCTTAAAAAATTATGTTCACCATTTTGCAACTAGTTTAATTTAATTTAATTAATTAAATAAGAAGTAGATTCTGACAGAATACTTTTTTTTTCAAGCATGTAAGATATGAATTAGGTTTTATTTATATTACAGTTCACTTAAAATGTTAATTGAAACTTATACATCACCTGAAAGCTGAATAAATTTTCTTTCCATTGATGTATGGTTTGCTATAATAAGTACAGTATTTGAAAATCTGGAATTTGACAGTGCAACAAAAATCTAAATACTGAGAAAATCACCTTTAAAGTTGTCCAAATTAGGTTCTTAGCAATGCATTTCAAACTGCATATCAAAAATTAAGTTTTGATATATTTACGGTAGGAAATGTACAAAATATTTTCATGGAACACAATCTTTTCTTAATGGCCTAATGATTTTGTATATATATATATATATATATATATATATATATATATATATATAATACATATGTTATGGAAGGAGACTCATACAGAACGTTAATATTAACCAATTAATCTTTTCTAATGGCAACTGAGGTGGTAAACTGAATGGCAGGTGAGTAAGTTTAATGGAAGAGTTCAAAGGATGATACAGGTCAGTAATAAAGCTATCTCTGTCTTACATGAGTCCATAGATGAATTGCTAGGAGGATGGATTGTAGCACACACCTCACTGCAACAGGCTATGGAGATTAACACTTGGAGATGAAGGAGAAGGCAGAGTAGGACACGTGAGGTAAGTACAGAAGTGAGGTAAGGATGGAGTAGCATAAGCCCCTTTCACACTGCACGTCGGACCCGCAATATTTCCGGAACATTGCCGGGTCGCCTTCTGTGTGAAAGCAACCACGTCCCGGAATTGATTACCAAATTGAACCCGGGTCGGGGGCCTAGTAACATTGCGGGGTTCGACCCGGGACGAGCGCTGTGTGAACAAAAGCCAGATCTAATTCCGTGTCGAAGTGATGACGCGCGTTATAGCGCGACTCTTTTACCGGCTGTTTTGAAGGAAGATCAACATTCGCGACGAAAACATATGTGCAAACTGTAATGAAGCAGAGATCAGTTAGTTCCTCACTTTCCGCGCTGATGCAGAGATCATTTGCTTGCTTCAGTGAAAGTATAACTTGCCTAGCGCTGTCGACTCATACATTACACGTCACGCGCTGATGTCACGTGTCGTTACGTGATCTTCAAGGGTTGTGCGTGAAAGCACGCACATATACTGGGTCATCACTGGCAGTGTGAAAGTGCCAAATCTAGCGACCAGGGACCAATTGCAGGAACACTTTACCCCTGTATTTGCCGGAATGGCAGTGTGAAAGGGGCTATAGAGAGTCCACTTCGTACAAACGAGACCAGACAATGGAGTGGTGTGAGGTGTGTGCTTATAAAGCCAGTTTGATGAGGGTGCAGATAAGGTGCAGGTGTGTGCAATCAAAATTTAGGTGATGATGTGCACTGAGATTGGGTGGTTAGCGAGCCTGGATGATCTGTGACAGTACCCCCTCCTCCACGGCCCGCTCCTGAGAGCAGAGGATCCCTACATCGTGGTGGTCTACCTCTTCCGTGGGGAGCAGTATGGTTAGAATGGGTGGAATGGGAAGCCTCCAGTAGTCTGGGGTCGAGAATGTCATCCCTGGGTACACGAGTCCATTCCTCAAAGCTGTGTGTGTATATATATATTGGTATATGATATTCATTAGAAGGTGCACACATTAGGTCTATGCCTGGAAGCCAACTTAATGTAGCCATAACATGTTGAAACCATCACAAACAACACTAAATTATTCCTCATTTGAGCCTTTATGAGCTTGTTTACCTGTGTTTGCTCTCTGATCCAGTAATAAATTCAGAACATGAAATGAGTCTGTATACCTATAAGCAGTTTGTAAAGCACTAATGGGTTATACTGCTCACGTGTGCTAGTTTGGGGTTAGACACAAAACTCTCCAACCACTAAAGCAGATGTTGCCATCCGAACGCTAAACAGCTGAGATGCCAGTGTGTGTAAATGCTGCTGGCATTACAACAGTTTACAGAGTCAGTCTTTCTGGTATGACGACAATTTTGACATTTTACAGATTGCACAAATACCTATTTGTTTGTTTTGGGGTAAAGCTAATTTAGTCTGTAATTACTGTAAAACAATGTTGGGTAAGATACTTTGAAACTGTAACTTCTCCAACTACAAGCTGCACAAATGAAAGCATTTACAGCTACAGTCAATATTGAAATGTAATTAGTTACACAGCAAACTACTAACAAAACACTAACTAAACTGAAGCTAATTAAACTGTTTCATATTAAGGTGTTTACAAGTCATTTTACTTCCATGATGTGACATACAGTAGTTGAAAAAGTATTTTCAATGAAGGAATTAGGCAATGCATGAATAAGATAATGAATCGTAGGATATAAAAAAGGACATCATGTCGGAGGTGAAACGTTGGACCAAGTCATACAGTATCAAGGGCTGGTTTCATAAAAAAAAATAAAAAAAAAATAAAAAAAAATCTTGAAAAAGAAAAGTAATACTTTAAATGAAGGATTATTTTATTTAGTCAACATGAAATACATTGCTTATTGTTAGTTTATGCATAAACTAATATTAACAAATTAAGACATTTCTTAAACATACACTATGTAACTTTTTGTGATTAAATGGTTAATAAATAAAACTGCAAGTGTCTTTTGGAAGAACACTGTAGTCAGAGCTACTTTTCTCTTTTTTGTAGATATGTCAAGTCATTCAGGCACTGGATTACTCAGCATCAGTTGGCATGACAACAGGTCTACCATAGGCATACCATAGTGATTAAAAAAAACAAAAAACAAAAAAACAAAAAAAACAAACATGGTTTGGAAACACATGGTTTGGAAGGTGGAAGGTGGAATCATGATTATATGAATTATATCATTGCCAGTATATCAAAAAAAAAAAAAAAAAAAATAATTAAAAAACAAAAACAAATATAGAGTAAAAATAAAAGTTGTATAATAGACCTTTAATAAAAATTAGAAATGTGTATATATATATATATATATATATATATATATTAATGGTGGGCCGTTATCGGCGTTAACGTGCTGCGTTAACGCAAGACTCTTATCGGGCGATAAAAAAAAATATCGCCGTTAATCTATTCTCAAAGTTGGTTTGGGAGCTGGGTCTATACTAAGCAAGCTATGATGACTTTCACCTTGATATTTTATATAACCGACTGGCTGACGCCAGCCTAAAAAAGATGCTCAGGACAGTTGACGGGCCACTGCTGTGCATCGTCACGAAAGCTTATCTTTTTCACATGTTTTTAAGCCTCACCGCTTGTCGATTTAAACATTAAAGCATCCAAACACAAGACACGGAGAAGCTGAACGGAGTAGCTGGTTACTCGCTCGCTGTGTTCGGTGCGGAGAGAGAGAGAGAGAGAGAGAGAGAGAGAGAGCCGCGTATCACGGACAGCGACACTGAACCGAGCTCTCTTCTGCGAAGAGAAAGGCGTCTCAAAACACTTGAACATTGAATTTGCTTATTTTTGCTCTTGTGCCGACTAATACATACAAAATATGTCAAAATATCCACCTTGGAAATTATGCTCGAAAAAACTGTCAGTTATTTCTTAAGTGAAAGTAAACCGTTGAGGGAAAAAATGGGATGTGTATTATATTGGATGCGTTCATCTTCTCTTAAAGTGACTGCGTCTAATTTAGCTAACGGCTGCTGTAATGTTAATCCAAGAAAATGAAAATGAAAATCACTCTTGACTGCATTACTTTGTAGTTTTAACAGTCAAACCAAAAAATTATTCAGACACCAGATATATTTTTATATATATATAGCAAAACTGTAATAATGTGAGAAATGTTGAAGGTGTCTGAATAAATGTAGGTTTGATTGTATATTTCATTTTTACATTGAAGACTATCCAGTGCTTTTTTACATTAAATTATTTGGTTTCTGTACCTTGACATCTACAAACTTGAAAAAAAACTTAAACATTGGTGTGAAATAGGTGTAAGGTTGTTTGCACCTTGTGCAATGTGGAATAAGTTTACAGCTTTTTCAAGCACTTTGTGATGCATTTTGGAAACAGGAGATGAGCCCCTTTTCTAATGCACCACCTAGCTTGATAAACCCCTTCTCAAAGACTTACTGTTTGTCAATTTTATTTGGGTAACACACATATTCTGAATGCCTTCGGCAGAATCTGAATGAGCCATTTTAATCTAGATTAATTTCAAGATCACAGTGAGATTAATCTAGATTAAATAATTAATCTATGCCCACCACTAATATATATATATATATATATATATATATATATATATATATATATATATATATATATATATATATATATATATATATAAAACATCTTAAGAATTTAAGAAATTGTAAGATTTTTAAATAGTAAAAACAAATAAGCCGAATATTTTTTGCCAGTACAGCATATTATTTATTATTGAGTTAGGAAACTATATATATATATATATATATATATATATATATATATATATATATATATATATATATATTTCAGACAGGAACCACTTTGGCAAGTTTACTTGAGTTTATTGAACACAATTTATCTTTGGTGGTATGGTTCCTTATGGGGGTTCTTGCTCCCAGAGTAATTGAACATACAAGAGCTTTAACATTAACCCCCCGGAACCATGAAATTATAAATACATAGTTGAGACTTTTAATAAAGTCTTTAAAGCAAACGGTGATAATCATGTAGATGTGGCAGTGGTAAGTCTATCCTGTAGCCTGGTTATGAAGATGGGTGTCTCTCCGCAAAGAGGTCCATGCCAGCTAAGATTTTTGGAAGCCTTAGTGATCTGAAACAAACAAAAAGTAGTGGCACGTATATATATATATATATATATATATATATATATATATATATATATATATATATATTTTTTTTTTTTTTTAAATATTGCATTTAAAAATATCTAACACTTTTGTTTTCGGTAATCCTGAACAACTGCAAATGTCATTCTTGAACATTTGTTGGAATTTTTGTTTTTGAAAATTTCACGACAAACAGCAAGTTCAGTTAGATCTTAATCTTATGGGAGCTTGTAATTACACAATATCCTGAAATATTTTTCTACCTCACTTGTACGGGAGTTGACAACAAGGTCAATCTCTTAATTATAAATGAGTGATTATTGGAATGATTAGAGGAGTAGAAAATAGTTAAAGGCACATTAACATGTGGTGTTATACGTCACAATGAACTTAGACGGGTTAAACAAATAAACACACCAAACTTATAATATTAAAACTTAATCAAACGATGATTTCACTTTGGATGAAAACTGGCAGATATTAAGAAGCAACAGCTGGCAGGGCGTTTGAGAACAGTCACAAACAGTATTCATTGAGTTCATCCAAAATGTCTGTTTAATAATGTTGTAGGTTTACATGGAGAGGAGTGAACAAAACATTTCAATCCCAGGTTAAAGTGATAACTTGAGGGTCTACCAGCCAAACAAAGCAGCAACTGTATTCTTTAAACTTTATTAAAAAGACAATAAGAAAAAAAAAAAAAAAAGAAATGTTGAGATTGATGTTCTTTCCTTTTCTGCTGGAGATAATCACTTGATTAAATTCCTGGAAAATAAAGCCTGATTCAATTACTGTTAAGACACACTCTCTCAGAGCCGAAACTGGCTCCTAAACTATTATTGTACAGAAAAGAAAATAGACAAACTGTGAGACAAATGGCTCATTTGTGGGAAGCATAAAATGAGATTTCATTATGCCCTGCAAGTAAAAGGATGTTGAGTCAAATTATAGATTTCAAAACACTAACTATAAGTTTTAATGCACGATTAAAAATAAACAGTGATCAATCATCGCTGATATGATCATCACGGATAAACTCTTTCGAGCGAATGTTTGTTTGTCTCCAGCCGCACTTTCCAAAAGCACTGGCTTTGAAACACGGTACCTTAGATGAAGCTCAGCTGAAAACATTGTTCTCTTCTCAAATGGTTTTAAAGGCTAACAGAGAAAATGATTGTTTGCTCTCATCCACTCGAAAATTCGCGCTGATTTTCTTATCGCACTCTCGCTATTCTTACAAATGGAAATTTTACCAATGAAACCCTCAGCTCGGTGGGCCAAACTTGAAGTGTCTAAATCGCTTTTTTCATGTGCAAAATAGTGCGTGGCATTTCAGGAATTTTTTTTTTTTTTTTTGTACAGATGAATAACCTGAAAAATGAAATTGAGAGTCTAGTCAATGTGAAAGGTGAACCTATTATTTCCATGACTGAAGTGGCACTCAGCATGAGGACAAAAATATCAGTACAAAGTTTAAAGTTGGCATGAGCAAATCATTTAGTTAAAGATGGTAGATACTTTTACTGGACAAGACATACAAAAAAAAAAAGTGTAATAAAACATTAATTAATCACATTTTCAATCTAAACACATTTTTCTTTATTTTATTTATTTATTTTTTGGTTTGTTTGCAGTGCAGAACATGTCTATACAATTGACCAACATTTAAAATGAGCACAAATGCATCCTTTCTGAATGACCCCTTAGAGATGTTAATTCTGGGACTTTTTGGATTGTAAAAAAAACAGGTTAGTCAGTCTGCATTCTTTCATATGTTTTATGTGTGCAAAATCTACATACCTCAAAGTCCGTAATACACATAGCAGATGATCACAGGCCGTTCATCTACAGCCAACACTGCTCCTTCAACACTGAATATGAGCAATGCAGGACTTTGAACATGAAACCAGGGCGATGCTTCCAAGACACACTAACTGCAGTGAAACATGGAGCATGGAGTCATGGAAAGATCAACATCGAAGATGATAATGAGAGAGAGAGAGAAAGAATCGAATCATAAAGATCAACAAAAGGATCTGGCAGAGCATTAAGAATTAAATGGAACCTCTTTTAAACTCTTAAAACACCCAATTTAGGGAAAGTACACAGTCATTTTCAGAGGTGTACATCGTCTGTGAAATATTTTTAATATCAAACAAAATTTTCCATGATTTCCCATAGCTCTAAGAGTATTGGTGCCTATAGGAATGCCTGGGAATGCCATGTATACAGAGTCATCACGTTTTCATTGTATGTCTGTGGATATTTTGCCCTGATTTTATCGTCCAACAGACAAAAAGTAAATCTGTACTTTTTAGATGACCCTAAATATGGTTGTCAAAAGAAGAAAAAAAAAAAAAAAAAAAAAAAAAAGTGAATGAAAATGAGTGAACGTATAATTAATTATTATATTCTTCTTCTTCTTCTTCTTCTTCTTCTTCTTATTATTATTATAATTATTATTATTATTATTATTACTATTATTGTTATTGTTATTACAGTGCAGTTTCTAGGTTATTCTAGGTTGGTAAGTTGTTTCTTATTGGCCCAAGTCAGAAGAGCCTTTCTGGTCATAAATATATAACCAACTACTTTACATTTTAACTAATTGGTGGCTAATTCATAAGAATTTTTATTCATTCATTCATTCTCATTCATATTTTTTTTTTTTTTTTTTGTATGATCTGCTTATTTCCCTGTGGCATTATGTTTAGGAACGGTGTTGGAGTTAGGGGCCATGCTTACATTTTTTTCACACACACACACACACACACACGCACACACACACACACACACACACACACACACACACACACACACACACACACACACACACACACACACACACATATATATATATATATATATATATATATATATATATATAATCTTATTTTTTATAAATTTTATTTAAATCATGCAAATGCATACAAACCACCACTAGGGTTGCAAATGAGTGGGAAATTTCTAGTCAATTTCCAGGAACTTGCCAAGACTTTTTAGAAACTTTCTGGAAATTTGCTGGATATTTTCTGGCCGTTTGCAACCCTAATCACCACCTTAAAATAGTTATGTTTTTGCATGAGACTGGGTCGATAAGAGTTGGGTTCCTCCTTCCTTTAAGTCTACTGGAATTTTTTCCGCTGATTTTTCATTCACCAAAAAAAAAAAAAAGAAAAAATTCCAATCCAATGACTTTCAGAAGTAATCAGATAAACAAGGATGAACACACACGCACATGCATTTGTGCAACTACACAAAAATGCTGACTGGGCCGGGCTCAGTGGTTGTTAATGACAGAGCAGAGAAAGTATCCAGGTGCTGTGAAACTATTTTCCTCACACAAACACCACACACACTTACAGAGTATTGTGGAAAAATGTCAGGCTATGTAGACTAACATGCCACCTAGAGCTCCAGCTTCAAGCTAAAAATTTATTAAACTGTAATTCTTTTAAACTGAAGTTTCTCAATCCACCGTACAACACAATGGAAACAGGGAGCTTCCTGTAGAAACAGAGCTCATAAGCGGTGTTTGCTCAGACAAGCATCACTGTTTCTATTGCTCACACTTAGCATTAGTGACCCCTACCTGGAAAGGTGCCATCACATTTACCACTCTTCAGCAAATATTTGCAAGTGAAATCCAATCATTTCAATATCTGAATGGGAATTTTAAGTTAGAAGATTTCTCAATGCAGATTTTGCATCTGTTTAAGTTGATCATTCAAATTTGCTCATCTTGAGTCTTAAAGGGGTCATATGTTGCGATTTAAATTTTTCCTCTTTGGAGTGTTTCAAGCTCTTTGTGCATAAAGAAGATCTATAAAGTTGCAACAACTAAAGTCTCAACTCCAAAGAGATATTCTATATAAAAGTTAAGAGTCAACCACACACCCCAAAATGGCTCATTCTAACATGCCCCCACATGTCTACATCACGATGTGGGAAGATTTGCATAACACTGCACAAATGTTCACGCAAAGAAAGAAGGCATAACTTTTATTCTCGCTGTTGTCACCGTCGCCATGTTGTGGAGTTGCTCTGTGTTTCATTGCGAAAGCGAAACTACTTTCTTTGGCCTTTCAAAAGCGGACCCAACTAGAAATCAGTGGTTAAGTTGTATTAACAACACTGTTCCAAAACAGCCAAATATTAGAATATTTGCATCTGTATTTTTTTTTATTTACATTTACATACTGAAGCTTGGGTTTATGGCTGGACCTTCAAGTTTTTCTCCAAAATTCATATGTTTTGTGCCAATAAAATCTATCAAATTCATATAAAAATAGTTGCATTTTCTCATGTTCCCATCAGATAGGTTAGGGGTGGACCTTAAAGGGATAGTTCACCTCAAAAATCAAATTATCCCAT
The DNA here is from genome assembly GCF_023724105.1 of Carassius gibelio. Taxonomy (NCBI): domain Eukaryota; kingdom Metazoa; phylum Chordata; class Actinopteri; order Cypriniformes; family Cyprinidae; genus Carassius; species Carassius gibelio. Next base: position 19,090,517 of record NC_068392.1, read on the forward strand.
GATTTACTTACCCTCAAGCCATTTCATGTGTATATGATTACCCAGAGTTATATAAAAATGTCTTTCTTGTTGGCTCCATCAGACCATCAGACTCGGCTATGCAATTCAGTTCACCCAGTGTCCTCCCAAGTTCAGGGGAGTCCACTTCACATCAGTGAAGGCAGCAGATGCCCCTCTCTTGCGTGTAGAGATTGCAGTCCTACCGGCAAAAGTTGTGATAGAGCCGATCACTCCAGCCGATATGAGGACGGGGTTTAATAGGTCTTACTTCATTGTACTCAAGAAAGGCGGTGGGTTAAGACCAATCTTGGATCTGTACATCTTTAACAGGGCCCTTAACAAGCTTCTTCAGGTGCATCTGTCCCCAAGATTGGTTTGCAGTGATCAACCTGTAGGATGTGCTCTTCCATGTGTCAATCCTTCTGTGCCACAGGCTATTCCTGTGGTTTGTGTTCAAATGACGGGCATATCAGTACAAGGCCCTGCCCTTAGGGCCGTCCTTGTCACCCCATGCCTTTACGAAAGTTGATCAGCCATTCCTTGTTCTCCTAAGAAAACATGGCATCCGCATTCTCATCTACCTCGATGACTAGCTCATACTAGCTCAGTCTCAGAATCACAGGGAATGGAGCAAACTCTCATTGGAGAGAATGTTTTTTCTCTGTATGGAGTTGGATTGTGTCGAACATGCCTCATGCAAGGACCTGATCAGTCGGTGTTGAACTGCCTGAATATGTTCAAGGGCAGGACGGTGGTCCCACTGAAACAGTTTCAGAGGCTCCTAGGGCATATGGCAGTTGCAGGGGCTGCGTCATATAAGACCGCTTCAGCACTGGCTCCAAGGCAGAGTCCCGAGGTGGGTGTGGCAATGGGGCACTCACTGGGTCCGAGTCATAATGGCCTGCTGCCAAATCTTCATCCCGGGGTCAGACCCGGCCTTTCTCAGGGCAGGAGTGCCTCTATAATAGGTCTCCAGGGATGCTGTGGTTCACATAAATGCCTCTATCACCGAGGCAAGAACGTACTGGTCTGCACAGACAACACTGCTACTGTTGCATACATCAACAGATACGATTTTATATGCTCCCGTTGCATGTCACAACTCGCATGCCACCTCCTCCACTGGAGTCAGAAGCATCTGAAGTTGTTTTGTGCTGTTCAATTTCCTGGTCTGCATAACTGGGCAGCCGATGAGCTGTCACAGGGTGCGCTCCCGGGTGAATGGAGACTCCATCCCAAGATGGTCCAGCTGATTTGCAGTCATTTCGGAGCCGCTCAGGAAGACCTGTTTGCCTCTCCAGAAACCTCTCACTGTCAGTTGTTCTCCCTGACTGAGGGCACACTCGGCACAGACGCATTGGCACACAGCTGGCTGTGGGGCCTTCACAAGTATGTATTTACCACAGTAAGCCTCAGGGAGGACGAGGAGTAAGTCCTGCTTGTGGCGGCTTACTGGCCCACTCAGACTGATGCTCCTTGTGACAGCCCCTCTTGGCAGATTCAACTGAGGAAGAATCTTCTTCCTCAGAGACAGGGCACTGGCATCCAGACCCCTGGAAACAACTGAAAATCTGTCATATTGTAGGTTCTTCAAAGTAGCCACCTTTTGCTTTGATTTCTGCTTTCCACACTCTTGGCATTCTCTTGATGAGCTTCAAGAGGTAGTCACCTGAAATGGTCTTCCAACAGTCTTGAAGGAGTTCCCCGAGAGATGCTTAGCACTTGTTGGCCCTTTTGCCTTCTGTCTGCGATCCAGCTCACCCCTAAACCATCTCGATTGGGTTCAGGTCCGGTGACTGTGGAGGCCAGGTCATCTGGAGCAGCACCCCATCACTCTCCTTCTTGCTCAAATAGCCCTTGATGCCTTTATTCAGGAAATCCTCTCCTCTTTCCCTCCCCACATTACTGTAGCGTCATAACGTCGCCGTCACTTCATAACGTTATGGTTGAACCACTAATGGCAGATGGACTATTCTGGGATGCTTTTCATACTTTTTTATCGGTTTTCATCCAAAATATGTTAAATTATGTTCCAAAGACGAATGGAGCTTTTACTGGTTTGGAATGATATGTGGGTATGTGATTAATGGGTGGAGTAACCCTTTAATAGAAAACATCACATATTTAATAGAATGAAGTCAGCTGGCATTTAACCTGGTCATTGGCATGTTTAACAGTTTGTTCCTGGTTTATTGTTTAGTTTACTGCTTAAAGCATCATTAACATATCTTGTCATATATTGTAGGTTTACCACCTTATTAGACCAAGTTTTTATATATCGGGCTTTTCAAACCCTTATAGGAATGTAAGAGATCTAGTGGGACAGGTCAAACGTACACAAAAGGTGAAGTATAAAATGAACAGTCGCAGTGTGTGCGTCACATGATTAGATTAATCAGCAGATGAAGCAGCATGACGAGAAACCCTCCAGATAAGTTCTTTACGATAGTCTTGGACTGTGTTGTGCCTCCTGGTGCACAGCATATTACTTTGCATTCCTCCATCATTGATCTTATCTTTTCACACATTATCTCTTCTTCTCAATTCCCTCCTTCTTGATCACTCAGAGAAAGACGCAACTGAGAGATCGCCGATACTAACATGCCTACACATGCTGTGTGCTCTGTAATGGATGGAGTTCTGTACAGACATCAAAGTTGTTTTGAATGCAATATCTCAACGTCTTCGAGGTTTGGAGACTATGTTTTGCACCCAAACAGAGTACACTGATGATGATGAATGCAGATGAGTGATGAATAGAAGGAACCACATCAGTTTTGCAGATCAGTGCTCCTCTCACGTGTCTAAGTCAGGATGGCTGTGTTTCATAACCGAGGCAGCATGCATTATCAACAGTAAGGTATTATAGGTGTGATCCAAACAGAAGGTAAAAGGTAGATGACTTCATCTTTTTTTTTTTTTTTGTGAAATCACATGTCTTTAACACTGAGTTAAATCTGGAGATGTACAGTAATAAATAAATGAATAAATAAAAATAAAAAAGCAATCCAGTGGTGGCCAAGGCAAGCAACAATTATATTCTTAATAAACATATTTAATTTAGTCCTAAAAAAGATCAATACATTTAGTTTAATTTATAATGGCTATTTTATCCAGTATTTGTAACTAATGTGTAGGCTATTATCTATTCGTAGAAACATGCTAATGACTGAATTAATTTTGAGGCAGTAGTTTTGCACTGCAGCATAATGTTAATGCTTTTACATGTATTCACAATGAATCTTTTTTTATCAAAATCGATGGTTTGTATATTACACAGACACTGTTTCCATCAAATCTAAACAAAAAATAACAAAACAAATGACTGTATACATCCAAACAAAACAAAAATCAAACAAAACAAATGTCAGTGTAATCTAGATAAATCAACCCAAACCAAACAAATGTCTGTATAATCCATTCAAATCAAAACCAAACAAAAACGATTTTGTAATCCAGACAAAACAATATATATATTGATTTGATAAAATTAAATAAATGTCTGGATAATCCAATGAAACAATTGGATGTTTACAAAAATATTTGTTTAATCCAGAGAGAACAAGACCAAACAAAACATTGAAAAAGCACTGATCACTTGACAAAGAGTGCATCTCTGAAGCGCTCAGTGAGAGTGTTTAGTGAGCAAAAAATAAATATCTGCGCTAAACTTACACCTAGCCTCCAACTCACACTCTGGAGAGTAAAATCTAAGAATTGACTAGCTAATGGCTAATGTTAGACATCATTTAGTCACATAATTTAGTAAAGATTAAGTAGACAGGCAGTAGACAGGCTGCTCACAATGTTTTAGACATCAAGTTTTGCGCCTATGATTCATATTACCACAGTCAGTTTTTACCTGCTTTGCCCCAGGATAGCCTACTCAACCACTGCTAACAGGAAGTACATCAGACAGATAGCTATTGCGTGACAGACATACCAACAAACTCCATCTCAGGGCTCTTTACATCTTGTGTAAAAAAATTAATAAAAAAATAAAAAAATAAAAACTGCTTAAACCTGCATAAAATCCTAATTAGTGCCAACTTTCAAGCTTCCTCCTGAAATGTGTAAGGAAAAGGTGGGTTCCTAATCAAGCATTTACAAGGCTTATCATTTTGATCTCACCAGTCACTTGTTGATGTAACTTTTTTGATGTAGGTGGATGCCTTCCACAGGTTAGGAGTCAGTGATCCATCATGGTTTGTGAGAAGGGATCATCACTCAGGATGTGTTGACCCAGTCCTGACGGTGGGGGTTAAATTCACCCTAAAGGTTTTTATCAGTCACCGTCTTGGTCCCTGGAAGACCCTCAGGGTAAAGCAACTGCTCACATTCCTAATAACCCAAATAACTATTCTGCCCGACTGGAGGGACTGCAAACACATATAGAAAACTACAATTTTTTTTTATCATTTTATAGAGTTTGTAGTACTACAACCAGTAGTAAACAAAGACGAATATACCATCATGTGGGACAAGGGTGTGTTTACCGACTTGACAATCAGCGCAAACAGCCCGGACATCATTGTCCATAACAAGAAGGACAAGATGTGTTTACTCATTGATGTTGCAATACCAGTAGACCACAATTTAGTGGTGAAAGAGAAGGACAAGTTTATCAAGTACAAGAGCCTGGGAATCAACATCAGCAGATCCTGGAACACGAGGACACAGATAGAGCCAGTCGTGATAGCAGCCCTGGGATGCATTAAGAAAGGTTTCCACCAATATCTGGATCAGATCCCAGGGAAGCCAAGTGCCTTTGAAGCTCAAAGTGTGCTTTGTGGGACCGCACACATCTTATGCAATGTACTCTCTTAGAGAGGAACTCCCAAGCACTCTGGTTGAGGCCCACATGATAGCCCAGAGAATCTCAAGATAAAAATAAAATAATAATAATATCTGGTAAATTCGGTGAGTTTATTCCTTTATTTATTCATATGTTGGGACAGTGTATTTCTGAAAAAACCTAGAATGGGAAAAGGCTATAAATAGGAAAATAAATTGGAACAGAAGATATGATGATCCCATGGAAGACATTGCAATTCAACAGAGCAGAGGCCTCTAACATCTGGCCTGGAGACTGAATTGGTAATGAGTGATATGACAGCACTTCCTGTCTCCCAGGGATGTGATATATGTGTACAGGTGCGTTAATAGTACACCGCATGACTAACTTCAGGAAACAAAGGTTTGTTATATGTTTGTCATTAGAAAGGTTATTTAGCTTCTTTCTTTTTTCTCTTTAAGTTACCCTAAAATGTATGGCCAACACAGAGAACATATTAACTTGAATCAAATGACCCGAGGTAGGCATGTCTACTCTAATAAATACCAGACTACAACCTTATCATTAACAGACTTACCGGGAGGAATTAATAATTTCTCTCTCTTGTATAATACTTTATTATTATTATTATTATTTTTTTTTTTTTTTGTCATTTCCCTATCTTTTCGTGCAATATTGTTTGTGTTATTTGAGGTTTTGTTTGTTTGATTGATTAATTGTTAAATAAAGGGGAAGTCATGGACTAATGGTTAGAGAGACAGACTCGTAACCCAAAGGTTGCGAGTTCGAGTCTCGTACCAGAAGAGATTGCAGTTGGGGGGATTGAATGTGAAGCACCCTCTCCACCTTCAATAGCACAACTGAGGTGCCCTTGAGCAAGGCACCAAACCTCCAACTGCTTACTGGGCGCTGCAGCAAAAAATGGCTGCCCACTGCTGTGTGTGTGCAGTTTGAATGGGATAAATGCAGAGCACCATACCTGGCCACACGTCACATCAAATAAATAAAACACTCTTCTATCATGCTTCCTGGTTAGACTTCAAAATTAATCCACTGCCCCAGATAATGTTGCTTCTTTATTAATCCAATAATAAAAGACAATCTGCAAACCATTTTATGATGTTTAGCCTGATTTGATTATGTATGGTGGGACTTAATTTTATCCATCAGGAATTGAATGGATTGCAAAATGTAGGTGTAAAGGAAGTTTGTGTTTTTGAAAAGTTACATATACGGATGTCAGTGTTGTCAAAAATGATCCCCGTTCACACGGAAAACAATTAAAAAAATGTCCAGTCCAATTGTAACAAAGGATTTATGCTTGGAAAAGTTTAGTATGTTATCAGAGAGAACTTGTTTCACCAGAAGGTCCAGTTATAACATTGTATTGTCCATAAAATGCGAGCTCTAGAATTTTAGCAAATATAAATAGATCATGGGTATTTTTCGATTACTATGAATTTGGACATTCTACTCTTTTCACCTAGTATATAGCTTGGAAGTAGCCATGTGCAGATGCAGCACATGTCTCGTGGTATGTGGTAATTTCCACACCTTACAGAGTTAAAATGGGCAAGCCTCACACCCCTATCAGTTCCTGCCCTGAGGGTTAGTGGATTTCAGAACTTAGATCACTAGACATGGAGGTTCTTGGAACGTGTCCATTTGTGTGCCTGAGGGTCTTTCACTCCTGATACAGCAGCTCTCTAATACCAAAGTCCTTACAGGCAAGTCGTGCCACTCAGCCGCCATCTTGGCAACGCCTCGGGGCAGCTATTTCAGGCTAACAAGACCAGCTCCTATTTAAATAAATGGACACTTTCACTGGTCACCGGAACATAAAAACAGCATGTATACCAACAGCAGTAAAATATGATAAAAATCGCTGAAAATGTTTGATGACTTTGCCCCAAAATAAGGTTAAAAAAACCTTTTTCCCGACAGGTTATACCTTAACTACGCATGTGCAAGGGTTCCTCTACTGTGCGCATACGTCAGTGGAACCAGGCGATAGGCCTAAATGTTTCCAGGCTTGACTGTTAAAAGCAGATGATTGGCTTTCCAATGGGAGCGGCGGGACATGTGCACACAACCGCCATATTTGCCGCTATAGGTTTTCCTTACATAGTTGTATTGAGGATTGAGGATGTGGCATGTCTCTTATAAATTGTCGCTGCTATTACTCAAGCCGTACTTGTTTAATTGGACCCAGGTAAGATCTGTGCTCAGATGTGGTGCACTGCTGTTAGGAATGTTTTTTTTTTTTTTGGAAAATTAGGTATCTTTTTAGCTCCTCCATTATTAATTTAGGATGCATTTCACACCCTTTGATTGGTTTTCATTTGTTTCCTCTGTCTTCATGTGTTTATGGTTCGGCTTCTGGTAGATGCTACTACGTCATTCTGGCCATAAAGAAACATTTTCTTCAAAACTAACTGTATTTTTATTTTATTTTAATTTTTTTGGTCAAGCAACCATCCAGAACACCTCAGTAACTTAGCAATGGTTAATACAAACCCCTAACAATGCTCTATCAACCACGTGCCATACCTTTGACCACATAGCAAAGCCCTTAAAACCACTCTAATCTACTAAATTGGGATGCACATCAAAATGAAAAAAGATAGCTTTCTTTTCAAACTTTCATTTCATCACAACTTAATCTTTCATTTGATATTTAATCACAAAATTACTTTAATTGCGTCTTTCACTGAATAATAACATTTGTTTGATCACAACTTTCATGTAAAACAACGTGCAATCACAACTTTTGTTTCATCGTAATAATAACAAAGTCAATAACATCTGTTTAATCACAACTTTTGTTTAATCGTAATAATAACAAATTAAATAACATCTGTTTAATCACAACTTTTGTTTCATCACAACGTTCGTTTAATAACAATGTTTATTTGAACACGACTCTCTCTTCAAAACTCCATCACAAATTTTAACAACATTTCTTTAATCACAACTTTTATTTAATAACACTAGTTTTAATCACAACTTTTCTTTAAAATCAACATTAGTTTAATCAGAACATTAGTTTCATTGCATCTTGAAAGAATGAATGAATGAATGAATGAATTAATTAATTAATTAATTAATGACTGGAAGTAATTTCAAGTTATGGTAGTTTTTCATTCAACACCTGTAACATCATATAAAGTAGGTAATATTGTTTCAAGCTGCAACCAACACACTTATTCATGCTTGGTATTTCCTAATATAGCAAACTATGTGAAATTTACCTTGCAATGAATGAGTTTGTACAACGTATTTGAATACATATGGAAAGTGCCTCAGAAACCTTTGCAGCTGTTGGAGCGATCTCAGTTTTGTATTCTAGTGTTTATCATGGCACTTGAAATTTTGGCCTTCATAATTGACTTGCAACCTTAGTTAAACTGAGTTAATTGCCACTTACACTGTATTTACATCATACAAGCACTTCAGAAGAAGTCACTTGAATATATTTATTGACACACTTGGAGTGAATATTACAGTCAAGTACTTTAGTATGTTAGTCAATGCATCAAAATAAGTGTATTTTGAAGTTTGACAAAATTATTAAAACAATGATTGGAAATCTACATTTAAACCTTTTTAAATTACAATATGCACATTTTAGAACCATAGTGATTAAAATGAACTCTTCAAGTACATTAACCTGAAGTTATTTCACTTTTTAAACATACTTTTAAGATTTGAAGTACACATTCAAGTGCACATTCAGTACAATTAAGTGCATTTCTTTTTCACAAATGATCACTGAAGTACCGTAATATATATCAAGGTATATAAGTAATGTCCTCTGAGAATCAAACTCATGGCATTGCTAGCAACATGCGCTAACAGTTGAGCTAACATGTGCGCGTATGTCTGTAGACCTGAATCCCATTTAAAATCTACTGCTACAGAGTATCAAAGAGACAGTATTTGACATCTGTGTCATCAAGCCCACATACTCAGATTCATCTTTTCTTTTGAACACAAATGGAATGTTTTTCTTCTCTTTGTTTTGTCGTTCACAGATCCATGAAAGAATTTAGCCGGTGCCAGACAAAGCAATCTTCTCTTTCCCCTTGTTTTCGTACAAATGCCAGGCACTACTATAGATCACGAGGCTGAAATATGAACTCATTAATGTAACTTCAAAGGAATACAGTATGTCTTTGGCTAATAAAATATCTGCCTCACAGACGCGTTTCTGGTATATCTTTCAAATCAGATCAATTAGCGTCATCCTGGTAATAAAGTTTCTTCCTGTGTGCCTGAACCAAACTGATAATCCTGCATTAGCAATGAAAACAAGTAGATTTAAAGGGCTAGTACACCCAAAAAAATATACACTCTGGCTCTGTTTATCATCCTCATACAACACACAACACACAACACGAATTGATTTATTACACAAACAAGAGTATATTAGATCTTGTATGGCTTGTTTGTGCTAGTGGTCAAATGTAACTGGCAAAACAAAGGTCAGCCAGACGTCCTCAGTGGATTTCTTGTTCTTCATTTAACTCTAAATGCTAATAAACTGTCAAAGAGTCATTTTGTTTATGAGCTACATATGAGGCCCAATCTGAATCATGGAAATGAAAGTCATAAGAAAGACTTCCTAAATTGAATTACCATGTGATGCTTGTTGATTACGGTCTCTTTAATTTGATTTCTCCTTCCCATCTCCCCTCCCCCCCCCCCTCTCTCTTTTTTCATTATCTCTTCCCATCATCTGCTAGTACAAAACAGCAGATTGGAGAATGAATAGAAATGAACGTATTCAATCAGGAATGTATGACATGGTGAAAGCAATGAGTGATATCAGCAAAAAGCAGAGAAGGACTGTACAGCCACAGTTCAATTCAAGGTTAGCGTAAAAGTTAGTTTTTATCTTTGCAAAGATTCAAATCTTTGCAGTTATGCTTTTGCGTGTGTTTGTCAAAATGGGGATTTCGATTTTAACTTTTGGGAGGCTTGTCTTTATATAATTTCCAGTGAGAGAGCAACTGCCAAAAGTTGTCTTAAGAGGACTTGGGTTTCCCTCTCAATTCTGAAGCCAGAGAATAACTAAAATGAGGAGATCGTGGGAAAAGCATTGGCCTGTGAAAGCATTTTTTCTGTATTCTTCACTTGAAACTCAATTTTGCTCCGAGTGAAACTGTTGCACTCTATAAGGAAGATGATGGGAAAGATAGAGGATAAATTGACATTTTCAAGAAGCAGTAAACATCTGTTCATTTCCCATAATCTACAGTAACTTTGTTGGGTTGAAATGAGGTGAGGCGACTATTCAATCTCAACTTTCAGCTGAGAAGTACCATTGTAAGGATCCAAATCATGAACGGGCACAAAAGTTTGTTGCTCAAAAAGATTCGCTTTGAGACTCACCCTTTGATACTTTCGACAGGTTGCACACAATAAATGTGTAAAACCTGACATGAGGTGAACCCCTGACACTATAAGGTTACCCAGTGCACATGCTCCCATAAATCCACCGGGCCCTTCATGCCAAGTGTAGGTGCCGCGGATGAGTTAATCTCTGATAACTGAGGCCAAACACAAAGCCCCGGTGAAACCAGAGCCCTGCAGATGGCCTCTGCTAGCCTGAGGACTAAGGGATGATGGGTGTACCAACTTCTGAAGTGTTTTTGTACTCCGAGATCTTAGATGAAAAATGGCAATTATGCGACCTCTATCAGGGTTTTGGCAGGGCCAGGAAAACTCAATACACTCCTTCCCCCAACTCTCGGATCTCCTTGTCTTTCTGGAGAATGTGAAAAAGATACGGTAGGTGTCTGACTGAGGGCTCACTTTACTGTCAAGGTGTCAAACAAAGGGCTGTTTTGTAGAGGAACCGAAGGACAACCTGTAATTCTTATCCTCCTCCCTCACTCTTCCTTGGCACCAAAGCTCTCGGTGAAATAGGAAACAAAGCAATAACTCGACACCACCGGCATTAACAAATTGCTTTCTTGTTTTCATCTATGTCCTGGGGGGGAGGACGAGATGACTGGGCCACAGAGAGGTGTAGAGAGCAATGGGATATCTTCTTCTAGACGGGTTTTCAACATCTTTTGTGCTTCTGTCTGGCCCAGGATGTTTGGGTTCTCGAACTCTACCGGAGAGCATCCATTATTCCTGCGTTCCTCTGCTTCGAAACAAGGATGAACGTATCAGAACATGAAAGAGATTTTCCTGTAAAGGTGGTTTCGGATGTACACTGTTATTAATGCCCGGCGTTTTCTTTTGAATTACGCTTATCGTTTTATTTACGCTTTCAGGTTTTTGAACAACCACGCCTGGGAAGTTCAACCGAAGTGTCGATCTATCAGCGAAATCAAAGCACGTTTAGTCACACATTCCTTGATACTAGTGCCTGAAAAGGATCACTGTTGAACTGTCCTACACAGACCGATAGAGAGTGATGGAACAAATTGACACTGCACCTGAAAAAGACCAGTACATATTTAAAAAATGCATTTCTTGAATAGCCATTTTGATTTGCCTGGGTTTGAATGAGCGTCATTGTGAGCTGCTTTGGGTTGCAAAGTATTCAGTCGAAGATCAGGGCTATGCCCTGTCCAAAAACAGAAGTCATCTCTTCCAGCGAGTGCATTCATGTCTCTGAAAGAGGCCAGACTCGTGCAACACAACAGATGGGTGTGATGAATTAGTAAAGGTTTGGGTTATGAGGGGGTGAGATGTTCTCTGAATCACTGTACGCCAACGGACTGCTTTCCACATAAAAGATTCAATCAGAGCTGCAGGTCAAACTGTTCAAAATTGTTCTGCTTCTCTTTCCCACAGTCTTGGGAGTCCTTGTGCTGTGATTCTGCTTATAGGTAAAAGAAAGATGATAAGGTTCACGCACTTCAGTATAGTATATATATAAACCTATATTTTATTTATTTTTTCAAAACTTTTTGCACTACATAGACAGAAACAACATCTCATTACTATAATGGAAAATAAAAAGTATTACATATTTAATTTTACATTGAAAAATATTTTAATTCTAAAAATAATTTATACATCATGACAGTATTTAAGGTGATTTGAAGGAATGGGTCAAGAAAGCAAGCAAGCAAGCTAAAACCTATCAAGCAGCCTTTCCTTTAATAGTAAATTAATAATAAATGTAATAGAAATCTAATATCATAGACATTATTATGTCATAAATTGTAAGTTCTTTTTATTATATATTATTAATTATAAAACTAAGTTAATTGAAAAATATGAAATGTCAAATGTTAGTTATTTTATTTGTATAATAATAATAATAATAAATTATCACACTGTTTATTAAAAATAAATAAATAAATAATCATACCTACTATCTCTGAGAATCACCACTGATAATAAAATGTTATAATACATTTTATTATTATTTAGTTTTGTTTAAAGCAATAACATTTTCTTTACACAATAACAACAACAACAACATAATAATAATAATAATAATAATAATAATAATAATAATAAGTTTAAGCTTGTACATTATGTACTAAAATAAATATCTATAAGAATCACCACTGACAATGACAGAATAATTAAACTGAAAAAAAAAGTTAAATGTTAAATAATACATTTACATTACATTAATACATACATTTATTTATATGAATAGTATATGCACAATACAGTGAAATCTCTATTTCATTTGTCTGTCTCTGAAATTGACTAAACTACTTTGAGAGTTAAAGACACCCCTCGCTTGGCAGTGGTGTTGTGATGCGGGCTGGGTGGTGGGAATGGGGTGGCCGGGTTTCTTGGAGGCTGGAGGTGGATTACTGGAGTGTGTGAGGAGACCAGAAAGATTAACATTCCTCTGGGATTTTTAACACTCTGGGTGACAAATTTGCAACACTGGCCCTCTGTATTCCCAGAGGGAGCCCAGAACTAATCTGCCAGCGAGTTTGGGAGAGGTCAGCCGGAAAAGAAGTGGAAAAAAAAAACCTTGTTCGAATGAGTGGATCAGCAAACGACTGCGCAGAGAAGAACAGCAGCTTCCTCATTAACACGGCATGAACCTGATGTCACCAGGACATGCGTTTGATTTATCTCAAACATTGATAAAGGTCAGTGTGTGAATGGACTGTAATAACTCCTCCTAATGATAATGCTCTTCCCAACATCACTGGATTAAGATAAAAAACTTCTAGATTTGGTCTTGAGGCACTTTCATTAACTGAAGGCTGAAAGCATAAGGGACTTGACACTCATTATTAGGCTAAAAAAACTTGAATAACCTGGTCCATGTAGAGCTACTGAGTTCACACTAACTAATAAGATGAATAAGTCAACATGTAATGGCATTCACAAGCCATTTAACTTACATTCTGTGACCTATTTCTGAGTAAAAAAGGATTAACGCTTTGAAAAAAAGATGCGTAATTTTATCCATCTGAATGTTTACGGATTGAAGAGTCAGGCTGTTGAAGAGGAGGGCTTGTAATATGAGCAGACTTGGTATTTATATACAATTGTATGTTAGCACAGTTTAAAATTGAATCCATTTTTATTTTATTTTATTTTTGTCATTTGACAAACTTTCATGCATAAATTAATATTACTTTTGAAAAGTTCATCATGTAGACTCATGTTACATGGAAATTTCAGTCATATTGAGCATGTCCTCCAACAAAAAACGACCATATAGGTAGTTTGTGCAAGCACCTTTTTACGACCTATATTTAAGTTTTAAAGTTAAGCGCCCTCTAGCGGCCATAAAAAATAATTATAGTATCGCGTAGCGTCTGTCATCATGAAATTACATATAACGTCATTACCAATCAAAATGAATGTTTATTTAAATGCAATGTGTGGACTTTTTACACCGATCTCACAGTAATTCGTACATATTTTACTACTGTAGGTGGCTTATTCATTCGAATGACCACACCTAACCCCACCCCGAAACCTAACCCTCACAGAAATCATGCTAAATTATGATTTATTGAGCATATACATTTTCGTGCACGTTCGTTCCCTGGGATCGAACCCATGATAGCATGATTACATATCAAGCTATAACGCAATAATTTAGTAACTGAGCTACACGAAATGCAAACCAGAGTGCAAATAAAAGAGTACAAAACATTAATATGAAAACGACCTTTGAAGATAGGGGCGCAATTGTAGTATACGTCTCAATGGGTCGTATTTCAGGGATTCGGACAAACGACCTATATGAGCGTATTGGTTGGAGGACAGGTTGGTCATATCAGTAGCCTAATAAAAGCTGTTAAGCATACTTGAAGCTTCATGGTGACAAACATGTTGAAATCACATGACCAGGTGAATAATAGTCACTCATTAACTCTCCTAATATAGACCAACGCTACTTTTGCGTCATCGAGGGGTAATGCCCCTTTCTGGGGGAAAACAAATGCATTCCCCTGATACAGAACTCGCTCTTATTTCTTGATAGCAAAAATGGCAGAAACATACACACTCTCTTTGCCGCCCGAGGACCGTGAGAGGTATTTAAAGAAGCTACTGGATACATTGTTTACAGAGGTGTCCCTTTGAAATGGTCGAAAACTGGAATAATGACCCCACGCAGTGGCCAAATATGGACATCTAACGTTACCATTATCTCGTAGAATCACCAAGTAGCCTATTTTTTGTCATTAACACACTCACAGTATGATAAACTAGACGATGAGACCATGTCAAGAGGAGTCGGTGGTTTACTTGGATCATATTTCACTTGATTTAAGCTATTGACAGTTTTGTTGTCGACTAGCTATACTAGTTAGAAATACGAAGCTGCTAGCAGCTACGTGATTAACGTTAGCTCTCATTAGGAACGCTACCTTGGCTGTTTAGATTTTACGTTTGAAATATTTGCAGGCTACGACTAAACCATATCTGTTTGAAATTGTGTCTGAAAGGCCTGTACACATCACAAACAATGAAAAACAAAAGGTCCCTGGAGCGAGTTCTATATCAGGAATCCATTTGTTTTCCCCCCAAAAGGGGCGTTACCCTTTGATGACGCCAAAGTAGCGTTGGTCTATCAGACACTGTTATTTCCAGAAGAAATCACTCTGCTAATCTAAATGTTGGATTTTTATTAACTGAATTTACTGAAAACAACTGATTTGCATGATACAGTAATACATCCACACTACTAGGTGGCAGTAAATACAACACTCACATGACAGCCATTTGCGGGCTAAATAAAATGAAAACTGTTAAAATGAAAACTATTTTGTAAAAGCTGGAATTACTAAAAGTGATGAAAACAATAAATAAATAACAAATAAATATTAATTAATTAAAAAGAGAAATAATGACAAATAATACTTAAAATTAAAATGAAAACTGAAAATACATATAGGAAAATAAAATAAAATAAGAGTATATATAAATAAGACTAAATTATCATTGATAAATATCAAGTTGCTGTTAAATAAATCGGTAACACTTTAGAATAAGGTTCCATTAGTTAATGTTAGTTAATGTATTAATTAACATGAACTAAGCAAGAACATTCCTTCTACAGCATTTTATAAGTCTTAGTTCATGTTAATTTCAACATTTACTAATGCATTATTTAAATCAAAAGTTGTGCTTGTTAACATTAGTTAATGCACTGTGAATTACCATGAACTAACAATGAATAACTGTATTTTCATTAACTAACATTAAGAAAGATGAATAAATACAGTAATAAATGTATTATTCATTGACTGTTCATGTTAATTAATACATTAACTAACATTAACTAATGGAACCTTATTCTAAAGTGTTACCAATAAATCTAAAAGTCGCCACTAACATGTTTGTTAACTGAAGTAACGCTGAAGTAAAATATAAATATTAGATCGGCCTTTGAAGTCAAAACACACCTAGTCCACATCGTCCGGCAGCTCCACTTTGCTTTACCACGGTACATGTGTCGAGCTGTTGTTAACATGACCCAGAGCCTGAATGCTGTCTCTTGAGGCGGTGTATGACATGTTGTCCGCTCAGGGGTGTTAGCAGCAGGAGGTTTTGGTTTGCGCCAGCGTCTGCTTTTTGTAGCAGTCGGCCCTCCGTGTGTGCTTGAAGAAAGCCAGCATATTAAGCCTTTGATACGTCGATTTTAGCCATGAAATGAGATATAAAGGTTGTCGGTTTCAAGTACTATGACTCAGTAATAAATATTAGCACCTAAATATTAGCTGTTAGCTTAAATGGACAAACATGTGAATGGGAAACCACAGACAATGGTATTTAAAGAGACTTTTAATGATTATAAAAGGAGAACTATGGCTGACGAATGATCTGGGGTAACCATTCCTTTGACTTACCTTTTTATAAAGGTCAAAAGGACAAGGTCCAAACACAAACACACCTGTCCAAACACAGGCTACCCCATACGAGAGCAGGACAGAGCAGAGTGACTGATGGCCAATTCATTCCCAGTCACAGACGCATCGCCTCCCATTGAGATGCATTGCGTTTGCCCACGGCGTCAGCGTGTTGAGAGAAATGCTGCCGGATAATTCATTATCATTTCCTCTTCTGTCCACACACATCATTGAGAACCGCCACAGCCATGTGTGTGACAAAACAAGGTGCTTCATGGGGAAACAAGAGCGAAAAGAACAAAACACTCATAAAACATTCATAAATGAAACATAAAACCGCTTTAGGAAAAACGTTTACAGCAGCCTAAGGCCTCGATCAGACAGAACGCTTTTTTCAGGTTTGAAAATGCAACTCTCCAATACTTACAAATATGAAAATGTTTTGAAAATAAACATTAGGATATGTAAACTCAGATGCACTTATTTGTTTATCTGTTTCTCTATTATATTTATTTGTTTCTCTGTTTTGCAACAGGATTACATCCCATGCTAACTAGGACCTGGATTTATTGCAATTTATTTGTTTTATTTATTTTATTTTATTTTATTTTATTTAAACTTAAAGGGTTAAATAAATGAATAATTATCGACATTATGCCACAACTGCTGTCGAGCGGGATCTGCACTCAACTCGAGGCATTGCTTTCAGTTACAGAAAGTATGTGTGTCAATTTATTCAGTGTCCCCGTTTGTCTCATCACTGACATTCTAAACGAGTGACACAGAGAGTTCGCAGTCCTGATTCACGAGCACCCAGGAAAACAACAACAACAACAACAAAAGAGAAGAACTCTGCTGCACAGCAAGCATAATACAGCCGCTCTAGAGTCACTGTCTGCATTGTGCAAATATAAACAGAGAATGTGTCCACTGGCCATCAGAGCAGACAGACACGTCAGAGAAAACGGGACGAATCGCAGGAGTCATTCGTTTGCTGTGGGATACATTTTCAGATCTAGTTATTGAGTCATCCATAATGTTTGGATGAGCCGTCATTATCTAAGCGCTTATGCAGTAATTAATTAATCTTTCCTGTTACTCTCAATTCATCAATGGCTTTTAACTCTGACAAATTGCACCTCTTATATGGAGGAGGAGGGGGAAAATGCAAATAGTGATGGATTCGCACCGTCAACTCCTTCTCTTCATCACAGATGTTGTAACTGATAGTCGGCCGCTGGAAATGCAGATTCTTTTACTTTAAATAAAATACTGGAGAATTTAGATATTTATTGTATATGATCAAATGTGCATTCTTATTCTTTAGCTTGGGTTAAACTAATTAATTTAACTTTGTTGGATCAGCAGCTATGCCAATGATGTCTCTATTTATTTATGTTTTGCAACAGGATTTACACAAGCTCCAGTCTGGATCCAGAACACCTGAGAAGAGATGATGCTGACCCTCAGAGGACCCAAGATGATGCTAACTATGCTAAGCACTATACAAATAAACATGAATTGCATTTATTTTTTAAAATAAATAAATAAATAAATAAATAAACAAGTTTGAGCATCTCTGAGCTCCGCACATCTGGACCTCCCATGATGGAGTCATGATATATCACACTGGCAGACTTATAAAGCGGCACTGGGCTTCACTTCTACAACATTTGATTGTATCTGGAGGCAGGCAGCGATGCCTCGCTGTTGTTCTGCTTTTGTTGGCGCGCACCAAAGGACAAAACAGCAATTATTTTGAGCGTCTGGAGACATTCATGCACACAACTGCTATCCTTCCCAGCCATAGCAGTTGTATTTCATTCTGAATAGAAGTATAACAAGTAAAAAACAAGGTTTGCATGCAAAAGTTAATATCCTGTCCCTGCTGTGGAAACTAAAACGATTCCAAAGCCTGTGAAATGTGAGCTACCTTTGCCACCAAGTGGCTAAATACCTACGGGACTTACATGACATTAAATGCAACATTAAATGCAGTCACTAAGCTTCCCTGAACAATAATGATCTGGGTAAAATGACAAACAAACTGCATTAAAACATTGTGAATGGTATTTAGCTCAAATGACGTAGGCTGTAATTTACTTTTATGGAAACATTCCAGCCATCCAACGAGCTAATAAACTAGCGCTCAACTATCTTGGCCTGGATTGTAAACTGCAAAGCTTTCTCATGGGTTCATTGAGACGGTATTCGGGTTCAAATGCAACACTGCTGGAAAATAAAAATGCCTTAGTCACTAAGTTTAATATAGGACACAGTGTGTTTAGCCAGGTGCAGAGTTGATTTAGCATAGGTGAGGTAGAGTTGAGACAAGGATATACGAACAATGCTGTGAAACATGTTTCTAGGATGCTAGCATACAGCAAATCAATTGCAAGCCCCGTTAGTGGTATTTGCTAAGGGGCAATATATACAAGTTTATTTTATTTTACCAGAAATGCTTGTCAGGATATTCAACAGTATTCTTGAACTATATATAAGAAAAAACAAAAATAATAATAATAATAATAATTACAAATAAAGATGTACTTAATCCCTATCTTAAAGGGATAATTCACCTGGTCTTTGGTGATTCAGGTCAATGGTTACCGTCACTTCGAGACTCAAAAAAGCATATACAGTCAACACAAAATGAATCCTCGTGGCTCATTGACGATATATTGAGGTCTTCTGAAGCGAAACGATCAGTCTGTAGAAGAAACTGAACATTATTTACAAAATTGTTACCTGTAATCCAGAGTCTCAGGGAAACGCTCCGGAGTGACGTCCGGTTCAATCTTTCTTTTGAATCGTTTCTTTGGAAGAATCAGTTTACCAAAATGTACCAAATTCACGGCTCGAGCAGCACAGATCTAAAAGTTACTCAATCAAAACTCTTTTTTTTTTCTCCATAAGTTAATTTGCTTAATTCGGCTGTAAAATCATTTCGATTTAGATTATCTTAAACTGACTTTTAAAAAAATAGTAATTGAAAAATGGTTACCATGATTTAATTATCAAACAGTGCACTAGCAAAAACTTTAAATCCCGATCAGCACACTTTATCATGTAGGTGGCATGTTTTGCACTGGAAAAGACCACTTGCAGTTTCATCATATCTGATTTAATGTACTTTGTGGTGGGAAAATAGCTTTTCTTGCTTTGCCCATTACTATCCACTTTCAAGCACTTAGTTGTATTTAAAAGCTCAAATAGAACATGCTTCCTGCGCTGTAATAAAACGGCAAGATGGTAGAAAGCATGTGTTTTACCTTTCTTGAGTTTTATGGCGCCTTAAACCATGTTTACATGTCCATTGATGCTTGGGCCCCCAAGGCCAGTGAGGTGGAAAGGTTATCAAGGACATTAAATCAACAAATTTTGAAAATGTCCTCTCAAAGATGTCAATAAAACGTTTATAATTCCATTGTTTATTAAAAATTACAAAGCCATAAAAAAAGGAAACCATTTTATTGCAATATGGAGTTAAGTGTGTTTGTAGTAGTTTAAAGTAATTGGCATTTTCTAATTTGGTAATCTGACTTAAACGTCCGCCTTTGTTTATCTATACTAGCACATGATTCCCAGTGGACTCTGTCAGTCGGGTTTGCAGCTATGGTCTCTTTAGCAGGGTTCATGGTCAAATGTCCATCTGAGAGGAGCACAAGGGTCCCTCTGCTTGACTGGCTCCATCTGTGGTGCAGCATAATGATTCTTTTTTTCACACTGCATTAAGTTAACACTGCACTGCCAGCAAGACAGGCCAAGACCTGGCCTTTAATTTGGGATTTGTGTGTCTGTGTGCGCACTGTTTTTGTATTTGGCAGTGTGAATCAAAAACTGTATTTAAATCTTCCATTTTTCATTCTTTTTGGAGTATCTCAGCTTTAATCCATCTGAATTTCTCTCGGAATCATGTAGTTTGCTGTATACAGAACTTGTAAGGAAGAGAACAGATGGTTGTTCTTGGTTTGTTTGTATAAATATTAGATGCTGATACTAAGTTATGGGTTAGAGTTAGGTCAGTAATTTTAAGATTTAAAGATAAATTATTAAAATAATACTCTTTTTTTATTATTATATAAAAAAGCTAAAACCGTGTATTATTTAAAATGTAAAGACTGTAGATTATTATTATTCTTTTTTATAATTCTTTTAAAATTATTTTATTATTATGTTGCTTGCTTTTGTCAATCCATTCCCTTTAACAGATATATTTTATACAGATTGTTTGATGAATAGAAGGTTCTAAAGCACAAAGAGCAACATTTATTTGAAATGGAATTGTTCTGTAACATTGAAAAACAAGGCACATCCAGAAAAACCTTCCCATTTTTCCTTGTGTGCAGGCAGTTGTTCGTGACTTCCCAATTTCAATGTGTTATAGTCAGTTTAGGCCTAAATGGCTCTTAGGTCTTATGCATCCAGTTGGAGACAATTGCCATAGATGCATTCTCCCACAATGCTTTTCACCCTGACAGAAACTGAGCCAAAACTGAACAGAAATGAATCTAATGCCAATGGGGTTTAGCATCATCTGCTTCCAAAGAAATGGATTGCAAGTCTATGAATAGTGAAGGTCACACAAGAATTCAAAGGGTGAAACCAAGATCGAATTTGGCATGCAAATTCCCAAAGTACATTTGGTACATGTCACAAGAACTCCGATATACTGAGATCTTCTAGATGTGAAAACTGGGTGAAGGATTATGATATTCATCATCTTAACTCATGAATATGAATTATGCGATGTAACAGTCACCAAGTAGCTATTTCTGATTGGTAGATTGGTGGATGTTGGAAAACATGCACTTGTAGGATTGTCATTTTTGAATTGCAATATTGTTCTGTTTGTTGGTTTGTTTTCAAAAACTTGAGGGAATTTTCAAAAATTTTGAGGGAAATGTAATGGTTGCTACATCCTTTACTCTTAAATTGAAAGGTTCGTTATTTGCATACATGGTCAAATGAAAAACCTTTGCTATCCATGGAACCTTGATATTTAGGCCAGAGAAGTTCTTTAGATTCTTTCGAAGTTTTTAAGAACCATTTTTTGATTACTCAAAGAACCATTATGTGATCAGTTCTTAGGGTGAGTTTATTTATTTATTTTTACATTTGTTAATGTTTCTTCTTCATTGAACCAAAAGAACCTCTATTTTTTACTGGCGTATATTGTTTCGTGGAGAACCTTTGACACTTATGGCGTCTTTCAACTGAACAAACGATTATTTATTGTGGAAAAAGGTTCTTTGGATCAAACAAATGTTCTTTAGACTAATAACAAAGTTTTTTATAAGAACTGACCTTTAACTAAAGGTTCTTTAAAAAAATAAAAGATTCTTCTAAGATATTACTGCAAAAAACAACAAAAAACAAAAAAAAATCAATTTGGGATCCTTTTTTAAATGGTTCGCTGAGAAATCGAAACTGTTATTTTACATCATCACGGCAAGAACAACTTTTTGGAACTTTTATTTATTTTTATTTTTTTAAGAAAGATTTGGTTGTAGATACATTGTACACCAGTGTTTTCATTGGAGACAACATCTCAAAGGTGACAAGCTCAATGTCAAAAGCGTTTTGGGGATAAGGGAGTCTCTGCTAAAGCAATGGCTGCCTTATGATCTTTTGGAAAACAGCTGTTTTTGGTTCCCAAGTATCGGCCAGACATAGATCTCATTCGCACATCACCCATCTTAAAAACGCAAAAGCCAGAGACGCTCGTGTGTACATCCACCATGACAATCTCCCATTACTCCACCTGGGATCCTCATCCTTCTTACCCAACCAGCACCAATGTCTTGTCCAGGTGATAAATGTGTCTTCTTCTCGCCGAAGTCTGGCCATGAATTACTAAAGCCTGTGGAAACGACTTTCAAAATAGCACAAGGGCTTTTTAGGGAAATGGATCTCCCTCCTCCCCCGAAGTCCTTCTCACATCCATCGACAACACCATCCGCCTACCTTTTACTCTCTGTCTTAAACGGGTTATTGATGATTATTCTACAGACCCCTGCAGCCCTCTTGCATCTCTCAATGCCTCTGTGCTCTTCTTTGAGAAATGAAACGGTAGAGTCAGAATGAGGTCAGGAGAAGAACGGAGGGACATCGCATACAGTTTGTGCTCTGCGGCCGGAGAACGTGACATTAATAAAACATCCCAAGTGTGAGGGGTTAAGCTACTTGTTGAGAATAGATAAAAGGACTGATTGCGTTGACTAGATAGTTATTTATAACCTAAGAGTCTTTTTAAATACTGCAACCATAATCCAAAACTGACACAAGTCAACGTGGAACTCAGATTTACTCCATTTACTTCAACGTTCCTGATCCATCAATGAACCTTACATATATATATATATATATATATATATATATAACATTACTTTCATTTATTCTAAGGCAAAATCATTTAAAATCCATTTATTTTATGATTTGAAATGTATTAATATTGTGTTTGATATTAAAATCAGAACTGATTCAGACATAAAATCCATGTGAAATTCATTATAACTACATATAACATTACTGTCCTGAATGCAATTAATTAAAATATATTTATAAATATTTATTTTAATTTATTTTATTTTAATTAATGTCATAATAATAATAATAATAATAATAATAATAATAATAATAATAATAATAATTTATATAATTGTATATCTATCCTTAACACAACTTTTACAGTATTTATTTATTTATTGTACTGCATACACTAACATGTATTCAGGTATAAGGAAAATATGTTATTATATTCATTTGATGGTTTCATCACATTATATTTTAGAGTGATTAAAAATGTATTGAAATAGTTTAAAAAGAAGAAGAAATATATATAGGAAACCAAGATGAATACAAATAATACATTTCTAAGAATTTGGCATGTTGTAAAGTAGTGATTTAAAAATAACTTTTTTTTTATTATTCTCTTGAATGCTTATATTTTCATTGAACCTAAAAGTTCCTCCTTAACTTTAATCATCTTTTGTCGCCTTGTCTTGGAAATACAACATAAGCAACAAAAAATGTATTGTGAACTAAAGTATAGATCCAGCTAAAGTATAAAGTATAGAAGTATAGATCTTTTGATCAAAATTGAAGTTTTTTTTTTTTTTTTTTTTTTTACTTATTTCTTTAATAAAAGTAGTGAGAAACTCTTTTGCTTTCCTGTCCACCATTTGACCTCCTTATTTCACTTTGTTTTTCCAGTACACAAGCTTTAAAACTTGTCGTCAAAGTTCCATTCAGCCAGCAGAGCTGCAGTTAACCTCTGACCCCTCACCCACTCTGCCCTTTCAGAAGTGCTCTCCCTTATTTTTTAGACTGACAGCTTTTTGTAAAGGAAGCCCTTCAGAGGGATTGGTACGGAAGTAGGCAAAGCCATCGTGAAGAGAAAAGGGTGATTTGAAAGACCCTTAATTTGCAGCATCCCTCTTAAAGTACTCCTATCAATCTTCTTTCTCTGGTCAGTCCTTCAATATTTGCCAACAATTCATTCAGAGGCTGTAGTTTGCACACTGCTCACTTGCTGGTAATTAGAACCCCAAAAGCCTCCCCCACACTTGGTCTCAGCATTATGCTCTCCCACAACTGCTCCAAATCACCTTGTCCAATAAAACATGCCAAATCTCTTAGCCAAGCTATCTTTTTTTCATGTGCCATTTAGTGCCCTATAATCAAACTTTTTTTGCATTCCATGAATGAATATTAGTGGAATCAACCCTGAAATTGGAACTTTCACATTATTATCTATCAAACGCTTAGGAGTAAAAGTGTTTTATGAGTTTATGTTGTCTAAGCACATTTTGTGGCACTGAAAGCTTTTGTGAAAGAAATAGACTTTAGCTTTTTTCCTACTTCCTAAGAATACCTATTACAAAAAATAAATAATAATAATAATAATAATAAACAATTTAAAAGGATTATTCACCCAATAAAAGAAAGATTAATGCAGGTCTTTGAACTTCAGATGTTAGTAGTTAAATATTTAGTTAAATTCATGTTTAAAACTATATATTATTTTATAATTAATAATAATATAATTAATATTTTAATAACATCTAATGCACAATGTTATATATTAAAATATGTAGATTTTAGATAATATTTCTTGAAGAAAAAATATAATAAAATATAAAAATTTACATCAATATACTGTAAGGTTGAAAACATTTTAAAATTAACAAATAACATGTACATTTGCACTGTTCTACACGTAAAAAAAAAAAAAAAAAAAAAAAAAAAACTTCAGAACCTAAATTGAATGTTTTTAATTATCTAGCATAAAACATGCTTAGATTGCTCAAAAATAAAGGTAGCTATGTATATATATATATATATATATATATATATATTTTTTTTTTTTTTTTTTTTTTTTTTTTTTTTGACTGTTTTTTTTTTAGAAGAACATTAAAGAATATTTTTTTGCTGAAACTGTGGTCATTGGTGATTCATAAAATGCTAATCAATTGCTAGCATCACTATCATACAGGCAACACTAACTTTATATATTGATATAGATATATTGAGGTATTATGAAGTGAAACAATCAGTCTGTGCAAGAAACTTAACATTATTTTCAACATTACCGGTTTGTGAAATAATCATTATACGTAAACACATCAGTTATCAGTTATTTGAACCAGTTTCTTAGAAATGAACTAAACTGTCTGAAAAATAAAAAAAGAAGAAAAAAAGAAATCGGATTTCACGGTTGGAACGACAATAGACATTCAAACTATGACAATGATAATCTCAGGTACTGATTATGTTCTTTATTCAATGTTAAAAGTGTCTAATGTGAGTTTGAATATCACTGTGAAGAACCTTTTAAGTACCTTTATTTTTAACAGTGTACACTACAAGTGTACATTCAGTACTATTAAGCTCACTTCATTTTCATAAGGGAAGTCAAGCTCTTCCATTTGTCTCCTTGTGGAGTTAAGTATTATGGAATTCATGCAATTTTTCTAATGATGATGAATTAAATGTAAGATCCCAGAGTGGGTCTGCTTGAATGTTTACCTCAAATAGAAGCTCTGAAAATCAAAGAGGTTTTGATCAATCAATAAAATGCTCTGACTGTGGCTGTTGAAGTGCTGACTTGCTTGTGAATATCCTCAATGGTCTTTATCTAGTAATTATGGCAGGGAGATCACTACCATTTATTCACGGTTATCTAGAAGTGAATAAATCAACAAAAATGGGGATGGTTTCCTATGTTCCATGTGCGGCGCAGAGTCAAGTGTTTTATACAAACCTTTAACCTCCATTTTGCAGTGTTAATGCAGCTAAATTGCTTCATAAAACAGTATGAATTGAGATATTTAATGTTTAGAAAGAGAAAAGCTTTGGTTTATGAGCTAAAAGGTTTTATTCTTTTTTTCATGCAACAAGGGTTGAAGGTAACCAAGCATAAGGACAGATGGTGCTCACAGGCCATGTGGTCTCAATTTTCATTGCTCTGACATTATTTACTGGCTTTGGAGTCAGGAAATAATGGAGTCAAGAAAAGGCAAAACTCTTTTCGGTTGATATGCTGCACTTTTAATGATGCTAAGAAGTAAAGCTCACAATGGATGTTGCCAGCAGCACCTTCTTTATTCTTGACAGGATTATTACCTCCTGGTGCTCCACCTCATCAAAAGGAAAACATTGCAGTTAGATGGATTGCCCCCCTTTTTTTTGTTTTTTACAAATAAAGTATTTTGCTTCGGAAGCATCAGAGTGAATGTAGCTTAATTAATTTCATTTAGCTAGTAGCTTGACTAAATAGTTTCAAAGAAGCATTCCCAACACGGATGTTAACCAAAATATAATGAGATTTTCACAAGCTTGATTTCACAAGTTTAGAAATGTATGCATTGCCTTATCAGTGTCAACACTAGGGGTGCTATACTGGACATTAGCACAAATTGTCTTCTTCTACTGTCACAGCGGATCATGTCACGCTCTTCTTCTTTTTTATGTTTGAACCAGGGTTCTCATTTCTAAAACTCTCTGTAGATTTCATCCTAAATGTGTACGTAGGCACAAAAGCTAGACTTTGTGGGCGCACAAACGTTTTCAGATTTAAAAAACCACGTGTACACCAGAACCTGCACAAAAATCTCTTTATAAATACCAGTCTGGGGGAGACTGTGTGTACATACTTCTCCATCTCAACTCCTCCCCGAAATCACCATATATGGAGCTCCCAACACCTAGTTTTACTATGCATAACCTGATTTGCATATCATTTCCATTCAAATTCCCATGCAAGTGACATCATGTTTAACACCGAGACATTAAGGGAATATGATATAAGAACTATAATGCCATTTGTGTCAGTATCCTTGTTATGTTTTATAATAAAAGTATGAAAATATCAATAAAAACTAAATGGTTTAAAGTAGTTATATACTTTATATTAGTTGATCTCATTCTTTTACACTGGCAAAATAGTATTTCAATTGTTTTAAGCCCTGTGGTATGCCGGTGTTCAATTCAGTTTGATTCAATTCAAGTTTATTTGTATAGAGCTTTTTTACGATACAAATCATTGCAAAGCAACATTACAGAAAATTAAGTCTACAATATTTAGTAGTAGCTTGTAACTGGTGACTGTCATTTTATGTGCATATGACAGGAATTTTCAGAAAAAATAAATACAAGACATAGTCAACCAGATGATGAATGCTATTAAAAGCAATTACTATGTGATTGCATAGTAAGTAGCTATATTTGTTAGTTCTGTATGTTGTTACAGAGTAAGCATCATCTGAGGTCCTCTGAGGGGTTGGCATCATCTCTTCTCAGGTGTTCTGGATCCAGGCTGGAGCTTGTGTAAAACCTAGGCAAAACATAGAGACAAATAGAGACATCATTAGCATAGCTGCTGTTCCAACAAAGTAAAATTAATTAGTTTAACCCAAGCTAAAGAATAAGAATGCTTATTTGATCAGATACAACTGCAGTCACAAATTATGAGATGCATTATTTGAATGCTTGGTGAAAGAGATGTGTTTTTAATCTAGGTTTAAAAAGAGAGAGTCTGTCTGAACCCCGGACATTATCAGGAAGGCTATTCCAGAGTTTGGGAACCAAATGCGTAAAAGCTCTACCTACTGTAGTGGACTTTGCTATTCTAGGAATTACCAAAAGTCCAGCGTTTTGTGACCTTAGGGAGCGTGATGGGTTGTAGCGTGGTAGAAGGCTAGTTAGGTACGCAGGAGCTAAACCATTTAGGGCCTTATTGGTAAGTAATGATAATTTGTAACTGATACGGAACTTAATAGGTAGCCAGTGCAGAGACTGTAAAATTGGGGTTATATGATCATATTTTCTTGACCTGGTAAGGACTCTAGCCTCTACATTTTGGACTACCTGTAGCTTGTTTATTGACGAAGCAGGACAACCACCTAGAAGTGCATTACAATAGTCCAGTCTAGAGGTCATGAATGTATGAACTAGCTTTTCTGGATCAGAAACAGGTAGCATATTTCATAGCTTGGCAATGTTTCTAAGATGGAAGAATGCTGTTTTGTAACATGGGAAATATGATTTCCAAAAGACAAGTTGCTGTCTAATATAACACCCAGATGTTTGACTGCAGAGGAAGTAACAGTACATCCGTCTAGTTGAAAAATCTAGTCTACTAGATTCTGTGTAATGTTTGTTGGTCCAATAATTAATATATCTGTCTTATCCAAATTTAATAGGAGAAAATTATTGGTCATCCAATCTTTTACATTTTTAACACACTCCGTTAGCTTAGATAATTTATAAGTTTCATCTGGTCTAATTGAGATATATAGTTAAGTATCATCAGCACAACAGTGGAAACTAATTCGGTATTTTCTAATAATATTACCAAGGGGCAACATGTATATTAAAAATAGAAGAGGACCTAGGACAGATCCTTGTGGCACTCCATATTTTACTGGTGATAAATGAGATGACTCCCCATTTAAATAAACAAAATGGTAGCGATCGGACAGGTAGGATCTAAACCATCTTAGAGCCTACCCTTGAATACCTGTATAGTTTTGTAATCGATCTATGAGGTCTAACGCAGCACTAAGATCAAGTAAAACTAGCAATGAGATGCAGCCTTGATCTGACGCAAGAAGCAAGTCATTTGTAATGTTAACAAGTGCAGATTCTGTGCTATGGTGGGGCCTGAAACCTGACTGAAATCTTCATACAGATAATTTTTTTCTGCAGACACAATTTTTTTTTTTTTTTTAGACATAAATGGAAGATTTGAAATAGGCCTATAATTTGCCAGTTCACTAGGATCTAGCTGTGGTTTCTTAATAAGAGGCTTAATAACCGCCAGCTTGAATGGTTTTGGGACGTGACCTAAAGATAACGACTAGTTAATGATATTGAGAAGCGGTTCTTCGGCTACAGGTAACAGCTCTTTCAGTAATTTAGTGGGTACAGGATCTAATAAACAAGTTGTTGGTTTAGATACAGTGATAACTTTATTAAGCTTTCTCTGTCCTATAGTTGTAAAGCACTGCAGTTTATCTCTGGGTGCAATAGATGAAGCTGAATTAGAATCTACATTCGTTATTGTATTTCTGATGTTATCTATTTTATCAGTGAAGAAATTCATAAAGTCATTACTATTAAATGTTGATGGAATATTTGAATCAGGTGTTGTCTGGTTATTTGTTAATTTAGCCACTGTGCTAAATAAAAACCTTGGATTGTTTTGGTTATTTTTCTCTAATGGGGGCAACAGCTTCTAATGTATTAGAGAAAATAGTGCCAATGTTGCCGGTCATTTTGTCTAGTTCATGTGTATTTATGGGTACACATAGCAGTTGAGATAGATCAGGCAGGTTATTTGTGAATCTTTCTTTGGTGGCTGGAACAATAGTTCTGCCCAGACGATAACGTTGAGACATACAGTATAGTTAATATTAGTGATACGCAGCATGCACAATACAAGGAAATGATCGGTAACAACATCACTTTGAACTACGATATCTATAGCAGTAAGATTGATTCCATGCGATATAATTAAATCTAGTGTATGATTAAAACGATGAGTGGGCCCGGTGACATTTTGCTTGACTCCAAAAGAGTTTATTAGGTCAGTAAACACAAGTCCTAATGTGTCATTTGTATTATCAACGTGAATATTAAAATCTCAGACGATCAGCGTTTTATCAACTGTAACCAAAATGTCTGAGAGGAAATCTGCAAATTCTTTTAGGAATTCTGTATACGGCCCTGGTGGTCTATACACAGTAGCCAGAGCAGGAGATACATTAGATTTCTTTTGCATGTCTGACAGAGTAACATTTAGCAGAAGTATTTCAAAAGAGTTCAACCTGTATCCTGTTTTCTGGGTAACATTGAGAATATCACTATATATTGTTGCAACACCTCCACCACGACCAGTCTGACAGGGCTCATGCTTATAACAGTAGTTTGGTGGAGTAGACTCATTTAGACCAAAATAATCATTTGGTTTTAGCCAGGTTTCAGTCAAGCAGAGTACATCAAAACTATTAGCTGTGATCATTTCATTTACAGTAACTGCTTTGGGTGTGAGTGATCTAATATTTATGACCCCAAACTTTAAAAGCAACAAGTCTACTGAACCTTTCGTGTCCTCGTCGATACGTGGGCAGTGGTCCTGACACAATGACCGTCGCCGCGGGCGTCGTGTTGCGAACCGTCTCGATCAGGCTCCTGAAGTTCCTCTTCAGCGTCTCCGTCTGCCGCAGCATGGTGTCGTTAACCCCGGCATGAAGCATGACCACTTTGGGGCTCTCGTTGGCCTTGAGGATCACAGGTATCTGCGTAGAAACATTGAGAACACGAGCACCAGGCAAACAATGAGTGTGCACTTTACCGTCGGCTAACATAGCACGGACGATGAAGTCACCGACGATCACAGCGCTGCGTTCCGTCTCGCAGAGGGGAGCGAAGCGGTTCTGGGTGGAGATCTCGCACATGCCCTAAGCACACGTCCAGGAAAGCCATCTGGGCCAGGAGCATTGCATGCGTTGATCAGTGTAGTGTGGACATCTGTGGAGGTGAGTTTGAGAGGTTGGTGGTCTGCTGAGGGTGTGATCTTGGTGGCCGTCTCCTTGCTGTCGCTGTTGAAGCGAGCATAAAAGTAATTTCGCTCATTAAAGTAGACATCTGTGAGCATTGGAGTAGAGTTGCTTAGCTTTTAGTCACTGATGATCTAGATGCCCTGCCACATGCATTGGGGGTAAGAGTTGGAAAAGTGTTCCTCTACCTTCAGCTTGTAGCAGTACTTGGCCTTTTTAATGCCCCTCCTCAGGTTAGCCCTGAATTTGCTGTAGGCCTGAGCATCATCTGATCCGAAGGCAGTGTTGTGGGCTTTCAACAGGAGTCACAACTCCTTGTTCATCCATAGCTTCTGATTAGGGTATGTTGTTATTTGTTTTTCTGTTGTGACACTGTCAATGGTGGTGTTGATGTAATCCAGTACAGATGAGGTATAGATATCAATGTCCATGTGAGAGCCACAGGCAGCCTGAAAACTGTCCTGAAGTAAAGAGTCTGATCCAGTTGACCACACTTTGATGGTCCTCACTGATGGCTTCACATGGTTGATGAAAAACAAAGAAAGGTGATCAGACTGTCTGAGGTGGGGGAGGGGGGTCGAGATGTAAGCTCCATCAATGTTTGTGTAAAAATATGATCCAAAGTTTTGTCTCCTCTGGTGTGGCAGGAAACATGTTGATGGAATTTGGGGAGCACTGTCTTTAATTTGGAGAAATTTAAAATCACCAACACATAAAAGCCTCCTGGTGAGCAGTCTGTTGT
This sequence comes from Carassius gibelio, assembly GCF_023724105.1. Taxonomy (NCBI): domain Eukaryota; kingdom Metazoa; phylum Chordata; class Actinopteri; order Cypriniformes; family Cyprinidae; genus Carassius; species Carassius gibelio. The sequence continues at coordinate 19,121,423 of NC_068392.1, forward strand.
TTACTAATAGCCACGTGAAGTTCGTTCATAGCAAGCCTGGCATTAGCATCTGGTGGAATATAGACTGCACTTATAATGGTGGAAGTGAACTCCTGCAGCAGATAAAAAGGTAAGCTGAGCAGTGTCTCCCAATAATGACACTGTTTGTACAGCAAGCTTTGTTAATATAAATGCACAATCCGCCACCTCGTCTTGCCGGAGTCATCTGCTGTCCTATCTGCCCGGAGTGTGTACTGTCTGGCTAGCTCAATAGCATGATTGGGTACGTCACTGTGTAGCCATGTTTCTGTGAAAACCATGACATTGCAAGTGGTATTATGGCAAGTTTATTTTTTATAAATCATGATATGTGCTTGGAAAATTGAGTACACATATACCTATTCCCATTTTGTGCATACACAACATTTATAAATGAGACCACAGATCCATTAATAATAGTACATCTGGCACAAAAAAGAAAAAAGAAAAAAAAAAAGAAAAAAAAAATATCTGTGGTAACTCTATCGCCCCCTTGAGTATAGAGGTTTGTGCTCTTGCAACATTAGCCGAGATTTTGTGTCTGGTTTATTTAAAATATGTTTCTGGCCTGGGCTGTTTATTATTTTTATTTTTTATTTTCTCTAGATGTCACTCTTTAAGATTGGTCTGCACCTCTTCTTCTTCTTTATTTACATTCCATGCACTACATTTCTCAGAATACCTCCTTGATGAAATGCATTCCACAATAGGGGTCTGCTGTGTTTTCCTATTTCACATATGAGGGCAATTCTTCCTGACCTTTGTTTTAGAGAATTCCTTTTTACAGAAGCTGCCATATCCATCAACAGCAGATCTATTTTTGCAGAAGGTTCAGATAGTTTGCTTTGAAGTTTAGCAGGATTCTAGCAGTTCTGGATTGACCAAATATAATGCTGGCAACCTGCAACAGAAAACCAAACCACCTCGATAAGAAAACATCTGCTGTGTTTCACACCATGTTAACTGGTGACACTAGCTATACTTTCATCCATGTTGCAAATGCAATTAATAATAGTTAAAATAATAATAATAGTAATAATAATAATAATAATAATTGTATAAATAAAGCAAAATGTCCATCCCATGTGCTCAAAAAACAAAATCAATTGTTCTATAAACAGAAATGGAACAATGATAGATCTATATATCTACTGTTTATTTATTTTTTTAAAAATACAACCTTACTAAAAAACAACAAACAAAGAAAATAAATAAATTGTACTTATTTGAACTTTACTTTGAACTTTTACATTTTGAACTTAAATTATTAACAAACAAACAACAAAAAGTGTTTTGAAACATTTATTTACATCATGGTATTTCCCTCTTCATACTAGATAAAATAAAGAGGTAATTGTTGAAAATAAGAATGTAATTGTGTCAAATAGTCACAATTGCAAAATAAACAAACAGTTGTGAGATGTATACTGTAGTTTCAGTTATGATTAATAAAATTGCAGTTGCAAGACACATTATAAATCTTTATAAATAAATATAAAGTCTTAATTTTGAGATTTACAATATGTTACTGTTCAACACCACTTTCAATGGCAAATAAGATAATATACATGTAAATAAATAAATACATATTTTACATATACTACTGATATAACTACATTAATCCTATGTTAGTATTTATTTAATATTAATTTATTTTGTTTATTTATTGAGATATTTTACGTCAAATGAGATAATATAGATGTAAAATATTATTAAAAGTACTTACGATATGAATATATATTCCATTACTAGTATTTCAGTATTTTTGTGTTTATTTATGAATTAATGAAGTCATCATTTGTATATATACTTACCTTTAGTGTTTACTGTTCAAAACAAAGCTGAAAGCAAAGTAAGGCAATGTCTAATTTCTGATATTTCATTCACATAATGCAAAAATATCCTTTCAGCATTGAAGGCAGTGCTACCGGCTGATTTTTAAAGGGCCAGCAAACTGATCCGGGCCTCGTCTCTCCAACCGCGTCTGGCATAGGCAGCAGGGTACGTCCCAGCGGCCCTCCAGCCAAAAACAGACTATCTCGTTCAGCATTTCCTCGGCACAGAAGAGCTGGAGTGCCATTGTGACTTAATGGCGTTGATGGTGGCGGCCCCTCGATCCCAACACCGGCCCCTGACACGTGCTCTCAGGTACTTACAGCCCACAATACAGATGGGGAGCCGTACGTGACAGAGACACTGTTTCCAAGTCTATTATCGCAGCACTATTCCCGAGCGAGACACCGATCTCACTTATGCCAAACGCCGTCTTCCCTATTTCACCCAACACAATTACAGAAAAGCATTAGAAGGGGCAGGAACGAGAGAAAGACCATTAAAAACAGGACTGTGTAAATCTGCACACTTTATATCTAAAGGACTTGAAGCTTTTAGCCTTGACAGCCAGTTTCAGAAGTTTTTCAAGGGCCTCGCTGGTTTCAGGGCTTTAGACGAAGCCTGGCTTTTATATGCATTCACCGAGCAGTCAGGAACGGGGCGCAGAAGCCAGCTTAGATTACACAGATAAAAGATCACGGAGCCACTCAATCACTGTCAAAATGCTCCATTTGTTTAAAGTGTGCTTTCTTCACTTCATTACTGTTCATTGATTTACTTTCTTTGTGTGCTGGCATTCTGACACACACCAATTTGCTGTCATTTTTTCCTGTAGATGTGTTTGCGCTTCCCACCTTTCCCCCTGGATCTTCTTAAGCATTGTGCCGCCGAATGCAATTATACATGAAAGAAGTATCTTGAAACGTCCAGATGGCTTTTTGCAAGGCTTTGAAGGTTAAAAAGGGACTATTTTCTATTATAAAAAAGCTGTTTAATTTAGTTGAATGTATGTATGGATGACTCATAGTAAAGCGAGGCCAGCCCATGGCATAGGAGACATAGGCAGTTGTCAAAATGACTGGGAAGTGCCCCGCAGGAAAGTTTTTATTTATTTATTTATTTATTCATTTTTTGTGACCATCGAGCGCTCCTACATCCATATATTAAGCATAATAATTTCTGACGGTTAGCGTAACTTTAGTACTGATCGATCATCACATCGATTAATAGTGTTAGAATAATGGAAGTGATGTAAAGAATTGGAGAAAAATAGGTAAAAATCCCAAGTTAACAATTGTGTTTTTGCCCTTGATGTTTATGTAGCATTTTGAAATAGCCTTTTTAGAACATTTTAACTAGCAACACTGATGCCGAGGAATGCTTTTGCTTGAGTTAACTGCTTATTTAATTTTACTTTATTTTCTTTAAAATAATTTTAAGTTATTTTAATGTTGTTTTAATATCAGTTGCATACTGATGCTTTTAATTCACCAAAAAGTGTCTAAATGTCTTTTGAAAAAGACCATGACTAGTACGATAATCTAGCATTCATAAAATTAAATAATTAAGTTTATTTTTGCCTAGGGAACCAAAAGATCCCTGTAGTATAGGAGCAGTTGGTGGTCAGTATAATCTCATATACACTAACTGGCAGAAGTTTGCAGACAGTGGAACGAAATTAGTTCCCTTTCAGTCGGTCAAGTTCGACATTACGAATGGGATCTCGTCCGAGAGCCCAATCACCTTCGAGTGGTACAAAATGAGCCAATGGTACACAAAGTACCTTGGTCTGCGGAATTTGCATCGTGAGCTCCGCCCCGCAGAGCTCCACCACGCTGCCCCACTGTGGGTACGCCTGTAGTCCCCTTGACCCCGCTGGTTCGTCCAGACGCTCAGGCTCGGCTACGCGATTCAGTTCGCCCGGCGTCCCCCCAGGTTTCGGGGTGTCCACGCGACACGGCCAATCCTAGACTTGCGTGCATTGAACCAAGCTCTGCACAGACTCCCGTTCAAGATGCTAACGCCCAAGCGCATTTTCTAATGCATTCGTCCAATGGATTGGTTTGCAGCGATCGACCTGAAGGACGCGTACTTTCCTGTCTCCATCCTTCCTCGACACACACCATTTTTTCGGTTTGCTTTCGAGGGGCAGGCATATCAGTACAAGGTTCTCCCATTCGGGTTGGCCCTGTCTCCCCACGTCTTTACGAAGGTCGCGGAGGGAGCCCTGGCTCCTCTCAGGGAACAAGGTGTCTGTATCCTCAACTACCTCGACGACTGGCTGATCCTAGCTCACTGTCACGGAGTGACTTTGTAAGGGCGGAACTAAAAGTGACGATTGGTTCCGCCCGGACCATAATCCTCAAACACCGGTTACTTCCGGGAACTCCGGGAAAGGAAATTAGGGTTTCATTGATCACAGGTGGATAGATGAGCGGGGCGATCGCGGATTGGGCAGTGTGAAGAGAAGGAGGAGTATAAAGAGGGCCTCAGAAACTGCAGAGGGGGAGTTTTTATTCTAGCCGATACGGCGAGTGAGTTGGAGTGTTTGGGCGAGTGCAGCGGAATGAAGGCGGAGGATATTGTTGGCTGGGCGAAGACGGAGACAAGGGTTTGGCAGAAACAGAAACCGGGCTGAGTATATTGGGAATGTCTACCTAACGGTGAAATGCTCTATGGACATGTGTAACAAATTCTGAGTGGTTGAAAACAGGAAGACTCACCGGAAGTATCGCCGAAGGAGGCCCTTTCGACAGGTCACGTGGCAGCAGGAGAAGTATCCAGGAGCTGGAAAGAAGAGGGAAAAGAGACCTCGTGTTAGTAACGGTGTGAGTACCCTAAACCATCGTACAGCAGCATAATTGTCTAGAGTGAACTATCTGTGAGCCTTTTTGTGAGTTTGTGGCATAGTATGTGAGCGGCCCTACCGTGGAGGAGGATTGTGGGTGAGCCGGGACCAGTGAGCGAGAGAAGACGTTGGGGTGTCGTGGCGGCGACGTTTAAATCTGAATATTCGTTGCATCAGTGTCTCCACGATTTTCAGGACGAGTCTCTGGTCAGATGGGGTTTTGACCCTAAATTCACCAAGAGTGTGTGGAGTGCAGTGGGTGAGTCTTTGTCCTTTGCTGTGAGTGCATACACTTGAAAATTTCAGTGTGGTGCTGTGTTTGTGTCGTCAACAACCACCTTTCAGGCCCAACGAAATCCTGCGAAGGAAGTGAGTACTGAGGCGGGCGAAGAAAACATCTCCAATTATATGCCGTCGATGACATCCTGACCCTTCTTTCCCACGTGACGGTGGCGGGAAACAATTTCAAGTAAGAACAGTGTGGATATAGTGGGAAGTATTAACGGTGAGGAGTTGGCTGCTGTAGGAGGAAATCAGCTGTGCGTGTATTATTACCTGCTGTGGAGTTCTTCAAAGGTTCGCCCCTGTCTAGATCTCTTGCCCTGTCGGTTGGAAGAAAGAAGAGGGAAGCGTTCGAACCACCCAGTGTAGCACACCCCGGGTGAAACAACTTACCTGTGTGTGACAACAGCGGAGGCCGTGTTCGGCCCAACGCAGCAGCAGCTTTCGATCCGCATCTCTATCAGCAGTTGATTGAAGCCTCAGAAAAGGAACGCCTGACGTCTATTTCCTCAAAGGTCTGTGAGTTACATCACTTCCTGTTTCCCTGTATGCCCAAGTGAAGTCCCAGTTACCTTTGATGTACTTACCTTATGCCCAAAGCTAAAGCCAGCATATTGTGTTGTATACTCGCCTGTATGCCCAAGTGAAGTCCCAGTTACCTTTGATGTACTTACCTTATGCCCAAAGCTAAAGCCAGCATATTGTGTTGTACACTCGCCTGTATGCCCAAGTGAAGTCCCAGTTACCTTTGATGTACTTACCTTATGCCCAAAGCTAAAGCCAGCATATTGTGTTGTACACTCGCCTGTATGCCCAAGTGAAGTTCCAGTTACCTTTGATGTACTTACCTTATGCCCAAAGCTAAAGCCAGCATATTGTGTTGTACACTCGCCTGTATGCCCAAGTGAAGCCCCAGTTACATTTGATGTACTTACCTTATGCCCAAAGCTAAAGCCAGCATATTGTGTTGTACACTCGCCTGTATGCCCAAGTGAAGTCCCAGTTACCTTTGATGTACTTACCCTATGCCCAAAGCTAAAGCCAGCATATTGTGTTGTACACTCGCCTGTATGCCCAAGTGAAGCCCCAGTTGTCTTTTCTACAGACTTACCTGTGCCCCGAGTGAAGAGCCAGCGGCCCCTCTGTCCACCGTCCGTGTCCAGTCCTGTTATACTTACCTGTATGTTCTTGTGCAGATCCAGCGAGTCCCTTTGAAGCGTCTACCTGCACGTCGACCCATCACTCAGGATACAGGAACCCCACCCCCCCCCCCACCCCCCCACCCCCGTACACTTACCAGTACGGTTTCAGTCGGATCCCGGCAGCCATTGTGCAGCTCCACCAGCATCTGGACGACCAGGAGTCCAACTCGCTGGGCGCCTCGGAGTTCGCCACGAGTAGCAGCAGGTATCCATCGTGCATTCAAACTCTCAATACTTACCACTTGTATCTGTTACGTCCATGAAAGGAGAGGGCCCTGGACAGTCGTCCTGCAAGCCAGAACAAAGGGGCACTTGTGAATAAGCGGATTGTCGTCACATAGCCAGAAGGAAAGAGGAGTGAAGGACTCACCTGAGATCTCCCGCGACGGAGTCTAAGAGACTCGAGACTGTTACTCTCCAATTGGAGAGTTGGATTTTAGCCTCCCTTCCCCCCTTCCCCATACCCTTTTTTTTAGTAATTTAATAAAGTTTGTTTTAATATTTACTTACCGTGTGTCTGGTCATTGGGGTGTTCTTGGGACCTCCTCGAGGTGGAAACTAGGAAGGGGCGTGACTCACGACATCTGTGGTCCGCTCCAACCTGTGACATCACTCTCGAGAGCGGTTGTGTGAGCACAGGGATCTGGTGCTCAGACACCTTGCCCGACTGGGTCTTCAGGTCAACTGGGAAAAGAGCAAGCTCTCCCCTGTGCAGAGGATCTCTTTTCTCGGTATGGAAATAAACTCGGTCGCCATGTGGTCGAACAGAGGCCAATTCCTCTGAGGAAGGACCTTCTTTCTCAGAGACGGGGCACCCTCTGGCACCCACATCCCGATCTGTGGAACCTACATTTGTGGGTTCTGGACGGGTCACGGAAGGTTTAGGTACCTTGCCACCACAGGTGGTAGCTACCATCACTTCAGCTAGAGCCATGTCCACCAGACATGCCTATGCTTTGAAGTGGAACCTCTTCGTCACTTGGTGTTCTTCATGGCGTGAAGACCCCTGGAAATGCCCGATTGGGTCAGTGCTTTCCTTTCTTCAGGAGGGGTTGGAACGAAGGCTGTCTCCTTCCACACTCGAGGTCTATGTGGCCGCCATTTCGGCTCAACATGACCCAGTTGAAGGTAAGTCTCTTGGGAGGCACGATCTGATCATCAGGTTCCTGAGAGGGTCGGGACCTGCAGGCATTTTCAGTTGACGAAGCGTGCCCGGAATTCAGGCTGGCTAACTCTCACGTTATCTTGAGACCCCGGCCTGGGTACGTGCCCAAAGTTCCCACCGCTCCTTTTAGGGATCAGGTGGTGAACTTGCAAGCGCTGCCCCTGGAGGAGGCAGACCCAGCCCTGGCGCTGCTCTGTCCAGTACGTGCGCTCCGCACCTACCTGGACAGAACTCGGTGCCTTAGGACCTCAGACCAGCTCTTTGTCTGTTACGGAGGCCAGCAGAAAGGAAAGGCTGTCTCCAAGCAGAGGTTATCCCACTGGATAGTGGATGCTATTGTCCTGGCTTATTAAGCTCAAGACCTGCCATGCCCCCTAGGGGTGAGAGCTCACTCAACTAGGAGTCCTTCAGGGAACGAGGGTTACATATGTAACCAAGAAGTTCTTCAAGATCATAAAAAAGTTGTTTGGAGACGTTTGACGTAATTGGGGTGTTTATTATTTATTTATTTATTTATTTAAGTAGTCTCTTTAACCCGGAGACCTACCTATATATATATATATATATATATATATATATATATATATATATATATATATATATATATATATATATATACAGTCGTGGCCAAAAATATTGGCACCCTTGGCAAATGTGATCAAAAAAAGATGTGAAATTTGATCTGCATTGTTAATCCTTTTGATCTTTCATTTAAAATAATCACAAAAATGTATCCTTTCATTGGATAATAAGAATTTTAAATGGGGGGAAATATAATTATGAACTAAAGATTTTTCTCAAATACTCATTGGACACAGTTATTGGCACCCATAGAAATTTTTTTGAAATAATGAATAAATGGGACTTGATTCTATGGTGAGATGAAACTAAAAAATGAGCTTTTTAGCAGCAAACACTCAAGATGGGTTTGGTGAACACAGAGATAAAAAGTACCCCATCTGTACAATGAAATATACTGCTTTTTTATGTTATAGGCCTATATTTCTGCTGGAGGTCCTGGACATCTTGTTTAGACACACGGCATCATGGATTCTATCAAATACTAACAGATAAAAAGAAATCAGTAAACTGTTAGAAATCTTATAATGGACCATGTTTAGATCTTCCAACCATACAATAACCCAAAACCAAGCTTCTGCTATGGCCATTCCAGTCCTCTGACCTGAAGCCTACAGAAAATAAGAGGAGTGAACTGAAGAGGAGAAGCACCAACATGGAGTTTTGTATCTAAAGGGTCTGGAGTGATTCTGGATGAAGGAATGCTCTGATCTCTTTTCAGGTGTTCACTAACCTCATCAGGCATTATAGGAGAAAATTCAGACCTGTTAAACTGGCAAATGTAGGTTTCAAAAAGTATTGAATAAAAGGGTGCCGTTTAATTGTGGCCAATGTGTATTAGAGAAAAACCTTTATTTCATCATGATATTTCACCCCATTTTAAATTCTTATTATCCAATGAAAGGATACATTTTTGTGATTTTTTTTTTTTTAATAAAAGAACAAAAGGATTACAATGCAGATGAATTTTCACGACCTTCTTTGATCACATTTACCGAGGGGTGCCGATAGTTTTGGTCATGACTAATATATATATATATATATATATATATATATTGATTGATTGATTGATTTAATAGGTGAGTTGCAATGTTATTTTAGTTCTTGACTTTTATAGTTTTTTTTTCTAAATAATTAATAATTAAATATTTTTTGTTATAATTTTAGTAATTTAGTTGTATGTTATTATTATGTATATACAGTTTTTGTTAATTTTAGTTTTAGTTTTTAATTTATCTTTTTTAATTCTTAGTTATCTTAGGATATGGAGTGAAACTGACTTAAAATGACATCTTATTTATTATTTATTTTTAAATAATTTGCTTTTGTTAAATAATGAATATATAGTCTTATGCCATTATACAATAATAAAACAAATAATAAATAAATATACTTCATTTATTTTTTGTATTACTAAAACAATATTTTATTAATAAAATAGTAACTAAAATATAAATATAATATTATAATTAGTTTATAATATCGCATAATATATATATTTACAATTATTTAAATGTATACTCCTATTTTACTATAGTAATTCTATAATGTTTTTATTTTTTAAAACATTTTTCTTTCTGTCATTTCTGTCCACTGCATATGTCACAGTACCAAAAGTACTGCTGCCCTGTATATCTCATTCTGCATAAATCCATGGTTAATAAAGATTCAATGTATCAATAATGCATCTTTAATACAGTTAGCAAAATTACATCAAATCCAATTTTTCATGGAGACATTGAAAAGGCAATTGAGATGACACCATAATGGTGGGTTCTGGTGCCCGACAGGATACTGGGCAGCCAACTGCTCCCTCTGATGGAGTCCCTGTTCTGCCACCATAGCATGACAGAAATCTCAATTACCCCTCCTCCCCACCCAACAGAATGGCCTTGTTTACTAGAGATTGATTCTGGCCAGCCCAAGCCAGGGACCAGCTGTCCATTCCACATAATGGCCTCCGAGGGACCCAGCGCTCCACATCCAGTTAGACCAATTGTGTCAATATTCATGGCGGCGATAGCTTTATCAAATTAGTGATTTAAAATAAAAAAATAAAAAAACGATAAATAGAAAATGCATTAATGTTGGGATGGAATAATAACACATGCTTAACCACGCACTTTGCTGGTTATTTATTTTCTATAGAACATTAATACATCTGTGATGAGATCGTTTTGGCAGTAATGGCTTTCGTTTGACCATTAAACAGCCCTCACAGACCAACATCAGAATCTTGTGTCAGACGGCCGTTATTTGCACGGTATAACTTTCTACTGCCCACACAAGTTTATCCGTTATTTGCCTCAATTAAAATGTCTTTACAGCTTCAAATATTTCAGTATTCAGAATGAAGATAAATTAGATTGTGATCAGGAAAGAACTTCTCGAGATACATGATTTCTTCTTGTCCTCTCCTCCTCTTGTCGTTGCGCATTAAAAATTGATTGTTCAACCCTAAATCAATGTTTGCGTTCATTATTTATTCCACTTCATATCAATTCAAACCCAAATGTGAATCACAACAGGCAAAACTCTTTGCATTCTTTTCATTACAGTTTGTCAAACACCATAAAAGTCTGGTCACATTATTGAATACACATGATTTTAAATTAATTGTTGAAATATTCACATAACATATTCTCAAAACAAATTGTGAAATGCGCATGGGAAAATATTGAATTCCCAATGTGAAAAGTTTGCCCACTATAATTTGCCAAACAATGGTAAATATGACCGCTCTTTATTTTATTTTTTTATTTTTTTCATGCAACTTAATATGTCTGCTAACTTTCTGTAAGGAACAAATGAATAAATAAATAAATTTGATAATTTTCTAACCCAAGTTCACAAAGAGAATAATAAAAAAATTGGATTGCACACACACACACACACGCACACTCAAAGCCCAAACTGTTTCACTCAACAGTGTTGGATGCACCTCATTTGCCGTTATCGGCTCTTTGATGTTTCAAAAGTTTAAACTGTCGGAAGTCTGTGCAATGTGAGCCTGACAGCCTAATTATCTGCACAGAAAACAGCCGCTTATTGCAAAACATTTGAATCCAAAAGCCTGTCTTGTGCATGTATAAGACGTAAGAGAGAGAGGTTCGTTTTTGACAAACAACAACATACTGTAACAATAGAAAAAATTTGACCCTGTTTGGTAGACAATTGTTATGGAAACTGTAGCTTCCCTATGAAGGTATTTTTGATTCAAATTAACTGAGCACCTGTGGCAGTGCGATTTGTAGTTGTAGAGAAAAGCCACACATGTGTATCAGTAAATTTGAAGTCACAGAGTGAAATGTTTTAAGAGTTGCAAACCTGTAGCCTTTTTTTCTCTCCCACAAACACAACACAACAGTTACACCTTCTCAAATTCTTCATTGCAGGTGCACAAATCCTATTCTACAAATCACACATTTAGAAACTCGTACGCTCACATTTTTGAAACAATTGCTGCAGTGAATGTGGTGCAAAACGCATTTACACACCCGCATCAAGAAATGTGCAGTCGTGGAGAAATGTTGAACATCCGCAAATCAGTACGTGAATTCATCAAATGAGAGTTGCACACTTGTAGAATATTTTCTCAGAATGTCTTGTATATTTTTCTAACACAAACACAAAGTACATAACTACAGCTTCTTGAATCTGCTGCGATGAAGCTCAAACACTGTTTTTTCGCTTTCAAGCGACAAGTTTCGCGCTCTCCCATTTGCACCGAGATATTTGGTTCAAAAGTGATTTGTGCATCTGTAGAGGTAGTGGGCGGGACTGTTTAGAGATTACAGAATTTCAGCCAATCAGAAGAGCTACTGAGCCAGTAGATATACGCCCCAAGCAGTTTTACGCCCCTGTTGTTCCTCATGCGTCCAGTAGGGGAAGGCAGTATATTAGTATATGAGCCCAGTCATTTATAAGAACAGCAGACCATATCTATATGTATGATAGCAGCAGACCTTCTTGAAGCGATATGGATGAGGTATGTTAAATAATCTGCTAAAGTACTTGTTGTTGATTGTATTGTGTAATGATGCAACATTTATTATTTATAAAAGATTGATCAATTAAATAAGAAAGAATAGCGATATCAATTCAAAAGATGGATCAGTTTATTTCGAGAGGCAAAAGTACTTGATTGAGTCAGATGTTCTGTCTGACTCAAACTTAACTAACCACAGTCTATCATCAATGGACAAAAAAAAAAAAAAAAAAAAAAAAAAAACAATCAAAGTGACTTGACACTTTTTCCAAGTGTTCCATCAATATTGTTCATTGAAGATCAGGAGCGAATTGATGTTATCTACACTCAGATGACTTCAATTTTGGATGGCACACCTACACACACCCACAGTGACCAGATCAGATTCATTATGGATGTCCCTTTTCCAGAGGTATGGTCTTGTGTGTTAGTTGTGCTCTGCATGGTGTCATATTCACATTGTTTTTAATGTCAAATAGTTTATCCATAATGTTAGATAATTTCTATAAAATAATAGTTTTGTGCTTAATATAGAAAAGGAACTTTGGATTTTGTTGTAAAAAAAAAAAAAAGCAAAATGATGCTTGGCTTATTTGGGCTGTGATAAATCTTTCTCTGGTAGTCCATCATCTGTGCTCTTGCTGTTGTGAAAGATGTGTCCATCTTGGAGGCTGAGGAGAAATTCCTTCGAGGAACTGTCATTGACGCAAGGTACTGTAAGGATCCTATAAAGGAAAAAAAAAATTTGAAACATGACATCCTGCCATTATTTATAAATAACCATTGTTTTCTACCACTATGCAACTTTTGCTTTTTTATTTATTTTTATCAGTGAGTGGGATCACTTTGACCGCAGGATAAAGAAACAATTAAAGAAGAGTGGCAAACCATTGGAGAGTCATCTACAGGAGTCATGCTGTTAAGAAATAACCAAGTCATGGTGTTAATAAATTTTTTTTGTGAACAACAATATTGTCTTTCTTTTAAATGACCCTTGGAACTTTAGAAAATTGTTAAATTTTGTTGGTCTTCATAAAATGCTATGTAGAACATGTTCTGTTGCTGTATAACGAGCAATTGTGAATTGTAAAGCAAATATTTCATTTAGGATCCATATGATTACACAGTACTGTATGTCTAATGGCCTGAATATGGTTAATATCTAAATATAACTTAATATAAATTCACAACATCATATATCAGTCAATCTCTGTATATAAAAACAGTTTATAAATATATATAAATAATACATTTTACAGTAGGTCATAGGTCTGCAGCCTCCCCCTACTGGACGCATGAGGAACAACAGGGGCGTAAAACTGCTTGGGGCGTATATCTACTGGCTCAGTAGCTCTTCTGATTGGCTGAAATTCTGTAATCTCTAAACAGTCCCGCCCACTACCTCTACAGATGCACAAATCACTTTTGAACCAAATATCTCGGTGCAAAAGGGAGAGCGCGAAACTTGTCGCTTGAAAGCGAAAAAACAGTGTTTGAGCTTCATCACAGCAGATTCAAGAAGCTGTAGTTATGTACTTTGTGTTTGTGTTAGAAAAATATACAAGACATTCTGAGAAAATATTCTACAAGTGTGCAACTCTCATTTGATGAATTCACGTACTGATTTGCGGATGTTCAACATTTCTCCACGACTGCACATTTCTTGATGCGGGTGTGTAAATGCGTTTTGCACCACATTCACTGCAGCAATTGTTTCAAAAATGTGAGCGTACGAGTTTCTAAATGTGTGATTTGTAGAATAGGATTTGTGCACCTGCAATGAAGAATTTGAGAAGGTGTAACTGTTGTGTTGTGTTTGTGGGAGAGAAAAAAAGGCTACAGGTTTGCAACTCTTAAAACATTTCACTCTGTGACTTCAAATTTACTGATACACATGTGTGGCTTTTCTCTACAACTACAAATCGCACTGCCACAGGTGCTCAGTTAATTTGAATCAAAAATACCTTCATACTTCCCACGCTATACGTTGGTGAAAACCTAAAACGGTCTAACAGAATAAAGTGACTAACAAAGCTGATGCTATTTGTAATACCAAACTCAAATGAATAGGAATGCATTAAAAAAATAAAAATCTTTTTGTACAAATTCTTAGAAATTTACTTTTGACATTTTATATTCAGACTGAATTCAGTGGGCCCTATTTTAAAGATCTAAATGCAAAGTGTAAAGTGCACAGCGCAGTTGCACTCAGGGCATGTCCAAATCCACTTTAGCTATTTTAACGATGGGAAAATGGTAGGCGCGCCCGGGCGCATGGTCTAAACGGGTTGTCCCTATTCTCTTAATGAGTAATGGGTCTTTTTTTGGGCGTAACATGCAATAAACCAGTCTCATCTCCCATTCCCTTTTAGGAGCCAGTTGCGCTCGTGCCGTGACGGATTTGTTATTTACACGGCGGACTTTGGCAAGCGCAAAGACAGAATCTGTCTCCGAGATGAAACGGAGCTGTTCGTGTGCGAGCAAATAGATAATTCTGATACATGCGATGATTATCTGTTATGACATGTAGGCATTTATATATATATATATATATATATATATATATATATAGCCTACAAAAAAAAAATCTCATGCATTGAAATCCTTTAATTTTTTTAATATTTTGCATGTTTGTGTGCTGCTGTGTGTCCCTGTGTGTAATAAGCAGCGTGAATGCTCTTTATATAACAAAGAAAAAACATTGCGCCGGACTTTAGACCAGGTTTGAGCTGGTCTATGGTGCAGTCTATTTTAGCTCATTAAAACAGCAATGCGCCAGCAATGTGCCTGAATACACCTCTTTTTTAGACCAGCACGCCCATGGGCGCACAAATGAAGGCAAATGCATTCGCTAATTAAACGACGTTGCGCTGGATGGGAAAATGCGAATGGCGCCGGACTGAAACTACCAAACTCACTTGCGCTGCGCTTTGCGTCGCATTGCGCTGGGTGTATGATAGGGCCCAATGACTCTAAAAATGTCATGTGGTGTAACCTTTAAGTTACTGATATCTGATATGAAATTTTACAAACCGTCATAAAAAGGCACAATTATTTGATATTTTTATATCAGGCTTCATGACAAAATTTTCAGTTTTCAGTTTTTTCTTGGATGTTTTGCACATCTGGTCATACAATATATACTCGGTATCACAGTATGGCAGACAACTGTTTTTAAAACGTTTATAATTTAACAAAACTAATAAAAAAAATAGCTCTTAAATAATTTGACACAAAATTCTTAGAAATTGGCTTTTTACTTTTAATTTAATGTTGTTGAAAAATGTTGCCATTTTAAATCCAGATTAAATTATATACTCTTAAAATGTCTATATATGTCTAATATATTGAGGCTGGGCAAGTTAATGCATTATTATCATGTTAATGCATTAATTGATTAATGGCGAAAATTATTTGAAATTATTTTTCTATTATTATGAAGGTACATTGCACACTGGCTTTGAATACACATACAGAGAAATCATGGGTCACAAGAGGAGAAGTTCTCGGTCAAATTATTTAGGCTAAGCATCAACATTCACAAACCACCCTCCGCTGTTATTTTTAACAGAAAAGGATGCAACGAGCTCTTTTTAAGTTTCCGATAACATGTGAAGATAGCAGTAAAGTACTCTCACTCAACACAGTGGAGTAAATCATTTTGTTAACTTTGTGGTTTATTATTTTGAGTCATATGGGACACGTTAACATGCTTTTGCTGCTCAGAAATATTCATGCAATCGTGCGGTTAGCGCTCACATTCACTGATCTATATATAACTGAACCAAGCTCTTGCCCACCTCTTCCAACCGAGTCAGGGACTGCTAAACAGAATGATCACACTAGTCAAATGAACCAGGCTTTGTTGCAAACCAAATTTTGTTACACTTTTGTTCATATAGCTGTAGACATACTTTTAAATGAAAAAAGTGCGCAATACAGTAAAAGTGCATAACAATGCGATTAATCGCAGACATTAATGTAATTAATCATGATTAAAAAATTGAATCGTTGCCCAGCACTATATATATATATATATATATATATATATATATATATATGATTGACTGATTGATTGATTGATGAATAGAATTGTACCAAAAAAGTTAATCAGTATTTACAGTATAGAGGGAAATCCACCAATAAATTATATACAGTAGTTTTATATAATTATATACTTATAATTGTCTCAGTATATAGCTTCAACTATAATAATGCGGACAGAAGAGATGATGAAGATGCGAACAGGGCTGATGTCAGGGACAGTTGGTGGAGGTCACTCGCTCTCACCTTGGGAGATCGCGGCGAAAATCTCTGACAGGTTTACACATATCCAGCCTCTCATGCACAAATAAACATGCAGACGTAGGACAGCTTGGGGGGTTGGATGCACTCTGTGGGGAATTCCAGGCTAAAGCTAATGCCAGTTCATCACTTTAGCAATAGACTAAACAGCCACAAATCTGCAGAGGCTGCATATGGTCCAAGGTTAAAGAGTTATTGGCCTGAGAATGCATATCAATTGACTCTGGCTGAGATTTCATGTTTGCTGTACATATCTGAGCACCATTGCATTGACCTTAACAGTCAGCTTGACACATGCATGATACACTCTGCTCAGAGATGATATATTTATCTTTACTGACAGAGACTGTGTTTAGCAAATTGTCCATGCTGATGCTGACTTCAAAACTTTTATCTAAAAATGAATAATAAAATAATAAAACCAGGGTTATTACTGTTAACTAAAACAAAATAAATATTAACTAATCATTCTTTAACCAGAAAATAATAATAATATTATTAGTAAACTATTTAGTAAAAGTCTTGAAGTGTTTTTCAAGTTTAAAATGGAAACATTATGTAAATAAAAATACAAATAATAATAATAAAAAAGAAAAAATATTTAAAAAAATATTAATAATAATAATAATAATAACCCTGAACCATTAAATATGTCACAAGAGTGGCATGTTGGATTATATATATATATATATATATATATATATATATATACACAACATACTAAAGCACATGTACTTTTATTTTTAATTATTCATTCACGATTTTATTTATATTGTAGCGTGTTGCCCAATATTACATATAACGTTGTACTTAAATCTCTCCATTTAATTCCATTTAATATCAATTTATATATATATATATATAATTTAAAATGCAATTAAGTGTCCATAACATTACATTCAGTTCACCCTTAAATGTAATATTTTACAGTACCTTATATAATGTCCTTTTTTAAAAAGTATGCTATTCTTTTTTTTCTTTCTTTCTTTTGTTTTACAAGAGAACATTACTGTAAAAGTGTTGATTTAAACAGCTTCACATCTCAAAAAACTCATACAATTTGACAGAAGAATCAAAAAGGAAAAATAATTGATTTATTATTTATTTACACTTTTTTGAAGTAGCAGTAGTATTAGTGTAGTAGTAGTAGTTTTAGTAGTAGTAATCATCATTATGAGTGCTGTAGATTGATCGCGACTTGTATTGAACCCAAAACATACTTTTCAAAACTTTCCTAACATTTCAAACAAGTCAAAACAAGCTGTTTAATTCCTATTCACCACATTAAAAGCCAAGTATAAATGTATCCATTATAAATGTTAAATGTATAAATGATGTTTCCTGTCGATTTGATGAAAGTGTTGAGGATACCGCATTGTTGGAGAATCAGAAACACTCAATAAGAAACAAATTAGTAAGGAGATGAATAATTTACAAAATCGCAGGCTTAGTACTGATATAATGCGACAGTTGGCGTGAATTTGTGTCAAAACAAATCTCTTCCTCTTAACCATCGGAAGAGGAGATCCTGTTTGTTGAAAGAGCAAAGGCTAAATGTAAGAACACGAATCCAAACACTCAGCTATGCTACACTAATGGCATTGAGCAGTGTGAACTTGAGAACGCTGGCAGATGTTTCCAGCGGTACAGTGCGTGAGCCGAGAGACTGTCAAGGTAATGAGTATCGATTGGGATTTGTCATGCTGGAGCTCTGGGAGGCAAGCGTGGGCTTGATCAGAGGGGTGAGTGGAACCGGGAAACGGTCGGACAGATTCTCATAGCCATCTGAGCTCCTCTGAATAAATCTGGCCAATGAGTTCGTTGGGTGTGGATATAAAACCCTGGCATGGCTCAGCATTCTCAGCAATCAGGCACCTTCATTTCATGCCTACCGCATGATTTAATCAATAACATGCATCTTTTTTGGGGGAACATTATTTAACTTCTGGCTTAGCAATATTACATACATAATATTTATACAATTATTTATATATATATATATATATATATATATATATATATATATATATATATAATTGTATAAATATATTTAGGTTTTGTGTTGCACCACACCATTCTACAAATGAGAATGCTGACTTTTTTTTTTTTAAAGGTAAACATTTTTTAGATTAATTTTTGAGACACATTTCCTGAATTATGTTTTCTTTTGATTGCAAGGTTTTCAAATATTAATAAGCAGTTAAGCTTTTTTTATTACATGCATTTCTCTGGGTACCTTGTGCCACTATTGGTTTTAAAAAGGTCAAATTTTCAAGATTTGTAGAATTGTTTCCTAATTTATATTTTCCATTGTATGTTAGTTTGACCACATTGTTTTGTTGGTCACACTACATGACAGTAAGCGAATTTCTAAAATATGGTAAACGAGCAATACCTTTCAAAAAGAGTTGTCTTTTTTATGATGTCTGTAGTATATTATATGGTCATCATATAAGAGGTGTATTCAAGTACTTTTGATTCCATAATTTCATAAGTGATGCAAAATGACCATCATGCCTTTCAGTCAGATGTGCCGCATTTCCACCTAAATTACCCAAAACAATTGTACCAGGAACTTTTTTCCCCAGGAACTATTTTCCCCCCAGACCTGTTGCTTTCTAAGTTTCCACCACGGTCTAAAGTACCGGCAAGATTAGGCAAATAGTCTGGTGATGTACAGTAGATCTGTGTGCGTTTCTCAATACTAAATTTTGCACATTCGACTCAGGAATGTGATGTCCGTGATGACGCAAATCCAGTAAATCTGCAAACAGCAGCGTACTTGATAACATCCGTCAGCTCGCTACTGCAATTTCCCTCTATGTATATTAACAATAAAATAAAATATGATATCAAATAGCACTGCCTCCTTTTGTTTTAATTTAAACATAATAATACCCACAGAAATGTACTTAGTTCAGGGAAATGTGAATATATACAGCCATTACAATGAAATGAAATATTATATCAATTGCTTCTTTTTATTTTCATTTTAACATATAGATAAATTGAATACAGGCCAAAGATAACCTGTTAGATTTACCCAAAACCACTAATGAGACATTAGAGCCAGCGGCACATATCAGAAGGTCTAGCCGAGGTGAGGCTGCTCTCTGCGGATACATGAGGACTGAGCTCTCGCTGATTAGGTGGAGCTCACCGTCTCAGAGATCGGCGAAACACATTTTTAAATAGGCGCTGTCTTTATAAATAAACAACATATTTGAGTTTTAAACAACTACATTCTCACCTTAATTACTTTTAAAATTACATTTCATGACACAATAACAGTAATATTTTGAAAATAATCCAAATAAATTGTGGTTGAAATTACAATGTTGCGGTGAAACTCAACCAAGTCCTGCCCCCGAAAGTTCCGGAACTATGAAAAAGTACCACCTCGCCAGCAGGGACTTTCTGAGGGGCATTTTTTTACCCGGAACTTTTAGTTCCTGGTTCCTGCGGTGGAAACAAACCAAGTACCAGGCCAAAGTCCCTAAGTCCTGGGTAAAGTTCCAGCGGTGGAAACGCGGCTATGGTTTGTGTAAGTGGGCAGAATAAGTTGTAATGTTGTAAGTTGTAATGCCGATAATCAAGAGTTTGGGGTCTCACTCACAAATTCTGTAGATTTCATCCTAAAATTTTACTTAGGCAAAAATTCTAGATTTTGCGTACGTCCCAAATTTTTCAGATTTATAAAAACATGCGCACACCAGAACCTGCGCAAAAATCTCTTTATAAATCACAGTCAGGGGAAGATTGTGTGTACGTGCATTTCCACCTCATCTCCTCCCCGAAATCACCATATATGGAGCTTACAATGCCTTGTTTTACTATGCATAACCTCATCTGCATATCATTTACATGCAAGTTCCCATGCAAGTGACACCATGTTTAACAAAGAGACAGTAGGGAAATAGTATCCCTGCTATGTTTTAGAATAAATACATTAAAATATCCATAAAAACAAAATGGTTTCATATAGTTCTCAGATATTTTAGATGATCTCATTCTTTTACATTCTTTTATCATTATTTTAGTGGAAACAGATAAACATATTTATTGCAGTGTATTGTCTGATTCATCGCGTCACTGACAAAGAATTGTAAAAAGGAAACATGCAAATCTTACCGTATTCTCCTAGTTATGTCCTCCAAATATAGAGGAATTTTTCATAATGTAGTAGAGATGAATTTATACGACATTAACAGCTCCGTGCCGCTGTGGTTGTACAGTAATCCAGCAGTGTCCGCCATAATATCGCAGTAAGTATGTATCATCAATCATTGGTCTCGCTAAAACATTTATCATAAAGTGGTCTGTAGTTTGTAGTGGTCTTTTTATTGTTAATGAAATTATGCAATTATATTTGAGAAACTATGTAATTTCAGTGTTAATCTCTTTTAATGCGAGTGGAATATTTATTGTAAATGTGTATCGACATTAAAACAGTTTAAAGTCGTTTACTTTCGTTAATTTTCTCACTCCATGAAAAAGAGTTTGTATGCATGGTTTATAATGCCTGTATGGTGCGTACATATTTACGGCAAGTTTATTTTTTATAAATTCGAATATGTGCTTAAAAAAATGCATACTCAATTTCTATGCATATTTTTTGCGTACGCAAGGTCTAGAAATGAGACCCTTGATCTGTAACATCATTACAGTATTTTGGAGTATTACAGTGTATTTTGGGGGAGAATGCAGGCAGGCTAAATAGTAAACATGGGAGAGAAATATACATACCTGAGAAATGGTGGGCCTGGCAGCTGGTTGGGTAATGACAAGAATTGCTGGCAAGCAAACAAGGTGTTCCTCCTTAAGGGAGGCAGCAGATGTGTTTAATTCATCACCTGGATTGCTGAGATGCAACTGATGTCAAGTGGAACCTCACCAGCTCCAGTTTGTATTAGTAGGGACCAAAATATGTATATGAACAAGAGGAAGAGAAACGATATATATATATATATATATATATATATCTTTATTTTGAGCAATCTAAGCATGTTTTAAGCTAGACAATTAAAAACATTTGATTTAAGTTCTGAAGTTTTTTTGTTTTTTTTTTACGTAAAGAACAGTGCAAATATGCATGCTATATGTTCATTTTAAAATATATTCAACCTTACAGTATATTGACGTAAATTTTAATATTTTATCATATTTTTTTTCTCAAGAAATATTATCTAAAATATACATATTTTAATATATAAAATTGTGCATTAGATGTTATTAAAATATTAATATTTGATCCACTGTTTTAAAGATGAATTTAACTAAATATTTAACTACTGACATCTGAAAGTCAAAGACCTGCATTATAAGAGTAATATACTTAAGAATAACAGTGAAGTCTACTTTATTATTGCACCTTATCTGTAAGTCTGCTCTTTGAGAACCAACACCTGGAAAATATGTTTAAATGCATTCATAAAAAATATACTGTTATTCATTTATATCTAAAATCAACATCTTAAAGACTGACTTCAACAACTTCACAGCAAGGTAATAGATAGATAGATAGATAGATAGATAGATAGATAGATAGATAGATAGATAGATAGATAGATAGATAGATAGATAGATAGATAGATAGATAGATAATTCAGACTGCGACAGGTATTTGCATTTGACACATTGCACAACGAACTGTGTAACCAGCTACAGTCCGATGCGTTGTAGCAGAAATGAGTCGAATCAGACAAATCAAAGAGTCTATCAGAGCTGTGTGCATTGAAACGAGAGCCGAATTCCTCAGGAAGTCATAAATCAGTTCTAGTGCCACAAGAACCAAGCAAGATAACCAACCAACCAACTTGTTCACACAACAGCTTTCAACATTAACACCAATATAACAATTATTGACAATTTTAATTCGAAGAAGAGATTGTCAAATTTATTGTTCGTGATTGGAATGCAACGCTGGACATCACATGTAAACCCAGGAGATCAAGTTAAATACTTGCATTGACTTCCCCCACCCAGCCAGTGAAACCAGACTGAAATTCCTAAGGGGGAAGGGCTTTAAACCTTTGTCTCACAGAAAAGTCCTTTGCCAGAGAATGGCAAAGAAACCCTTTTTATACATTATATATGGACCAGAATGAACTCAAAAAAGACTTATGAATGAATCATTCCATTGCTTAACTCCATATTCATTTACGTGTAACCCACACATTTGACTATCATGTATAATCACTTATTGTGTATGTCTTTTGATAACTATAGGATACCTAGTCATGTCTAGTATTCAAATAATCGCATTTTCTTGCTTGATATTGTCCTGACAATCATTTATTTGTAAAATATATCATAATCATGTTATAGGAATCATGTCCAAAATTAGACCCTGTGAGGCAAGAACCACATGCTTGGTAAGATAAACAATGATTTATGATACCCCAGACCCCAGGACCATATCTGATTGGTCAAGGCAACATTTGAGGGGTGGCCAACAAGGAAGTTTAAAAACTTTGGACACGATTAAATCTTGCTTTTTAGTCTGCTTTTAGTTCTAGTCTGCCTGCTGCTATTAGCCATGTCGGCTTTTAGTCTGCTTTTAGTTCCAGCCTTGCTCGTGCTATCAGTCATGCCTGCTCTTAGCTTGTAGCTTTGCTACCTAGCTTTAGCTTGTAGCATCTAGCCATGTGGTTAGTCATCATGGTTCTTTGAGCGCGGTTCCAGCGTGCCTGCCTGCTGCTACTATGAGAAGGAACACAACCTAGTCTCGTCAAACTTTATTTCTTTCCTTTTCCGTTTGAGAGTTTCGTGTTCTGAGTTAAGTTTTGTAACGTCCATTCAACTTCAACCAGCGAACACGACTCTGCACTTTCAGCCAACGCCCAACAACCACGGGCTTCCCAAGACGTCACTTCACTACTGAACTTCAAGCCAATCAGCGACACCGGGATACCCCTTTCAACTGGAGTCCCTTTCACAGCAAACTAAGGCAACGTATTCCCAGATATTTGTTGTGCTGGTGTATCTAATATAATTTTAACCCCATTGAGGAACTCAATGCGAGTGCTAATTACGTGATTGATGGTTGTTCATGTCTATGCAATTTAACGTATTGCTGTAAACTTGGGATTCCATATTTCCATTCTCTTAAACTCATTTTTCCCTAACTTTCGACCTTCCTGCAACTTGTGTGAATGTGTGTGTGCGTGCGTTTATGTGTTAGATTAGTTTATATGTCTTAGATTTATCTAATAAAGCCTTATTCATATTGAAAAGAGAAGTATCTTGTGTTTTGTGCTTACAAGTTAATGTCTTAAACTGCCGATCTTGTTACTGTGCTAATTGATAGTGTTTTCACTATAGTTTGGATATTAGTATCCAGCGCAGATTTGATGTTAAACGGCTCGTTCACTGAACCGCAGGCGCGTCTCCGTGAACAGCCGTGAAACAGTGATTCTGTTCAAATTCCCTTTAAAATCTTAAATGATTCCCTTTGAGCTAAATTGACCTGTTTACCTTACATTTTTAATGGTGGAGATTGATTGCGGGCAGTTTAATCTAAATTATGAGCATAAACCAAGTTATTTAATCTTTTTTTTTAGCTTAAGGAATGAAAGATGAGAAGCATGCGAGACCTGAGTATGTGTGTGTGACGCGTGACGTAAGCAGCGCGCGCCTCCCCGCTTTAATGAAAGGAGCTAGAGGAGACTTTAACTCGAGTCCGTCTCCCCGTTGTTAACAGCAGTAAGTGAACTTAAAAGTAAACATCTGAGAACGTACAATAAGGTAGAAATTGAGCGTGTTCCTCATTTGTGTAATGCCTTGTTTTATAGCTGATTTGATTTCACTGCGTGTTCCAGTGTCTCAAACGCTATCTCAGTCACTGTTTGCTGAACGGAGCTAAACTGTTAGTGTTTCAAAAGGGATATAAATCGGTGAATAAAGAATAGTTTTGTGCGGGTTCCTCAATCTATTTATCAAAGTCCCCGTATTCATATTTCATATAGTTTGATTGCCAGTGCGTGTTCCACTGCCGAATCAAATTTGATATTCGACTCCCCTAAGTTAACGTTAAACATTAGAGAACAATGTTTGTCCATTTGTATCCGTTCACAAAGTGAATGCAATCTCGCGTAACACTGCGTGTGTCCGAGAGTAATTTGAATGGGAGTGTTTTAAAAGCTTGATCAAGTAAATTTTAACTGTGTACCAACAGCGAAGGAAAACTTTTATGTTTGTGTCCAGAAAAACTGGCACGGAGAATCAAATTGCTGAGATTGATATAATAACTACAGCAGGAAGCTGCTATTTGAATTAAGATAAATTTAACTCTATACAAACTGAGAGTTTAAGTGCCACATCGCAAAACCAACTGAAAGGCGGTGTTGTTATTTGTACAGTGTTGAAATGAGCCGACATTTCATCTAACATGCTTAACTGTATTTGCAACAATGCAACGATTCATGTGCTAATCCACTAGAATGTGTTTTGGTTGCCATAGTGACGACCGTGACCCGGAAGCCTAACGTATTTCCGGAGCAACTCTGAACTGTGCACGCGCAGCGCACAAACTCCGCGGTGTCGCTAAGCTAACGAAACCATTGCATTTACATTGAAGTCTATACTAATGCCACTAGCCTCAAAGGTTAGCAGTTAGCATTACCATCCAGTGGTAGAATAATGTGTGTTTGGGCAACGCTGACGTGATTTAACCATTTTAAACATCTTAACTAACACTTGTTAGTCTCTTTCTTTTTACCACTCTCTTTTCTCACTAGACCACTTATTTTGATTTTACTAGAAAGGGAAATACTGACTCACAATTATTAATTGTCAAATTGAAATTTAATTGAAACATTAAATTTATTTGGAAGCATTTAAAATTTCCCTTTCAGATCATTTCATATGATCTTTTATTTCTAGTATTCTCTTTTGGGACTAATTATTTTAGGAATGAATAAGCCTTGAACTTTGGAAGTTAAAGTAAACTTATTCTTCCTAATTTATTTATTACCCATCTGAATATATGCTATTCAGACCTTTACTTATTTGAATGCGTTTTACCCCTCTTCCTGTTTTGGTTATACACTTAACCACTATTGTTTTATGTATTGATTTCCTCTTTTTAATTTCATTTTTGCATATTTTGCCCATTTATTAATTTTTTTAATTTTCCTATTTCTTACCATTTCTTTTGTGTATCCTAGCCTGGGAACGACAAACCTGAGCCCTAAAAGGAGACATTGTTATCCCTCACTACGAGTTCAAATAAATTAGAAAGACAACTCTCTTTCACTTAAAGTTTATTTTGTTTGATTAGTTGTGCAGCAACTAACACAACGCTCTCCTTGTAGTTGAGATAACCGCTACTGAGACTCACCATCTCCGTCCTCTCTCTCCTTTACTTTCCTCTTCTCTTTTTACATTTGTAGGACATGTAAGAACCATCAATCAATTCTAAGTGAAGTAAATACACAATCGTGCCAAAGACGACGAATCATTCTTATGAATTTGATTGTAATCATCCTCTCATTTGTTCTTCCTAACCTCCCTACATTTGGAAACGCAATCCAAGTTTTAGCATCTCATCCAACGTTGAGATCAATTTAATAGAGATACGTGTTGAACAACTGTCGCCTTCGCAGCCTCCCTGGTGAGCGGTCCAACTGAAAGGTGTACGGTGTCAATCCTGTCAGACTAAGAAAAGAGATATCAGAATTATTATTGTATTCTTTTGTCCAAAGCAAGAAATATAATAATATTGTTTACGTTTTTGATAACATTTAATTGGAAAAAATAATTTTCCTCATTTGAAAAACAGAAATTTTGCTTGTCATTTGAATTTGTTTTTCACCTCTGTCTCTCTTTTCCTCTTCCTCATTAGAGTGACAAAGTCTTCGCATCTCTAGTCTACTTAGACACCCTGAGACCAACACAGTCATCACCACATTTCACTAGTGGTTCACAATCACTGATACAACACTTAGTTGTCCCACCACACATAGGCTTTTACTCCACACAGATCTGTGTCAGTCTCTCTTCTCCCCAGCGTGCCAACATGCCGCAGACTGCAGACCCCATTTCCCATGGGGAAGATGTGAACATTTGGCTGAGAGGCATAACAGACAGCCTCACTCCAAAGACATTTGAACTGTTATTATTTTTAATAATAATCCTAATCCTGAGAAGATTCCTGACACAAGATTCAAGCCAGAACAACAACCACGAGGAGCTAGTCAAGATCACGAGCTCACTAAGCTATGCCTTCACAACCCAGCTGAAACTGAGCGACAAGCACATCACCCACCTTCAAGAGGAGCTGACACGTGCTCAACGTCGCATAGACAAGCTGGAAGTGAAAGTTCAAAATCAACTCAAAGCACCCAGCGAGAGGGAGCAGGATACAACAGAACAAGTTATGAAGCTCCTAGCAGCCCTGGCAGCAGCTCAGCTCGACCAGCAACATGCAACGGCTGCTCAGAAAGACCTGGTAAACAGACTCCAGTATGCCGAACAGCTACTAGAGAAAGCCAAGATAGACATCAGAAACAAGAATTCTGAAAATAGTGCTTTGAAAGACCACCTTGAAAGGTACAGAACTGAAATGGATAATCTGACCCAACAACTAGACGATACCAACGATGAGCTCTACATGGTCAGAAAAGAACTCCAAAATGCTTACAAGCACAAACAAGAGCCAAGGAAAGAGAAACCCCTCTTAGCCTCATCACTGCTGAGCAGAGCAGAGTCCCACGTCCAAGAACTGGCATATGATGAAAGGAGCAAAGGGCCACAAGCCAAAACCTCACCTGCCTTCGCCACACAACCCTTTCCTGCCAACGAAAGAAAACCTCCCGTCCAAGGCCTTGAAGCTGCACATGGGATGACAATCAAAGACCTCAACAAGCTGTCTGAAAACATAAGCAGGTTCAACCCGGACTCCACAGAGAGCCCCGACATCCAAGCTTACCTGCGAGATATCGAATTTCACCTGGAAGTGAGACCTCATGTGACGGACAGAGACTGGTTATACCTCCTTAGAGCCACGTCCAGTCCCAAGGTACGAAACTTTCTAGATCGACAGCCCAGTCAAACTAAGTCAAACTACCAGCGACTTCGTGAGGTCCTGATTTAAAGAGTTTACAGACCCAGAGTCTGAACATGGACTGTTAACTGCCTTGGAAACCAAACAAGGTCGTCAAGAGACTCCACAAGCTTATTACAACCGACTCCGACAAGCCTACTTTGGTGCACACAACAACTCTGACCTTGAAGAGGATGTGAACTTCAAAACCCTCTTCCTAAAGAATCTGCACCCTGGAGTCAGTCACCATCTAGGTGTCATGGCCTGTCCGAACTCCATGACCATCCAACAGTTGCGTGACCTAACACAGAAGGCCTATAACAAGCAGAAGTTGGCCTCAAAGAAAGGTAACAAAACATCCACACTCTTGAACTCTGTCAACAAAGACTCAAGCCTTGCACTGGACGCCACCCAGTGGCATCACAACACCAGAGTCTTCCATCAAGAGCACAGAGAACGTGACGCCCATATCCACGACTGCTTTCAGCCCAACTGCTGGAAAAATCCATGGGACCAGCCACGCTTCTCAAGAAACCAAAAGGATAAGAACATCTGGAAACCTAACCAGATATCCAAAGGTAATCAGCTGACTCATCCAAGAGCAACTCGTGTGGGTAAGCGACATCAAAACCCACCTCAGCACCACTCAGACATGCACAGTGCTGAGTATGCACAAGAACATAACCGCTTACCATTAGAAGACACGGAAAAAGTCATGGAACAACTAAGAGAGTTCCTTCAAGATAATTTACATGCAGGTGACCACAAATTTGAGTCATGCTCGCTGTGACCAAACGACAGAACGGAAGGCCGGTGATCACCTGGTGCACCACATCAGAGATGACAAGCACCTGTTCAACAACAACCCAGAATGAACAAGTCTTTCACGGCCAACTGTTGATGAAAAATCTGAGGTACTAAAGGACATCACCTCAGTCACTAACAAACTGTCAAATGAACTCCAACTCCAAGTTCCAAATTCCCTGTCTGTGCAACAGCAACCACCAGAGCACAGAAGGTCAGAAAGTCTGCTACAGCCAGAAGGCATCACAAGAAGAATGCAACATAGGAGACAAGTTTTGCAACTCAGCTTCACACAGCCATGCCAAACTGCCTCCGACTGCGTGCTAAAGAACTTCCTGCCTTGCTGGACTGACCCCTCATTAGACCATGGACATGCCCTCATCCAAGCCAAGGATGCAGAGAGCCAGTCTTCAGTGACATGCTAGAAAAAGGGGGAGACAACACAGACTTGAACAGATCTGACCACACATGCACTACACCAGTAACACACAACATTACCTACACCCAGAGGTAAACACATCTACTGATAACACAGTCAGCAAACATATTCTTCCCACAGGTAGAATATCCAACTTTTAGCGTAACAAAGTTACACATACCCACCATGAAGAAACGTGCAGCCATCCTCACAATAGGTAGAACACCTGACACTAAGTTAAGGTTCACGACACACTAGCTGCACCTGACATCCTAGCTCAATAGTAGTTGTAACACATGCTAGGAAAACCCACAGCAGCCTTGTTTTGTTTTGTTCTTCTTTTACCTATCCTTCTCCTTCCCCTCTTTCCTGAGTAGGTGAAACGCCTAGACACCCTGCGAGGGTCGAAGGTCTGATATTAGGATTGACTCGCAACACCTAATATCCGCCAGCCACTCTAAACTGAATGGAAGCCAGAGAGCTCCATGCATGATAGGTCAATTCATTGAATTGAAAATGAAATTACTAGAAAACTAACGGTAAATGTGTAAAGTAAGACAACCTAGAAGAACCAAACAAAGTTAACCACAAATTTGATTGATGAATCAAAATAAAAACAATTTCCAAGACGATCTAAACTATCCTCAATGTGCTAAACTACATTGACTAATTGAACTTAACCACGTGTACCTAAATAACCTGATGCCTGCACCAGTACAGTAACTGTCATGGAGGTGTTGTCTTGCTGTTTGCTGTGTTTGTCTGCTTCTTCTGCCTTTGTTTCTCCAGCGATCGACGATGTCTTCACCTAAACACCTCGCCGATCGAAAGGGGGATATATGTAGCAGAAATGAGTCGAATCAGACAAATCAAAGAGTCTATCAGAGCTGTGTGCATTGAAACGAGAGCCGAATTCCTCAGGAAGTCATAAATCAGTTCTAGTGCCACAAGAACCAAGCAAGATAACCAACCAACCAACTTGTTCACACAACAGCTTTCAACATTAACACCAATATAACAATTATTGACAATTTTAATTCGAAGAAGAGATTGTCAAATTTATTGTTCGTGATTGGAATGCAACGCTGGACATCACATGTAAACCCAGGAGATCAAGTTAAATACTTGCATTGACTTCCCCCACCCAGCCAGTGAAACCAGACTGAAATTCCTAAGGGGGAAGGGCTTTAAACCTTTGTCTCACAGAAAAGTCCTTTGCCAGAGAATGGCAAAGAAACCCTTTTTATACATTATATATGGACCAGAATGAACTCAAAAAAGACTTATGAATGAATCATTCCATTGCTTAACTCCATATTCATTTACGTGTAACCCACACATTTGACTATCATGTATAATCACTTATTGTGTATGTCTTTTGATAACTATAGGATACCTAGTCATGTCTAGTATTCAAATAATCGCATTTTCTTGCTTGATATTGTCCTGACAATCATTTATTTGTAAAATATATCATAATCATGTTATAGGAATCATGTCCAAAATTAGACCCTGTGAGGCAAGAACCACATGCTTGGTAAGATAAACAATGATTTATGATACCCCAGACCCCAGGACCATATCTGATTGGTCAAGGCAACATTTGAGGGGTGGCCAACAAGGAAGTTTAAAAACTTTGGACACGATTAAATCTTGCTTTTTAGTCTGCTTTTAGTTCTAGTCTGCCTGCTGCTATTAGCCATGTCGGCTTTTAGTCTGCTTTTAGTTCCAGCCTTGCTCGTGCTATCAGTCATGCCTGCTCTTAGCTTGTAGCTTTGCTACCTAGCTTTAGCTTGTAGCATCTAGCCATGTGGTTAGTCATCATGGTTCTTTGAGCGCGGTTCCAGCGTGCCTGCCTGCTGCTACTATGAGAAGGAACACAACCTAGTCTCGTCAAACTTTATTTCTTTCCTTTTCCGTTTGAGAGTTTCGTGTTCTGAGTTAAGTTTTGTAACGTCCATTCAACTTCAACCAGCGAACACGACTCTGCACTTTCAGCCAACGCCCAACAACCACGGGCTTCCCAAGACGTCACTTCACTACTGAACTTCAAGCCAATCAGCGACACCGGGATACCCCTTTCAACTGGAGTCCCTTTCACAGCAAACTAAGGCAACGTATTCCCAGATATTTGTTGTGCTGGTGTATCTAATATAATTTTAACCCCATTGAGGAACTCAATGCGAGTGCTAATTACGTGATTGATGGTTGTTCATGTCTATGCAATTTAACGTATTGCTGTAAACTTGGGATTCCATATTTCCATTCTCTTAAACTCATCTTTCCCTAACTTTCGACCTTCCTGCAACTTGTGTGAATGTGTGTGTGCGTGCGTTTATGTGTTAGATTAGTTTATATGTCTTAGATTTATCTAATAAAGCCTTATTCATATTGAAAAGAGAAGTATCTTGTGTTTTGTGCTTACAAGTTAATGTCTTAAACTGCCGATCTTGTTACTGTGCTAATTGATAGTGTTTTCACTATAGTTTGGATATTAGTATCCAGCGCAGATTTGATGTTAAACGGCTCGTTCACTGAACCGCAGGCGCGTCTCCGTGAACAGCCGTGAAACAGTGATTCTGTTCAAATTCCCTTTAAAATCTTAAATGATTCCCTTTGAGCTAAATTGACCTGTTTCCCTTACAGCGTGTTGCACATGATGGTTTTTTGACATAACATGTTCCAGTGTACGTGTTCACTACAAATCAAAGGTGACTACAACTATCAATATTCATCTCAGATAATGCACCTTTTCTTTTGTACATAGTGTACTTGACCTGTTTAGATGCAATCTTGCATTTCAACAGGGTGTAATTAAATAAGCTAGGGCGTAAAGATTTATACGGTGGGTTTTATTTTGATATTACACCTGCATACACAAACAGGAATGTGCAGTCAAACCACATGCACAGGCAAGTGACAAGACTACTAAATAGATCACTTAATAAGCAGTATGTTATTAAATGCTGTAGAAATGTGGATGGAATGACTAATGTTCTCCATGGCTTTATCGCAAATATTTAGTGAACCCTCCATTCATAATGCCAATCTCCGTGTATAATAATGCAGTTATGTTAATTCAGGCAAGTACCTCTGTTAACATACAATAAGATTTGCAGATTTAATGCAGTTGTATAAAATCCTTTGTGCCGTCCTTCACAAAGTGATTCTTTTTTTCCACACTGGTTTTGGCAGACCACCCATGGTGCTTTTTCAAAGAACAATGCAGCGATTTCGTGAGGAATAAAAGCAAAATCTGTAAATAAATAAATAAGCTTGCAGTATTGGAACTTTTGTCTGGGCGACTCTTTGAAGTCGCTGTGAGAAACAAAGATGAATGGAAATTCAAGTCTGTCTTTCAGCTGACATTATTTTTTTATTTTTTTACCAAAGAGACAGAGAAAACCCTGTTCGTGAACTCTGCTAACTGTTTCTGAAAACCATTTGAGACTTGCTGTATTCTCTCTATTCTTGTCGTACATTTTATTTTCTTTGAAAATGCTTTCTTATTTCCGTTTTGACTCCTCTTTATTGAAAGTGTGATTGATTATTCTTTCCATGTCATGGTTAAACTGGCTAGACATGTGTTGTTTCTAATTTAGCACCTCCAGCAGTGTGCTGCATAATCAAAAAAACATTGCAAATCAAATTAAAACAATGTTGTAGCCTAACTATTTGAATTGTGAATCGGATAATAGGCAGTACTGGTCTAATATCCCAAATAAAAACTGTACTGTAACTATAGACAATAATAACAGTGTTCCTCTATTATCCTGTTTCATTCACATTGCATGTCACATTAAATAAGTACAAATTTTGTAACCAATTTCCATGTTTTTAGGTTCTTTTTTAAAGGTAAAATCAAGGTCAGCAATGGATGTTTAACAGACCGAGCAGTCTGGAAAACAATTTTAGGCACTTGTCTGAACAGTTGTTAATAGAAGATTGGATTATACCTAAAAAAAAAAAAAGAAAAAAAAGAAAAAAGAAAAAAAAACACTAACATTTAGTCAAATTCGACCTCAAGAAAAAGGAACTTATAATACTGTACAATATCACAAATAGCCCCTCTATAATTCTAATATTGTAAAATTTTAAATCATTAAATTACTCTTTTATTAATGGTGAGCAGTGACTTTTTCAAACTGGTATGATGTCACATCCCAACAGCTTTTGTGAAACCGCCCACATGCCGACCGACCAATGAGAAAGCAGAACAATGGCACCAATTTATAGCATTAGAGATCAGGCCAAAATGGTTGTGGGTCAGCTCGCCTAACCTCTTCTGTAACTGGAGGAGATTGAAGAAATTCAATAGTTTAAAGATGTCAACAAACAAATTTCAAGGATTTTAAGTTAATAAGCTTGTAATTGTCAGTGTTGTAATTGAGACCAGCTCATTCAAGTCTGAGTCCAGGTCAAGACCTGACTAGGTTGAGTCTAAGTCAGAACCGAGACCAAAAGAGGGTGGAGTTTGAGCAGTGTTAAAAAAATAAATAAAAAACATGGCGAAAATTTGCTGACATTTTCGTCATCGATTAAAAATTAAGAAATGATCCATTCTGAACAAACCTCCTTCTTTGGAGGAGGTTAGATGCTCACATTTGAGCTGCACTGATCTATCCGGTGGGACATAAGGTAGCGTACACTCGCTGCGTTTCTCATTTAACATTAAAAAAATTCAACATCTGGGAGTAAGAACATACAGGTGCTGGTCATATAATTAGAATATCATCAAAAAGTTGATTTATTTCACTTATTCCATTCAAAAAGTGAAACTTGTATATTATATTCATTCATTACACACAGACTGATATATTGCAAATGTTTATTTCTTTAAATTTTGATGATTATAACTGACAACTAAGGGAAATCCCAAATTTAGTATCTATTTTTGATGATATTCTAATTATATGACCAGCACCTGTATAAATACTCACAAAATGATGTCAAATTGCCCATTTTGGTGAGTATTCATGTAACACACACTCTTATATTCTTCATTTACTTGCTGTTGTCTGTGTTCATAATGTTAATCAAGCAACAAAAGAAAAAGAGGAAATACCTCACTGCTCTTGACTGAATTACTTTACAAACCCTAATAAGGATTATTCTAAAATTAATTTATATAAATAAATGTCTGCTTGACAGAAGTTATTATAAAGAATGCATATTATTTATCTATTGGACCTAGTTCGAGTCCAAATATTCAAATATGTCAAGTCAAGTCTCAAGTCAAGTCTGCTTTATTGTCAATTTCCACATGTACAGTACAAACATACAGAGAATCGAAATTGCATTACTCTCAGACCCCGGTGCATACAGATAACATTAACATTAAAGCCAAAAAATCTAGATCAAATATAAAATGTAACTGTAAAAATGCGGTTCTGCCGACATCGAGCAGAAACTCGAGACTGTATGCGTGCTTACAGACAGGTAAACGCGATGACGACGTACAAAAACACTGCGACTCACAAGACAAAAAACACGAAAACACCATTCTGTCGGGTGGACGCGCCACCATCTTGATTATTTATTATCATGTATCACATATACATTATCATGTATTTGTTACGCTTAAAATGACAAGGAAATTAATAAACAAGTCCTCACACTCCATCTATTGAACAGTAGAGGACAGTAAATAAATGTTATGTCAGTGTTGTATTCGAGACCTGCTCGGGTCTAAGTCGAGATCCCAGGTGGTCTTCTCACAAGATTGTCAAGTGAAGTGATTGGATCACAAATATTGACTTTTCAGCCCCAGGTAAAGCTTGTTGATGTTACCTATGGTATGGGAAATGTGAAATAGTGTTTTTAGCGATACCATGCAGGTTTCGTTCAAGCCAGAGATTACATAGGGTAAAATAAATTAACCATCAGAATTGTTGGGGTTCAATCAAGATATATGTAGTAGAATAGAGTACATTGTCTGAGCCTAAGCTCGGCTTTAACTATTATCTCTACTCCGAGGTAAACTGGCCTCAGGGCTTCAGGATTCCCACTTTGGGTTCATCTTGTCAAAAGATGGTGTCTGTGACCACAGAGAGTACAGGACATTTCCCTACCCCACAACTCCATACGTTGCATTTCTTTGTATCCATTTCTTTCTCAAATAAATAACTCCAAATGTGGAGCAGTACCCCTCTCTCATCCTCCCCACATCCTCTGTTTTCTGTCTCCATGTGGATTAGCAGAAGCACTGTCCTTTATTTTGGGGGTGGGGGGGATTACATTAAGCCTAAACTCAGAGAGACCAGCCCTTATCTTGCCGGCAGCAGTTCAGTGCACCAGAGAGAGTGAAAGATGGAGCAAAAGAGGGCTTGGACTAGTAACCATGGCTAACGGGAAAACACAATATATCCATTCACTTCACACTTTGTGTTTCGGCACAGATACACAGCCTGTTTTCTTAGATATTTGAGCAGTTTTAGATCTGAGGAGAACAGAGCCTTCTTTTAATGGTATGGACTTCAGTTTGGTAAGACAAAATATTCAATTCGACAGGAGTGAAAAATTGACAATGCATCTTTCAAAGATACATAATGAAAGAACTTTCCTTTTCTATATCAAGGATATCTTTGGCCCTCAGCAAGATTGTCCTTAGATACTCGATAGTTAAGAAGAAAAGTACGACATCATTATTACTAACAACAACAAAAGGTTCAGTCAACCATTTACCTGGGAAATATGTCCTTTCTCCAATCAATTCTACTTATTGTCAGATCTTCTATTATGTCTGCATTATTCATAATCATGGCCCACCCTCTTCCTATCTATTTCCTGTATGTATTTATCCCAGTGGCTTGCCTAGACAATAGGTGGAGAGCAGAATGAACAAGGCCCCACTATATCAGGCTGTCGCCCCATTCACCTGGCCTAATTATCTTGGCCCTTTGGGGGCTGCAATCCTGAAAGAGGCCCAGACCCCTGGGGTCCTCAAGGAACTCAGATTTCTGCGCTGCTGTTACACTGGAGGAGCTCCTAAAAACAGCAGAGCATACCTTAATGTATCCCAGTGAATCCAACACAAGCAGTTTTGGGACCAGTTAGCTGTTAGCAAGTGGTCATGCATCTCTTGCTACATATAAGAGGTTTTCTCCAATCAAGGAATAAGTGATTTATGATTTCATGAACTTGTTAAAAATAAGATCTCATAGGGAGGTCAGTTCAATATGGCAGAGTGTACAGTTACGGGATTGTTAGTATTTGTTGATACGCCTCATTAACTTCAATGTTGCTTAAAGCTCAACTATGAACTCTATAAAACATGAGCCATGATTTATAGGGCACTAACTGCGGCAAAATAAGCCACAGTCATCAAACATCGGGAGGCTTAAAACGAGTTTCTCTTTTTTTTATGACTTGGCCGAAGAAAGGAGTTTGGAAGTATTAATCATAGAAGCTTTATGCCAGCCTTTTTGTGTTGGAGAAGCAATAGTTTCAGAGAAAAAATGTTTACAAAACACCAGACCTTCTGTCAAACAATACAACTCCTCCAAAGAGTGAGGTACTCTGAGGAAAAATAAATGGGACAAGTTTTAACAGCTCGTTTCTCAAATATTTTTGGTGTACCAGAAAATGGTGGGTTCTTATCGAGTGTATCCACTTTGTCCTACAAAGAGTTGTGTGAAACCTCAACTCCACCAAAAATTCCTAGTCCAACATGTCAGTTTGTGCGGTAGCATAGTAAATCAACAAGGAGATGGACACTGGAAGAAGGCTTTACCTTCTGGGTTAAATCTAAGTTACACTCATTGTATCATCAGTAAAAGTCAACAATTTTTTATTGGCATTCTATGCTTTTGTTGTTGTTGTCAATTCTGAATAAATTATGACAGAATTTACATGTTTGGATGAACTGTTCCTTTAAAACTAGGTAAAACTAGGAGGTGGCATGGATACCATGAAAGATGGACAAGACAATGGCTCTTTCTTCAACTATCCTGATGCTATCAGTTCATTCCTGAGCATACAGATGAAAGCATGTCCATAATTGGAGGCAGGAGGGGTGCTGGCGGGCATAATGAAAACAAAGAAAAGAGAAAGTAAGGAAGAAGTGGATCAGAAATGGCTTTAATTCCTTTAAATAAGGCCGATGAAAACAACGGTTTGGTACGCCAGGCTTTCCTGTTCATTCAAGCAATGTATGACTTGACTGACAACAGTGACACTAGACTCCCACACTAATAACCTCCCCTTGTCTAGGGGGTCTTTGTCCCGATTATAGCGTTCCTTTAGGTGAACTCTTCCTGGTTGTAACTTTGAGACATCAAATTAGGACGAAGACTGTTTCCTGGGAGAGTAGCCTACAATACTGGTCTCTGTTTCTATAAAGTGGGGCAAATCCAACTTTACGAGGACAGTCTGGCGCTTCTGACCCATAGTCTGTAAGTATGCTTTCATATTAAAAAAAAAAAATTGCATGCCACTGAAGGTTCAAACATGAGTTTTGAGCAGTGTAGAGTAGCACTTGTTGTTTGCCATTTCTCCGATCACAAATGCAGACATGGTTTTATGTTTATGCAGCACGTCATGCAACGAAACATTTAAAAATACAGTACAAGTCATTATAATCAGTAATTATGTCCCCACTGGATGCAGTAAATGCCTAGTTTATAATGGGTTTTATTGTTTTGTCTTGTCGCATCGGGACACATTGCAGCAAGGGGCATAACATTTCTGTCACATTCTTGAGGAATTCAGCCAATCACAATACACTGGATAGCTGGCGAATCAGCGCACACCGCATTAATAAAACTCTTGTGCACAAATTACATGAGTTTCTAATTCTGCCTTGCAAATTAATGTCCTTTTATTATTCCAATATAGCTACATGCTCTAATGCATTAGTAGGCTACTGTAAGAAAGTGTTTTTTTTTTGGCGGCCACGAAAAAAATATCCTTTCTTAGAGTTGATATAAAATTACAAATGTTTGCTGGATGAACAGATTGGTTAATGGCAATTTAATTCTGCAACAGTTACTACTGGCAGCTGAGGTAAATAATAGTAATTAATTGTAATTAATTGTAATTATTGATATACATTTCCCTTTCGAGCTAATTTGTCCAAAAGTGGATTTGGATACCAAGGTCCATGTTTTTGGAAGTCACTAGCTTTTTAGAGATTTCTAGAAGTCAGAATTTCCGGGACACTGGTAAAATCTATAATCCAGTCCGGATATATATGGGAGATGGACACAAAGATACACTTTGTCAACATGACATGCCATTCACAACCCATTTGGCTTCCATAATAATATGCCTTTCTAATTGAATACCAAAGTTTTGCTTGGAAAAAACATGCAAGCTGGGATTTGATTCTATCTATCAGGAATTGATGAGATCATTGGAGCATTTTATATTTATATTGTATTAAACAGACAAAATACATTAGGCAGGCACAATGCACAATAAGATTCAAATATAAGTTGACATTCATTTCTTTATTTTCCTGGAGAAATGTTTACTTTGTCAAAAAACACAGCAGCAATTTAATATTTCTCTTGTAAAACCACAGTCTCTTTATCTTACAGCTTCATCTTTCTTGCTTACAGTATGTCAAGCTCCTAACCCAGGACACAATCTCTCACAAGATCCAAACTGCTGCGGGGGAAGATCTTCATATATCCTATTTTCTTCCTCTGCCGTCCATAAAGCGAATGTCCTCCATTATCCCCTGGAATTTCAAGGAGGAATACAAGCAGTTATCTCCTTCTCTAATCTCCAAAACTCAGTTTCTTGTTTCCTTGTCCTGGTTTCATGAAACTGTGCAATAAAAGGGCTTTTAACCCCAGTTCCAAGTGCTACACCTGGCTCTTACTGAGCTATAAATCTAAAAGAGACGGTGCATCAAAGAAGCCATGAGAATATGGCTAGCATAAATGCCGCAGAGCAAAGCTAGGGAGAAGAGGGAGTTAGGACGGCCTGCCAGGATGAAAATGAAGGATCTTTTACACTGACATTCATCTTGAGTGCTTGTGGACATATCACATGTCTTGTCTTCAAATGTTACATTGTGTTACACAGTAGAGAAACCGTCCTTGTCTTGCTACAAACATTTACTACAGAGATGGCAGGTGCTTGTCAGCTCTGTTTCTATCTGTTTGCTTTTTTTTAGATCTTGTTTTTTTTTTTTTTTTATTAAACTCTGGTAGTTTATTAAAATGACAGGATCTTGAGGGTGGTTGCCAGGGTTGTTGTTACTGTATTTATAACACATCCCTATGTAGTTGTGAGGGTGTTCTGGATAGTTGCTAGTGTGTTGCTAAGGTGTTCTGGATGGCTGCTAGGGCATTGTTAGGTGGTTGCTAGGATGATAAGGGTTATTTTGGGTGTTACTAGATCATTACTAAGGTATTGGTTTGTGATTATCATTGGGGTTACCATTTGATTGCTAAATAGTTTTCAGTGTTCATTGTGCGTTAACATGCGGTTGCTAAGGTGTTCTGGATTGTTGTTAGGGCATTGTCAGGTGGTTCCTATGCCATTTCCAGGTGTTTGCTAGGGATTTTCTATGCTGTTTTTTTAATGTAAAGTTATACAGTTGCTAGGGTATTCTGGATGGTTGCTTGAGCATTTCTAGTTGGTCCATGGGGCACTGAAAAAGTGTTCTTTGTGTACAGTTGTACAGTTGTTAGGGTATTCTGGATGGTTGCCAGAAGATTTTTTTTTATGTGGTTGCTAGGACATTGATATTTTTGTGGATGTTGGATGGTTTCTAATGTGCTGTGCGCAGTTGTTAGGGAATTGCTAGGTGGTTTCTGAAGTGTTCTGGATGGTTACTAGGGCATTGTTTGGGTGGTTGCCAGAGCATGGTTTTGTAGTTGTTTTGAATGTTTCTGGTGAATTTTAGTGCAGTTGCTTAAGTATTTTGGATGGTTGCTAGGGCATTGTAAGTTGGCTGTCAGGGTGTTGATGAAGTGTTCTAAGTATGTGTGTTTTGTTTTGAAAGGTGTCAGGGTAATGGGTGGTTTCCAGTTTGGGCTGTTTTTAAGGCATAGTTAGGTAGTTGCTGTGGTGCTGCTGAGTGATTACTTGGTCAAAATAGAGGCCATCTGCAAACCTATATTATATTATATTTAATGCAAAGTTTAATGTTTTATTGTCTGCCAGGAAATGTATAAAATGTGATCACTTTTAAAATTTGAGATATCATTTTAAACTTAATGTTATTGGTCCCTAAACCACTAACTACCAATAGGGATATTTGCCTTACTCTGCATAAGAGTGGTGCAAAGGAAACTCGTATGCAGAGGAATAAAAGGCATAAGTAGAAAATACATAATCTATAAACAAGGAATGGTTCCAAGTGTCATGTCCATTTCTTGTTATCTCCTATAATCAAATCCCCTAGCAAACATAGAGGTAATTTATTTCGCAGCTACAGAACCCCTACAGTGTCAAAGCAAGACAGACTGTGATAATTATTCTGAGACTCCTTCACCTGTGACAGGGAGCTTAAGAGGGCCCCAGATATCCTCTAAGCAAACGCCTCGAATTGCTCGCTGTCTCTCAGTTACCATAACGGCTGCCTTTCTACAATCTGCCCCCTAATCCCCAGCCCTGTTCGCTTCACAGACCTCTGACAGTTGCAGCTGATGCCTTGGCAAGAGGCTTCATTTCCATCCCTGCAAATAACTAGCAAACACCCTCCATCCAAATGGACTCCTTTTTCACGGGCGTAGAAATCCAAACCACCCCCTTCCACCCAAAAACGAATATTCCTTGTTCACTCAAGGGTGAAAATTCAACTCCTATTGTACACTACTTATTACAAATTGTATAAGCCCTTTCAAAATTCGGAGTAAGTCAGGTGCCAGTGACTATATTTGCATTTTCTCAAGCGATGGAGAATGGGGAGGCTTTTAGGGAACATGTTAAACATCTGTCAGGTTTTAGGAAAACACATCCATTAACAGTATGGCTAATTTTAAACATTGGCTATATGAAGTACAAAGATGATTTACAGCATCAAGGATAATATTTATTGGGGAATGTCTTGAAGATGTCTCTCGAGGGTTAAGAGGTATATTCTTTCAATGTCACAGTCTCCATTGAAACAGCAAGCCCTCTGGGTCAAATTCAGTGGTAGTGCAAGGTGCACTGGGATATGGATTTTTCCAAAAAAAACTCCATATATACACTGACAATCATTATAATTAAGTAAATTGAGAGAAGTTTAAGTGAGCCCACACGTTCAAGGACACCCGATCCCGATGTGTGGAGACGGTAGCTATACCGATATACAACAGCACCAAGTATATAATACTTCAGCCGGTGGTCAGTGGAGAAATATTAACCAGGACTCACGCAGGCAGACAACAAGTGATTGAATGTCCACCGCCATCCAAGAGAACCTCAGAAAGTAGGGCAGATGAAACCCAAACCCCGACTAAAAGACAACGGCGCTTGTTAGTTTAGGAAAAAAATACGATCACATAAAATGAGAGCGCCACTGCTACTCTAAGTCATACTTTTTTTCCCCTGCTATTCTTGGAGAAGGTTCCAGGAAGCAGTGAGTTTCATCCTGAACAAGCCCCTTTTTGTGTTCACGGTGCCCTGAATTCCAATAAAGGTCAATGGGAGAGCGAGCCAGATATACTGCAGTCTAGGTCCTCTGTTTTTTGCTTTTAACAGTCACAAAGAGGCTCTACAGTTTCAGACGGTGAGTATGATTGGTTCACTGGGCTGGGATTGATATGATGTAAGCTGTGCTTGTTAATCAAATGCATTGTTTGGCTTCTGTCACTCTGGCCTCAAGCCAGATTGATTATTTTATTGAACGCACACGTATTCAGAGTCCTGATGTCGTATAAATTGGAGCATCAAACAGAGAGATTTCTTGACAACTGAGCAAGTGGGCGAACATGTGAGTGCTTTATGTGTCTGCAAACCTAAGCCACCGTGAGTGTGGGCACATACACTCTAAAGGTGATGGACACTTCTTTTTACGCCGGGTGAAAAGGCTTCTTAATGAACCTCCTGTATCTAACTGAAATTTCAAACAGCCTTGAACTGCACAAAAGGCTGCCTGGCAACCTGTCCTCCAGCCCACCGCCATGTGGCAGAGTAGAGACAGCACTCCCCTCTCTTTTTCTCTCCCTCCAACCCTTGTCCACTCCCATGTAACGCTGCCTCTCTGAGAGCTTTAGTGTAGTGCACTTAATCCACTGTCTACTCTCCGGCTCGCCAACATATTCAGCCCTCTCTTTCTTTCACCATGGATTCGCCGGATGTGTTTGGTTTACTCGCTCGCGTTATATCCAACCTGTCCTCCAACCAATACGCTTGTATAGGTCATTTGTCCAAATCCCTGAAATATGACCCATCAGAGCGAATACTACAATTACGCCCCTATCGGCAAAAGGTCGGTTTCATATTGATGTTTTGCATTTCGGGTAGCTAAGTTAGTAGATTTTTGCGTTATACGTTGATATGTAATCATGCTATCATGGGTTTGAACCCAGAGAACGGACGTGCACGTAAAATGTATATGCTCAATAAATCATAGTTTAGAATGATTTCTGTGAGGGTTAGGATTAGGGGTGGGGTTAGGTGTGGTCATTCAAACGAATAAGTCACCTAGTAAAATATGTACGAATTACTGTTAGATCGGTGTAAAAAGTCGACACATTGCATTGCATTTCATGACAACAGACGCAACGCAATACTGTCATTATTTTTACGCCTGCTAGAGGGCGCTTAACTTTAAAACGTAAATAATACGTAATAAGGTGCTTGCATAAACAACCTATATTTTTCGTTTTTTGTTGGAGGACAGGCTCGTTATATCATCAATGAGGCTGTCTAAAAAGCTATCTATCTATCTATCTATCTATCTGACAATGATGCATGCAATGAAAAGGGTATCTAACCGCTAAACTGTAATTATACATTTACTCATTTATTATTTCAAAGAAACTTATTGACCTTTTTAGACAGGGTTTTCCTTTTTGTAGTCGTCCTTGTACTGTTGCCAGAATTCAGGTTTGAGCTCACAGTTTGTTTATCTACGCATTCATAAGTGTCTGGCCGTCTCAACAGTCTAGTCAAAGACAGCCTCAAGCTTGCACAGAGTCACAATGCCAGGCGCTCAGCGAAGACACTCTGTTTCTCTATTTGTTTATTTTGCTTGCACTCAGGTGTATAAATCAAGCCTGTCTAGCATTAAATGCCAGCTTTCTGTCTAAACCTTTTCACCAATTTGAAATCACACCATTGGCATGCAGAACTAGCCTGTTTCCTCTGCTCATCTGTACGCCCTGGCGACTCATTTACAATTATATTCACCATATTAGCAGATTAGCATACAAGCTGACCCCTGGAGTCTGGCCAGAACAGGGCCTGGCGATTGCCTATTTCCTTTCGCATGCACCAAGGCAGGTGTTCCTCCATTGGTTCCACACTGTCTGACTGTGTAAAGTGTACCCAGTGATTAATAACACAGGCCCCATCAACCAGCACCATCCATGTTTAATTTTGATTTACTGCAAATGAGAAAATATTTCAAAGATCTTGCTGAGAAATGAGTGCGAGCGGAGACGGAACATTTCACCCAGCTGCAGCGGCTGTGAAATGTGTGGGATGAGTGTGTGTGTGTGTGTAATTGTAGGCAGATTACTCTATATGCTATGGAGAGGTCTGGTTTATGTCTTTATGTCTTTTATCTCTCGCTAGCCCTTTTTTCTCTACAACTGAATATGTGCCGTTTTTTTCCCCCAGGTCATCTATCAGGCTGCTGTGAATATGTGAGAATAGAGATGATGTTGAACATGACACCAAAGCGTGCCAAGTCGCTTAAGATGTGGAAAATGCACAAGATATGAAATGTGAAGTATAAAGCGTTGGCTGATAGTTGAGCCAAAGGATAAACATTATTGAGACATAGATTAAATGTGTTCTTTATCATTTGGACAAACAAACAGAATTAAAATCAGCCTATGACACAAAACTCTTCTGAAGAGTTTCTCCCCAAGACGAAGCTCAGATGCAAGTGGATGTTTTCACACAGAGCTGTGCTTTACTCCAGCAATCTGTCACTGATAACTGATGTCAGATGTGTCGAGGAGTCTGTCGAGTTATGGAATGTATCTGAGGGTCAGTCGGAGTGGACGCTCAGGCTATCAGTGTCACATTGAGTGTGGGGCCGTGTCCTCAGA
This sequence comes from Carassius gibelio, assembly GCF_023724105.1. Classification (NCBI taxonomy): domain Eukaryota; kingdom Metazoa; phylum Chordata; class Actinopteri; order Cypriniformes; family Cyprinidae; genus Carassius; species Carassius gibelio. Next base: position 19,165,073 of record NC_068392.1, read on the forward strand.
ACTGCTCCTTTGTTAGTACAGTTTGTCAGAGGGTGTGAGACATTGTGTCTCTAAGAGAGAGACCGCAGTCTGGCCACACTCAACCACACAACGATTTCTGAAGTGCGCGGAGAAAGCGGGCCAGTAACCTTGTTATCTATCTAGAAGGGACACTTCATTTATGGGCCCAGGAATTCATAGACTTTTGGAGTGGGTGACATTGTCTGGCACTGAATGACTTGAAGTCAGTCAAGTATGAAGCTCGCAAGCGCGATGGATGTGCGCGTCCTTTGTAAAGTTGGCCCCACTATTTGGCGCGGTTCAGTTGGAGTGAATAAAACATGAAGCTCCTTATTTTTCCCTTTCTCGTCTGTTTTTGTATTGAGCTGTAAATGACTGTAATTAAGCAATTAAGAAATCTTAGATTAATTAGAAGACAATCTATTTTCATTTTCCCAAGGAAATATAGCACACTGTGCAGAGATTCCCAAAAGTGTGCTCCTGATAAAAACGACAGAATCAGAACAACTTAGTGTTGGTGGAAACGGAAAATATGATTGTTTAAATAGCTTCTCTGCCTCCAATCATATCTGTTTCATTCTTATTAAGACTTAATAAACCTGATTTTGCTCATAACTAATGGCATCATTAGATTCTCCATGGTAACAAATACATTTATACTCACTTTTCAATATATGCATTTAAAAACTATGCATTTAAAATTACTTTTGAGTTTGAGTTTATATATATACATTGATATTCTGTTCTCTAGATATGGCTCTGCTCCATCTTTCATCGTAAGTCAATGACAAGTAAAAATCTTACGTCTGATTGCTTGCAAAAGTAACAGCACATTTCTCCTCAAGAAGCCGTGTGATTTGAGACATGATTCATGATTCATGATTCAAACCCCAAGACAGAAAAAAAATTGCCTTAATCTTAATGCAAAATAATAACAGTGTTAAATTTTATGTTTTTTGGAGTATGTGAAGCAGGTTTTCATTTCTATCTGGACTGTACACCATTTGACGGTTTTCCAAGTATGATGGAAATTGTCACAACTCCCTTCCTGAGTCTGATTACATTGATATTCAGTTTCTTTCTCCACATATTTTTCTCTTATCCCATATTTCCATTAGGTTTGTCCATATAAAATTACCTGGAGTTTGCCAAGACAAAAGGTTAACGTAAGAGACATCATGCATGCCCTGATAACAAGGAAAACAAAACAAGCAAAGTAACACACAAAATACAAAGACAATGACAACTGAAATGAAAGGCAAGAACACCATTTGTTGCAGTTTGTTTTATCACTCTATATAAAGAGCTCATGAATAATAATTCAGTAGCTAATGTCCAGTCAAGTTACTTAATTGATATTCTTGAGCTACCCCTTCACTTTGGTACTGTTTATGAATTGATGATCTGTGCAGATGTGCTTGATTCACACGGCCTTGTAGACTTTGCCCTGTTTTGACATTGAGATTCAGTTTTATGGCTCAGATATTTCTAAAATGACTTTTAAAATATTGATTTACAATAAAAATCTGGAGATCAAGTCTGTAAACCTGCAAGGTGTCCGTTTTGTCAGCAATTTAAACATTAAGATCAGAGTTATTATAGTAAATAAAAAAAATTAAAAAAATCAATTGTATCACGTTTAAATTGGCAATGACAAAAACATACTGAAATAAATAACTAAAAAATGACAATGAGAATGTAAAATGTAAAAATGATAACTAATTCAAACTATACACGAAAAACGACATAACCTCAATGATACTTAAACATTTATCAAAATATGATTAGAAATCAAATAAATGTATCGTGTAAAGAATGTAATAAAAACGTAAAACATACAATGGAGGTCAGTGGGAACCAAAACTGTTTGGAAACCAACACACTTGTCAATATCTTCTTTAGTGTTCCACACAAAGTAATGACAGGTAAATAATGACAGAATGTTCATTTTTGGGTGAACTGTCCCTTTAAATGCTCAAATGCATGACAGCAACATTCACTGGAAGTGTTGGGAATTGTAACTCTAAAGAGTATAAAGGAAGCAGAAATGTCGGCCTGCTGGTCATTTCTTTGGCCTGACAGGTTCTGACATGGTCTGGCTGCTGACCACAGGCTCTTTGAGATTCCCTCAGCGCATAACTGGAGGGGTGGAAACTTCTGGAACAGAACTGAGGCCTGGCAGTACAGCTCTGGGCTTTGTCCAGCGGTCTATAGGAGAGGCCGTGTTGGACGAGCCAAACTCCCAGGTGACAAGCAAGCATGACAAGCTCTCCGCGGTACGCTAATGAAAAGTCGGAGACATTTTGTTATTCTGGGCCCCAGGATGTGTGCGTAGTGTAATTTGGAGACAGTGGAGAGGTCAGGACATTGTGTTTGAGTGTCAGCTCAAGTTAATGTGGCGTAATGATCGTTTGAACCGAGTAGCGTCTCCTGCTGTTTCATAGAATGTCGGTTCGGAGTGGCATAGCTAATTATGCGGTGTGTTTGAGTCACATGTTTGATTCGTCTCCAGTTAGCATAACCATCCTGTTGATATCACAACATCAAAACACCAGCGAACCTCCCACGGTTTGCTGTCAGCCACACCGCTTCAGTCACTGTATTGTAAGCAAGCTGAGCAAATATATAAAGTTGGCTTAGTGTTTCCAGCAGAGCTAACGAAGATCCCAGCGGATTCCACGACTGCACTACTGATTAAAACAGTGTTTCTCATAAGCTGTCGTCAACTTCCCCCTGTTGTGAACAGTATGACCACCAATAACCAACTATATACTCTCTCAGCCGCTTGCGGTGGTTTAGTCTCCCTGAGTGACTTGCTTTAACGTCTTCCCAAGGCTATATTGAATTATGTGTCTGTCAGATCTAAAAGCCGCACCATATTTCCTTTTCATTGTAAGACCCTAGAGTTCGGTATCAGATTGCCTGCATGCTGGCATTTAATGCATCCTTTTGCCCCGGCCTCGTCCTGTGTGTAGTCCAGTGTCAGAATTCCCTGGACTATGGATGACATAAATTGAGTGTCAAATGTTTTCACTTCCCCTCTTTGTTTTATCAACAGAGCATAATGATGTCCACACTACAATCAATCAAGCACTTAGCGCTGGGAAAAGAATCTCTTAGCCATTTCTAAACAGAGCCACTGAATTTCCCCCGAGAAAGAACTAAAGAATGACTGTCTTTCTATTATATATGATAGATAGATAGATAGATAGATAGATAGATAGATTTATATCTGTCCATCTATCCATCTCCTCTGTCCATCTGTCTATATCTGTCTACCCATTCATCCATTGATTTACCTGTCCATCCTTATGTTCATCTCTCCATTCATCTGTCCATCCATCCATCTGTCGGTCAATCCATCTATTCATCCAGCCATCCATCCTTCACTTAATCTATCGATATATCTGCATCAGTCTGTTCATCCATCCATCCATCTATCTATATCAGTCCGTCTGTCCATCCATCCATCTGTCCATCTATCCATTCATTCATCCAGCCATCTCCTCAGTCTATCTGCATCAGTTTGTTCATCCATCCATCCATCTATCTATATTTGTCCATCTGTCTGTCTCTCCATCCATCCATCTGTCGGTCTATCCATCTATTCATCCAGCCATCCATCCTTCATTTAATCTATCGATATATCTGAATCAGTCTGTTCATCCATCCATCCATCTATCTATATCTGTCCATCCGTCTGTCTCTCCATCCATCCATCCATCTGTCCATCCATCCATTCATCCATCTCCATCAGTCTGTTATTCCATCCATAAATCTCATCCGTCCATCTGTCTGTCCATTCATTCATCAGTCTGTCTATAGGTCCATTTGTCTGTCCATCCATATTTTCTATTCCTCCATCCATCTCCATCTGTCCTTCCATCTATCTGCAATTAGGAAAGTTTCAAACAAAATCCAAATCCATGTTACTTCACTCTTATGGCAGCTGATCATTAGACTGAACGAGTTTGTTTCTTCAAGAGCTCAAATAAGTGGTGTTCATTTTCCCTCCCTCACCCCTGCACACCTCATAGATTTCTGTTTGAGTCATCAGCGCTTAAAGACCAGTGAAAATCGGGACTATTTTATAAACGAGGCAATTATAAGTGAGGCCTAAACTGAGATCAGACTTGGTATCAGCATGCCAATGATACTGAGAGAAACTAGCAGATGAAAGAATGGCTCTGTGAATCACACAGTCAATTCTGTTCCCTACAGTTTCTCACATTAAAGCCTTCTGGCCTCCTGTGGTAATTGATTAAGTATAGGAGCCAAATCTGATTCTGGAGAAACAAAACTCATACTTCCCTTGATGCAAAATAATAATACAAAGGAAGACTGTTGGCATCACTGAAATCTGCACATATAGATCAACTCTGAAAAGATGTTCCACAGCTTTTGACTTGTTCAAAGTGGAAGAATTAAGAAAATGTAATAAGCGTAGTTACTAAATCATAGAGACTGATGCATGAAGATCTACTAGAGTGGTGAAATAAAGTATTCCTCACTCTGTCACATGTACGTGATGGATGCTTTTCATGGAAGTTTAAATTGGCTTTTAAAGTCAGGTAGATTAATTAATGACACAGAGGACATCGATGTGATATAAATATTTATGAGACTGTTTATATTAGGATTAAAGGCTTTACATGTAATAATGAGCTGTGTAACTGCAAGGGTTTACCTCCTGATTTAAATCATAGCATGATGAGAAGAATATGATGCTGGTCTTGATGATAGTTACTTTCTTGGAGATTTAGACTAGAATTTCCCAATTGAGGGTTCACGAAATTGTGATGGAAATGCCAGATTTGAATGAATTTCTCATAATAATTAAAACAATGCATGTAAATTAAAGGGAACGACTGGTTTAGATTATCTCAGCAGTCATCTAAGAATACACTATTAATTTGGTTTCACATTTACTGTGTTTTAATTAGACTCACATTTAGTAGTTATATTTTGTCCCTCAGCAGATGTTAATCTCGCTCACATCAGGAGTCTACTAGCCCCCGCCACGGCTCATCAAACACTGACCACTAACTCGGTACATCTCTAACCAGATTACCTGGGCCTTAACTAAATCCTATAATTATCAAAATAAATAAATAAATACATCTTTCTTTGAGTGTCCTTTTAGAATAGGGTCCCTTTCGAATTTGATAATAAAAATAATAATACATAAAAAATATGCCTAATTTGACGATTTCTGCATATGAATTGCACATAAAATTCCCATCCATTTGGATTGCATGGTTTCAACAAACTAATAAGCTTCATGTGATGCATATTTGTCAGTCATACATAAATGGAAACAGATTTCTCAGATTTCTGTAATAGTACTATTAAACTAAACGTGTTGTAAATAAATAATAACCAGTGTTATATATTTAACTTTAATAAATCTAATTGGTTTCAGTCTCATTTTTCAGCAAACCAAATATTGTTTGTTCCAGAGTTTGCCAAATTTGAACCATGTTCATACATTTTAGCTGAATACATTCTTTTTTAGCTGAAAAATTGCTTTCTCAACTAGGAGGTTTATGCCGATTATAAGCAACCTAAATAAATGCATTGGGAAAATGTCATGATATAATTAATTAATTATAATTAATCAAGCGCAAGGTTGGGGGTTCGATTCCCCGGGAATTCACGATAGGTAAAAATTGATAGCCTGAATGCACTGTAAGTCGCTTTGGATAAAAGCGTCTGCTAAATGCATAAATTTAAATTTATTTAGTACCCTGTGGCTCTTCTTACCCCAACCCCCCATTAACCAAAACCAAAAAGTCCACAACCCACCAGCAGTTTTGTTTTACATGACCATGACACCACATATGCATCACAATCCCTAGCAGCTTTACTAATGTAAAAAAAAAAACAACGGGGAATGAAAACACTGATAGCTGATACATGATTGAAAGGCTTTCTGGGAACTGAATTAAGAGTGTAGACATTCCAATCTATATTAAGTGCATGTTGCCATTTCCTGAACAATAAATCGCAGTAAAAAAGGCCTAGGCGAGTAGTATAACATGGGTGATGGAAACGCCGTTATGGCCAAGTCAGTCTTGGCGATTGTTTCGGACGTATTAAGAGAGTTCAGTCTCCTCTGCGTTTGTGTCAGACCATTCCTCTTTGTCTTCACAGCTCACCTGTCTTACGCCTGCGGTGACACACATATGCATGTTTCGACAGCATATAAATCTCCATTCCTTTGTCCTGTGGAGTCGTTTATTATCTGAATAGCGTGTTGCCGCTCTGTGGGAATTTTTCAACAGCTCCTTGAGGCCAAAGGTTACAGCTTAACAGCACTGCCACTTCTAAAGGACATGCTAGTAATCGTATCCTGAAAGGAAAGCTAATGTTGCGTTGCACTTTCAAAGCAAACAACCTTTGGAGCTTGTTCCAACATGTAGCTTTACCGAACTAAGAAGAGTTATAGGGCCTCTGTCACAAAAAAAAAAGAAAAAAAGAAAAAATGCTATTATATTATTAAAGCACCCAATAATTATGTGAAATGCAGATGTTTGACATGTCTAAAAAAAATTCCTCGGTTCTGTGACTCATTTGGCTCATTTCCAGTTGGATGTCTGAAAGTGAGTTTTGATTGAGTAACTTGTAAACGTGCTGCTCGAGCTGCAACTGTTTTAAACGGTTCAACAGTTTTGAAACCATTTCACCAAGGCTCTGGATTACAGGTAATAATGATGTAAATAATGTTCATTTTCTTGCACAGACTGATCGTTTCGCTTCATAAGATCTCAATATATCGTCAGGAGCCATCAGTATTCATCATGTGTTGCCTATATATGATTTTTGACTATCAAAGTGACGGTAGCCGCTAAATTGCATTTTATGAATCACCAAGTATTTTTATTTTTATTTTCAGCTAACAATCTTCTTTACTGCTCTCCTAAAGAAAAAAAAAAGTCTTATTATAAATTTATAAATTGTATAATTTCAGTTTATAAATTTCAGTTCTGTCATTTCAAATGCATATTTACAAATACAAAGATATTTTATGAAACTCTAGATGGCGCAGGCCAATAGGTTCTAACTCAATCTGATATGATAACATCATTTTTGACATGGTACACCTGATTGGTTTCTTTTTTTTTTCTTCACATCAGCAGCCAATGAGCTTGCTGCTCTACATTCAAATACTTGGCCAGTGCTTGCTGTAGCAGTCGCAGTGCACTTCAGAAACCCTCCACCTCCCCAGCTCCACCTGTATATATTTGCTACAGAGTGACATCATACAGTATGTTTTATATAGGGAGGTTATTTCGTGTATGTTAAATGTGCAGCATTAGTATTCTGTACATGCACAGCAGCATGATAAAGATAAGATAAGATAAACAAAGGAAACAATCAGCTGAAACGAGCGTGAACAAAATTAGCTTTTGCATTCAGCGCAGATCGCAAGCTGACGATGCTTCTCTTCAAAAGTATTATTTCTCCGTGCCTTTCATCACGCTTTCCCAGCACTATGTTCTGCTTGAGTTTCTTCTTTACTGCAGCTGTAATTACTGATGCTACTCATTTCAGTGGAAAATTTGGAGTCAGTAATAATTTATTTTGTTGAGCAGCATATAAATCTTGCTCATCCAAGCACAACGATGCAACTTAAACAAGCTCGAGCGCATCTACCTCTGGGAGGGAAGGGTATCGCTGGCATTGCGCGGCAGGACGGCCTTTGATATGGCCTTGGTGATGGTTTTGAGGCCTGGTGGAGGGAAGCGCAGACGGCATGCAGTGCATTCTCACACCCCAGGGCCTCCGGGGGCCTCTCTGGCCCAGAGCTCTTGGCATGCACAGCGGCTCCAGCGGTGGTGTCTCCTTGTGGCACTGTCTGTTGTGCATCCAGAGCTGGAGCTGTGCTCTGTCAGGGATCAAGCTGGCTGCAGTTTGATGAGAGGCAGAAAACAAGGCGGCTGAGGTTGTATGTGTGTGTGGGAGGCTGGGGACACACTCACACATATCAAACGCTTTTGTATACTGTGGCATAGGCATCCAAGTTAAGAAATACATGAGAATGTCTGAATGTCTTTGCTTTATATAATAACTTATCAAACCAAGTGGCATTTATGTAAAACAAAAAATAGCACAGGCACACATTTTAGGGAAAACATTTCACATATATATATATATATATATATATATATATATATATATATATATATATATATATATTTTTTTTTTTACCATAAAAGCTTTTATACAAGCATTTATGGTAAAAATATGGTATATATATATATATATACCATAAAGCTGAAATAAAATAAAATATAAATATTCAGATGGAAACTTAAAATTTACTTTTAATATAGAAATGCATAGTAAAAAAAAAAAAAGTCAAAATAACATACAATACTATCTACTTTATTAATATGAAGTAATTTTCCACTTTTTACCGGTGTTTTATCTGTATTTTGAATTTTGCACATAAATGTGTTATGCTTTATGGTTAACAGATTAATGAAAAGTGTCCTGTCAGAAAATTACTAGTACATTTTCGGGAAGTTTTAATTGTGAAATGTGACCTGACCTGAACAAGTTTCTTTCTAGTATACAGCAGAATATTTCAGCGTGATCTTAGCTGAGTATTTAAATAATGTCTGGACAGCAGTGATCCTTTTCTGCCATTTTTGACTTTCTGATCCGAGGCGCTTGAGCTTTGCCCTTCTCATTTGTTGTCACCAGCTCTCCGACCGTCTGCCCTGCGTGTCTTCCACCTCTCCTGTCCTCTCTCTCATCTCCATTCCTCTCACACGCGGCATGAGGCTACGGTGCGTGAAGGCAAGGACAGAGACCGAACCTCACTCACTCATATTCACCCTCATCTGACGGGGGCCAGATTTTAATCAAGCCCCAGCCGTGTGTGAGAGCAGCTTTTAGTGCCACGGCCAAGCAGTGGGCAGTATTAGCATTTAAGAGTACATTAGCCATGCTGAATTTCCAACCTCATTACAACCGGACTGGACACGTTCCTGCTTTCCTGCAATATGTCGAAATGATTCCATCATCTAAGCTTGGGACTTGTGCATATTAATTCCTATACTTCATCTTAATACCAGTGAAACAGATATGGGGTGTGTAAGTACTTTCAATTGGACTGCTGAAAGAGACACGGAAAGGGCAGTAATTATTCACTCAGACTGTCCTCTTCAAACATCTAACACACCTACATTTGCATTTCATACATAAATAAAAGTATCTCTTCCAACACGGCTAGTTACTGACGAAACCTTTTTGCATAAAACATGAATATCATTATATGTAATTGTAATATATATATATATATATATATATATATATATATATATATATTTGTCCTGAAGATCTGTAACAACCAAAACAGTGCTGTTGTTGTGAATTATTTCTCAAGGTTGTGGTCTGCTAGCTCATCTATATTGTAATAAACCTTTATTTCACTTTTGTTTTTAAGTGCTTAAAATGTAATAACTGCATTTTCACCACATTGCAGAAATCTTGATTTATTTTATTTCATTTTATTATTTTGCAAGTGCATTTGTTTTAGGGCTATAACATAACTAATTTAAAAAGTATTCATATTTTGAATCAGCTTTTGTTTGTTTGTTTTTTTTTTTATTAAAATTTCTGTTCTCTCTTTTTTTTTACTTTTCTTTATAGCTTTAATTTATTTTAATTAAGTTTCAGTTATTATATTGCTTCAACTTAAACTTATTTATGTTGGAAGTTTTTCACATTTATTTGTATTATTTCAGCTTTATTTCAAGTAAAAAAAAAAAAGATATATATATATATATATATATATATATATATATATATATATAATTTTCTTTTTAAATTACAAAGTTTCTATATAATAACTTGTTTACTTATTTTCACAAGAGGAATAAAGTTATTAAAATATATAATATAAACATTAGGAGAAAATTAAAACTAAAATGAGAAACATCTGAAATGAATAGAAATAATTTAAGATGATTGAGTGTATATATTAATTAAATTAAATTAAAACATAAATAATTAAAACATTTTCACAGCGATACTGACATCTTGTATTTGTATTACTTAAAAATGTCGGTATGGTTTCTAGAATGTTTTAAACGTCGTCTAGTATAACCTAACTGAAACCACAATACAGCGCTGTAAAAGCGCTTAGTGCCTTTTATACATAGGTTTTTATCCCACTAAATGTTTTGGCTTACACTAAGAAGGTCCATCTGTGTGTTTGCAGTGTGTGCCTATGGGAATATGTCACTTTAACAACAAGTGACAGAAACAAAATAGAAGTAAAAATGAATATAGTTGAGCTGCTGTTTTTAAATTGTACCCTGTCGACTTTCAGAGGGGTATCTCATGTTGCACAGCTAGTGAATCCATTTTGATGTACAGCCTCGATATCCAGAAATCTTCCAAAGTGGCCCGCACATTAGTCACAGCTATCCAAGTGGAAATGAACCCCGATCTTTGGTTGGCTGGCTGGCGTTGGGACCCCAAAGCCAAGGGTGACAGTTATGAGAGTGAGGGCCATCCATCTTTGGGCCGAGGTTATGTCGGGTACTGGTGAAGGGGGTTATGGGACGTTCTCCTGTGCGTCCGGGGCCACTGCTGCTGGACCAAAGGGCAGTGGAACATCTATGTCCAGATGGCAGTCGGCCTTCACACCCACATGCTTTAGCCTGGCAACCCCAGCCCTGCATGCCACGACTGTGCCCCCTGAATGCCAGCTGTCAGCCCAGGGGTCATTATACGAAAACGTGCCATTTTGTGTCCCTCAGGAAAAAAAAGCTCTGTAAATCTTAATAAAACATAAAAGAAATAGAATATTTTATATTTTAGTTTCCATAATGTCTCATAATATAAGAATAAATTATTTTCTGTTTCTTTGGTTTTTAAAGGATTTTAATCACATTTTTGTACAAAGCATCTTGAAGAAATGTTGAAAATGGCCTGTCCCTCAGTAAGATTTTTCTACTTCTACTTGCTATCGAGGCCAAAAAAGTCAAACTATCATAAAAAAACATATACTTGTATAAAGCCTTAAGTGTCAGTTCATTAGTCATAAATGGATTTTATTCTTAACGTGTCAAATAAAATAAAAAAACACACAATTTAGTCGGGTCCCTAGGTTCTCGTCAACCCTGTTACTTTTTATAAAAACACCTCTTTAAAGATAATGGACTGTTCCAAAAGTTGCATCAGTTCCAGGAAGTGACATTATCTGACTTTCATGAAGTTGATGGTAGAAGACAAGTAAGTGTTCTCTTCTTTTTAATGAATTTTCTTTGATGTTATGTAATGTCTGAAAGACAGGGACACGCTCATTGTGTCAGCCCTGTTACCAGAAAAGCATATGTTAAAAAGTTTTTTGTACATATTTAAAAATTTACATATATGATAATATTTAAGCCTCTCATTAAGGCACGTAATGTAGTGTCATTACCTATACCTCATGGCTAGTAATGGCCGGCAATAACCTTTTTCGTCAACCCTGTTACCGTCAACCCTGTAACCATTCCAGGGTAAGAGGGTTGACCCAAGTACGCTTTTGTGTGTCTTACCCATGTTGTATACACAAGAAGGGTTAAATCAAGGGCAACTGGACTAGGTACGTCCATATTTGAAGCTATTGCCTCTCATCCAAGGGGTTTCTTCATTTCTAAATGACTGATGGGGAGTGCCAGGCATTTAACCTCTGTGGGGTTGTCACCCCTGAGCCAACCCTTCTTGGATAACTATGACCTGGATGACTGAGAATTTTAACAGACATACTTTTCTTACAAATAGTATACATAATATACATGTTTTTACAGTTTTTATCCCTAAAAATCATGTTTTTTTATTTATTCTACTGATAGATAGGCTAAAATATGTTGAGGTTACTGATCTATACTGATACACACAAGTGCATTGGGTTTTATAAATGTGCTTTATAAATCAAAAGTCATTATTTTTTTTATTATGAGAAGTCAATAAATTAACAAGCTTTTCAGTTTGCATTTGGGATACTCTCCATACATGCACTCCATCCAAATAGTTTGAAAAAGTTTTCTTGTCAAAAAATAAATCAAGCTTGTGTGACTTGTATGATTATCTGATGGCATGTGAACTACTTACATTTACAGTATGCTACACAATCATAAATAATCAGGGCTGGGGTGTAACGAAATACATGTAACAGCGTTACGTATGTAAAATACAAAATATGAGTAACTGTATTTCGTTAAAATTACATTTTAAATAAGGGGTAATCAGATTACAGTAACATCTGAAAACTATTTTAGATTACCAGTGATTACTTTTATTTTGATGTAATTTATTAATTTAATATTTAAGTTTGGGGATTTCAAACAATACCGCGACTGATTTTTTCCCGTTACAAGCACATAACGACACAAACATTCTCCTAGAAATCACACTATGCATTCAGTCAACAGATCCATACGAAGCATGCATAAAATAAAGGTTTATGAAGTCAAACAATAGCTTTATGTGGTTTACAGATGAACTTCTTTATTCATTCGAAATGTTCAGTATCATCTTTGGCTCGGTAATGCAAGTTCACGATCCAATTCGTGAACAGATGATTCTTATTCGTGAATCTTTTAAAATAATAATTTCCTTTATTTATTTATTTAATGAAACCAGTGTGGAAACCAGTGCTTCACTAACGGGATAGATCTGGGTCAGGGTATATTCTGGCAAACCGTTTACCAATCAAGTTTCTCAATTGGCAAAGCAAACTGTGGTACACGCCACTACCAACACAGAATGGGTAAATCTGTGTTTTCTCAGCACAATATCATAGAAAGTATAAGGTTTGAGAAGTAGAAGGCGGGGCAACAGTTTAAAACATTTTAAAGTTAAAGTTCATGCAAACAGATAAGTTTCGGTTTTTCATCATTTTTATGCTAAAATATCTCAATAGAGCCGTCTACATAATATGCTGATTAGTCATGTTGAATTAAAGGTTTATGAATGTCCAATTAAGACTCCATTACAACCATAATTGTAACTCAAACAAGCAGTATAATCAATACGGTAGCTGTTGTCAACCCTGTAACTGATGTGTCAACCCTGTTACTTGTATAATATTCTAATATAACTTAAAAAATGTAAATAAAAATGTAATCAATTAATTGTAAATGTTTAGTAAGAGAGGCTAATAATCCACTCAAAATTGAATTGAGGTGTTTAATTTTTGTTTCCATACATTTTTCTTAAAACAGAAGATGCTGGGAGAGTGTAATTTGGAAATGAACGTATTCATCCCCTTAAAAAAATAAAACTTTCAATATTCTCAATTCACAAACACTCTTAATGTAACAAGGGGGAGTATATCTTCCACAGTATATCAGATTTGTTCTATACATGTATTTAAAACCTTTTCAAAAAGTAATTAATATGTTGGTAACAGGGTTGACCAAAAACACACATTTAAATTAGTTAAATGAAAAAAATGAAAAAAATAAGATAGCCTGAGATGGCACGGCACATTTTCCTGAGAGGTAAGGATCTACTTAATCCAAAAAGGGGCTTAAAGATTTTCAAAACAGAAATTTGAAAATCAAACATTAAAAGTGGGAAATGGCACGTTTTCGTATAATGACCCCCAGGCATGTCGTCTAGCTATTAGCTTCCCTGACAAGAATCTGCTTTATGGCAGAAACTGCATATTCTCCCACTAAAATTATATATATGTAACGTAATGCTATTATCGACTGTCTCTGCCATTGTTTTTATCAAGCCAAATGACATTTACAGTACTTGCCCTTTTTAACTAAGAAGATGGAATGTCCATGTTTTACGCGAATTATACACAGAACAAACAAACAAACAACAACATGATGAAAGTAAAAACGTGGCATAGAGATTCCATTGTGTGTTCCAATGTACACATCCGCAGGCCCACTGGCAAGACCACCCGCTTTGCTTGAGGTTAAACAGTCCAGATACAAGTTTAATCCGAAAGATTTCCATGAGCAGTAAGTTTTTCAACATTTTCACGGTTTGTGTGCAGTGTAAAGTCATGGATGAACCACAGCGCTAGACCAACCCAGAGGAACAATCGTCCATCACCAGCAGGGAGGGCATAGAGCGATTAGGTGAAGGCAGAAGCTATCTTTCTACTAGCGCCTGCAGGTGAACGGACTAGACAAAGACAAACCAGTCTATTCCTGTGTCCTAATGATGGGAGAGAAATCTAGTCACCCACCCCCACTACTGCACTTTCCACACACGCTAACCGCTAACACAGGCTAGCATCGAGACAATGCAGGTAGTGTGTGCTGTTTCATTATGCAAACTCTTCTCCAAACTGGATTAGGAACCCACCGCACAAATGAACACCCTGTACACACACATTTGTACACAAACATTACATAAACAATATGAAATTCCTTGCCTTTCTCCTGCAGTCGAGACGGACATTAATCTTAACATCAGTGAAAAAAACAATGTCGCTGTGTAAATGTGGTGTACCGCAATTAGTGTTCAGTGCTGTTTCGTCTCACTGTGATTGAGTGCTACGCCGCAAAAATGGACTTCTAGTACCGTGGTAATGGTTATAATGCACTCCAGTGGGCATTAAGGTTTGAGGTCTTTTCTCAGTACCACAGGCCAACTTCGCCAGGGTCAGTTCCATTCACAAGTGATGTCCTTAAACTCTTTCAGAGTACAGGGCAAATAGCATGGCAGATTTAATAGCTTTCAGATCAATTCTTGCAGGGAACCGAGCAAAGTGAACAGCTCAATGTCCGTGAGTCAACCAATACCCATCACACAAGCACAGCTCGAAATCAACGGCTGGAACCAAACAACACTTCATTTTCAGCAGTTTAGAACTCAGAGCTTTAGAAACCCTCATCGAGAATTAAGTCATCCAACTATTTGGAAATTCATCATGAAAATCATCATTGAAAACAAAAACAAAATGCTTCCTTTATGATTTAAACCTGTCCTTTATAAAGTTCACAGTTCAATCATATTGGCTTAACAAGTTCACAATTGAGATGTTGTTTTTAATATGTTCAGTTAAACATTACTTTGCTTGTTTAACAGTCTAAAGGTGTGGTCACATGGCTGCAATCGACCAATCAAATTTAAGCAGCTATTAGACAAGGTTAACTGAGGCTGATTGGAACGAAACTTGGTAGGCCTGTTTGTCTCATGACCCCAAAGATGTGTGAGAATTTTGAAGAAAATTGCCCACCGTGTCATCATGCGATGTTCCACACATACAGACAATATTCTTACTGTATAATAGATCACCTCCGTCTGAACCATTTGGCCTCAAGAACCATTGCTGTTAATCAAATTGTACATTAAATATTTTTAGATTATTTAAAAAATGACTATGGTGAACTAGTCTTTTCACTCAACCTCAGCAAAACCAGTGTTGTGCAAATCTGTGGACTGTCTAGATGAATAATTATCAAAAAAATCAAACTTTTGCATTTGAAAATTTATAATAAGGTTAATTTTTAAATGGTCATGGTCATATATATAATTCCTAAATATTATTTTTAAATTATAATTACTTCGTGATATTAGGTGAGCATGCGGCATAGGATCAATATTAACCGTCTGCAATACTGGAGGCCGCAATTTCTAGGCCCACAGTTGTAGGACTGCATTTCTAGGACCATAATTATTTTTTGTGACAGCACCACCTACTGAGTCGGAGAACCGCAGTCCCAGGAATGCATTTCCAGGACCCTATTTTGAAGCATTTTCACCCAGTTTTAACCACCTTTCGAGTAGTAGAGGTTATTAAAAGTTTATTTCACCCAAATACTACTTTCTTTATTGCAATTAAACCTGATTCTTAGGAATGTTGAGTAATTATTGGGTCTAAGTAATAACTCATCAAGTAAGATAAACAAGGAATCATGGTATAGTCTTTTCAGTCACTAGATTAACCCAATTTTCAGATAAAAATGGAAGACACAAGGATGACTCTGGGGGTAGATATTGTTGAACTGGAACACACACAAAAACAAATTTATTCATGACGTGAACCACATAGAAAAAACTTGATGGACAACGTCTTCATTGACTCCTAAGAGAGAGAAAGAGAGAGAAGTGAATGAAATAAGGAACATGTTACTATCTAATTTTAAATTTCATATTTAAAAGATCTTAATGATCACAGAGCGCACACACATATACAATAATACAGAAATTATTATATAAATCTTCATACCAATTAATGTTCATAATATTGTTATTGCACACTGTTCAAAGATTTGGAAAATGTTATTTTGATGTTGTGGGAACAAAGGTTCTTGAAAAAATGTATGTCACTAAAGCCCATCTGAACTGAGAGAAAAAAAATAATAAAGAGATGCAAGAAATCTGAAAAGAAATAACATATTATTGGCATGACTTTTCCTGACCTTTAAATATTTAAAGCACACATTGTGATGCATGCAGCAGCACTAAACCTGAATTCTCTCCCCTCTTTTCTCAGTTGTTTCTCTGTTAAATTCTTCCACTTCACTGAAATAGTAAATGGAGAACATAATTACTGCTGGGTTAACAGAAATAGTGTTAACGCTTAAAAAAAAGCATACATTGGACATTGTGTAAAAACAAAGGCCACTTTACCATAAGCACAAAAACCAAAGTCATTTCCACAGATCTGGCGAGGCAAGCCCTGTAATCAACAAAAGGAAAGATTAGTGATACATGACACATCAGCTGCTGTCCTCTTTATCACGTCTTGTATATAAAATGCAGATTACGGCAATCATAATTCATTGAAATATCAAATTACGCAATCTATTATTCACCACAATATCATGGCCAGTCTTCTCAGTCCAGCTCCCAGGATCGATTTTCTGAGCAAGATCTCTACACAATAAAAAATAAATAATAATTTAAAACAGATAGAGACAACCAGTGAGACATTATGCTGTACAGGCTATAGGAACGTAGCCAAAACATGACACAATCTAACACGTGGTATTTTAACAGTCAATTATTATGATGGTCTCTCTGTAATGTCTCACTATTAAAATACTACATTATCAGACCATGTCAAAAAGAAGAGACGTACTCATAACATGTATTGTGGGGTAATGTTAAACAGGCTGATTGTGAGCATGTGACAGTTAAAACATTAAGATTATTTTAGCTTCATTAAAATGGAAAAACAATGAGTAATTATAAAGCTTTCACAACGAATGTGCTACAGTTTATTGTGCAAGTCAACACAAGCTTAAATGTCATGCAACAGATTCATAAAATGAATCAGACGCTAATATATGATGGCTATATGCATTCAAGACTATTTACAAATCACCATCAACTTCGGCTACATCAACTTTCAAATGAAATGCATCACAACTGTTTTTTAATGTTAACCAAATAAGAATTGATTCACATTTGATATACTCTGATTGTCATCCATCTTCGCTGGTCCTCAAATTCGGTAGGTGGCGCTGTCACTAAAACCAACCCAGTCTCGTAAAAATACGTACCTCTTGGTACGTTTCTGCAAGACCATTTTTACGTACCTCACTGCATGTTTCGCAACAGTTTCAAAGAGAAATGTCCACTGAGTGGCACTTAAACACAGGTTTAATACGTGAACCCTGGCAGGTTTTGATTACGTTAATCTAGTTACATATTGTTGTGTTTTATCATGTTGCTTCTGGTACGTAATGCGGCAGTTCAGAATTCAAAGATCCGGGGACCGTCGCTAAAATGTATGCCCTTCACCAAACCCAACCCTAAACCTACCCAACAGTGTTAACAAATGCAAAATTGATATAAAAACACATTTGTTGATGTCGTTTTGATTTACTTATATGCAGATTTGAATGGCTTTGTCGAACTGTGGTTACATGGGATTCGAACTGGAGCTCTTCGCCTCTGAAGTCCATCTCTGAACTCCGTGATCTACTGAACAAACCTACCGCCTCTGAAACACAAAGATATAAAGCTGGATATGTGCGATATTTATGTTCAAAAGCATCAGTTTTCAAATCTCCCAGCATATTAATATTGTTTTTAAGTCGCAACGTGATATTTATTAAGTAATTCTGCGAAAAAATATGCTTTATTAATTGATAAGTTTTACTGCCTCTAGTGTTCATTTATTTTGGAAACTGCAGTGATACGTACTTATTGGTACATATTTCGCGTCTCGCTAAAATGTGCACCCAGGTACGTTTATGCCATGAGACCGAGTAGCTAAAAACCTAGGGTCCTAGAAATGTGGTCCTAGGATTGCGGTCCTGAAAATACAGCCTCTTTTGCAGGCAGATGCTACTCTATAGGATTCTTAACAAGCATTATGGAAATTGGACTACCGTTGGCCATTTCTGTTGTAACACATTATATTTCTATGTTAAAGAACCTGAAATTACAGCCTTGGTAAATTATATAATATAGTTTTACACAGGGCCCAATTCATTTTCATAAGTCTTTATCCATGCACTTCCAAATAATAATTTGTAAGACCCTACAAGAACACTTTATTGTTGGCAAGTGTAAGTAACACCACGAGACATGAAGTCTCTTCAATTAATTTTGATTTTGAAAATGATTCACAGCAATTATAAATGCAGAGTTACCCAATCATCTTGCCCTGCTTGTGCTGAAGCATGGCCTCTCATCCATAATGTAACAGAGAAGCTCCGCCTCCCTGACCAGAAGCCTCTTTGAAATTTAACTCAGCGCTCTTTCCCTGCAGCTAATTCCTGCGAGATGTCGGCCAGCATCGGCGCTTAATGAGAGATGGCATTTCAAAAGCATTAATTGAGAGCGCTGGTGGAGCGCTCCGACAACATCCTGCTTTCAGATTGTGTCGAGGCTTTGTGTTGATTCAGAGGAAGCTCATCTTTGATTTAATGCCACCCTCGAGGCCGATGAGTAAACCTGCCATTTCTTGTTGAGAAGATCTGGCACGTTTAATCACAGGAGGTCATCCAAGAGTTATTTTTTATCAAGATAAATGAGCAAATCACACACAAAAAAAGGTTTAGATGATAGTTCCCCAACCAAAAATAAATAAATAAATAATTTATAATTTTCTCATTCATTCTTTACTCTGAAAAAAAAAAAAAAAAAAATCACCTGGATGTCACAAAAAAAAAAAAAAAAAAAAACATTTTGGGTTTCATTAAGCAAACATCATCTTTTATGACGTTGTTCCAAAAAGAAAAGCCCTTGCTTTTAACAGAGAATGGATGTTAAATGTTCTTTATAGAACAACCAATAAGGCAGTATGCAAATTATTATTATTATTTTTTTTTTTTTAAGATATAAATTCATATCCCAGTCACATTATCTGGTTAAATCAACATTGCTACTATCAAATAAATAAATAAATAAATAATAATAATAATAATAATTTTATATTTCTATTTTAACAATGGAATCAATATTCTATTTTTTAAAGCAAAGTATGAATCTTATCAAGTTTTACACTTATTCAAAATAACTCAAGACAAGAGGCAGAGGTAAGTGAATCCAAACAAAGCGTTTTATTTCAGAATCTCAAGTGCAAGATTGTTTCTAAAAAAAACGATTGATTTATACGCTATATTTTCTAACATTGGTGTTGTTTTATTTTTGTACTACGATTTTTTTTCTCATCATCCAAATATGTTGTAGAGACTTCCTTGCCTCCTCCGAGGAAATGACCCTGCAATTAAGAACCCTTACTTTTAAGAGTGTAGAATGCAAAAAGATACGTTCTGAATAATTACAGCTCAATACGTTTCTACACACAATGACAGTGAATGAGGACGAGAACTTTCAAACTCCCAAATGAGTGCAAAACCATACCTCAGATGTAAATTTAGTTTTTTTGTCTCACAGAAATCTATTATATGGCAAATCTTTCATAAGCCTTGTTATATAGCACAGATATAATATTTTTCTTACACTTCTGCCAACTTTTATTTTTTATTTTTATTTTTTACATGGAAAAGAGCATCCAGAACATTTTTCAAAATATCTCTTTTTTGAGTTCCAAAGAAGAAAGTTTATTCATGCAGGTTTGCAGTGACATGAGGGTGACCATTTGTCATTTCTGAGTGAACTATTCCTTTAACTGTAAAAGGAAGAATGCTAAAAGCGAGGGAAAGTAGCATGAATTGATTTAGCCTGCATTATTAAATCTTATTCAGTTTTGTTAACTGCATTCACATTTTAATTCAGTGAACTCCTTACAGATTTGGCAGAAAATGCACTTCATATCCACATTAAGGGACGGTTACTATCTAGATGGGATTGACCCTCTTGCCCCTCCGTGATTTTTTCTCTTTGAAGCAGTCGCGCTGGGAAACCCACACACTGCCTTTTAAAAGAAATACAGCTCTGAATTTGCCTTTAGCGTCCAGGGGTTATGAATTACCAAGAATGGATTATTTAAGCAGTGTATCCTTTGTACTTCCCCTTGTAAAAACACTCAGTAGAATCCATTTGTAGCATTGATTTCTGGCAGGAAAATTAAAGACATAATCATTCTGTCAATCCCAATGCTTGATGTATTGCGTGCTCATTTTGAGAGGTCAATAAGGACACTAACAGGGGCTCGCAATTTGGCTGGTTAGCAAAATCCTATTAATAAATATTACTTCCTTTAAGGCAATTCATGTCAACAAGGGGCAATATTTGAAACATCTTTCTGGCAGCTGTTTTAGTCAATCAAGTGCATCTCCTCTCTGTCTGAATGATGAAACATCAAATCAGAACAGAACATAATATAATAGTGGTTGTTTCCCATCCTAACACAGAAAGCATTGAGGGTAAGATGTCAGACAGTCACTCAGCGATGGGAATGAATGTGTGTCTTGAATGATCAGGTGTGCAAGAGCACACAAGTTTCTCTTTGACAGACAGAACATTCACTTAAACTACTAAAAGAGCTGCTCAGTTTTATCTATAGCCAATGGAGCAGTCCATATCTCTGAGATCAGGTGTCCTTTCAAGTTAAACCAGGCTTAAAAGCTTGTTTTCATGCTCGATATCTGCTCTGAGCGAGAAGGAGAGAGGTTTCTAGATATTGTGACAGTTCGTCATGCCGCTCAGATGCAGCTCACCAACACAAAACACACCGAGTGTCTGTTTTCAAACGACTGTCAAACTGAAGACGACCGAAAGCAGTGTTCGTTTCCTCAGGTCCTTAGCCATTTAGAAAAGCGAGAGCGTCACAGTGACATGTTTGGATGTAAGCAGAACTACTGAGCTCAGGTGTGACGCTGTAGCGCTGGCTCGCGCACCTGCACACGCTTCAGCGCTCTGCTGTCTGATACGATCAAACGTCTGCCCCGTGTGGCCAGCAGGTGTGAGGTTCAGGCGCCCTTCCTGACGGAGGATTAAGGAACCGTACACCGCGGGGCTGCTGCTTTCAGTAGAGCTCTGTTTAACATGCATGAAAGCACTTAACACCATCTGCGACTCTGCCAACATGACTGCCTCCCTTAAATTAAAACTAAAAAAAGAAAATGAAATAACTGAAGAAAAATACTGCTTCCCTTAGAAAGAGTCCAATGGCGAAACTATTATGTTTTGATATATGGGTGAATCGACAATTAGGAGAACTTTTCCCTCCATTAGGATATTAATTAAATAATAATGAAAAAAAAGATTATTTTTAGTTATATAAGAGAGATTATATGAGCTTTAAATGTCATATCAGTTAATGATTTGTATATTTATTTACTTATTTTAATAGTGCAGAAATAGTTTTTGTTCTTGTTCTCTACTTAAACTGTTAATTCAAAATAAATTGGTAATATATAATTAAATATACAGACAAAAAATTCATTTATTGCAATATTAATTGTACTTTAGTACATACAATTTTAATATTTCACATTTTACAGAATTTTATACAGTTACATATTACAGTTGTTTATATATATATATATATATATATATATATATATATATATATATATATATATATATATATATATATATATATATATATATATATATTACGGTGCCCGTAAGGTTACTTGTTCGGTTTACTTAGTTTTGTCGTGGCCACAACATATTAACCTCCGGGAATGTCATATTATGTCGTGACCACGAGATGTGATGTTGAGGGAACGACATGTTTTTCTCGTGGCCACGAGTTTAATGCGTAAAAAAACCTGTGTGACCATAGCAACCCGGGATTATCAGAGATGGATTCATTAATATATTTTTTTTTTAATTATGAAATTACGAAATTATTTATACATATAAAATGTATGCATTTACATTATGACATTTTATGTTAATGTCGAGCATTTACAGTACACTATTTATAAAAGTATTCAGAATGTTAAGTAAAGAGATCGAAATTGAAGCAAAAAACATATAAATGAAATGAATATAAATGAAAAAAAAACGATAATAGGCTAATATTAATAATAATAATAATAATAATAATAATAATAATAATAATAATAATGTTCACATATTACGGGGAAAGACTATCAGTTAATGGACTTACAAGACTGTAGGATGGATAAAAAAAAGTTTGTATATTTTATTATGCACTTTATGTAATATTTATTTATGATAAACTATATTTGAAAGCTGACAATCGCATGTAATACAGGGCGGTAGCCAAAGCATATGGTTAATATAATAATTACTTAATTCAAGATAAAATATGAATGAATCCATCTCTGATAATCCCGGGTTGCTATGGTCACACAGGTATGTTTACGCATTAAACACGTGGCCACGAGAAAAACATGTTGTTCCCTCAACATCACCTCTCAAGGCCACGACATATTATCACGTTCCCACGAGTTATTATGTTGTGGCCACGACAAAACTAAGTAAACCGAACAATTTACTTTACGGGCACCCATATATATATATATATATATATATATATATATATATATATATATATATATATATATATATATATATATATATATATATATATATATAAACACTACAATATGCTGATAACATTTAAGTAATTTGTATGGAAAGCATAACTTCTGATATCATGGGGTTAATAAAATATACCCATATAGGTTTTATCGGGCGCATGCTCCTGGACCTAAGTTAACTTCCGGTCTGTGTTGTGTATATCGGTCTGACTGCGGTGCCTTCTACAAACGCAGTTAAAGTCAAGGTGATGAGTAGACTGAAGTTGGGCTCAGGTGATTGTGCTTTGGGATGTGTTTCCCATACATTTATTTATTTTTGGAGACCCGCCACGATTTTAAAACTGATCGATTTTCAAAAAGGATTCGTTGAATAAACATGAGTAAGGTTATGTACTGCACGTTTAATAATAATAATTCCTTACATTTATATGTTTAAACACAAAACGAGGCACGGTTGTTTTTATATCGCTGTATTTCTGAAGGAAGACTTGTTTGTTATATGCCTGATAAAGGAGCGTGTGAGCGTAACAGCTCTGCTTTGTTTACAGCTGTTACCGGGGAAACCTCTATTTCTCGCGCTTTATGCATCTCCTGCTCGGAAATAATTAATTAGCATTTTCATTAAGTCCACCTGATTTACGCAGCAAACATATTTTGTTTGTAATCAAAAAATATCTTCTCTAGAGGGACTTGGCTGTTGTTATTGATTGTATTTGGAAGTCTACTGGAAGTTAAGTTAGGGCCACAATAGCACGCATGCGCATTAACGTTTGTTTATGTTGTGGCCGTTGAAACCGTATATACTTGATTATTTAATGCAGTACTGCGACACTATTGTACCCTTTGAAATACCATGGTAATGTTATTGTCCCCAAACATAGCAATATGTGTGTGTGTGTATATTTCTAGGAGAAACTCCTAGTTAAAGAAATTTAACCCATCAATCATTAAAGAACTGGTGCGAATCTCATTTTGTCCAGACTTGAAGGAGGAAAACCATATGGCTATCGTATAACTGCATATCATATAAAAACGTCATTTCATGTACATTCAGTGCTGCTCAAGACAACTGTACTGTGATGAACTAGTTTGTGTGTCCAAAAAACCAGAAGGAATTAAAGGAGAGAGAGATTTGTAATATTGCTGGAATATGATATGCATATTGAAGCTACAGATGGATGTGCGGGCTGCGGAAAGACGCGCAGGTCGGACTCATGATATACGCCGCGTCTGGGGAGGAGGAAAGCTCATTTGGGCTGAACATTGCAACAATAAAAAAGCTTTCAAGATGTGGACCATAGTAAATCTTGAAAGACTCTCAGAAAAAAAAAGGACAATAAACATATGAGGAGATGAATATTTCTCTGCATCTGTCCCATAGGCCTCATCAGCACACATGAAGCCTGCAGCAGACAGTAAAAACCATACATGTGAGGAACGATTCCCAAAACGACACATGTCTGCTCACGGACTCCCTCTCAGTGGAATGAGCACTTTTCCAATTGTTCATCTTCAGGAAGTTTGATTCATGTCATGTTCATCTTTAAGCATTTGACCTCTGACCTCTTGATAAAATTCTGACCTGAGCTTCACTTCAGCCCTTTCACATGTACAATGGCTAATTTATTTATTAATATTTAAAATAAATAAAGTTTTTTTTAATGTAATCCACTTAATAATCAGTTGTTTCACATTATCCTCGCCTGCTTAAAGTCAATAAAAATTAAATATACACAAATTATATTAAAGGCGCAATATGTAATTTTTCTGTTTTAAAAATAGCAGAAATCACTATATGTATGTTATATATATTTTTTAGTTGTGTACTTACATCATCCTGACAGTTTCCACGAACTTTCAAATCCGGTTTAATTAGAAGACACTGCACGTTTCTTTATTTCCGTTTTGTCGCCCTTCTATGGCGTCATATAAACTTTGACCCCTCTAGTTTATCTAACTTCCTGCGGAACTACCAAATACAAAGGTGAACAGAAACAAAGACGAGACGAAGAAGAAAAAGTAGTAGCCTTTATCAAGACTATTATATTTTATATTTATATTGTTTATATTCGTATTTAAACGTCAATCAATAACTTAGTTATGGATCATGATTATGCTTTGCCTGCACGTTCTGTGAAGCGCAAACGCACGGGTGAAATAAATGACCCGAGATGGTTTTGGGACAAGAGAAGCTACAAGACACGGGTAAATATTGGAGTTGCATTTCCAAGATATAGAGAGCTTCGTGACAAGCTGAAACTACAGAGAGATGCCGAACTCGCTTGCATTCTGATAAACAGGTATGCATCCATTCAGCTAACTGTATCTATCCGTATATTTTGTGAAACGATGATTTCTTGTGTAAAAGGCAGACGCACTAGCTCTTATGTAAATCTACATTTGTTCTACATCTAGCTGAATAAAGTAGCTTCAAATGCAGTTCTCTAACTTGTTCGATATCATAGTATAACGTAATTATAATTATTAACGAAAGGCGACCGTGTTTTTTAACATAAATTACTACTAGCTAGATGGAATATTGACTTGATAGGGGTCTCATAGTTCATATAGACGGTTTCAAGGGGCGCACGCGTCTGGACCTAAGTTAACTTCCGGTCTGCGTTGTGTATATCGGTCTGGCTGCAGTGCCTTCTACAAACGCAGTTAAAGTTAAGGTGATGAGTAGACAGAAGTTGGGCTCAGGAGGTTTGCTGGGGGGTGTGTTTCCCATACATTTATTTATTTTTGGAGACTCGCCACAATTTTAAAACTGATCTTTTTTCAAAAAGGCTTCGTTGAGTAACGTTACGTACTGCACGTTAAATAATAATAATTCCTTACATTTATATGTTTAAATATCAAAGCGAGGCACAGGTGTTTTTATATCGCTGTATTTCTGAAGGAGGGCTTGCATGTTATATGCCTGATAGCAGCGTATGAGCATACCAGCTCTGCTTCGTTTACAGCTGTTACTGGGGAAACCTCTATTTCTCGCGCTTTATGTCTATGCTTTAAAACATCTCCTGTTGGCAAATAATGAATTTGCATTTTCATTAAGTCCGCCTGATCCACGCAGCATAACGTTTATGTTGTTGCCGTTGAAACCGTCTATATCTCTCCGTTCGAAAAGACGTGATTGTCAAAATACTAAGTTAGAATGAGTGAGGAATGATAGGGAGCGACAGAGCGCGTGTTCCAATGAACAACAATTCCCATGAGCCTTACGCTCTTTCCCGATGTCATCAAAGTACGTCTTATGTTATTATTTTGATTGAGTGACCCCTGGTGGCCAAAAATTCCATACTACACGTTTAAAAATAAATGAAAATATGATAACATTTTTCATCTGTGTGTGTGTGTGTGTGTGTGTGTGTGTGTGTGTGTGTGTGTGTTCTTATTTTGTGACAACTGATTTGCATTACGTGATGATAGTTGTTTTAATGTTGTGTACATTATGGAACTTTTTCTTTGAAAAACACAAAGGTTCTATCTACAGTCGAATGGAATGCCAACACTTTTTCAATTCAATTCAATTCAAGTTTATTTGTATAGCGCTTTTTACAAAATAAATCGTTACAAAGCAACTTTACAGAAAATTATATTTCTACAATATTTAGTAGTAGCTAGTAGTTTGTGCACATTTGACAGGATTTTAGAAAAAATAAAAATAATAATAATAATACAAGACGTAGTCAGCTAGACGATGAACTATCAATATTATTAATTAAGTTATTATATGATTCAGTCACACATTTAGCAATAATTGTTAGTTCTGTTTGTTGATTCAAGGTAGCATCATCTGGGGTCCTCTGAGGGTCAGCATCATCTCTTCTCAGGTGTTCTGGATCCAGACTGGAGCTTGTTTAAAATCCTAGTTACCACGGGATGTAAATCCCGTGGCGAAACATAGAAACAAAATACAGACATCATTAGCATAGCTGCTGATCCAACAAAGTAAAATTAGTTTAACCCAAGCTAATGAATAAAAATGCAACTTTGAACAGATGCAACTACACTCACAATTAAAAAGATACATTATTCGAATGCTTGGCGAAAGAGATGTGTTTTTAATCTAGATTTAAACAGAGAGAGTGTGTCTGAACCCCGAACATTATCAGGAAGGCTATTCCAGAGTTTGGGAGCCAAATGTGAGAAAGCTCTACCTCCTTTAGTGGACTTTGCTATCCTAGGAACGACCAAAAGTCCATCGTTTTGTGACCTTAGGGTGCGTGATGGGTTGTAACGTGGTAGAAGGCTAGTTAGGTACGCTGGAGCTAAACCATTTAGGGCCTTATAGGTAAGTAATGATAATTTGTAACTGATACGGAACTTAATAGGTAGCCAGTGCAGAGACTGTAAAATTGGGGTAATATGATCATATTTTCTTGACCTCATAAGGACTCTAGCTGCTGCATTTTGGACTACCTGTAGCTTGTTTATTGAAGAAGCAGGACAACCACCTAGAAGTGCATTACAATAGTCCAGTCTAGAGGTCATGAATGCATGAACTAGCTTTTCTGCATCAGAAACAGATAACATGTTTCGTAGCTTGGCAATGTTTCTAAGATGGAAGAATGCAGTTTTTGTAACATTGGAAATATGATTTTCAAAAGACAAATTGCTGTCTAATATAACAACCAGATTTCTGACTGTAGAGGAAGTAACAGTACATCCGTCTAGTTGCAGATTGTAATCTACAAGATTCTGTGTAGTGTTTTTTGGTCCAATAATTAGTATCTCTGTCTTATCCGAATTTAATTGGAGAAAATTGTGTGTCATCCAATCTTTTACATTTTTAACACACTCTGTTAGCTTAGATAATTGGGAAGTTTCATCTGGTCTCGTTGAGATATATAGCTGAGTATCATCAGCATAACAGTGGAAGCTAATTCCGTATTTTCTAATAATATTACCAAGGGGCAACATATATATTGAAAATAGAAGGGGACCTAGGACGGATCCTTGTGGCACTCCATATTTTACTGATGATAAATGAGATGACTCCCCATTTAAGTAAACAAAATGGTAGCGATCGGACAGGTAGGATCTAAACCATCTTAGAGCCTGCCCTTGAATACCTGTATAGTTTTGTAATCGATCTATGAGTATGTCATGATCTATGGTGTCGAACGCAGCACTAAGATCAAGTAAGACTAGAAATGAGATGCAGCCTTGGTCTGACGCAAGGAGCAGGTCATTTGTAATTTTAACAAGTGCAGTTTCTGTGCTATGGTGGGGCCTAAAACCTGACTGAAATTCTTCATACATATCATTTTTATGCAGGAAGGTGCTCAATTGAGCAGACACAACTTTCTCTAAAATTTTAGACATAAATGGAAGATTTGAAATAGGCCTATAATTTGCCAGTACACTAGGATCTAGTTTTGGTTTCTTAATAAGAGGCTTGATAACCGCCAGCTTGAATGGTTTTGGGACGTGTCCTAACGATAACGACGAGTTTATGATATTGAGAAGCGGTTCTTCGGCTACAGGTAACAGCTCTTTCAGTAATTTAGAGGGTACAGGATCTAATAAACATGTTGTTGGTTTAGATACAGTGATAAGTTTATTTAGCTCTTCCTGTCCTATGGTTGTAAAGCACTGCAGTTTATCTTTGGGTGCGATGGATGAAACTGAAGTGTTAGACGCTGTAGAATCTACATTCGCTATTGTATTTCTAATGTTATCTATTTTATCAGTGAAGAAATTCATAAAGTCATTACTATTTAACGTTGGTGGAATATTTGAATCAGGTGGCATCTGGTAATTTGTTAACTTAGCCACTGTGCTAAATAAAAACCTAGGATCGTTTTGGTTATTTTCAATGAGTTTGTGTATATGCTCTGCCCTAGCAGTTTTTAGAGCCTGTCTATAGCTGGACATACTGTTTTTCCATGCAATTCTAAAAACTTCTAAGTTAGTTTTTCTCCATTTGCGTTCAAGACTACGAGTTAATTTCTTGAGAGAGTGAGTATTACTGTTATACCATGGTACAGTACGTTTTTCTCTAACTTTTTTCAATTTGATGGGGGCAACAGCTTCTAATGTATTATAGAAAATAGTGCCCATGTTGTCAGTAATTTCGTCTAATTCGTGTGTATTTTTGGGTACAATTAGCAGTTGAGATAGATCAGGCAGGTTATTTGCGAATCTTTCTTTGGTGGCTGGAACAATAGTTCTGCCCAGACGGTAACGCTGCGACATATAGTTAATATCAGTTATATGCAGCATGCACGATACAAGGAAATGGTCTGTAATATCATCACTTTGAGGTACAATATCTATAGCAGTAAGATCGATTCCATGCGATATAATTAAATCTAGTGTATGATTAAAACGATGAGTGGGCCCGGTGACATTTTGCTTGACTCCAAAGGAGTTTATTAGGTCAGTAAACGCAAGTCCTAATGTATCATTTGCATTATCAACGTGAATATTAAAATCTCCCATGATTAGCGCCTTATCAACTGTAACTAGAAGGTCTGAGAGGAAATCTGCAAATTCTTTTAGGAATTCTGTATACGGCCCTGGTGGTCTATACACAGTAGCCAGAGCAAGAGATACATTAGATTTCTTTTGCATGTCTGACAGAGTAACATTTAGCAGAAGTATTTCAAAAGAGTTAAACCTGTATCCTGTTTTCTGGGTAACATTGAGAATATCACTATATATTGTTGCAACACCCCCGCCACGACCAGTCTGACGGGGCTCATGCTTATAACAGTAGTTTGGTGGAGTAGACTCATTTAGACCAAAATAATCATTTGGTTTTAGCCAGGTTTCAGTCAAGCAGAGTAAATCAAAACTATTATCTGTGATCATTTCATTTACAATAACTGCTTTTGGTGCGAGTGATCTAATATTTATGAGCCCAAACTTTAAAAATTGTTTTTGTTCATTTACTTTACATTTTTCTGGTTTAATTACGATAA
Source organism: Carassius gibelio (assembly GCF_023724105.1). NCBI lineage: Eukaryota > Metazoa > Chordata > Actinopteri > Cypriniformes > Cyprinidae > Carassius > Carassius gibelio. The sequence continues at coordinate 19,194,858 of NC_068392.1, forward strand.
GATTTTTTCTAGATCCTACATTATATTTATATTTTGACCTCACTATTCACTAGTCTTAATAGGTTTTACAGCGCAAGTACCTTTAGCATTTAAGCGGTTAGAACAAAACTCATCATAATGGTTATTTGAGAATTGTCTTACTAGTCACATGGAGCGAAGTGTCCTGGAGATGTTGTCAGAGAGAAGCTCCGCTCCAATTCTGCTGGGGTGCAATCCATCAGCGCGAAACAGTCTAGGACGCTCCCAGAAAAGATTCCAGTTATTAACAAATAGCAGTTTCTGTTCTTTACACCATGACAACAACCATTCATTTAAAGCAAAAAGTCTACTGAACCTTTCGTGTCCTCGTCGATACGTGGGCAGTGGTCCTGACACGACGATCGTCGCCGCGGGCGTCGTGCTGCGAACCGTCTCGATCAGGCTCCTGAAGTCCCTCTTCAGCGTCTCCGTCTGCCGCAGCGTGGTGTCGTTAACCCCGGCGTGAAGCACGACCGCTCTGGGGCTCTCGCCGTCCTTCAGGATCGCGGGTATCTGCGCAGAAACATCGAGAACACGAGCACCAGGCAAACAATGAGTGTGCACTTTACCTTCGGCTAACGTAGCACTTACGTGTCGGACGATGGAGTCTCCGATGATCACAGCGTCGCGTCCTGTCTCGCGGAGGGGAGCGAAGCGGTTCTGGATGGAGAGCTCGAAGGCAGGGGGGGGAGAAGTAGTCGCCCGGGACCCAGCTCGCGTCCTCCGCTGTGGATGCACTCAGGTTCCGTGGTGTCCCGGCGTCGCAGTGAAGGACATCTGGGAAGATCGCGTCCTGGGTGCACCGGGCCTGCGCAGAGAAACACACGGAGTAGACGTGGTGGGACTGTTAACAGCACGCTGTATACTTACCCCGGACTTGTGAGCGTCAGCCCGGGATGATTCCAGCGCGGCTCTCCGCTCTCTCAGCTGGGCCTGCCTATGTTCCAGGTCGCGAATCTGCTTCCCCACGGCCTCGAGCTCGAGCTGCACAGAGTGGAGACATTCATCCGCCATTAAAGCAAGTAACAGTGAGTACAGCAGTGGTAATGTGTGAGAATAGAGTATTAGCAATGTAAGCGCAGTTAGCAGCAACCACGCTTGCTGATGCTAACTGGCTAAAAGCTAATAGCGGACCCGGGAGATCAAAATAAAACTAGTGATAGCGAGGCGCTCTGATTGTTTTTGTTGTAGAATACAATAGAGGATATATTCACGCGTTATATAAACAGAAACAATGATGTATAAAATAGATTTTTAAGTTAAAAATAGTCAATGAAAAGAATATAGTGACGGAGCTCAAACGCAGTACAGCCGTCAACAACAAACAGGAAGTCACTTTGAAGCTCAATATCTCAAAACTACTCAAAATGCAGATAGAACTTTACAAATCCAAGGGGACGATTTGTCTGTCCACACAGCTGGCCCTTCATTATGATGCTGTGTAATGTTTTCAGACTGGGGCCACCAAAGACCACCCAGTGCCTTCCACAGTGTAGCGCTCAGAACCGTTACATGTTACACCCAACAAAGGGCCCTCTCAGGGGCAGAGCTTTCCCCTCTGCTCTTTATGAAGTGTGAAGTGCTGTCTGGAGCTGCATGTTCAAGTCAATCACGCTCTGGACAATGTCTCAGGACCCTTTCAGCGGCTGTCGACCCTTTACTTCAGCTTTTTCCACACATACAGGAACTACAGGAGGACCAGATGACTTCACAACCTTGACATCTGCTGTAACGATGTGTGTGTGTGTGTGTGTGTGTGTGCATTCACATCATAAGAGGGTCTTCATATGGATCTCCTGGTGTTCCTGAGTGAGAGATGAGAGCAGCATGACTTTGCGAGGATCAAGCTGGGAATACTGAACAAAGTTCAAAGCTCTGTTTGTCACATGCACATCTGGCACAATACAGAGTCACATCCTTCACAGGCTTCACCAGAGTTTGTTGACAAAATGAGTCACATGGAAAGCTTGCAAAACATGTAGTCCAGAAATTAATACAAGGGATAATTTATAAATGAAAAAAAAACTATTCGGACTCATGTTGTTCCAAATCAACATGACTTACTTTCTTACATGAAACACACACACACAAAAAATTATCACAATAAAAATAATAATAATAAAATAAAAACACTATATAATAAACACAATATTGTGACCACAGGCTGTCAAGCTCCAAACCCCCCAAAAGGCCATAAAAAGCATTATAAAAGTTCTCCATGTGACTCATGCGCTATTTCCCAGGTCTTCTGAAGCCATACGATAGCTTTGTGTAAGCAGTGGCTTTCAAAATCAGGGTCAAGAGCCCACAGGGAGCCGTAAAGGGGTGCCACGGAAAATTACAGAGAAATGTAGTGTGAAAAAATATTTGACATTTTGGAGCATGTCATGCAATTTTCTATAGACTGGTTGCTAAAGGGATAATTCACCCAAAAAATAAAGATCCCCACATGATTTGCTCACCTCAAGCCAGATGTATATGCATATTTCAGAGTTATATTAAAAACATCCTGGCTCTTCCAAGCTTTATAATGGCAGTGAATGGGTGTTGAGATTTTGAAGCAAAATGAACTGCATTCATCCATAATAAAAAGTGCTACGCACGGCTCCAGAGGGTTAATAAAAGCCTTCTGAAGTGAATTGATGCATTTGTGTAAGAAACATATCCATATTTAAAACTTTACAAACCACAATCTCCAGCTTCTGCTAACTGCCGTAAAATATTTTGATTGTTTTCGTTTCGTGAAAAGCAGCAAACAAATGCGTTTAAAAGTGATCTAAGAATAGTAGGGAGAAATAAAAAAGCTATGACAGACAATCATTTAACAACTTACATTTCCGTGTGTTGCTAACATAGCTATTAGCCTCTATCACACAGTGATACCAGTAAATTGCTGTTAAATTACCGGAACGACTTTACTGGTAAATACAAAATACAGTGCGTTCTGAACCAGTAATATCATTCTGTGTTCATACAAAGCCATGCCAGTAAAGACTGTATGTGTGAAAGAGGATATTGTATGGCTTCACAAGACTTGAATTCAGCGAATCAGTAGCATTTTAGCTCTTTTGGATTGTCTATTGGGAATTTCCTACTGGTGATGATCAAATTGGCCAGATTTATCCTGATATTTGAAAGTATACTCTTGTATTATTGATAGTAACGCATTCAAAATCCAAAGCAGACACACACACATATTTCATTCAGTCTTTGGACAAGTTTTGGACAAGTTTTCCAGCTCTTTGGCTCTCTTCGAGGTGTTTTGGCTAAAGCATCTGTGGCTGCGGAGGACTGACCCCATGTTCTGCCGTCACAAGACTCTGGAGAGCTGCGAGCGAGAACCGAAGTGCCTTGGGACTTCACAAATCAACACACACATCCAGCCTTTCCCTCTGAGCTTGTGTGCAGCTCCATTCCTCCCCAAAGACCACCGCCATCTTCCACTGACATCCCAAGAATGTTAATCTGACTTTCCCTCTCATAGCACAAGAGACCTGGGAGACGCGTCTGACGACGGGGATCATGGATAGATTCCTCTTTGTTTTGGTGTCGCCCCTCCCTCCCTCCCCCGTTTCTTTCTCCAGCTCTCTACCCCCTTCCTCTGGTAATCCCAGCATCCTTCTCTTCATGTTACACCCTGCGGGAGTTTGGGGCGACGTATAAGCTATCGTAATCATCAGCTGTCATTATCTTGCCCATTGATGGATCGGAGGGTTTATCTGCGATGAAAGTATGGAAATACTCTGAATTCATATTACCAGCTGCATCACGTCTGAGGGGACAATGAAGCAGGATTTCACTCGTATCGTGGTGTTCACACAGGGGCGGATAGCAGATTTGTTGTAAATTCTACCAGCGATTCTCTCAGAGGGGAGAAAATTGCGCATTGCTGTGCAAAATAAAGTCTTGAATGACAAAGGTTTCTGATTAATGAACTGATATTTACTGCTGCTTATTTCGATAGGAATCTACACGACTGGATATTTCACAAGAGCCTACTCGATAATGTCGGATCACCCACCATTAAAACAACACTTACCATATTACCGTAGATGATATACTGTATATTGCAGACCCTTGAGTGTTCTTCTGACTTCTGACTATTTAGTAGTAAGTAACGAATATGCTTCAAGGAAATGCAAATGTGAGTAAAAGTATGCATTTTAATTAGGAAATATACTGGAGTAAAAGTTGGCTGAAATATAAAAGCTCAAGTACAGTACAGATACTCACAAAAAAATACTTAAGCACTGTAACAAAGTATTATTACTACTTACATTGCATCAGTTTACACCATTTACCCTATCTACCAAAATCGACAAGATTTCTTAGGATATAAAAACAGGGCATGACTCTAATTTTCTGAAACTTAATATGTAAAATACTGAGATCGTCATTATTGGTACCCCGTCACTTACCACCAAAGTTCCCGCTGACTTTATTTGCAATATCCCTGGCACCCTAATTGCTTCATCTAGCATTGTTAGAAACCTCGGTGTTATGTTTGACTCCTCTCTTTCATTTCAGTCTTATATTAACTCTATCTCTAAATCAGCATTCTTTCATTTATGTCGAATTTGGCCAGCTCCGTCCTCTCATTAGTATTAACGATGCAGAAACTCTCATTCATGCTTTTGTTTCATTTCCTCTACCTCTATTGCTAAATCACAGTATCTTCAAAACTCAGCTGCTCGTGTTCTCACTCGTGCTAATGTGTTTGAAGGCACATCACCCCTATCGTATTAAGTTTAAAATTCATTTTTTTACATATATCATCTTGAAAAATCACAATGTAGTAGCTATATTTTAGATACAGTGGCGATTCAAAGAACTGTTTCCTTTCATTTTCCCAACACACTTAAACACTTTTCCTTTTCCTTAATTCGTTTAAGTGCTCCTGCAGTGTGATAAATGTCTTTTTTAAAAGTACTAATATCCCATGTAGTCTCTTATTAATATGAGCTCATGAAAGCTGCATGCATAATAATTACAAAATAATTTGAGAATCGCAGGTTAATATAGTTGTAACAGAGTAGTCAATGTCAACTCAAGTATTTCACATCTAAAAAAAACATTTCTCAGTTCACTGTGGAGAACCTGCTGTGTCCTCCATGACCATGATAAGACACTCTCCCGGGTCAGAAACTCAAAATGTAGCCGGCGCAGATATATAGACAGTGACAGCTGCACAGAATTTACAGTGGAGCCAAGAAGATATGTGAAATACAGAACATAAAGTGAATATATTGACATATGAAGCATCAGACGGATGGGGAATTAGGTAGATGAATTAATGTTTCTTATCACATTTGTGAGTCTTCAAAACTTTCTTTCACTTCTTTCAACCCGATCTCACGGCAATTTTTACATATTTTACGAGGTGGATTATTCGTACGAATTCGTACGACCACACTCGTACAAATTCATAAGATTTTTGCCAAATCGTACGTTTTTTACGAGTTGCACAATTCGTATGAATTTGTACGAATGACCTACACCTAACCCCGCCACTAAACCTAACCGTCACTGGGTTTCAGACAAATCGCATGAAATCGTACGAGTGAGGTCGTACGAATAAGCCACCTCGTAAAATACGTACGAATTGGTCGTGAGATAGCGTTGGTTCTTTTAGACTTTAAAAAGCAGAATGTTTGAGCTGGCAGCTTTTAAAAGATGTGTTTCTATTGTGCGACACGCTAAGAACTTCGTCAAGCCTGGCTTAAACAAAATCCAGAAGTGACGGTGAGGTTGTGCGGGATTAGGCATGCTCTTTGGCCAAGGAGAGCCTGCACAGACCCACAGGCCATAAGCATTATTGCGATTTTAATGGCGTGGATGCTGACAAACAGGAATGATGGCACATGCACGATTTACTCCATCTGTGTGTTTAATTTAGATTTAGAGTCTGTGTTTAATGAAAAATGTGCAGAACGTTAACTTAATCATCATATTAAAATGCTGATGGATGTTCATAGTATTTAAAACACCCCCTCACTCAACTTACAGTTGATGTTATTAAACACATATATGCTTTGTGTCCTTGTATGGAAGATCATTTGGAAGATTATTTTATTCAAGCGTCTTACAGTTCGTTCATTCGTTCATCTGTTTAGTGCCATGATAGATTTTAATGCACTTAAACGAATAGTTCACCCAAAAAAAATTATTTGTTTGTACTATTTATGAAATGTAGCATCATATCACATCACTTGTAAAGTTTATCATTAGTATTTGTTGTACATAATTTAATTAATCGCAATAAATAATAGATTCTATTTTATTTTGTGCTGCTCTCTCTGTCCTGATCAAAGAAAAGCTTTTATTTCAAATCCAATTTTTGCCTCATTTAGAAGTAGTTACAACAATAATAGACTTGGAATATACAGATCAATACGTTATCTTTTAGGCATAAATGCATGTACTGTAACTGCATGTGGAGTGTTAAAAAACCTAAGTACCTATTTAAAAACAAATCCAGGCACAATGCGTTTTTGCAAATCCTATCTTTCGTATCACTGAATAAGCTTTTTGCATCACAGCATTTCTTCAGAATCCTCGCTCTGCTATTCTGTTCTGCACTGCAAAATCCATTTTTCCATTTTTCAGTTCTCGCACGAGTTGGCAGAGGAGGCGTCTATGTCGGGCTGTCTCAGCGATGGCAGGGTTCGCCGGCTCTAGATTAGAACTCACTCTTTTACTCGTTTAAGGTCCGTTGCTGGCTGACCTGTAGCTCTTTGAGAGGCAGTGAGGAGAGCTGCCAAACTTATCTATATCTGAGGCCAAAAATAGCACTTTCCTCTGGCACTGTGTCTATTAGCAGTGTGTTCACTTCACAACACACACCAGCACTCGTGTAGCACCCAGAGCGCTCTCAGAGCCCTTTCTGATAGTTCAACTTCTAAGAACCAGCAGACTCCACTCACAGGCTTTAAGTCGTAGGGATGCTAACTATTTTTATTTATTTTTTTAGTTTTGTGGCAGTTTGGAAATTAAAAGTGCAGTGTACTTTCTTCATTACATCCAACCCTAAACCTAATCAACAGTGTTAAGAAAAGCAAATTTAGGTTGTTTATACAAGTATTTAAGTGCTTTTAGTGTGACTTAACTTCACAGGACTCGTACTCGAGCGTTTTACCTCATATATGCAGTAATGTACCAGGTGCGCTACCGAGCAAGTTTACTTCATTACAAAAGCCATATACAGAGCTGATTATGTGATGCAAATCTCAAAATGTATTTGTTTACAAATCATGCAACAGGATAAAAGGGTTTTATGGTCAATGAAATGCAATAAATAAATTGAATTGAATTAAATACATTCAAATTAAACTAAATAAAATAAAATGACTCTCAAAAAATAAATATTGTGATTGATTTAGCACTTAGAAGTTTTTGTCCTTATTTCTCCACTTGTTATTACTTCAGGAATTGTATGTGTTTAGAGTAAAAGTCTGTTTGCTACTTAAATTAATACATAATTAATTAAATTTAAGTTTAAGATTCAAACGTTATTAAATTTTCAGTGACACTACATTCACAGTCATGCAAAAATATAGTGAACAGCCATAGTTTTAGCATCTGTTGGGCATCTTAACTAGAGCCCGACCGATATGGATTTTTGGGGGCCGATGCCGATATTAACTCGAAAAGAGCCGATTTATAAGCCGATATTTTGATTTTGAAAATAAACTGGATATTAGACCATTTCCTATAAACTGCACTTACACAACATTCAATAGCAAAATATCTGCCTTTTCTATGTATGTGGGCTGTATAAACCATTTTCCCGAAGCGATTTATATTTTTAAAAAAGCCTTAGATTACGGTCTCAATGACTAAACAATTGCACATCAAAAGTATATATTTTTTAATGATCAAAAAACTGTCTGATTTTAAACATTTAACACTTTTACTTTCTTCCAGTTGAAGCTGGTTCTAACAGTCTGTGTGTGTACTGTAAATAAATTATAATACTAAAGTTAAAGTATTTGCAGAAGTAGTCCCACACTTTGCTGCTACAGCATTCACCTTTTTCAGGTATCTGTAGGGCAGAATGAGAGACAGAGAAAGAATAAGCATGTGTATTAATAATATCACCATGTATCATTACTCAATGTCATCATTAGAATTAGAATTATAATAAACAGGGATCTCCTACATAGGCAAACATGTATATATTTATATATATTTTATTTGTCAAGCAATAGGTATGACATATTACCTACTTATATTTAACCATATTATTACAACATTTTCCTGTTATGTCTGTAAAGCTGCTTTGAAACAATCTGTAAAAAAAAAAAAAAAAAGAAAAGAAAAAAGCGCGTGTTCAGCTCATATTTATTTACATGTTTGCAAACATCTCAACTTTTCAGAATGCCGCAAGGGCACCGCGGGTCATGTGACAAGAACTAACCAATCAGCTACATCCTTTCCCGTAACAACGTTGAAAACTGAGCCAAGAGGAAGGAACAGCTGTTCATAGCTGTATATGGATTGCCATTTTGAAATAAATTTAGTAGCAGAGCTACTGCAAGCGATTTTTAGTGCGGCAAATCCATTTATCTTTTGCTGAAATTTCCGTGTCTTCATGGAGAGAGCACATCATGGTTCCTTAGCAAAGGCAGACGCCTCAGGAGTGCTTCTGCCCGATCGCTTTGGAGAAGGAAAAAGCTGCGCGCCTAACGTTTTCCATGCGTTTTTAGGCGCGATATGTGAACGGCCCCTTACGCGGTCATTATGTGGGAAACACTGCAGATATATTTAGAATAAGATAAACGCTAAAGTTATAGTTTGACCTCTTATTAACATTAGCGCTCTTCCACTGATAAACATGGTATTAGCTTTGTGGCTAATCTAATATAGCAATGCATTAGCGACTGTAAGTGACGTTACAGAATATTTAGAAGTTATAATGATAGGACCGTTAGCTAGAACTACCACACCGTTTTTATATACAGTGTATGAACGAAATCATCTCACATGACGAACGACAGACTCACCGTCAAAACAGTACATCTCTTGTGGCTTGGCTGATCGCTTTCTTCTATAGTGGAGTTGCAGACTCAACTATGCAACACTCATAACATGAGTGAAGCATGAGACTCTGTTTCTCATGTTTATAAAATGTAAAATCATGTTATAAACGCTGTTGCCGATTTAAATGCAATAAGCTCATATCAGCCGATAATATCGGCCAATAATATTGGCCGGCCGATATATCGGTCGGGCTCTAATCTTAACGTTCAACCAGCAACCTAGAGCTAAATATATTATATTATATTATCCAAAAATCAGATTTTGTTAAACACTTCTTTGAAACCAAAATGATCAATCTTACTTATCTGGGACTGGAAACAAAGTAAAAATAATACTAACAATATCAATAATTACTGATCTGGGATTGAAATAATTATTGACGCTTGCTTGTAGCATCATTTATTTGCATGCTGTGTGTTTATTTGTACACAGTTCACTAAAGAAATTCAGATCCAGCTGCACCACTGCTGCATGATATGCAGTTGTCACACTGCTCAATAAGCATTAATAAAAGCAAAGATTTATGAAGCTTTCTCACCTACTGTGATGCATTTAAAATGACTCTCTAAACAGCTTCTACAGCCTGATGCTTTGAGAGTGTAAGTGTGTTTTACACAACGTGTTAAATATTAGAGAGGCCAGACTTTAGAAACTAAAATCCAGGGGCTGGAAAAAAATTATAATAATCCCATCTAGCAAATTCAGTTGTTGACAGCTCTGACAATACAAGAGAGCAATTGAAATGGAGGGGCAAAAGCACGGAAATGACAAGGCTAATTTTACCCAAAACTGATTGTCAAATGAGGAAGGCACCTTCACATTAAAAATAAATAAATAAAAATAATTAGTGCAATTCCTAGGCACTTGAGAGGGAATGTGAGGTATTCAAGCATGAGACAGTTTCACGCTAAAGGTCTTTCCAGGAGAAAGAGAGAGACACTCTGCATTAATAATCTTCCTGTAACACACAGGGAAAAGTGTTAGTGTAATTGTTTGTATAGTGCTGTCTAAGTAAACGCCTGACTATAAATCTCATAGGCACTATAGTGATGAGTGGGTAAGATGTGTCATTCCCGTAAAGGGATATTACACCCAAAAATGAAAATGCTGTTATCATTTACTCACCCTCAAGTTTTTAGAAACCTGCATATGTTTCTTTCTTGAGTGGAACATAAAAAGAAAATATTTAGAAAAATGCAAAGAGCAATCAAAGAGTCACTGGTAGCCATTAACTTCTGTAGAATGGAGGAAATATAAATAAATACAGGGAATTCAGGGACTACCAAAATTCTTCAAAATATGTTTTTTTTTATTTTTTTTTAATATATACAATTTAACAAAACCTTAAACATTTTCATTTCAATTAGTTATATATATATGATCTAAAATCTTAAAATGATATTTATATCTTATTTTATCTTACCTTTACTGTGTAGAGTTATGTCAAATTTTACTTCTTCATTGCCAATAATATATAACAACTAAAGTCATAAATATTAATAATAATAACAAAATGTCTCAACAGCTTTACAGTGAACCACAGTGTCACTGATAATTTATTGATTTATTACAATAAACAAAATTGCCACAAATGCAAAATAAATAGATAAATAAATGATTAAATTAAGATGTAGCAGCTCAAGCAGGGGCTTTTAATATCATATTTTTTGCTTAATCAAGTTTGACTGCTAGCAGTAAAATGTGGCACAACTTACCCCACTTTGATTTACTAAAAAACGTTGGTTTGCATAACCACACTAGCCTAGCTATGAACTCAAACTTAGAGCATCAGACCACCTTAAGCTACATGTTTAGTCTTGTTAGCAGGTTTGATTATAAAACCCATCAGTTTTATTTGCAAACTAAACAACAATCGGTTACCATATGCCCTGATACAGTAACTCTGAAATTTGGATTTAAGAATTCTTCCATTCCTTCTCTTACTACAGCCTGCCAAAGGAGATGCCTTTCTAAGACAAACATGAATTTAATAAATGTGAAATTAGCATTCGGCCACAAGGATACCTCTCATTAGCTGCATACATATTTGCTTTGGGTTGACTCAGTGTTTAACGTGTCAGGGGAAACCTTAAGTTGTTCATTCACTCATGTATGTGTCCTCCTGCGATACATCGGGCCTGCCAACGTAACAGTAATGAACTCACTGCCCCTCACAGATAATTAGGCGACTCCATGTGGAGGCGCTAATGAAGCCACTAAGTCAGATGGGAGTCTAGAGATTATCAGATTGAGAACAGGCTGAGAAATTAGAGGTGACGTTTAACTCAAGAAATAAATCTTTGAAGTCCACCCCTTCTGCTGGGAATTGCATAGATGTTGGTAAAACAATCATCTTGCGAAGCAAGCAGCGCTTATACCCGCTAAAAGGACTTGTTAGCGCACAGTTTCTTCACAGCTGCTGTTTAGTTTTCTGTAATTAAAATGCATTTTGGGAAATCCAGGTGGATATCTGAGGCCAGTAAGTTAGGGTACAGAGTGCCTGACAGCTGTTGGAACTGTGTATCAGAAACTACTTTTGAAGGTAAACATTATAAATTTGCTAAATACAGTGCAGAACAATTTGGTGATTTCCATTATGAGATTTGACCATAAGCTTGGTGAATAGTTTCCTCATTCAAAGAGACAGGAACTGCACTTGCACGATTGAAACAGCTGCCCGAGATGCATTTCAAAGATGGCCGCAGAGTGAAATTGCTTGCCCTTAAAGGAACTTAAAGTAATCATGCTATGGTAGTTAAGCAGCTAGTTACATTGTTGTATGAGAAAGAAAAACCCCTCAACACCCTGGCAACTACTTTGAACATCCTTGAGCATCTTGAGAATAAGTCAAGTCACCTTTATTTATATAGCGCTTTAAACTAAATACATTGCGTCAAAGCAGCTGAACAACATTCATTAGGAAAACAGTGTGTCAATAATGCAAAATGATAGTTAAGGCAGTTCATCATTGAATTCAGTGATGTCATCTCTGTTCAGTTAAATAGTGTCTGTGCATTTATTTGCAATCAAGTCAATAAAATCGCTATAGATGAATAGTTCTAATTATTGACTAATTAGTCTAGTTCTAATTATTGACATCTGCCAAGTTTGCAATGACAAATGTTCTGGTCCGGAAGTAAAACCAGTTAAAAAAGGCTTGTTTAGATGGGTTTGCAGCTCACGAACCCTTGCTGAGCGGGACATGTACAGTCGCTGATGCTCCTCCACTGGCCTCCAGACCTCTGTAGGACACAAGGGGATTAGGACTAAGTGCACCTCCACCTCTGGACCACGTCTGCTGGGGTTTGTTGATCCCCTGATTAACATGTCACTCAGCCCCAAGTGTTCAAACCAGACTTTATGGCTCCTAAAGAGAAAAGGCCTTTTATCAGCGGCTTAAGACCTTTGAGAGAGGTGCCCCCATGTTTTTGTACCTTAGGTTGCTAGCAGGAACTTCTAATTTAAAATGGAATGCATCATTACAGTACACTGGGCACTTGGGTGACGATGTATCCAAGGGCTTCATTTTTGGTGTGTACATGTCTAGTTTTGACTTTAACCTTATGTAACCATCTCCAATTAGAAGCATAGATCAATATCATATTAAGTTACAATATTGCATAATCTAAACAATACTCATGAGGTAAGCCTTCACCAGTCCGTGATTTGGGGTGGTCAGGTCAAAAGCTGTGGTACTATGGTAATATTATGTTCTTTTGGACATGTAACATGGTAATACCATGGCGTTCTTGGGGAACCGTGAAAATTAAGCACATAAGATACTGAAATTACTTTTTGACTTGTTTCAGTTTAAATATTTTCTCAAATAAAAGCTAAAATGAACAGCATGTACATAAACTCTGAGGCCAAATATCCCATCGGAATACATGATCATTCATCTTATGTTGTCAGTTTACTTCTGCCATGTTTCGAACAAACACTGATCTATTATTTATATAGTTCAATAAGACTATTTTCCCTTCTTGTATGGTACACAAATACCATCCTTTGTAATGTGAATCGGAGGTTATAAATAAATCATGAAGTGTAGTATACAGTTAAACAGCATTTCTATCCTAGTGAAGAACATTTCCTTTACAAGCTGACAAGTTGACTTCTTCAAAGACTAAAATATCTAGTTAAGTGAATTTCATGCAAACATATCCAGGTCACATTTCACTCCAGAACAAAAAGGAAAAAACAGATAGACTAAAAATAATTTGCAGGAAGGAACCCCCCCAAAAAAATAAATATATATCTAATCTTGCTCACTTTCTTTTTATTTGTTTGTTTATTCATTCATTTATTCATTTGTTTGTAATTCTTGTTGTCATTGATTTCATTAATTAAATCTACTGTATAAAATACATTCTTTATATTCATATATTCACATTATAACATTTTTTTATTTATTTTAGTCAGTGTGTAGTGTGTATGTTTGGGCATAAACAAAGATCTACAAAGTTACAAATCTGTTTTTATTTATTTTTATTTTTTTTATCCCTTTTCAAGAACTACAATGAATGGCTCGTTTGGACTACAGCATTGTTTTTCGGCTTTTGTGATGTCACAAAGTGTCCCATTAGAATATCATTAAAATAATTCCCGCCTACAGAAATTCGAATTGTTGGGCGGTGAGGAGGGGTGTGGTCGTGGTTAGAACGCTTGGTTGAGTGCATCAGACAAGACAACGACAAAGAAGTGCTTCATGTTTTGTAATACGCAATTTATAATCAACTATTAAAATTTACAGCAATGCATATTTACAGTACCTTTTGATTTTTTTTTTAAATAAACATAATACATATTACCGTTGCATTTATCTGTACATAGTAATTTTTTTAATTTACAATTATTTTTCAGGGGGTAGATGGGGGGGGGGATTGGAATTGTGAATCTGAATTCAGAAACTCGCAGATAAACAAATAACTTTTGTTAACAGTTGCCTGTTACATTACAGAACAGAAAATTCCACTTACCACATGAACAGAGTTCGGAGAGATAACTGAGGAAGATGGCAAATTATTTGTAGATTCTGAGCACCACTGACAAAACATCTAATCTTGTAAAATATGTGGGCGATCACAAATCTCGAAAGTGAAAGTGAAACTTAAAAGCAATTGCGCAATAAAACAATGTCAGGCACAATAGACCTAATAGACCATAATAGACATTTTATATAGGCTTTAGTATAATTACCCAAAGATATAACTACGAGATACATTATTGAAATCCTTCAGGGGTTCGGGTTCCGTATACATGACAGGCCATCCTTAAAAATATTATTGTCTGCCGTAACCCCGACTCAATTTATTTTATTTATTTATTTTTTTTGCTTTTTGTCCGACAGACTTGTACATTTGCATTAAGACCGACCAATTTTTTTTTTTTTTTTTTTTAATCTTCACACAACTGATACAAAACAATAAAATAATATTAATTATATTTAGTATACATTGTAAATATATAAATTGCCTAGGACTATGAAAGTTACGTTTTTTCTTTAAAAGAAAAAAACTCAGTGACGTCCTCTATGGTTACATGGATGTCACACTATGGCCTGTGCGTTCGCTTCATCTCATACTCTCATTCACTGTCAGAGTCAACGCTTCATGCTTGGTAATGAAGGCTGCGGCTGCAGTAAAAAAAAAAAAGTTTGCTGTAATTACCACTCTAATATGTCTTGCAATATCCGTGTGTGCAAATGTTCTGCGCAATCCTCTTGTTCAACATTCTTGGGGTTTGAAACCGGCTCAAATTAATATGGCAATATTGACGCCATCCTTAACCACAACGGAGCAAACAGAACTTGCTGCTTTGGCAAGCGGTGGGACACTACTGAAACACCATCTAAGCTATTCGCCAATCACAATGCACTGGGACAGACAACCAATCACATCACATTTACAACACGGAACTTATCGATTCATTTGTGCCAGGCTGGGAAGAAAGGTATTGTAACAATGCAGATTATGTGAAAAAATAATATGTTTTTTGAACCACCAAACATGAGAGCACGTTCTAGACAACCCAAAAACAAAATCAAGACTTTGTAAAAGAGCATAATAGGACCCCTTTTACGCAGTTTTTTTTTACTTAGCTGCAGTGAGTTCTGCAAAAACAATGATTGAATTTCACTATATGAATCATTTTATATTTTTATTATTTATATTTTAATAATCAATAGTGATATTATTACAGTATATTCAGGGGTGCACATAAGTGGTCTGCAGGTCCGCATGCAGGACCAAAATAAGAAATGCACTGTGTAAATAAGTTCATAGCGTGCGTTTGCGTACCTACATGTTTGACAGCTGTTAATGCACTGTTACCATTTTAGATCACCAAACACTACAGAATAAGATTTCTATTCAAACTAAAAGCATAATGTGCTTTTTCAAAGCACCATGCAAAACAATTTCTTTCACTGACGCTCTGCAGTCGGCGGCGCTAAACCCGGGAGCGCATATACTTGCTGGCAACCCGCCAAAATAAAAGATTGCTTATTTTCTGTTTGAAATTGAGGAAAGTTTAAATGAAAATTTTAAATACGAATAGTAATATATATATATATATATATATATATATATATATATATATATATATATATATATATATATATATATATGAGCATATATGTTGTTAACTTCATTCCAGTTTTCCAAACAATAAACACCACTGACCATGCTCAACCCAACATGACCAACATAACAATGTTTTATCTTGGGTTTTGTCATCTGAAAGACCTGTTAGGCAGAAGCCCTCCTTGAGTTTCTGCTGAGCATCTGTGGTGTGCTCATGAACATGAACAAACGTGGTATAACACAATTTAGTATTGATCTGTTGTTGACTTACTATGAAGCAGTTATCATCCAATAATCCACTCCCCATGTTCTCCTAATGAAATCAATGGCCTTCTCTGAGCACCGCTGAAATAGCAGCCTTAGATTTCAGCACTATTAAAAAAAAACTATAAAATTGCTGATGGATTTTTTTCCTCTCACTTTTGATCAAATTGATACGGACACAAAAATTGCTGATTCATTTTTCAGACTTAATGAATGAAGCACTGCACCAAAGCGCTTTATGATTACAACGCAGCATTTCAAAAAGTTTATGAATATTATGAATATTACTCCTCGAAATTCTCATTGAAACCATTGAGTGCAGAGTTTATTATTCAGGCCATGAGAGAACACCTTGTACCATTTGCCTTTGTATTATCTGTGCGTACTTTATCACAAACACGTATCAAACCGTGTGTGGAAAGTATCATAAACAATATACTGGGGAGGTAAATGCACTGTTGAATTTATCATAGAAAACACCCGAATGTGAAGAGAGATTGCAAGTAACTGTGTCCTTTAACACCTATATCTATTCTTTATAGCTTTATTCACAAACTCATGTTTGAAAGGAAAGTATAAACAGTAATGCATTCATCTTTACACAAAAGCTACAGCTCAGTCCTGTGGGTGGACAAGTCTGTGTCTGTGATGGATAGATATTTATTTATTTTTATATTTACTTGCATATAAGCCTAATTTATGTTAAAAGGAGGCATTTGTCTGCTTAAAAAACATTTAAAAGCTGATCAAGTTTAAATATTGCCCAATGCTACAGTATGTTATAGAAGGATAATAAGCGGTTAGCTATACATTAAAGGGAAAAACTGCTAAATTATGAATTCACATCTTTGCCTATATGGCCAAACAAGCCTAACAAAGTATAAATATTTAATACCTCAAAATCCATCGACAATGTATTTGGTGAACATGATTGTTTTGCAGGCTTGGGAAAGTAGGCTAATGCGCTCGCTGGAGAAACCACCTTACTTACCAGACTTAAAATTCCTTTCCAAACACACAGAAAAGCTCTCTAGTCACCTTGGGTGTGCGGTTTGTGTGCGTTGGAGGTAAATCACTAATCTTTGTTGATCCAGGGTGAGAGGACACGAGGTGAACGTTCTTGGGAACAGCAAACTAAAAACACATCAACAACATAGAGTGGATACATAAGAGATTTGACCAACAGAGAACAAAAACGGGGCTAAAAAAAAGTAAACAACTGTGCAAAGAAAGACAATAAACATGCAGAGAGAGGGCGACTGTTTATTTCCATACTGCTGGGATGGAACCAAACCAGCGGCGGGGGGATAAAGTTGAGGCAGGCCAATCGCAACGCTCTGTCCAAATTAAATTTAGTATGAAATCAACAACCGCATTGTTGGACCAGCTGTCAAGGTGACTTTGGTGGTGCTGTTACCAAGTCATTGTTGACACAAGGACTTTTCGTGAAAAAATACTCCCCTTCCAAATGCTCTCGTTGGCCACCGACCAAAATATACACCAGGCAATTAAGCCTAAATTGAAAACCTGGATGTTATATGATAAGTCTCCAGTTAAGTGAGTTTCACAAAGCATGATTGATACCGAGACGGTGTGACTCCTGGATTCCAGTGTAAACACTTCATGATGTATCGCTAAAGCATGCGTGTTCTGGATCTCATGCGGTACTGAATTGGAACACGATGTGTGAGTTGATGAGAAAGAAGATTTCACTGACAGCCTGATGACAAGCAACTTATTATCAGATAAGAAAAGTCCCCCGTTCCGTCGGCTAACTCTGATCCCAACATATAGGCTTATGAAAGCGAGCTGGAGTCTTATGAAGGGGATCACAGATTGTTTTTCAGATGCAGTTCAACGTACAAAGTGATTTATATTAGAGTGAATATTTATCAGTACACAGTGTTGGTCATTGAAATGTGTGTTAAGTTTGCAAAGTCTGATTTCAAACTGATGCAACTAAGAATAGAGAATGCTGTACAAAATACTCACTCTTAACTAAATTCTGACACTTCAGGTCATTTTAAACCCATGTGAATGTGTTTTACATATTCAAACTTGCCATGTCATGATTAGTTAGACCAATGAGGTGGAAAACAGCTGGAAAACACCTCCATTCATCTCGATGGTAGTTGCTAGGTAGGCACGTCACAACCTGCATGCTTCCATTTTTGTTGTTTTAGACACAGTTCTTTGAGCTTTTTGGTAATTTAAAACCAAGAATAAATAAATAAACTCAAACAATAAATGAACAAGTTCTGACATGCTGAACGACTCCTGTTCCCACAAGAATGTGAAACCGAAACATTAGCGACTGTCCAACCTATATAATAAATTATATTTAAATTATTAAAACTATGAAATATAGTAAAATTTTATTGAATATTTATTTAATTAAATAACTTGCCTTGTCACAATTAGTTAGACCAATGGGGTCGAAAACATCTCTATTCATCTCAATGGCAGTTGCAAGGTTGACAACCTTCAGGTGTGATAAAATAAAATGGGTTTTGTGTGTGTGTGTGTATTATTTGCATTCTTAATGTTAGTATAATAAAAGCATTGAGTACATACATGTATGTTTTTGCATTATATGACTTATGATTGGCAGCTATGTAATTCTTAGTCTCAACTATAATAAGTCTGTTCCCAATTAAGTGAAATTCCACTATCGTACGTCTCACTCAGCAACTAGAAACAAATAGGTTTCCCTCCTATTATGGGAAAACGCTTAGAAATTGTAGGGTTTTTTTAGATTATTCAGTAGTTATATGAAAGAAAGGCAGCGAGAACTGAGCAGTAGAAAATCGAGGCAAGGCGGCAGAGGAAAAGGAAAGCAGAAAGTCTATAACAATTCATGTCTGAAAAATGAAAAGTAAACAGCGAGAAAACGACTGCATCGCTGATGAGTTCTGCTCTGGCAACTGCCCTTCACATACACAGAAAAGAGAGATGGGGAAAGTAGGATAGTAGGAGGCACCACAAGGAATCAATTTTTTTCTTTTTTTTTTTTCTGCAACAAAAAGCAATTACGACACCGCACCGGCAAATTGGGCGACAGCCAGATATCTCGCACTCACCAGAGAGAAGGGGAGAGAAACAGGGGGAGATGAAGAACTAGACTCTTGGTATGATAGAGAGGAGTAGGAGAACCACATGTAGGAAAGAACAATAGAGCAAGGAATGCTGAGATAGATAATCCAAACACAAACCCAGAAATCATCAACACAAAAACAGAGCGATATCACACAGCACGATCATTTTATCGACGATTAATGGAAGCAATTTGATATACCTTTATAAGTTTGTGCTTTAGTGCAAAATCTCTACAATGTTTGTCATCATGTGATGGGGAAACTAGTTAGGAACTGTAGCTAATTTACCATACACTAAACTCAAAACTATATAATATAATTATATACGATTAATGCAAATCGTTCGCATGAGAAAACAACTATTACATGATGGTGTATTTGGATGAATTTATACAATGTGATTTGTATGTAAATGTGCAGTACGATTCAGTCGTATAAATCTTAACATGAAAGTCCACTTCGAAACCTAGCCATCAGTGCAGCATAAGCAAAAGAAAAATTATGAATGAGATTGGACGAATTCCAATGAATTGGTCATCGATTAGCCATCAGTTCACCAAAACATGATTTTTTTTTATTTTTTTTTATTTAGTTTTTAACATCTCTCTCATGTTATTCCAAAACTATTACTTTCTTCTTTTGGATATATAATGGAATTTTGTTGTTTTGTTTGTTTGTCTTCCATACCATGAAAGTCAATGGCATCCCCAACATTCGTCAAAATGTCTTCTTCTAAGTTTACGTTTTTAAGTTTAATTAATACAGGTTTGGAATGACATGAGGGTGAGTAAATGATGACTGTTTTATTTTTTTAGTTAATTTCTCCTCAACACTGTTGTCAGCTACCTACATGGTGATAATAAAATTAGGTTGTATTGCTGCCGTTTAAAATAAAGCTTTACCGAGTATGTGATTGAAAGCTTTGTTTGGCATTGAGAGACTCTTCATGGATCCACCCACACCAACCCCCTCACCAGCGGCAGCCACCATCTTAACCCCTTAATCCACATCTACTTCATTTACATTTACAAACACCAGTGCAGAGCACAATCTGCAGTTGCCAAAGGTGTCCTTTTGAAACCGTTTTCGGCAGTGCATAAATCAGCAAAACAAACAAAGGGCTGTGCAGCCAGCTAAAAATGAAGAAAAGGACTTCAGATTGAGCCCGGGCCATTTCACAAAGTGCGAATGTGGCATAGACTCCCCCTGCACTGAAGGAGGTGAGGAACAGAGAGAAATTACAGTTGCACCATCATCACAGTGTATTAGATAAAAATAGCTCTCATTTAACTAGGCTAGATGGTTGATAAAGCAGTTTTTCTGCTTTCATTATGAGCTGTACAGTGAGCAGAATGCAGTGGAGATAATTGTATATCACACGGCTGGATTATTATCGTGTCTTTTTTTTTTACATAATCAGGTAATGAATGTTTTGTCAGGTAACCTAATTTTTTTCTGGTTAGGTTACATCTTCAACTGCCTCTAAGTCTGGCTTTGAAGAGTAAACTATTAAACTATTGTTCAATATAAATGTAAAATACTGTTCACTATGATCAGCTTGACTACATTGGAGTCTTTACTGAGATCAGGTAGAAATAATAATATGAATAATTATAATTTATTTGTTGATTAACAAAAGTAATCAAGTGGCGATGTTCAAACATTTTGAGATCTCTCTTGATCACAATAATTAATTTTTAATAACTGGAAATATAGCCTTGCTAAACTGAAGTTAAAATGTCGAACTAGAGTTTAAAAGCATCACAAGCCAAATTCCCAGATATTATACAGTGTAAAATATATATATATATATATATATATATATATATATATATATATATATAATACAATTCATGTTTTTAATTGTAATTAGAAGTTTAAAATGTTAAGTTGTAAGTGTGAAAGTTATTTTAAGTGAATTTTAAAACATTACTGCACAATTGTACATTACAAATTCCTATTTGCTAACTTTTAAGACATTCAGGTTCACTTGGCCTTATTCATTTGGCCACACATCATAGCTTGCATAGCTTTTTGGTATTCAGAGAAAGAACATGTTTAACACACATTCAGACTGAAATTAAATAAAGCCATTGATTCGTGTTACAGGTGGATTGTTCAGTTGGGTGGGACTGTGTATTTTGACTGTTTAAACGTATGTAACACTTGTAGAGTTGTGCAACGTCGAGTCGTTATCCTGCTGTATAGCGGCAAAGTAATTAATCACTCTGTGGCTGATTCGCAGCAAATTCAGCTGTGTTGACTCTTAGCTTTCACCAGGTTCGTAATGAATTGAGCCATTGTTTGCATAGCCCTGCTGCATGTATATTGTACATTTGAGAGTTTGGTTGTTTCATTAATGCAGGACAGCGGATAATTTATGTTCGGCCTGAAAAATAATTGCTCATGTGTCTGCTGTGCCCCTCATGTACAATGTTTTAATTCCTTTCACAAAACAATTTATAAAACCGACCCTTATCTCCAGCCTAACACGTTTTTTGACAACTTCAAGTGTGGAGAAAGACCAACGTCCAATGTGCAACAACCCGAATGCTACAAGTATTGTTATTACTTTGGCTCACACCAGACAGCTTTGCCAGACTTCATGCCTCAGTGTCAATCAATGTGCTTCTAACCTCAGGCGGTGTGGGGTCAAGGGTACAATAGACCCTTAGAAAGAGTCTCTTCTCCAGATGGTCACGCTTAGTCCGGAAGACAAAAGCCACATAGCTAAAGCTCTTTTAATGTTTTCTTAAGGTTGACCTGACCTTCTGGCCTCAAATTTTTAGACGTGTCATCGACGGCCCATAAGTAATACTTTATCATACATATTCTATTAAAGAACGCATAAAGCGGAGAATCTTTCTTTGAGGTTTTCTGGTCAAAGACGGGGAACGTTCAGAATGCTTGTACCTCGGGGCACTGAGAGCAGCAAAGAGAACGAGGATATGGGAATGTAATGTTAGGGCTCCTCTTATAGGCCAAAAGATTTACAACCACCCACATTCAAAGGACCGCCGGAGAGCTCTTTCAGAAACTACAGGAAGTTTTAAACACTGTGCTTGAACTCATATCTGAATAACAAAGATTGACAAAGCAAAGAAATTTGTTTTATGCTTTGCAGTAGACTTGGAAAACTATTACTATTCATCATATTGGTTGTTAAACTTTGCCGCATATTCTTATAGAATGCAGTTCATCAAGGTGTTTTTTTGTAAACAGATTTTTTGTATGTAGGATAAAAACTGATATAAAAGTTCCATATACTTACATTTTAAGGTAACCAGTCACAACACACTTTTATGGCAAGTAACTACTTTGTTTTTGGCGAATTTGTGGTGAATTTGTATAAATTTGTACAATCCAATTATGTATATTTTCATTCAATCAGCTTATACATTACTGACATTTATGTTTAGGGATAGAGTTAGGAACGTTTTTCTAAAAATGTAACATTTTCGTATAAAGCAAATTACACTAATTTGCTGCCAATTTGCCAAAATACAAAATACTTATGTTTTCATCATGAGATCGGACTGATAAAACCCTAGAAGATGCTAGAAACCACTTAGCAACCATCATAGCAACACTACTCTCACTAAAAAGTTACATAGCGACCTATACAACATCCTAGCAACTGTGCAGCAATACACTTAAAAGGGTATGTTCACCCATTTTCAAGTAGCTTTGTATTGTTACAACATCAGTAGTGTATATATATATATATATATATATATATATATATTTTAGGGCCGGGACTTTAACGCGTTAATTGAGATTAATTAATTACACAAAAAATAACGCGTTAACTAAGATTAATTAATTACAGAAAAAAAAATTCCCGCGTTTTTAATAACTTATTTTTGCACCGCGGAACGTTTCTCACTGGACGTGTTTCGGCGGACCGATTATACTGAAGCACCAACTAGCGTTCGCTTCGCATATCACTGCAGCACATTGAGCCTCAAGTATCACCTCAACGCAAAACATATAGCAGCTAGCGTGGACTTTACACTTTATGTTGAAATATGTATTATTTTGTTGGTGCAACAGTTTATGTTGAACTCTTTATTGTTTTGGCCAAGGTTATTGAGAGTTGGACTTAGTATGTTATGGCCTCTGAAGCAACAGAGAGATGTTTTCTAATAGTCAGTGTTTCCAATGTTCTGAATGTAATTGACAGTATTGTATTTTACTTAAAAAAACACCTTATAGAAGGTTCCAGCACCTATAAGCTTCCTGAATTTCTGAAATGTACTATTTCTAAATTGTTTCTAAATATGCTATTGCTACACTTCATGGCAAAAATTGCACTGGTCTGCTAGACTTGGTTGAACAAAAATAAACAATATTTTGTTGCTTAAGCTTATGTATTCAGTCATTATTCAATGGTATACTATAAATCCATGTGAAAAAAATTACTTCTCACTGTTCTCAGGCCAAATATTTATATGCGATTAAAATGCGATTAATTTCGATTAATTAATTACAAAGCCTCTAATTAATTAGATTAATTTTTTTAATCGAGTCCCGGCCCTAATATATATATATAAACCTGCCAGTGGTGAAACGCCCAGATCGCTTTAGCCATTTTTGGGGAAAGTTATTTTTTCAAGTAATTAATTACAATATTTCATTACTCCATAAAAAAAGTAACTATGGTAATTGCTTTACTTAATTATTTTTGTAATGAAAAGTAAAGTGTTATATTTTTTTTTTTCCCTAACCTGGGCTTGCTTATTTATATTTATACTACTTACTTAAATGTATATTTATGGCAACCGTTAAAGCCCTTCACCACAAAAAATAAATGATTAAGCCTTAGGCTGAATGAAGTACCTCTGCACTTACTTTTAATTCTCTCAACTGGGCAACAGGAGAGCTGTCGTTCAATAAAACATAATAAATTAATAAATTAATAAGTAAATAAATAAAGTACTTTCAGAACTTTTAATGTGTTAACCCCCATCACTGGCATTAGCAATCTCATAATCACCTACAAAAATATTGTCAGAAACCTCTGCAACAGACTAGAACCACCACTTTTTTTTTTTCTTTTTTTTTTATTATTATTTTTTTATATATATCAAAAGCTCCAGGTCAGGTGAAATCTCCACCCTCTTACCTTCTCCCATAATTCCGTGTTCGCTTTTAACCCTGGGAACCAGCTTCTGTGCTGTCTCTAATACAAACTATCTACCTGACTAATGGATCCAAGGGAGCTGACCTTTGAACCCATGGAAGGTCAACATTCAACACCACAGTGTCTTTTTGTCCTGCATCAACACATACTCCCTCAAAATGTTGTCTGGTATCTGCCATGCAAAGGAGGATTCTGGGGCAGGTAGATCCCATGCTTGAACACAGAATTATTTTGAAAGTATTTTGGGTTAAAGACAATGGATATTGTAAATCCATACCAAGCAAATCCAATGCAGAAATACTGAACCTGGGTTGTTTACGCCACAGTCATCGAGAAATGCTAGATGGACCATTTTACGGTTAATACCATGTGATATAATTTGAACAAGTATCTAATACACACAATAATTAGGCAATAGCACAGTATGCAGTGAGCACTATGCTAGTATTCTGACCAAATCTGGGAGCTGAGAAATGGGAAAGGCAGTATCTTAGGCAAAATTTGACTTTACTGCTTTAAATGCTTTAAGAGTGTGGTGCAAAATGCTGTATATAAATCAGGAAGTGGATCTGGCTGCTGTGCTGGGCGTCTTCAATGTCTTATCTGAGCTGGATACACTGAGCACTGGAGTCCGCAGTGATATAAATAATGCCTATTGATTTCAGCCAAGCTGGGACACTGGAGGCGCACAAACACAGTGTGTGATTATGAACTGTTCACCTCTTGCTTGAAATAAGCAATATTTGGAAAAAAAAAACATTTCTGTACGTGTGAACGGTAGCAGAGGATGTACACGTTTGCTTGATGTACAGGGGATGTAACTGTACGTGGTCAGGAAGAGGTAGAAGAGAGCACTTTGAGCACTAGTCAAGCTGAAAATATTATATATTTTTACATTAAAACAACTTGTGCTAAAAATATCACATACTGTTGATGTTTGGCGTTATGGGTGATGTTTAAATCTGCTTTGCAACATGTAGCATTATCCACCTCTTCACCGCTCCATTTTCTCCTCTATACATTATATTCATGAAACTCTGAAAGAAAAAACATCGAAATTCCTCCCTTCAGTGTGTGAGCCAAGACTCGTACATGGAAAGAGCAGAGACAACAGAGGAAAAGAGAGCTTCTCAAATGAATAGCATCCACACTCCCCGGTGTGGCGTTAAGTGCTGATCATATATACCTGATAAGAGAGGCACACAGAGTTTGCAGCCAAGCCCATTCCTCCCTCGGACAGACAGAGAACTCTGAGCCAAGTCTTCCTAGTGTAACCCACAGGACTGTTTTTGCTTTGTACCTCTTGATAGCAGCGGTATCAACAATATCACATTTTGCACTTTTGCCCATCGTCATCAAATGTACTGTTATCTCATTATCCCATTATTGGATCTTAATTAATTTTGTAATTTCATTGCCTCTGTAACAGGCTATGGAGTATACCCCTGCGGTAATACTCTCTGTCAATGCAGTTTAGTTGGCCGCTAAAATGGTGTAAAGCATGCTCATGAGGTCCTGACAACACTGGTTGGCTAGAGGTACCACAAGTACGTGCACAGTCCCAAGGCCTTCCACAAGCAACTATCTTACCGGTGCCGTGATGTCAGAGGCAGCAGACAGGAAATAAATCCAGTTCACACTTTACTAAGCCTCCAAAAAGATTAGCTTTTGTCAGCATTGTGGTGTAGCTACAAAATCTATCAGCAGAGGCTTACTACCCAATACTAGCAAGTCCATTTTTGACCCTTAGTCCTGGAGCAGCTCTAACCATTAACTATCCCTAAGACCAGAGATACATTATTGACCTCTAAGAATGTTGTCCAGATCCCAGTTCTTTACATAACCCTAAAACTAACCTTGAAACTTGACTAGTTTAAAGGAACATCCTATAATAAACTAGGATGATGAATAACGCACAAGTCTTTCTTGGTAAAATCATAGTATCTAAATTAAGCAGTTAATGATTTGGGGTTTGGGTTGGGATAGCGGTATCAAATCTCGGAGAACCACCTTACTGTAAAGTTGGCTCCAACCTGCTCCACCGCCTCTGCCTGGACATACTTCATTCTGATTCTGATCTAAATTTACAATATTCATAAAACAGTGGGCAAAAAGTATCCAGATGTCCTTTGAGCTCCACTAAGATTGCTAAGTTTGCATCCAATAGACTTTTTACTTTACCATGAGGCCAAGGGAGAAGAGACAAAAATAGCAGAGAAGTGAAATATGTCCGGATTACATTCATACCAAATGAATGCATACTTTAAAGCACACTTTTTAGCATATGAGGTTCTTCATCAAATGAAACACTTGCACTGAGTATGTTTACATGGACATCAGTAATCTAATTATTTTACCTATTCCGAATAAGACAATATTATGACTAAGGTGTTTACATGAGCTGTTTTTAGAATATT
This sequence comes from Carassius gibelio, assembly GCF_023724105.1. NCBI lineage: Eukaryota > Metazoa > Chordata > Actinopteri > Cypriniformes > Cyprinidae > Carassius > Carassius gibelio. The sequence goes on from NC_068392.1 coordinate 19,221,418, forward strand.
CCTTTCATGTTCCCATTTTACATGTTGCAGGTGCATCTCAATAAATTAAAATGTTGTGGGAAAGTTATTTATTTCAGTAATTCAACTCAAATTGTGAAACTCTGTATTAAATCAATTAAATGCACACAGACTGGAAGTAGTTTAAGTCTTTGGTTCTTTTAATTATGATGATTTGGCTCACATTTAACAAAAACCCACCAAATTCACAACAAATTAGAGCAATAATAATATCTGATTACCGTATTTTCCAGACTATAAGTCGCACTTTCTTTCATAGTTTGGCTGATCCTGCGACTTATCGTCAGGTGCGACTTATTTATCAAAATTAATTTGACATGACCCAAGAGAAATGAACTAAGAGAGTGAACCAATAGAAAACATTACCGTCTACAGCCGCGAGAGGGCGCTCTATGCTGCTCACTGCTCCTGCAGTCTACCACTGAGCAGCATAGAGCGCCCTCTCCCGGCTGGAGACTGTAATGTTTTCTATTGGTTCTTGGTTCTAAATACATGCGTCTTATAGTCCAGTGCGACTTATATATGTTTTTTTTCCTCATCATGACGTATTTTTGGACTGATGTGACTTACACTCAGGTGCGACTTATAGTCCGAAAAATACGGCATTGCTGTCCATGTAAACATACTCACTGACAATCTGCAAAGTTATCCTGAAGACCTCAATTAGGTGATTCAGGTGTGTTTAATTAAGACTGGAGCTAAACTCTGGACATCCCAGGTTGAAGTATAGACATATAGCTTTTACTGTATGTACAGGAATTAGGGTTCAATGAAAATTGTAAATCCAAAGTGAATAATTTCAAAGCTTGGCTTTAATATCTTAGTCTTGGATACAGTATTCCAAAATGATTCAAAATGTTTCCTCTCAAGAGAGCTAGTAACACCTCCACTGTTTCTGTTACAGTCATCAGGAATGATTTAAGAGACAGTGGGATGTCAGTGAAACAGATGGGTGAATTAGACACCAGCGATTGATAACTGCGTGAGTCCAGTCCTCACCCAGACCCACAATCTACTAAAGACCTGCTCTCGGCTTTCCTGTTGGAGTAACTCTAACCCATTCCAGATGCTTCCAGACAGAGCAACTCAGGGAGTGAGTTCAGGAGAGGATGAGCTCATTTTTCACTCTTGTTGGTGATAAATAAAGAACATATGCTGACCATTCGTTTGATTTTCTCCCACATGTCCATAAATCAGTTCAATGCATGAATCCGATAGTACTCATCTGCATGCGAATGGAACAGGACAGACAGCTGATCTCTGCAAAGGGGAAATTTCACCATTTGCATCGAAGGAGTGCCGTAGACCCTCTATAGGGAAATCAATCTCTTCCCCTCGTTGCAGCATCCAGCATCCAGCCATTAAAGCCCTGGCGTATGATATTCGCATTATGAAGCAAATTATTTAAACAAAACATCCAGTGTCAGTTGCAGACGTTGCACTAGTAACATTGATTAATTTTATAAATCCTCTATCATGCACTTGGGATTTGTGCGGGAATATAGGTTTACACAGTCTGTCATAGCAGTCATAGGGAGTGTTGCTGAAAATTGTATAGGAAAATAACTTCCCCCTACATCAATCCCTATCCTAAACCTACCCGATAGTGTTAACAAATGCAAAATGTATATAAAAATGCATTCATTGATGCAACGGTGCTATTTTAACTTAGTTTGAGCTGTTTTGGATTAAAATACTAAGTATAAAAAAGCTGTACTATGACACTAATGTTCATAAGTTTTTTTTTTAAGTCATAACCTAATATTGTGCAAGGAATTATGTGATAATTAGGTCTTCAGAATCAAATCTCTGGCCCTGTAAATCATACTTGGTGTGAAAGAAACAAAGTGAAGTGAAGTGACATTCAGTGAAGTGACATTCAGCCAAGTATGGTGACCCATACTCAGAATTTGTGCTCTGCATTTAACCCATCTGAAATGCACACACACAGAGCAGTGAACACACACACACACACTGTGAGCACACACCCGGAGCAGTGGGCAGCCATTTATGCTGCGGCGCCCGGGGAGCAGTTGGGGGTTCGATGCCTTGCTCAAGGGCACCTAAGTCGTGGTATTGAAGGTGGAGAGAGAACTGTACATGCACTACCCCCACCCACAATTCCGTCCGGCCCGAGACTAGAACCCACAACCCTTCGATTGGGAGTCCAACCCTCTAACCATTAGGCCACGACTTCCCCAAAGGTTGTTGTAGTTTTACTGCCTCCCTAGTGTTTTCACGCGACCAGAAACCCATAGGCCCATATTTCCAATAGGATTGGGTTGAATTATACAGTTACTGTTTTGACCTCATACCAAATAGACATTCAAAGCAACATTTTACTCAGATTCAACAAATGAGAGCTGAATAACAAGGTATTAGTTAAAAGTGATTTATTTTTTGACGTGATTTGTTTGTCTTCCTTGGTCATCAAGGTCTTAGAAATGCATTCCTATCCAACAAACATACTGTTAAGTCTCAACCCTAACCATTAACTCCCAACTTAAATTGGAGAGAAATAATATGTTGATAAGAATATTCAAGGACTAATTACAACCTAAGCCTTACCCTAAATCAGGGCTGTCCAGTCTTACTCCTGAGGGCTACTATCACCTATTCACGGTCTTCGGGATACCTAAAAACTTCCAGGCAAGTGTGTGGGAGCCAAACTCTGCTGGACATTGGCCCTCCAGGAGCAAGACTGGACACCCCTGTCCTAAACCCAACTTCTGATTAGCTGATGAATCTGTTGTTCGAGGACCAAAAAGGGCATTCGCTAATCGGTAATCGCTAGTTGCCCCTACCTTTCACCACCTAATTTGTTGGTGAAAAAGAACACATGCTAACCATTCATTTTATTTTCTCCTCTTTTCCATAAATCACTATGGTTTTGAGTTTGATAACTCTCATGAGCATGCTAGGATGTGATTGAAACTGGACGGAGGCATCTAAGCTCTGCTTAGAGGAAATTTCAGCACTTGCGCTAAAATCGTGCTTCAGACCCTCTGCAGGGAAATGAACAATCCTTTCCCCTCATTTCAGCCAGATCCCTGGAAGCATCCAACATTTCCTGTGGAGAGCAAGACCAGAGTCATTATAGCACTGGCCAGGGATGCAGGCAGTCTGCAGCAAACATTCAAACAAAACAGTCAGCGTCGGCAGAGAGATTTACACTGCACGCTTGATTTAGGATGTCAGATTCCCAACTGCTGTGGGGCTGAGATGAAGTGGATGACCTGGGGCAAAGTCAACATTGGGGCTTTGGCCCCTCTCAACCCACTCGTGCGAGAAGGAGAGACCATGACCAAGTCCAGGAAACAGCTGCGGAAAAGAGTGTAATCCCAGGCTCGGAGGTAAACCTGAGCCGCACCCAAGGAGGCTTTGAGATTGCACTTTGTTTAGGTCTTCAATTTCCGGATTTGCCAAGGTAGGCCCACTAAAATTTTCTGCTCAGTGATTTCTGCATAGCTTATAGGGTCATTTCTGCATTGAGGCTTGATATGAGATACTGTGCGTTCTGCTGAGGAAAGGGCAGAGAAAACTGCACAGAGCTGAAAGCAAAGCAGACGCAATATAAATATTATGACAAGTTGAGTTGCGAGGCGCATTTGAAGTGGCATTTGAAAGGATGAAAACATCAGAAAAGAATGCATCAAACCCTACCACAGCATGCTCAGAGTAGATTTGTTACTTTTTTCAGGTACAAAGGACACCCTCCAGGTATTGATCTTTCTGTGGCAGAGAAGAAAAAGGTAAGACGGTTTTTAATATTTTACTAGCCTTCACAGGTACATCCTGTACAAAGTGACTATTCATAGTATGAGAGAGGCATGCGGAGAAAATGAAGCTTAAATGTAATTATCATAACAAAAAGCAGCTGTCAAGCAGACAAAAATAATTGCTTGTTGTGAATTAGATTCACTGCATACATATAAAATATGTTTCTCATTCCCTCCGATGACTTGTCTTTTGAGTGGTTTTGATGAGGGATATTGTCCATGTCAAGAGATGACCTAGTTATGGTTGGCTTTTGTTTTATTGTAGCAACTGTAGATTATATCAAAGCCAAACTGACACCTAGAGGCCTCACAGAAGCAGAAGAGTAGAATGTTTGAGTGGGAAATGTTGAGTGGCATCTCTGAAATGCATAAATAGTGGGTAATACTTTAGTTTAAGGACCAACTCCTAATTGCTAGCACTTTATTGTACAGTCCCGTTCCACATGTACATAGTATGCAATTATTATGTGTTCACCATGAGTATATTGTAAAACAAAGTGTAATTATCTTATTCTAGATGCCTTAATTCAACTCCATATTTAAACATAACTACTGTACTACCTTACTAACTATTAATAAGCGGCAAATTATCAGTTTAGCAGTTAGCAAACATTGTAGTTAATAGTTAATAATGAGAATTGGTCCCCAAACTAAAGTGTGACCAACTATGGTTGCTAGAGGAAATTTAGATATGTGAATTTGAATGAAAAATTTAGTTTTTCTCATTCAATAAGTTGTGAAGTTGGCAACAATACAGCTCAGATTGGTATTTCTTTCTTTCTTACGATATATACTTTATTCTTTTTTTTTTTCAAAGTCTTTATATTTGTTTACCATGGAGGCAATATTTTCTTTCTTTCTTTCTTTCTTTCTTTCTTTTAAATTGTATTATGTCCTTGAAAAACTTTTAAGTCTTAGTTTTTTTCCCACTTCCAGATTTTCATTCACTGTAGAAATTCATGATAATTAATGATAAAAATATTACTGTTATAGGTGTAAAATTTTGATATTCTAACATACACACACACACACACACACACAGATATATATATATATATATATATATATATATATATATATATATATATATATATATATACTTTTTTAAGCGCATGGAATTGTTTTATTAATGTTTCAATTTAAAAGGAAATGCATTGGTAAATATGAAATTTGCATATTATATATATATATATATATTTATATATATATATATATATATATATATATATACACACACTTTTAAATCAGATGAGCCGGGAAAGTGGTGCCTGGACTGGACTTGCACCATGTCAAAAATAAAAATGGGCTAAAGATGCAAAGCAACTGGCTCTTCAAGCATAGACAGTTTCATCAGTTATTATGGGTGTGATTTAGCTTTGGCGTGTCACGAGGCGCCAATCGTGTCTGGCGCCACTATAGTGTTAACAGAAACAAACTGACAGAAAATTTGCCACATAGCAACTATGACAGGATGGTCATCAACAGAATGTTTTGTTTTCATTAATCTGTGTCACTCAATAGGAGGTCACTGTCAGTTGAATGTTATTGCAGAGTTTGTTGACAACATGTGATTACCGTGACCGCAGCTGTGACTCAACCCTCGGAAACACAAGAGTGACACTGGCTCTGACATAAAGAGACATTCCCGCAACAGGTCGGTCCAACCTCTGCTTTGAGATGTCTTCCGGCGGCAGACCTCTCAAACTCATTTCACTTAAAACATGCTCTAAATGCTCTTCCTGTCATTGCCCTCTGATGATTGATGACTGTGAGTGAGGAGCAGACAGGTTGGAGAAGAAAAAGAGATTACAATCCTAGATGCCAAAATATTCTAATAACAAATAAAAATGCTTTGGGATGTTTGAAATACTTTGCAAGCTTTTTGGTCTAGTTTCGACTTGCATCAAGTAAAACTCTTTGTATTGCACTCTACATGTTTCTTGTGCTAAAAATTATGTTCTGAAGAAATTACTTTTTAATAAACTGAAACAAAAAGGCCAACAAGGCGAAACAAAACGGGTTCAAACTCGATCACTGGTAAAGAAAAAAAATATCACATGCATATCTCGAAGAACACTAGCACTAGAAATACAGATCAACAATTCACAATTAACATTAGAATTAATCCAGCCAGACAGAGTGGTGTGAGAGTGGAGAATATATTGTCCGTGACAATGGGGAACAGCTGTGTGTGAGTATGTGACAGGTGTGTTGAATTTGTGACCAGGTGTGTATGTAAGTGTGTGAGTGGGTGACACAGCCGTGCGAAGTGAAGGTAATGAGTCCGGGAGAATGTAAGTGGTGCCCTCTGGTGGTGAGAGGGAGGAACACCAGGTCCGGACTCATGATAGGACCCCTCCCTTAAGGAGTGTGTTCCAGACACTCCAAAGTAAGAATCATGGAGGGAGGCAGAACGGCGGTGGATCAGGGGGAGGAATGGAGGGCCAGGCCGTTTAGTGGAAGAGGGCCTAGAGAAAGGGGAAAAAAGGCCGCAACTTGGGGGAACTGAAACTAGAAGTTGACGCCAATGCCTCCGGAGACTTGTGAGTGGATGCCGCCACATCAGGAGGGTCGTGAGCGGACGCCGCAGCCTCAGGAGACTTATGTGCGGACGCCGCCACCTCGGGAGACTCGTGAGCAGATGGCGCCGTCTCGGGAGGGTCGTGAGCGGACGCCGTTGTCTCGGGAGGGTCGTGAGCGGATGCCGCCGCCTCGGGACGATCGTGAGTGGATGCTGACACCTCGGGGGAATCGCGAGCTGACACCACCGCCTCGGGGACCTCGTGAGCAGCCACCGCTGCCTTGGGGGCTTCATGAGTGGCCACCGCTGCCTTGGAGACTTCGTTAGTGGCCACCGCCGCCTCGGGGGACTCGGGAGAATCATGAGAGGCCATCGCCGCCTTGGGAGAATCGTGAACGGTCACCAACCGTTCACTATTGGTGGCTTCATTATTTTTATTTTTTCTCTAGAATCGTATCGTACTATAACTCTCTGTTTTTGAAATGATAAAAAACAACTAAATTCACACCATATTTCTGATATTATCAATCAATCTTATCAGTCTAATCAATCTTATTTATTTTATATCCCGGAGTGCAGTACACCTGCAAAGCGTTAGCACTCGTTAGCTTGTCATTAGCATTTTCATTCGAACCTATCTCACCTCCCTACCTATCTACCTATCTACCTCCCTATCGAATCTGCTGGAGCAGGGGGAGAAATCACTTGCTGTCCACAGCAGCCTGTTTATTGTCCTGTCAAGCCTCACCAACTACCCGGACAGAGCGCTGTCGTCCAGGACAGTCCCCGAATTTCACCAACTTCGTGGAGTCCCACTCCTGACCCAGAGCCCAGTCCACCATCTCTCTAAGGTACAGAGCATAAGCCTGGGCCCACAGATGACAGGGAGCAATTTCCCGCCACAATCCTTGAGCCAGAGCAGAGCCAAGCCACTGAGTAGAGGATTGCCCAAGAAGTTAACCCCAACCCATTAGACTAGGTTAGCTGGCTACAGAGGTCAGCTAATTCTCAGCACATAGAGACTCTTTCACCTAGATGTCACACTATAGAGACTGTGTCTGTTCCTCGAGCTAGAAAATACAAAAAACATCCAAACCAAGTTAAAAATATTTTACACTTTTATTACACTTTTTGTAATTAATAAGATCACTGATCATAATCTAGATGTGCTCTGTTTGACAGAAACCTGGCTAAAACCTGATGATTAAATTTATTTAAATGAGTCCACCCCCCCAAGATTACTGTTATAAACATGAGCCACGTCTAAAAGGCAAAGGGGGAGGTGTTGCTTCAATTTATAACAACGTTTTTAGGATTTCTCAGAGGATTTCTCTAACTCGTTTGAAGTAATGGTACTTCATATAACATTTTCCAGAAAAAAAAAATGTTAATGATAAATCCCCTTTTATGTTTGTACTGGCTACTGTATACAGGCCATCGTGAGTGGATGCTGACACCTCGGGGGAATCGTTACTGTATACTGTATACAGACTTTATTAAAGAGTTTGATGATTATACATCTGAGTTAGTTCTGGTAGAAGATAACTATTTAAAGTGAACAGAGATAATGTTGTTCAGTTGCTTTGACACAATGTATTTAGTTTAAAGCACTATGTAAATAAAGGTGACTTGACTTGACTTGACTTGACCAGGTGTGCGTGTAAGTGTGTGAGTGGGTGACACAGCTGTGCAAAGTGAAGGTATTGAGTCCGGGAGAATGGAACCCTTCTGGTTGGATCATTAAAAGACTGATATTGAAGAACTCCTCGTGCCTTGTGTTTCATGAATTGTGACAGAAGAACCAACCAAATTTGTTGCCTCTGTTTGTCTCCCCTCCATTTGTTTCCCAGTTTTACTAAGTCCTTTTTGTTCAATTTTTTTTTTTGTACTATGGATCCCTTCCTACTCCTGGAATACCTCCTCCTCCTGCTGGTGCAGGGGGAGAAATCACTTGCTGTCCACAGCAGCCTGTTTATTGTCCTGTCAATCCTCACCAACTACCCGCACAGAGCGCCATCGTCCAGGACAGTCCCCGAGCGAATTTCACCACCTTTGTGGAGTCCCACTACTGACCCAGAGCCCAGTACACCATCTCCCTAAGCTACAGAGCATAAGCCTGGGCCCACTGATGACAGAGAGCAATTTCCCGCCGCGATCCTTGAACCAGAGCAGAGCCAAGCCACTGAGCAGAGGATTGCCCAAGAAGTTAAGCCCAACCCATTAGACTAGGTGGGAAAGCTGGCTACAGAGCCCATCATGAGGGAGAAAGCTGAGGACAGTGTGAGCATGGAGAGGAGCACCACCCCTGCATTGCAACTGAGGATCGGCTGAGTATGGTCCGGTGTTGGTGCCAAAATATGGAGGGAGATCTAATAGACTGGGATTCTGATCTGGAGATTAAACTGCCCGCTCTCTTTTCTCTGTCATCTTCGCTGGTCCCGTCCAGCCCTCCTTCGTTCTTGGTTCCCTCAGCAAGCCCTGAGGTGGCTTCTGTTCCTCCAGTGCCCACTCCTCAAAATTGCCCTCCAGTGTCTGCTCCTCAAAAATGTCTGCCCTACCACCCTCTCCTGTCTCCTCCACCACTGTTGTCTGGCAGCCCCTCTGCTCACCCTGAGCCCACCATTATTGTGGTACGAGCCCCACGGGACTTCCATCCTCCAGCGTTGCCGGGATCGGAGTATCCCTCACCTCCACCTCCAGCTTCAGATGCTCGAACTCCATCTTAGCCCATAGACCCAGCAGCTCCACCTCAGCACCTAGCTTCTTCACCTCCACCATTACCCATCGATCCATCAGCTCTGGCTGTGCCTTGTCTCTCTCGTCCAACCAGCTCTTGGTGCTCCACTCCGGCTCTGCCACGGATCTCCATCTCAATTGCCAGAGCTCTCGGTTTCACCCTGGTCCCCCAGAACCTCTACATTCCCCTGGCTCGTTGGCTCTCCATCTCGGCTTCGGCCTCCTCCTTCATCGCTCCTCCCTCTATCAGCTCCACCATGGACCGACATCATGGCTGTGGCCTGGGTCCAGCTGGACTATTTCTGCTCCAAACCCTCCTGTCTCCTCCCTCCGTCATCTCCTCCCTGGTTTCCACCTGTTGTCCTCCTCCCAGGTGTCTGTCCTCGTCTGGAACGTCCTGTAAAGCTCCCACCCATGCCCCCTTCCGTTGTTTCTACTGTGCGAGGACGCACCTTCAGGGAGGTGCTCCATGTGACCCAGTTTCTTCCTCTGGTTGATTGTTAATTTGATTCCAGGTGTGTCTAGTCATTATTCTGTTAATTGTCTATGTATTTAAGTTAATTGTCCATTCAGTTAATTTTGACGGTTATTTTCTTGTGTTCCTGTGTCTTCTACATTCCCCTTGTGATTGGATTATTAAAAGTGTGATATTGAAGAACTCCTAATTTCTTTGTACCTTGCCTTTTGTAGTGAATTGTGACAATTATGTGGATTTAAACCTATATCATTATAGTTAAAATCTAGTTGACTCTTTTCATCCGTCAGTGGGGCTTTATTTTGTTCAGTAGTTCCCCAGCAGCGATTTAAAGATATTTTTAATTTTACTTTGGTGGGTGACATTCAAAAAACTCACATAATAAATAATTAATTTTTTTATTATTATTAATAATAATAAATTAAGTCAGTGTTTTAAAATGTTACAGCACGCAGAAGCACTGGTAAAGAAAACAAGCATTTGTCTATTTTATCTTTTGACTCAAAATTTGAGATACTGACCTTGTGACAACTCCTGCTCTTATGTGACTCAGAAACCTCCTATATATTAAACATAGAAAGTCTTCCATCCAAGTTCATTTTGTCTTGCTATTTTGTCCTTTAATTTGGTCAATTTTATGCAGTAACACTACATCAGCTCCAGTGTGTTTTCTCTATTCAACTATGAGTCTCATTCCTAAAGCTCAGCATTTCCTCCTTAAGTCCTCTTGGCTTTTCTGTCTCTGCTTTGTTTCAAAACTCAGGTTGTTTGATTCATACCATAAGCATAAGCTGAGTGCTTCAAGGGATCTCTCTTTATTTCCCCAGCCAAAGATTTATTTAATAATAATAAAAAAAAAATAATAATAATAAAAATCTTACAAAATAACTCTAAAAGCAAATACTCAGCTCCCTTTTACTCACACGAGAAAAACTTCCAGATAATTCCAGTTGGAATTGAGCATATTTAATCCAAGTGGACACCAGCTGACAGCCTGGCACATGAAAACTCTCAAACAAAAATGGCCTGGAAAATATGGGAAATGCTCAAGCGCTGACCATAACTAGTGTACTCAAATGTTTGAATGAGTTTTGATTTGTACTGAGGAGTAAGTGGAATGCTTGTTTGTGGTAAAACAACACCGCTTTCCTTTCAAAGGCCTTTCATTGCTCACATAATCACATTGACGGCAGCAATTAGTTTAACCTGATAAATGTCACCCCGTCCCGTATACGGGACGCCTACGTTGACTATACCATATTACAATCAAATCTAATCTAATCTTGACAAACTATATATCGTTGGAAAGGTCTAAGACTCCCAAATATATATTTTACCAATATTTTTTGTTAAACATTATGTAGGAAAAGTAATAGATGAATTTATGACAAGAGTGCACCCTCAGAAATCTACATTACAAAAGGAGCTTTGACCTTTGTTTAAAAAAAAAGACTTCCTCGTTGCCTTGTTCTCTATCACATTTTAGAAATCATCAGAAGTTATATATCACTTGAAAAAATAAAATCTCAAAATTCATGCTTCAAAACCCATTTTAAAATCAGACATTGCATTACCATGTAAATGGCACATCAAAATCATGTTACAAAATGTTTTCAGTCATGAATTATAAAAATTTAGGTTTGTATCATGCATAGTCATGTCTATCTTCAAAAACGTGAGTGACAGTTAACAGGTTCTGACTACTGTACATGAAGGGCTTTATTTTGGGTTCTTGTGGCTTGTTGGGCTATTAAAGGTGGGCTATTATTTTTCTAAGCAATCACACTTACAATTTAATTTGGCAGGTGATAAAATTCGCAAAAAAGTAAATGAAAGAATAAACACTTACATAAAATGACTGTCCACAGACAAAAATAAATAATTAAAACAGAAGTAAACTTTTTACAGAAAATAATATTACATGATACTAATATCATTGAAAATCAAATTAATTTATTGCAGTTTAAATTAATATTAAAGTAAAATTTCAGCAGCCTTCTTCAGAAGCACGTAAGTACATCTTCTTATGTGAATATTATAATTACCCCAATTATTAGGTTAAAAGTGTAATGTTGTATCTACTGACAAGCATTTGGTAATATAATTGTAAAATGGTAAAATACAATATACTTTAATGCAATTTCTGCTGAAACTTTGGGAAGCCACACACACACACACACACACACGAGGTAATTGCTCATTTATTATCAAAATATACCTTATCTAAACTTTTTTTCTCTCACACACACAATTCAGAATTGTGAGATGAACCTTGTTATTTTGAGAAAATTTAAATATAGCTCACAATCGTGAAATATAACTCGCAATAACAGTCGCAAATGCATAACTTGCAAATCTGAGAAGAAATAAAATACCATATTTTTCGGACTATAAGTCGCACCTAAGTATAAGTTGCATTAGTCCAAAACTACGTCATGACAAGGAAAAAACATATATAAGTCGCACTGGACTATAAGTCACATTTATTTAGGACCAATAGAAAACATTACCGTCTACAGCCGCGAGAGGGCGCTCTATGTTTTCAGTGTTGACAACAGGAGCACTGAGCAGTGTAGAGTGCCCTCTCACGGCTGGAGATGGTAATGTTTTATCTTGGTTCGTTTCTCTCGGTTCATGTCAAATTGATTTTGATAAATAAGTCGCACCTGACTATAAGTCGCAGGACCAGCTAAACTATGAAAAAAGTGTGACTTTAGTCCGGAAAATACGGTAATACACTACAGTTACAATTAAAATTCACATACTTAACATCATAATGAATACACTTTTTAAAGTTTGTTTAGTAATATGAAAGTTACTCTCTTTAAGTACTCTTAAGTGACCTTTCATTTCATTTTAATATCATATTATCTTCAGTTTATATAGTTTATCTACAAGTACACCACATTATCTACAAGTACCAGTAGGGTCTGTAAGAAATCATATTGCAATATGCTAAAATTCACTCTGCACCCTTAGCAGATGCATAGCAACACCCTAGCAACCATCCACAACACCCTACTGTAGCTTTATGATGGTGAGTTTTGTACTTGCAACACCGCTTGTATTTTTTTAATGAAATGTTGAAATCTGACGGAAATCAAAACCAATCTAAGACAAAGGCTTGCACTTTGATGTTTCATATCTAATTTGTTTTTCAAAGAGGAAGTTCTGTCCTCCCAGTTCTGCTAGCTCATGCAAAGGTCACTGGCTAACGACTGTACAACTTCAATCCAAACACAAAGCAATACATCAGTGGGCAAGAGCAGAACGGATTCAATTTGATGTCATTAGCTGACCAAGATGAGAGAAGGAAATTTACCTTTAACAAGATTAATGGGCAATTACAGGGACATCCCATTCATTTCAGAAAGTTCAATGGTTTACAGTGACCTGAAATAGCATCAAAGATTCTGCTGAGATTCTGTCGTTTTATGGTCCTAGGAGGCGCTTTTTCACTGTTAACATGTCAGGTGTGAGCATAATTTGGTAATGCTGTCAGCTACTAAAAAGAGTATAGGTCTCTTAGCTCTAAGACATTTGATCATGTTTAAATAACAACATTTAGCAGATTTTGCTCCCAAACCATTTAATCAAACCTGTTTTCCTTTGTGTTATATATATATATATATATATAATCGGAAGCCATATCAATATTGAGTTTCACACCAACATGTCCCCCATCCAATACGGCTGTGCATTTGTCAAAATATCTGAAATACGACCCATCAAAACATATACTACAATTGCACCTCTATCCGCAACAGGGCAGCTTTGTACTTTGTACAGCTTTTTAATGCTTTATACCCGTTATACACTTTTTTTACCCTTTCTGCGTCATAATTCAAGATTCGTTTAACTCAGTTGGTAGAGCATCGCATTATATGATGATATGCAATCATGTGATCATGGGTTTAATGCCAGAGAGGGCACATGCTCATAAAATGTATATTCACTGTAAATCACGATTTTGCATGATTTCTTTGAGGGTAGGTGTGATCATTTGTACGAATTTGTATGAATTAGCTGCCTTAAATACATACGAATTGCCCTGAGATTGGGTTGGTCCATGTAAAAAGTCCACACATTGCATTTAAATAAGCACATATTTTGATTGGTAATGACAATCATTCTTCACGACAGACGCAACACTACACTGACATAAATTTTAGGCCCGCTTGAGGGCACTTAACATTTAAATGTAAATATATGTTATAATTAAGGTGATAGCACACACTACCTATAGGGCCGTTTTTTTTTTTAGAGGACAGTCTGGTTCACACTCAAGTATAATATTTTCATAATAAGTACTCTATGCTAAAGTCTACAATTTATCAGAAGGGTTTATCTGGCAAAAAACTATTGATCTTAATTAGGGTAATAAACCTAAGCTTAAACACTAGGCCATAAAAATGGATCCTTTTAATTTTTAGTTAAACATCTACTTTAAGTCTATGCTAACTATCATTCTTACGAAAAATAACCATGGTTTTATTATAGTAAAACTGTAGTATCCCATGTTTTTTTTTGGTGTGTTGACTACCATTTGTATAACCACAGATTTACTACAAATACCATGGTTAAATTATAATTAAATTAATAATTAAATTTAAATTATGGTTAATTTAGCAAAACCCTGGTTAATTTGTAGTTACCATGGTTTAACTATAGTAACCATGTTTTTTTGGTAGTAAAACCATGGTTATTTTTCGGAAGGGGTAGCAAATCTCACCCATGAAGAGTTAGCACACAGAGTTGTAATCTACTAACTTGTATTATACAGTCGAAGCTGCCTGGCCAGATAAATCAGATAATCTCAGAGGTTTGAAGATTGTGGCATTATGGCGGCAGGCAGAGGTTGTGGGCTAGTATGGTCAGTCTATATACCCTTGGGCTCAGGGATTGTGGATTAGTTGGATTTTCTGAGCGGATTTCAACAGGAGCAGCAGTGAGTCATCAATTCCTGTAGCCTTCTGAAGATCTGGGAGAGTTGGCGGCTCTTGGCTTTGCTTAATGCCTTACCTGATGGTGCCAGAAATGAGCTGTCCGACACTCATCTCTGACCTCTAAGGAGGAGTTAATAATGCTTATCCTCAAATGAATTTTTTCGGAGCAGCTTATTTATTTATTCGTTTATTTTTCAGATATTCAGAAGAATTATGAAAGAAAGAGTTTGCAACCCATGCTAGGTTCATAATATAACATATACTTTTTAGTGCAACAAGAAATTCAACTACTGGGATCCACTGGGAATTGATTAAATGGTAATAATGCCTAAGGTGTTGGAATATTGGGTTAAAATTGGTGTGTGTGTGTGTGTGTGTTGGGGGGGGGGTGTTAATAAGCAACTTTAATCAAATTCAGTTAACTTAATTAGCACAAGATCAGAAAAATTGATTTAAGAAAAATGTTGAGAATCCATTTTGATTGATCCACCTTGGTCTCCATTGACTTCCATAGTGTGGAGTGTTTGGTTATCAACATTTTGGTTATCAACAAAATGTCTGCTTCTGTGTTCATCAGAAGAAAGAAACTCAAACAGATCTGGAACAACATGAGGGCAAGTAAATGATGACAACATTTCCAATTTTGGGTGATCTGTCCCATGATATTCCTGCAGTGCTGTCCCAGAGATAATGCTGCTGACATTGTGTAGAACTGCTGAAACAAATCCCACTGGTCCTGGCTGCGTAGCGATAAATAAAGAATCTATTCTAAATGGGATGGATAAGAAGAGAGAGCATGTTCTCCTGGTGACAGAGTGGAAATGGAGAGGTGCAGCAAGCTCACAGCTTTATTAGGGAGCGCTGGAGATTGATTTCCTGTCAGGGTTGGGATGAGATGGATGGGGGTTTGGGTGATGGTGCTGGTGTGTGTCTACGGTAGCACCAGTGTCTGAGAACACTGGAACTCCAAAACTTAGCAGTTTCTTTGTAATGGACACATTAGTCTACAGCTCCTTATCCATATTTGATGAAGATCTCAGAGATAATTAAACACTTTGGCCGACCATCCTACCAGCTTTTGGCTTATTTCACACACAATAAACTGCGCAGGTCAAAGTCTCTCATACAATGGCAGGCCTTCACCTCCAATAGGAGCTTTAGATCTCACAGGGCTGAAACAAATGGATGGCACACATCTAAACCCTAACATGTTTAGGATCCATTTGCGTCTATTTGGCTCCCAGTGGTATTGATCTGCTCTATTTAATTTCTGCTTCTAATTAAGCTGCTTTTATAGAGCTTTCGCCATTATGTACTTACAAGAAAAGCCTATTAACGCTTACTCAAAATGTGCTGTATTACATTCAAGTTCATGTGAAATCAACTTCGACTAAAAAGTACATCCCTGTTGTTTTCTCACATCAAAATGCACCCTTTTTACAACAAAATACAACTGTTTTGGATTGTTTCCATTTGTGCTTGAGCTGTGCATACTTCTGTCCTGATTCAGACCAGATTACTTTTTCACTGGGGGAAGCAATATTATGGACAGAGGACTTCATTATGGATTTGTTTGGTACAAACATACAGCTTTTGGCTTCTCGTGATGTTAACTGATGGACTGGAGCGGCGTGAATTACTTGTGTATTTTATTTTATTTTTTTCGCAGCTGTTTGGACTCTCATTCTGACGGCACCCATTCACTGCAGAGCATCCATTGGGGAACAAGTGACGCAGTGATAGATTTCTCCAAATCTAATGAAGAAACAATCTCATCTACATCTTGGATGGCCTGAGGGTGAGCACATGTACAGCAAATTGTCATTTTCGGGTGAACAATGCCTTTAAACATCTTTAAATTAGGAGTTGCTAGACAAGCTACGATATCAAAACAGCCTCTCCTTCAAAACGAACTACCACATACAAGGTGTTTTATATTCGAACATGTTTAGCTAAGACTTCTCAGTTTCCTGACTAAATAACAGACCGTATGTGTGTGTGTGTGAGTGTGTGCATGTCCATGTGCGCTCTCAATGCTAATAAAAGTCCAGGATGTGGAAAAGGTCCCGCTGTAGACCCCGCTCCTCCACATGTTTTACAAGGGGACTTGGAATGTGATGTGGGCCCACTGCAGCCCTCAGATGCTTTTAACAGTGGGGCCGCAGTCAGAGCCACAATCCCGCAGGCCAATAGGGAAGTGAGGAACAGGCAGCTGTAAGTTCTTACAGGCTACGCTTGAGTAAGTGCAGAAAGAGTAGCTGAGAGGTGACTGCAAAAAACAGGGTTAAGTCTGCAGTATATTTCTTCAGTAGACTCCGTGGGCCCACACCACATGCAAAACACAAAGAGAGCATTCCCCATCCAGCCGCAGTACATCAAGCCCCAGTTTCAGATTAGATCTCAGACACTTCAGAATCCGTCATTAATGCAAAATGAAACTATGATGCTCTGAAGCGAGTAATTGGATGAAACTTTAAAGCACATTTTAGAGCTTTCAGGCCTGACTTCATTTTATGGTAAAGATTATCAATGGAAGGAGGAAGCCGTGCTAATTTATACCTTTGAAAGACAGTCCTCTTTACTGATAAAAAAGTGTATTAAAACATAGCCTTTCTCAGTGCTTAAAAAAGTGAGACTTTTCCTTAAGTTTCAAGATAGTAGCTGGATGGAAAGAGGTCTTTGCATTAAACGGTGTCATCCAACCATTATATAATCTATTTCCATGGAAATGTCTTTTTATTTAGTTGAAGTCAGTGCTCTGAGTTAATACCTGCGTGACTGGTGCTTAATCGAATAGCTTTTTAAAGGCACTCTGAGCGCGCTGACCTGAAAACAACATACTACCTGATTTCAAACTGTGAACAGAGATTTGAAGATGTTACAAATGATATAATATAATATAATATAATATAATATAATATAATATAATATAATAGATTGTTTTAAATTATTAATCATTACATAATACATATTAACCATAATGACAGGTGGCTTAGATATACTATATTATTGTACAACATATAATAATAATAATAATAGTAATAGTAATAATAATAATAATAATAATAATTATTATTATTATTATTATTATTATTATTATTATTATTATTATTATTAATAATAATAATAACAATAATATTAAATTATATTTATTTTAAATAATTTTTTGTAAGGTCAAACTGTATGGCTTAAGGATATATTGTATCAAATATATATTATATTATATTATATTATATTATATTATATTATATTATATTATATTATATTATATTATATTATATTATATTATATTATTGCATGGCTCTGTTGAATACTTATTTCTGATTGGTCGGTTGCGACATTCTGTGGTCTGTTATCCGTCAATAACCACCAGTAAAAGCTAATAACACAGGCTCATCAGGTTAACTGAAGTCGGCGCTGTAGGCTACTCTTGATAGGAACATGTTCACTTTGTGGATGCTTTGCGTTTGTTTAGCAAATAAAATATTTAAACTCAGTTCAGTATTAGATGTAGGCTGCTGCCATTTTGCTACGATTGTTTTTTTTACACTATAATGAATTACAAGATAACGAACAAACTGGTAGGATTTAAAAACAGTTTAATTTTAAATCAATATCTTTTATCGCCATAATTATTTCTGTGGTGAAATGTTGAGTAATAAGTGGTGTGACTGTGTGTACTCATGTGGCAGGCTCCTGATCACCCTGCCGTGGGTTATTCTGCGATAACAACCAGCTGGGTGTACATTATCCCGTTCCAGTATATACTGATGAATTGAACGAGTTACAGCGTTGTTTTCTGTGTTGACGAGATGTTTCCGGCAGCCCGGCTTGACCTTCGCTCTGAGGTTCTTTACACACAGTCGAGTCCACGTTATAAAGCAGGAGTGTGTTCTCCAGTGTAATGTTGATTTACTGACGGATGGTGCAGTGCTGCCGCGCAGGACCTCTTGATTCAGAAGAATAAAACTGTCCATTTTCTCTACTTATATTCTGGTGTTCATAATGCTCGTGTAACGGGATCCTAGACCATAAATGAGCGAGTCGAGCGGCTGTTTAACAGAGCCTCAACCCATAATCTCTGCACACGGGAAATGATGTGCTTAAACCGGTACGTTATTAATCAAAGGCAGACGAGAGGAGACTGCCAGTCCCTTCAGGGAGAACGGAGAGCACAATTGGTAGCATTTAGTCTGCTGTGATGCTGCTAACTGCTAGAGGTGTGCATTATGGGATATCTCCCTTTAGCGTTTCCTTGTTAATGAATTGCGAAATATTCCCATCAGCAAATAAAGCAGAACCTAGGTGTTTGTTTTCTTCAGCAGGAGGGAATGGAAGTCAGTCCATCAGTCTTGGAGAGAACAGGGAAGCTGTGAGGACACGGGCCTGACCTTTTATCCTGCGTCGGGCGGCTCATCTGTCTTGCATGCTGGCAGGGTGAGGTGTGTGTGTGTGTGTGTGTGTGTGGAGAACAATCCCATCTTCTCTGTGAGAGACCAGAAACAGTCGCTCTCTCATGCATCATGTTCTCGTTTGTCCTGCTGCCCCAGAGATCAATGAATATGCATGAAAAACGGCTTTCATTTACAGACGTTTACTGTCTTACTGTAACCTCTGAACACAGAAAACAGAAGTGCAGTTTAACATTTTTATACAATAATGCAACACTGTCAACTTAGGAATAAAGGAAATACATAAGCAGACAAACAAACACTTTTAAGAGAAGTTTAAGTTTTCTTTGATTTTACTTTCCTGAAATAAATCCCAGCTGTCTTTATATAATTATTATTAATTGATGAATGGAAATTAGTGTTTTTCTGCTTAGATTTAATATTTAAATGCAACATTTTGAGCAAGATAATGTGATAATGCACCCTGCTGACTTCCTTAATGTCTAGGTTGATTATGAATGTTTCATCATATTTAATAACTTGCTTTTCACAATCCATTCAGTTCCTGCTAAATCAAATCAAAATACAATTCAATTCTACAAACAAACAAACAATAAATAACTAAATAAGTCAACAAATGCATATTATATGGAGTTTATATTATGTACATTTATATTACATTTAGTTATAATTTACATTTATATTATATTTTATTTCATATGCGTATGTAAATAAAATAATTGAATGTCATGTTCCATATTATTATTATTATTATTACTACTATTACTATTACTATTATTATTATCTGCATTAGTCATTTTATTTTAAATCCATGTTTTTGTTTTTGTTTATATATATATATATATATATATATATATATATATATACATATATATACCCTGGACTTTTTAAAGCACATACACATGCACACACACACACACACAGTACACACACACACACACACACACACACACACACACACACATGCATACATATAATACACAGTATTAATTGATCCATACTTAAAGGGGGGGGGGTGAAATGCTGGTTTTCACTCAATATCATGTTAATCTTGAGTACATATAGAGTAGTACTGCATCCTTCATAACTCCAAAAAGTCTTTAGTTTTATTATATTCATAAGAGAAAGATAGTCTGTACCGATTTTCCCCGGAAAAACACGACCGGCTGGAGGCGTGACGTGTGGGCGGAGCTAAAGAATCACGAGCGCGAGTAAGCTTTTGCGTTAAGAGCGTTTGGAAGCTGTGACATTACCGTGAGGAAAAAAACCATCATCCAAAACAAACCATGGCTAACAGTAATATTCAGCGTATATTTATGATCCAGAATCAGATCCAGAGGCTGAAATTTAACAAGAGCAGCATCAGCAACGACGTCTCTATGTGGTATGTACTGAAACTGTATATATTTGCTTAGTGGTTTTGGAAAATGACTAAGTTACACTTTATGTCTTCTTTTTTTTTTTTTTTTTTACGCTGTAACGTTACATGTGGAAAGTGCAGTTTGATGACAACATCGCATGTTGTTTACTTGATGTGCTTACACGTCGATAACTAAGTTAACAACACAGAGATATTTGAAGCAGTTTTACTCACCGCCTGCGGTTCCAACACACGATCGTGACCCTTTTTCGTTGGGACTGCATTATCCTTAAGAAATAAAGGATGTTCAAATCCGTCGTCAAACTGGGCTTGTTTGTAAAACAAGCATCTTCGAAATGCAGGGAACAAACACAAACACTTGCACAACTCCGTTGATGCTCTGTAAAAATAAACTCCATCCACTGGTCCCTTAATGCTGTTTCTCTTTTGGTAATCTGTGCAGAGTTGTCTTGCCCTGGCAACCAAAAACACACTTCTTTTGTGACATTTCGCGACGCTCTCGCTCTGATCAGTGAAGTCTGTTGTGCTCTCAGTGCTCTGCTATACAGGAGTGTGCGCTCTTCCGGCAGAAGTGTCTCAGGACCCATAAAAGGAAATTCCGCTCCATCTAACGTCACACAGAGCCATACTCGAAAAAAAAATTTCCGAAACTTGTGACAAACCGGAAGGAGTATTTTGGAACAGAAATACTCCTTCAAACGTACAACTTAATTTTTGAAACTTTGTCCATGTTTAGCATGGGAATCCAACTCTTTAACAGTGTAAAAAAACTCAGTATGCATGAAATAGCATTTCACCCGCCCGCCCCCCCCCCCCCCCCCTAATGCTTACATGAAAATAGTAACACATTCTATAAAATTGTAATAATTGTAATATATGACATATATTCTACTTGACCACAGTAATAGAATCACTTCAGTGTTGTTGAGAAAAGCTGTATCTCAGACAGCAGTGACTGGTGGATCTGAACATCTCCTGATATCATATGATAATATGATGATATGAAGAAGACGAGCAGTGCTCCTCTAGTATGACGGCCCAGAACCAGACCAGACAAGTTATTCACACAGGCAGCGTTCAGAGGCCTACATTCATCTCAGCTCTTGCTTATTGTGTTTCAGCACTTCATCAATCACACACACAGCTCATGGGCCGTGTTTACTAAATATTCAGCCTTCAGGAGATGGATATTACCATAAAGTGTTCCTGTCAAGACAGTGTATTTCATTAATAACACATTTTGCAATAAATTACAACAAAAGTATTTAGAAAGTTAATGTGGTAAAATCCATTCTGCAATGTCTTTTTTTCTTCTTTTTCTTCTTCTTGGCTTTCTGTAGTTTTTTTCACACCAGCCAACATCCCGACATCGTCAAATGAATCTGATGAATCTGCTGCTGTAAATCGCTTCAGAAGCTTTCATGGTCCCATTAGACTTCCCAAACGGGACGGCCTGTACATTGTCACTGATTTCTAAACCACCCTAGTCATTCAGCAAGCACTAATATTCAAGGATTGAGCTCAAATGACTGCACTGATTGCAGAAACCACAACGCTGCTGTACCTGGGATTTGACTGTGACCTTGTTGACTGCGATCTGGATCAGCCGCTTCAGTCAGGGCTGGCTAGAGATAGCGAGATGCCAGTACCTGCAAAATAAAATCCACTGTAAGACCGAATGAGAGTAATGGCTAGAAGAGTGGTGAAGCACAGATTAATGCATTTTATTGTTAGATTTTGCTGATTGTTTCTGTAATGCATGCTGTATGTAATGTGCTGTATGTGGGGCAGGTTGTCAGAAATGACATCTGAGAATGTTTTTGTTTTGAATGTTATTATCATATTTTCGTTATAATGTGAAATGCATTCTGACAAATGAACTATATATTGAAGACATGCATGCTTTCAATGATGGTAAATTTATTTGACTGAAAGATAATTATATATCATAAGCAATGTAAATGTAAAATAACTGCAATGTGAAATAACTTTTCTATTTAAATATAAGATAAAATGCAAATTATTTATGTTATGCACAGCTATATTTTCAGCATCATTACTTCATTAATACTAATATGCTGATTTGCTGCTCAAGAAACATTTATTATGATTATGACTACTACTACTAATAAAAACAGTTGAAGGAAGAAAACAGTTGCTTAATATGTATGTAGGTATGATGATGGATTTTTTTCAGGATTTTTTATTATTATTATTATTATAATTTTTTTTTTTTTTTTAGCAATGGACTTTAAAAAAAAAATATATATATATATATATATATATATATATATATATATATATATATTGTGTGTGTGTGTGTGTGTGTGTGTGTGTGTGTGTAATGTTAAAATATCTTTATAGTTCCTTTCAATCAATTTAACCCATCCTTGCTGAATAAAAATCTTAATTTCTTTAAAAAAATAAATTAATAAAAATCGTATAGACTTCTACATTTTTGAATGATCTAATATAATATTATTACAATTTTGTCAGCCACATGGTTTGACATTTACTGTATGTTGCAGTCTAATATTTGTGCCATTTTTAGATTATTATTATTATTATTATTAATATTATGTTTTTCATAATTTTTGTACTGTTAATATTTAGTTTAAAAGCCCCATAGAGTTTAACATCATGTTTTACTAAAGTGTGCTAATTTATTTATTTATTTGTTTGTTTGTTTGTTAATTTTGTTTATTTATTTATTTTCTGTTTTGTGTCTATATATATATATTATTACTTAAATACATTTTGTTTGAAAGACCATTATTAAATTACTGACTTAAGTTTTTTTTTTTTTTTTTTCAATAAATAAATAACTGAATAATATAACTCAAAACAGTTTTAAGTTATTAAAATGTTGAATTCCCTCACTCATGCATGCTGAACTATTCTTAAGTAATCCTTCTTCATCACACAAACGCTTTTATTTAGTTATGACCTGTATACAAGCCAAACCCTCCAACCTGATCTGTGCAGCGTGGGGAAAATAAATGCCCTGCTAAACCCACAGGATGGACTGATGATGTGTCCCACGAGTGAAAGCGGGTCACGTATGTGTGTGTGGTTTTTGCATGAATGCTCTTCAGTCAGAATACTAGCGTGTATAAATGAGATGACCACGAGCAATGCTTTAATGCCAGTGACACTTACATGAACAAACGAATTAAAAATGGCACTTCATGTCAAAAAACATAGTAGACATTTTCAATATTGATTTCATGCACGTGTTCATAAAAATGTATCATAATTTAGCATGATTTCTGTAAGAGGGAGGTTTAGGGGTGGGGTTAGGTGTGGTCATTCGAACGAATAAGCCACCTTGTAAAAGATGTACAAATTACTGTAAGATTGGTGTAAAAAGTCCATTTTGATTGGTAATGACAGTTATACATAATTTCATGACAACAGATGCAACACGATACTGTCATTATTTCTATGCCCGCTAGAATGCTTAAAGGTGCCATCTGTAATGTTTGGCAAAAAAATCAAGTCATACTCCACTCATACTCCACTCATACTCCAAGTCATACTCCACTCCACATGAATCGGTCTACTCTAGAGTAACAAACGAGAAACGGCATAGTCTTGCCAAGTCTGTGGTGGTTGTTTTTCATGTCTGCGGGTCGCAGCGACCCCAATACAAATAACGTGATCTTTAGCCCCTAAAATGCGAATTATACCAAGGCAACCCTGCTAAAAAACGTATATTCTAACCCCGGGAAGCAATGTTTTATCGGGGAACCTTCTGGAAGCGGGATTGGGCTAGTTTTGAGAAGCAACTGGGCAGGATTTGTTGTGAAAACCTGGCAATCCTGATCTGAACACACGTGCTGGAGATATACTCCTAATTACAGGAGCGTCTTTACTGATGAGATGTACATGAGTAAAGACATGCACAGCCCTATATAATAAAATGGGTAACGTTAAGTTATAGCTAGCTAATTATCAAACGCAGCTACGGTTAGCCAACGCTAACATTGCTGGGGAAGTTGTGGCCTAATGGTTAGAGGGTTGGACTCCCAATCGAAGGGTTGTGGGTTCTAGTCTTGGGCCGGACGGAATTGTGGGTGGGGTGCATGAACAGCTCTCTCTCCATCTTCAATACCACGACTTAGGTGCCCTTGAGCAAGGCATCGAACCCCCAACTGCTCCCCGGGCGCCGCAGCATAAATGGCTGCCCACTGCTCCGGGTGTGTGCTCACAGTGTGTGTGTGTGTGTGCTCACTGCTCTGTGTGTGTGCATTTCGGATGGGTTAAATGCAGAGCACAAATTCTGAGTATGGGTCACCATACTTGGCTGAATGTCACTTCACTTCACTTTCTTTTTCACTTTCATTAGCACGTTTATCGAACAGCCTTCGATACATTTCTATGTTATAACTTCCCGAAAACAAATACACAAACATATAAAACAAACTTCTAGCGAAATACTAACAGCATCTAACTTACCAATCCAAAAGAAATGTTGCAAGATCGGAGTCGAACCTCATTTCTTTCAGGTCCATCAGTTGTCTCCAGTGATTAAAAGCAGTGCCAATGTTTACTCTTGATTTGTGTTTCCGAGCGCGGTTGTTTCCCTGTAGCGGGTGACACTCTCTTCCATGAACTGAAATGAACTAGTGGGCTGTACTTTCCACATGATTGACATCAGGTTCAGGCACGCCCAGAAGCCGTGCGAGTTATTCGTGTATTGCAGGTTGGCTGGTGGTTATGTTGCCCGCATACCGCCTCCCATGGCAGAAACTGGTATTACGACACCTGTCGGGCCGGGGCTAGTAATGCTAATGCTAATTAAGGTTGATATCTCTGCAGCACTATAACTTGACATTTTTTTAATGATATCATCTCCCTTATTTCTTCTCATTCTTTTGATGCGTGTAGGTCATGTTATGGATATTTTTACCTAAATTTTTGCATATGGCACCTTTAAGACTAAAATAACTTTAAAATAACTTTTTTGTTTGTTTTTTTATAACTTTCAAATGTAAATATAGGTCGTAATAAGGTGCTTGCACAAACTACCTACAGTATATGGTCGTTTTTTGTTGGAGGACAGGCTCTGTGTTCCTTTTGTTGTAGTTATTTAATATGTATGAGCACATATACTGAAGACTAAGACCCTTCCAGGTGTGTTTAGGCCGCAGATTGAACACACACCTGTTCTTATAATCTCACCAGTTAACATTCACACTCAGCTTGTATCCGGTTTCACCAGAACTTGTGATTCTTGTGGCTGCGTAAAGTGTGTGCCAATGTCCAATCTCTTTATCTGAGAAACCTGAGATGGATCCTGATTCGCATGCTACAGCTGAGCTCAAAAACACCCACAGGGCTGAATTCAATGCTGGTGGAGGGATATTTAAGGGAGGATTTTGGAGTCAATATTATATATGCATTTATGCCTAAATCCTAGGTAGTTACAGTGTAATTACAGTCAAATTTCATAGAATTGGGATCATCAACAGCATATTTGTAATGTTTTTGTACTTGTTTTTTGACCCATTGTTTAGGTCAAATCAAGCGTATTTATTTTAGCACATTAAAAAGAAATACTAATTCCAAAACATTTGTTTCAACATATAATTACATATCATTTACAAACAAATGAAAATATAAGATAGATTAAATGTATTATAATAATTATAAAAAAGTTTGCTTGTGCTTCAATATGTTAGTCAACGCATCGAAATAAGTGCACATCTTTAAAACATGACAAAAGATTACAAAAAGTATTTAAAATGAACATTAAGGTAAAACTTAATTTGACATTATTACAAAGTGTACTTTTTAAAAGTCCACTTAAGTGTGTTGAAATAAAAGTCATGAAAGTGCCTAGCCTCATTTATTATTATTATTTTTATTATTATAAATTCTCTACAAGTGCACATTCAATCCAATTAAGTTATTCTTCTTGTTCTGGGAGATTGGTGTGTAAGTTATGTCATACCCCCTTCCTTAAAATTCTGTGTGCTAGAGATAACGAGTAACCTCTTAATTAATTCAGCTAAAGCAGGAATGATGCCATATACAGCAGACAGTGAGGTGTCTGGAAATGACATCTCGACTGGATCTCCCGCACTTATTGTGTCTTGTAAAGAAGAAGAAACTTGAACCCCTGAATTATTTGTGTTCACCTTCCAGGAGAAGCACGACTACATTTGTGAAGGCGACAAGATGGAGAAGCCATGGAATTCATGAAGGAGCCGTGTGAATGATGCAAGAGTAATGCCATGTCACTGCTAATACAGGAAGAGGAAAGACGTGACTGTGTGGAGCAGCTCCCTGAAGCACTGTGAATGACTGTTGGCAGATGGGCTACATGACTGGGCCAGACTGGGCCAGATGCATTGGGAACAGGAAGACCCAGCAAGCCGGGTTTTAGATTTGAGATCACTTGATGCATCAGTCAGTGTCCTGAAAAAATGTTAATCACCGTCTGGACCAGTGCTATAAATGTTTATATGAGAGGTGAGTATATTTAGCGTGATCTTGAGATGAACTTCTGCTATGAATTCTCGCTCTGAATATCTGTTTCCTTTGTTATCCAGACAGAATCTACATTCATGTGAAGCAGGGGCTTATGGGATATAACATTGGAAACTTTATATGATACTGATATCAGGGATATTTACAAAGGTTATCCTTTTGTATTTATGTTGGCTAAAGCTTGAACAATCAGCTGTGGAACAAAGCCTGCATTTGGGCTCGTTTGATTGAACAGATAATCTTGACACCACAGTGGCGTTATCTGATACATACGGTGCCTTTATGCCACATGCATTCACACTAGGGCAAGGTGTCCTTTAAAAGAGTTGCCATTGAAAACTGGGCAATGCTTTACATTACAGTAATTATAGTCAACATACTATAAAAAATATTATTATTTCATTGTAATAACAATGTAACGACACGTTAATAACATAGTTTCACTTTTAACACTAATAATTTAAAGCAAGACCACAAACTGTTTATTTAATATTCAAAATCACTTATTAAGCACATGTTTGGTTAGATTAATGACAAAAGGCTAACCAGATAATGGTGGCTCCAGTTGCGCGGCTTCTTGTGCATGTGGGATATCTTTAATGGAGATGTATGTGCAGTGATGTGTGACTCTCTTGTTGGCTGGTCGGTTTCATGAGCAAAGTCAGAGAGACAGAGATAAGAGAAGCTGAGAGAAGCACAACAGCATGACCTCACTATTAGAGATAAGAGTGCAGGGAAAGAGCCAGAAGAGCTGCACTGCTGACAGACATCAGGCAAACGCTTCACCTCTCCCAAAACAAGCTATACATTGGTTTTCCACTACTTTAGCAATAAAGGCAGAAATATCATATTTCAAGAAATGTTACATAAACTATCATCTGAACAAAGAAATAGCACAGTAATAGACAGTATCAAACAGAGCCACATCCAACAAAATAAAACCAGTGTCATATTTTTGACTCAATCCTTTTAACACTTGTTCAATTCATTGTATGTAAAATGTTTATTCATTTAATTTCAGTTTAGGGAACATATATTCACTATTAACTAGGAGTTTTCCCTCAATAAACTCCTAATTGTCACTTTCTGCTGGTGTGGCCATCAGATGTCATTGTGTGTTTTGTTGAGCACATGGCTTGTTGTTTGTTGATGGTGCCATGTGCTCACCTGTCTATTTTCTGACCCTGCCCTTCTTGGTATCTCATCATTGTTTTAGTTACGCCACCTGTGTCTCCCTTGTTACCCTGCTTGTTTGTCTTCCTATTTATTCTCCTTTTGTCTGCTGCCTTGGGCTCCTTTGTTGTTTTAAGTCAGTTAGATTTGTTGTGTGTGTGGTATGTTCATCTTGCCTTGCCTTGCTGTGCTGTGCCCTGCCCTGGCTTGCCTGCCTGTTTCTCCACCTGGGGGTAGATTTTGTTGTTTATTATAATTATTATTTTCATTAATGAAGAGCCCAGACTTCCTGCATTTGAGTCCTCACCTCAACCTCTCCAGTTTCCTGACAGAACGAACCAGCCACAATGAGGACTCAGCGGAAGAATGGTTAACATTATCAACCAGCCTCCACTCTCTCCAGCCACCACTTCCAGTGCATACTCCAAAGACCCTGAGCTCCCTCCATCAAAAGGGGACCGATGTGATGGAGTTCGCCCTGGAGTTTAGTGCAGCTGCAGAGGGACAGGGATTCAATTATGCTGCTATCAAGGACCTTCTGAATTATGTCTTTGATGAGCCACTCAATTGGTGGAGGATGAGAGAGCTGGATCACCTGATGTGTGTGGGGTTTGTCAACTTCCTAGCTTTCAGGGGAACCCTCCTGCCAAAGAAGCTGTAGCGCCCCAAGTGGTGGCCAAGGAGGCTGTAGCGCCCCCAGAGGTGGCCATTGATACCTTGCACCTTGCTCTCGTATGCAAGGAGAAGGTGGAAGAGGAAGGCTTCCTCTGTCCTACATGGCCTGGATGCCATCCCAGTTTTGCCCAAGGACCGTGCCCTGTCGGCGCGACCCAAGCTCCTTGTTGCCGTTATGAAGGCCATCACAGAGCAGCCCATTCTCACTGCTGCTGCCAAGAAGGTTGCCGTTGAGTAGCCCGCTCTCTCTATCTCTGCCATAGAGTCCATTACAGAGCCGCCCGATTTCACTGCTGCTGCTGCTGTCGCCTTTCACTTCATGGCTGTTCTGCTGGCATGGGCCTGTTCATAGTTTGCTTTGGCCTCCCAGAAGCCTTCAGAGTCCACTCCAGAACCTGCTCCAGTCCAGGAGCCGTCAGAGTCCTCTCCAGAGCCTGCTCCAGTCCAGGACCTCTTGGAGTCTACTCAAGAAACTTATTCAGTCCAGGAGCCGCCAGAGTCCTCTAAAGATCCTGCTCCAGTCCAGGACCTCTTGGAGTCTACTCAAGAAACTTATTCAGTCCAGGAGCCGCCAGGGTCCTCTCAAGAGCCTGCTCCAGTCCAGGACCTCTTGGAGTCTACTCAAGAAACTTATTCAGTCCAGGAGCCGTCAGGGTCCTCTCCAGAGCCTGCTCCAGTCCAGGACCTCTTGGAGTCTACTCAAGAAACTTATTCAGTCCAGGAGCCGTCAGAGTCCTCTCAAGAGCCTGCTCCAGTCCAGGACCTCTTGGAGTCTACTCAAGAAACTTATTCAGTCCAGGAGCCGTCAGAGTCCTCTCCAGAGCCTGCTCCAGTCCAGGACCTCTTGGAGTCTACTCAAGAAACGTATTCAGTCCAGGAGCCGTCAGAGTCCTCTTCAGAGCCTGCTCCAGTCCAGGACCTCTTGGAGTCTACTCAAGAAACGTATTCAGTCCAGGAGCCGTCAGAGTCCTCTCCAGAGCCTGCTCCAGTCCAGGACCTCTTGGAGTCTACTCAAGAAACGTATTCAGTCCAGGAGCCGTCAGAGTCCTCTCCAGAGCCTGCTGCAGTCCAGGACCTCTTGGAGTCTACTCAAGAAACGTATTCAGTCCAGGAGCCGTCAGAGTCCTCTCCAGAGCCTGCTCCAGTCCAGGACCTCTTGGAGTCTACTCAAGAAACGTATTCAGTCCAGGAGCCGTCAGAGTCCTCTCCAGAGCCTGCTCCAGTCCAGGACCTCTTGGAGTCTACTCAAGAAACTTATTCAGTCCAGTAGCCTTCAGAGTCCTCTCCAGAGCCTGCTCCAGTCCAGGACCTCTTGGAGTCCACTCAAGAAACTTCTCCAGTCCAGGAGCCTCCAGAGTCCACCCCAGAGCCTACTCTGGACTGTGGATCTGCTCAGCAGAGATGGTCAGGAGCTCTGCCTGTGCTGCGGTGATGGTTATGCCACATGGGCCTGGCCCACCATCTGATCTGCCTTCGGTCCACCTCCCTCCTGTACTTTTTTGTTTTAAAGCATTCATATGTGCTTTGTAAGAATTAATAAACAGCCAGTTTGCTAGTAATATGCATACCAATAAGCAGCTAGTTAATAGTGAGAATTGGTCCTTAGAATAAAGAGTTACCACGTTATTTTATTTGTGTGCCCCAGATTTGGGCACAACATATTGTAAATACACATTTCCCCCTCAAACTAACAAGCAATTAAATAAATAAATTAAAATAAATGATTAAAATAAAACAAAATATAATTTAAATAAAATAGTAAATACTGTAAATTAATTTTGGTCTCAGACTAAATAGGCCCAACTGATTTAAACTTAATTAAAAATGTTAAGTAAGTAAATTTAAAGCATCTATATGTAAATCATATATATATGATATCATGATAATTTTTATGTAATATAATATTAATTTGTAATAATGTTATAGTTTATAATTGTATAATAATACATAAAATAATATATATAGGCAGCCTATAAACAAATATACTTAATGTGGTAACAATGGAAACTCGTTTCTACCATGGTAAATAAATAAACAAATTCTGAGATATAAAATTACATCTGTGAGAAGTCAGAATTTTACAATTAAAGCTCACAATTATCTTTTTATGTTTTATTCCATCGTGGAAAAAAAATAAAAATAAAAAATAAACAGAAATGCTAGCTGAAAAATGAGAATTAAGAGTTTTAAAAGTCCAAATTGCCAGAAAGAGTTTATAAAGATTTCATGAAAAGACAGAAAGAAATTATTTGTTAATGACTCCAATTTTTTTTGTGTGACTTTGCGTCTCTGTATAATATAATTTATGTGCTTTTATCACATTTTATGCTTTTATCGAAACAACAAAAACTATAAAATAATAAATAATAAAATAAAGCAGCCAGAGGGACCTTTATCTACAGATTGTACTACAGTGTATTGTAGATCGAGAAAATGGAGATATGTCAAGGTTGTACATGACTTGAGCCGCATTCCACTTTGAACAAAATAGTTTAATGCTTACTGAAAACCAACAGTCAATGCTTATCAGTAAAGGCGGCCGTACACGGTACGGTTCTGAAGATTGGAACTTCATGAGCTCTCGCACATGTCACAATTGAGGTTATCTGAAAATCATATGTGAGCAGTAACACACGACTCTGATCGAACCATTACGTTCCGCGCCATTCATGAAAATATGGATTCTGAGGACAAACAAAATAGTTTTCTTTGTGGAAGCTATGGCTTGTGACATCCAAAAAAAAAAGGCATGGCAAAGAAAATGGCTGAAAAGCACAAACAATTCGAGGTGAGAAGGCAATTTCTACATTTCTAGTTGTTTTGCCGGATATACAACAGGTATGTTCATTCATAAAGCTGAACGGCAAATTTGCAACAATTCGAAATAACAAATAAAAGATAGAGCTGTACATTTATCTAAAATTACTATATAGACTATTTATATATGTAATATGTGGGTTTTATCATCTTCTTATTGGTCAACTTCAGAAATCTTCAGAAACTTCAGCAAAAATTGCACCATGTACGCCTGCCTTAACATACAAATATATGAATCAATATGCATCACCGGCGAGTACTCTTGAAAATTTGAAATGCATTAAAGGGCAAGGATTCAGTAGATTGTCATTTTAAAGGATTCATAGGCAGTTCCACCCTAAAAGACATCAATTAGTAAATCCATTTATATTTAAAGTAGCGTCTCTGGGTTATTTTCATGCTTGTCCGCAGGTAGCTGGAACCTGATGGAGTCTCAGGGTTTCAGATAAGCAGGTTAAGCTTTAAAACTGCAGGGCAGAGAAATACAGGCAACAGGGGTTTAATCAGAAAGTGAAGAACGGTGAGCATTACCTGGATGTTGAAGGCTTTGACATAAAAAAAGAGTATTTAGACACCTGAGACACTATTTATTACAATCCATTGTTGTGGATGAAGAAAAGTGCATTTGAAAGTAATTTCACGGCAACTACACTATTTAACCCTATTATTTTCTTCTATAATTCTTGACAACTTTGAAAACGTCCCTGTGTTTCGGTGAGGTTTTAGCAAACGAAAAAGTTAATAGATGGTTGTGACCTTTCTTAAAGGGATAGTTCACACACAAAAAAAAAAAAAATGAAATCGTTGTATGATCTGCTTAAGTGCCACTGACGGTTATATTTAGGGGTATAAAAAATATACATTTTAGTAAGTATACATCGTTTAAATTTATTTGAAATCACCATCTCGTAAAATCATTGTTTTCTGGTAAGATTGGGTTGGGTTCAGTAATCATCATTTATTCACCCGTTTCGTCACTTACAACTTACTCTCTTCAAAGAAACACAAAAGGAAAAGATTTTAAAGAATGCACTCATTTGTTTGTTTACAATACATTTACGATAAATCCGAACTAGAGCTTTCAAGTTGAAAAAGGACAGAAAATGACAATGAAAGCAGTTCTTAAGATTTTTTGCTCTATTACATGTTTTCTGAAGATATACAATACTTTGAGTAAAGTTGCGGTCTCATTAGCAGAACTTTCAGCTAAATTGTCAGCAATTTACAAAACAAAGCTCACACTTTCTTAATAAGCAGCTTTCTGTTTGTAAACACAGTGAATTCACATGACCAATTTTAACCGGTTGCGAAATCTGCATGAGGGAAATTTTATACACTCACACAAAATTCCCGAGCACAGATTCATACAGAAATTATTGGATTTGCCTGCAAAGATTTTCCAAAACCACAGTAAATGTGGCCGCAACTTAAAGAAGAGTCTGATTCTGAAAATAATCGTTCTTTTAAGTCTGATCTTTTCAATGAATCAAGTTTTCATTCATTGTAAATTCATGGAAACAAGTTCATATGAGTTTGAAATGATATAAGGGTATGCGAGTGACAGAATTTTCATTTTCGAGTGAACTATTCCTTGAATGTGTGAGTGGAGTTTCAGCGAGAACACTGATTTTT
Organism: Carassius gibelio; assembly: GCF_023724105.1. NCBI lineage: Eukaryota > Metazoa > Chordata > Actinopteri > Cypriniformes > Cyprinidae > Carassius > Carassius gibelio. The sequence goes on from NC_068392.1 coordinate 19,254,478, forward strand.
TATGCTTTTATCTTGTATCTTCCCCTGACTTCCTAAACCCGACATTGTCTTTGGATGCTTTGTCACAGTCGGAGGATTTTCTGCTTTTGATTTTTCCTCAAGAGAAGTTCAAGGTCCTGAAGCACTTTCCAGCAAAACCCACACTCTGGTATCGCCTCGAATAGGAATTTCCTTTTTGTTCTTTCGTCCATGGATCTTAAGAACAGTCCTCCACTCTGGCATGTCCTATCCTCTTAGTGCTGCATTTGATTACATTCTAACAAATACTGCCCTCTTTGTCTATGCCCCGGTTGCCCCTCTCGTCTATTTTGTCTACACATTTCACATGGTATAATCCCGGAAGTTGACCAAAATGGCAAAAGCCGGGTCCTTCATGACATCATCCCTCAGGAATTGATATCACTTTTTGGGCGGGAAAACAACAGCACAAACAGCAGTAAATATTAGCCATGGATTAAAAATCTCACTCCCTCACTGTGCGACGGTTAACATTATCAGGACATCTTTTATAAGTGACTCAGTCGCACCCTCCCTCCGGTTCTTCTTTCTCATCTCATTTCTCTAAACCCAGTGTCTGGCCAAGCATGGTGCCTGCCTCCCGCGCCGCAGACGACATGGCTGCTCCACAGCGATTATGCTAAATGAGGCACGCATTGTTATCTCTGAATTACAAGTAGAACTCCTCATTCCCTGTTAAAACAAACCAGAATCTGCTCCAGCATCCAAACAAATGTTGCGTGTCACTGCACAATTATATATACATTATTTATCTATTTATTTTCTTTTCAGTGTGTTTAAAATTACCTCACTGCGGTTCCATTCACAGACTGGTACAAAGACTTTAATAGATTTTCTTTTTCTCCTTGACACACTCTCGCCCCGTTTGGAGCACCATACAACTGGAAGCTTAATTTAAGAAAAATTGATTCGCAGCATATCATAATTTGCCCTGCCACTGAAGCGAGCGTTTCTGCAGCGCAGGCAGTGGCAATATTACAAATCATCGGAGCACATTGGAGCCGGATCAATATGGAGTCCCGCAGTCAATCTTGTTTATTACTCCTTCACAATTTGAGCATTGAGACTGGCAGAGCAGTAGAAGATGAACTTCTAAGAGCAGCGGAGCGAGTGCCATAGATCAGTGCGGAGAACAGCGAAAGAGGAAACATTCACATATCTTCATAGCTTTGTTCGAATTGTCCAGATACTTTTTATTTTTATTTTATCTGTTTATTTATTTATTTGCAAACTGACTTATCTTGTAGGGTCTTGTTGGAAGGAATATCATGGATCTATGAAGGTTTGTTATGATTTGCCCCAGCAGTAAGCAACTTTTCAGAGCTGGTAATATGGATAAATCTAACAAAAATGTGAGATGTGAATATATGCATAAAAGGCTTATTGTTATGATAATTTATTAATTTTGTAGAGCTCTATATCATTCTCTAGAGAAAAATGTGTTTTCTCACAAAAGTATTGTGTTCATATGAGAAACTTTTATACAATTTGCGGTAGGACAGCAAACCGATACCTGGCAGTTCATGAATATGGGGTAGACTATTTTATAAATAAATATGTGTGGATGAAAGAATTTTTATAAAAAATAGTACTAATAATAAATAATAAAAAAAACCATGACCCTTAATATGTGCTTTATAAGTAATGATAAACATATAATAAATAGTGAGAATTGGTCCACAAATTTGGGGTTTATTCTGATGCCCCAATTGTTTTAAAATACCTTGCAAATCCAGTTTGTGAACTGGTCCAACCACCTGACTCCATTTAATGCCTACTTTGCAATGGGAATCTAGTCTCTTTTTTTCTTCTTCTTTTTTTTTTTCCTTTTTTTTCTGGCTGATTATCAGAAATATATCAGATTACAAAAGTAAATGTCTTGCAAATTACATTTTAAATTGACTTGAAGTGTACCACAAGAAAGTAAATAATGGACAACATACTGTTCCTGTAGATGGTAGAGCACAGCACTAACAACACCAAGGTCATGGGTTTGATTTTCAAAGCACTGGCAATGATTAAAAATGTATAAGTTGCACTGTACATAGCTTTTAGCCTCAGCCAAATGAATAAATGGAAATAACAGGATTTTAGCATTTCCTCAGGAAAACATCAGTGCTAGCTTGTTCTCACTGCTGATGAAATGGCTTTTTTTTGCAATTCTTAAGCCCAGTGTAAAAGCTCCTCCTTCATGAATATTTGGTCCCTTAGTTTTTTATCAGAATGTCTGTTTCAGCCTGCCGGAGCAAGAGCCTGGCTGCATGTTAATTAGGCCACGCACTCAGGCAGAACTGGGCTGGAAAATGTTGGCACCGCTCCTGCCTTCCTCCTGCCCATTAAAATGCACAGTCAGGCTGGATGTTCAAATAATAATAATAATAAATGAAAATGAACAGTGTGTTGAGGCTAAGCTGTTAATATGAAGCTTGACTTCTCGCTCCTGGAGGGATTGGACTTATCTGGAGTTGTGGAGACTTCTGATGCTTCTTGGAACCCTGGGTTAATAAGAATGTGTGCTGAGGGGGTTCAGAAACGAACCAGGGAAAAAAATAAGAACGCTAAGCCAAAGTAATGGAATTATTATTATTATTATTATTATTATTATCACTCACAATTGGGTAGCACATTATTTTACAGTCCTCTTCCTCATGTACATACTATGTACTTATTATAGTAATTACAATAACTATGTAATAACTAGGTACTAACCCTGAACCTACCCCTAAACCCAACCCTATCCCATGTGTTACCTTGTGTTACCAGAACTTTCTTAGAAAAATACACTGTAAGTACACTATAAGTGCATGTATATACACGTACTGTAAAATAAAGTGCAACCCAACTTTGCCTATAATAAAGCAATGTGTGGTTTTGTATACAGTAACTACACTGTGCCATAGTGTCTATTAGCAAAAAATATTTAAAATTGTTCCTCGTGCAGGCTAGGTAGCAATTGTGGAAATACAGACTATTTAAAATGTACTGCTACAAGACTCAAAGGTATTTAGTGACACAGAGAGTTTGTTTGCCAATAACCTGAGACATTTCGAATCATTGTCAATGGCGAAAGATGTCCTTTCCCAGCCATGTGGTGTAGTTCTGACATCTTCTAGCAGGGGCTAATATGCAAACCAGTCAAATCATTGGTAAAGCATTGTTTACAACAATTCACGCACAGGAATTACATTGGTAATGCATAAGCAAATGTTCAGCCACCTAGAACACTTGCCCCACTGACTACCGGTTTAATTTAACAGAATAATGGAATATAATGGAAGACAATAGGTCAAGTGTTCTGGGAGGTTTAAAAGCTAAATGCAAAGGTCATATTGTTTTTTAAAGCAATTACCTGATTTACCTGATTTAATGTAACATTATTTACAAATTACAACACTTGCCCCATTGACTTCCATAGTACAGTAGGTGGCCAGCCTTTCTGTCGCTTACCGCCGCGCATACTGCCTTTGCAATGTAAACAAATGACAGGGTACATTTGTTATTCATCTCCTTCACACTGCACTTTGATGTCAGGTATATTATGCATTTTTTATTGACATTGATATTTTTACATTTATTTCCAGAGAGATATTATTGAGTTTACAAGCTAAAGTGGTTTTGCTGGTGTAAACACTGTTGCTATTGTAGAAAAAATATATATATTTGCGTCACATTTAAAATATAATTATATAATTAATTTCTGAATTGTTTTTATTTTTGTAATGATAATTCAGAGAATGAGAAAATCTGAATAAGCCTTACCAGTGTTGTGATAATTATATTTAAGGCACTCAACGTGTTAAAAAATAAATAAGTACTGTAATATAATAAAAGTTTAGTCAAATAACATAAAAAAGACCAGACCCCTCGATGCCTGTGAAACTTTTCTTCCTCAAACAGCACGATAACGTTACTTCTACACTACAGGCTACACACAGCAACATGTCTGCATGTTATCACATCACATTGTTCTTGTAAAATAATAATTAGTAAATAAACATCAAAATCACTTCGCTGAGAATGAAACACCACTTACCAGCTGCCACGATGTTGAAAATATCCTTGTACAATTAAAAAATGCGCGTGCGGCGTGAAGAATCGTCCTGGTCAGTTGAAAGGTCATCATGTTGGTCATTTTATTTACGGCTAAATTATTATTAATAAATTGTACTAATATTATGATTGGGCGTGAGCAGGCATTCACAAAAGGGTATGTTATTACAAAAAAAAAATCGAGGAAATTTTGCTTTGACAAAAAGGCACTTAAGGGGCAAAAGTGAACCGGTTCTTTTGGACAATTCGATCAAATAAACCAGTTGGTGGGGGGAAACGGTTCACCGGTACTTTTGCGCTCGATGTAATGTCATTAGCGATGTCTGCCCTTCATTCAAGCCTTCACTTTACTCGCGCTTATAACATAAGCACAGAATCAGTTCAGAATCAATCACCAAAAGAATCAGTTCAGTTCAGACGCCCTGTGTATCGGTCTGCTTCACACTGAATCACACATGCGCAGTATCATCAGCTCCTCGGTTCTCGAATCATACGCGTCTGACAGAAACGGTTCTCGGTTCAGTGTACGAATAAATGTCGAAATAATTATTATTTATTATTGTTCTGCGTAGTTTGAAGAGAATTTTGTAAAAAATCTTTATCCCGGATATATATATTTTTAATCAGGAAAAGGATGAGGGGTCAAATGGGGGGTCAGAGCGTTTTTTTGCAGGGTCTCGAGACCCCCCAAGACCCCCCCTGGCGCCGCCGGTGGTGATACGCAGCATGCACGATACATGGAAATGATCAGTAACAACATCACTTTGAGGTACGATATCTATATCAGTAAGATCGATTCCATGCGATATTATTAAATCTAGTGTATGATTAGTGGGCCTGGTGACATTGTGCTTGACTCCAAAAGAGTTTATTAGGTCAGTAAACGCAAGCCCTAATGCATAATTTGTATTATCAACGTGAATGTTAATATCTCCAACAATAAGCACATTATCAACTGTAACTAGAAGGTCTGAGAGGAAATCTGCAAATTCTTTTAAGACTTCTGTATGTGGCCCTGGTGGTCTATACACAGTAGCCAGAGCAAGAAACACAATAGATAGCAGAAGTATTTTGAATGAGTTAAACCTGTATCCTGTTCTTTGGGTAACATTGAGAATATCACTATATATTGTTGCAACACCTCCTCCATGACCAGTCTGACGGGGCTCATGCTTATAACAGTAGTTTGGTGGAGTAGACTCATTTAGATCAATCTAATCATTTGGTTTTAGCCAGGTTTCAGTCAAGCATAGTACATCAAAACTGTCACTTTCACTTTCATTCATGAGCCAAAATATAAAAAAAGTGTTTTTGTGTGTTAGTGAGGCCAGCAGGGGGTGCTCACCCTGTGGTCTGTGTGGGTCCTAAAGCCCCAGTGTAGTGATGGGGACACTATACTGACAAAAAGCACCATCTTTCGGATGAGACATTAAGCCAAGGTCTTGACTCTCTGTGGTCATAAAAAATAATGTAACCCTGACATCCTGGCCAAATTCGCCCATTGGCCTCTGACCAGCTTAGCTTCTTAAACATCCCCATAAACTGATTGGCTTCATCACTCTGTCTCCTCTCCACCAGTAAGCTGATGTGTGGTGCGCAATCTGGCTGCCGTCGTATCATCCAGGTTGATGCTACACACTGGTGGTGCTTGAGGAGATTACGCCTTTCTATGTAAAGCACTTTTAGTGCCCAAAAAAGTGCTAAATGAATGTAATGAATTATTATTATTATTATTTTTATTATTAATCATCAGTCTTCAGGATCACGGGTATTTGCGCATACACATCGAAAACAGGAGCACGAGGGAAACTTCGGCTAACATATCACGGATGTGTTGGACAATGGCGTCACCAATGATCACAGCCTCGCGTTCCGTCTTGCGTAGGGGAGCGAAGCAGTTCTGGGTGGAGATCTCGAAGACCAGAGGGGGAGAAGTCATCACCCGGGGCCTGGCTTCTCCGAATGCAGCTCGAATGTGTTCTCACCTGCACTCAAAGGTAGACATACATCCGCCATTACAGCAATTAACAGTGAGTAAAGCAATAATGTGTGTGAATAGAGTACTAGCAATGTACGTGGGATTAGCGGCAACTACGTTGGCAATGCTAACGGGCTATAAGCTAAATAGTGGACTCTGGAAATCAAAATAAAACTAGTGATAACAAGGCACTCTGATTGTTTTTGTTGTAGAATACAATAGAGGATATAGTCACACGTTATAGAAATGAAAATTATGGTGTATAAAATAGATTTTAAGATAAGAAAATAGCCAATAAAGAATTAATGTGATGGAGCTCAAACTCAAGACACATGGAATTAAAAGGAAACTCAATTTTATTCCTGTCAAAATTAAAATATGGTACTAAACCCTAACTGAGGTTCAATTACTTCCTTTGTCAGCGTGTATGATATCTTATAATGGAAGAAATGGGGAAAGAGAATATAAAAAATACAAAGGTCATAGTTTTGTTATAACAAGTATTTGAATTATTCAGTATAAACCTGTTTAATATTGCATTGTTTACAAGCTTAACCCTCAGAAATTAGCATGGTAATCATCCTCCCAGAACACTATTACACTAGAAGAGGCAGTAGAGGTAATAGAGGTAAAGAAATAAAGTTGTTATGAACTTGAATATTCTTTTAATATGCAATATCTGCAGTGCACTGAAGTGTTTCAGAAGTGATTATGAAAGAGTTTCTCTCCCAGAGTTGTGCGTCTCTTAATAAGACAGTGTAACCAAATATCAGACTTCCTTTTGTCCCACTTGCTACACCAATATCTTTTGCCCGTCCTTTTCACCGCCTAATCCCATACAACTGCATGACTTATACTCCACTGTTACACACTATAAAAGTCAGCATTCATGCAAGAGCGTTTGCGATATGGGCAAATTTCCGTCCCATTGTGCAGAACAATGAGGAAAAATCCTTAATCTCTCTAAATCAGCGCACAAAGCCTGGATCAAGCCTTCTCATTCTTTTGTGCCGACTACCTGCTTACAGCGATTCTCTACGGCTGCCTTTCATTATTTGTGCATGTGCTTTCCAATTAAGCACCTGTTCTAACAAAGTGCTGCACCTGAATGCAAGGCACTCCGAGCATGTCATGGAGAAAAGCTGGGCAAGATTGTGTTTCATCAGACTCCTAGTGTGTGTGTGTGTGTGTGTGTGTGTATGTGTTTAAGCTCAAGGGTACATATACACATACAACACTTGAGTGCTGAGTGGAATAAATAAAGCCAAGGTGACATTTCTCCTCTCTTGTCAGGTTCTGCAGTGACATCATTTATATCGTTCTGAAAAAATTTAGAGCTGTCCATGACCGAAATCGTCTCCCTTTTAATGTTTCTCAGTGTTTAATTATGCAGAAGTAGAATGTTTAATAATAAACACAGAAATGTAGATGTTCTTAATATATAAAGAGGCAATAACTCAGACGTGTGTAAGATCCAGGAAAAGGTAATCATCAGAGATGAGGCAATGCGTGTTTGGACAAGACACTCTACTTGCACTTTGAATCAGAGAGGGACAATTGTATGGAGGCAATTTAATGCCACAAGTATTGCAAAAGAAAAAGCTTTGCAATCAAAAATGAAAGTATTGAGAAAAACTGAATGTTAATTTTTGCAAACAAAAATAAAGAATTGCAGAATATAAATGAAAATGAGCAAAAGCAATGATCTTGCAACATATTTTCCATGGCCATAGCTAGTAATTTATTTTCAACGCTGCTTTTATTTTGCATGTGAGTACAGTTTTTTTTTTTTTTTTTGGCATTTCACATTTCTGCGCATTTCACTTTCTGGCAGTGTTTTGACATGGTGGTGGAGTCAAAGGACTGGGGCGTGTACAAAAGGACTGGACACACCAAACTGGAAGTCACATCATTTACCTGAGATGATGATCACAACTGAACAAGACATTGTCATTGAACAATGGCATGCGGGTGGATCGTTTCCTTTCATTCACTTGCATGATTTCATGTTTTAATTGAAGTTTAATTAACAAGATTCTGGAGGAGCAAGCTCAGATAATCAATCATTTCAGCACCAGATAAGTATATATATATATACACATACATATATATATATACACACATATATATATATATATATATATACACACATATATATATATATATATATATATATATATATATATATATATATATATATATATATATATATATATACAGCCAACTCACCTGTGTCCCACGACAGTTTTCTGGCATCCCTCCTCCAACCCAAATCCTCACTCTTAAATTAATCTCCAGAGACTTCCGGGTTTCGTTATGAGTGAGTAGCACGCACTTCACGACGGCTCCGTAAAAAATAAATATAACATTGTCAGAACATCTCTTCAGCAATTGTGAACATTGATAAAATTATAGTCTCGCATCCTAGAAGCTACTAGACGACTTTAGGATTTAATTTGTTCAGTTTTCTAAACATGCCGGGCAAATCTCGGAAAACCACAGACCAGGCCGCGACAACCTCCGGCACTAATGTTGAAGAAGCGCCCGAAGAAGATGCTTCAGATGCGGGTAGTGCAGTCATCCTCAACGCGATCTCGTCCCTTCGCGCGGAACTTCTTTCAATCAAATCAGACATTGGAGAAATAATAGACTCAAAGATCGAACAACTCGCTGTCGCTATCAGAGGAGAACTTTCGGCATTTAAAAACGAGGCCAGCACGGCAATCTCGGAGATTAAAGTAACGATGGACGATCACTCTGCGAAATTAGTAAATCTGGAAAGTTATGCTTCCACTTCTTCTGACACAGTGGCTAAGTTGGAACAAGATCTGGGAAAGCTAAAGCGTACAGTGGAACAACTTACAGAAAAATGCACTGACCTAGAAAGCCGCAGCAGAAGACAAAATATCCGTATACTGAACATTAAAGAGGGCGCTGAATCCGGAATAAAGCCTAGAGATTTCGTTGCCCGACTCCTCGCAGAGGCCCTATCCTTAGAGAAACCCCCGCACGTAGACCGAGCCCACCGAGCTCTACGCGCCCGTTCTGGAAATGATGAACCACCCCGAGCCTTCATTTTGCGCTTGCATTATGTCCACGAGATGGAAGAAATAATGCAAAAGGCGGCCAAGATGCAGCAGATTCTCTTCAGAGGTGAAAGAATTAATATCTTTCCGGACTTTCCGCCTGCTGTGGTAAAGCGACGCGCACTTTTTAAACGCGCGAGGGAGTTGCTGAAGGATAAACCCGGAGTCAAATACGGACTGCAATACCCCGCTAAACTGAGGGTCTCGCACAACGGTAAAGAATTCTATTTCACCGATCCAGACAAAGCAGTCAAGTTCGCCGAAAGCAACTTTGGAATTTCAGAACCAGTGTAAAGGATATCGTTGGACTGAGTCAAAGTAAGATCAGAATAATGTGAATGCTGGTGAGCTTCATTCAACATCGACTCTTTATATGACTGTTCACATAACTCTTGGTGTCATGTTATATTGAGATGCTCCCCTTGTACTCCTTATTACGGAGCTGTGTTGATACGAGTTTTTGGAAGTTTAAGGTTTGATATTTTTTTGAAGGTATTTGCTAGATTTTTTCCTTATTTTATTATATAATTTGTTGTTATATTTTACTTCTTGTGTAATTCCGTATCGCACCGCGTGTTCTAGTTAGTCGGTTAGATGGCGGGATTATTGTTTATGTTTTGGGGAACGTGGGATGGGAGCCTGTTTAAAATAATCCAAGGTTCTAAACAAGCAGTGAAGATGATTGATCTCATTTTTAATCAAGCAAAATAACTACTCAAAGTAACAGAAAAGGTCTTAAATGTATTTCATGGAATGTTAAAGGATTAAATCACCCGGTTAAGAGAAGCAAAATATTATCACATCTAAAATCTCTCTCATCAGATATAATTTTTCTGCAGGAAACTCATCTCAAAGTGGACTCTAAAGACAAATTAAAAGGTAGCTGGATAGGACAGATATATCAATCTAATTATTCGGTTAAATCTAGGGGGGTTGCTATTTTATTAAGAAAAGGAATTCCATTTAAACAAAATGCTTTGAAAACCGATAGGGAGGGTCGTTACATTATTCTATCTGGTGAGATTTATGGTTTCCCGATTACGTTAATAAATGTCTATGGTCCAAATAATGACGAACCAGACTTTTTTAGGAAGGTATTTTCTCTTATCCCCAAATTGTCCCAAACAAATCTTGTTATAGGAGGGGACTTTAATTGTGTCCTTGACGCTTATCTCGATAGATCATCGCTCAAAATTCCTTCACAGTCTAATTCAAGAAATTTTTTGAATGCTTTTGTTAATAATTATAGTTTGATAGATATATGGAGACTTATGCACCCTACTGATAGAGATTATACGTTTCACTCACATGTACATAATGTATACACCCGTATTGATTTTTTTTTAGTAGACAACAATCTTATTTCCAATATCCTAAACTCTAAAATTCACGATATACTGATTTCAGATCATGCCCCAGTTTCATTTGAAGTTGTTTTTGACCAAACATCTTTTACCCGACCTCTATGGAGGATGGACCCTCAGTTAATTGATGACCCCAAGTTCATTGATTTCATGAGTTTACAATTGGAAATTTTTTTCAATAGCAACGATAAGCCAGATACATCATCAGGTTTGCTCTGGGAAACATTAAAAGCATTTATTAGAGGTTGTGTTATATCATACCAAGGATCCCGGAATAAATTATACAAAACAAAATTAATTGGTTTAGCAAATCAAATTCATCAGCTAGACTTTGAAAATGCACTAAACCCCTCGTTAGACACTTATAAGAAAATTTTACAATTAAGGTATGAGTATAATAATATAGTCTCTACTAAAATTAATAGAACTTTTCATTTTATTAAACAAAAATACTTTGAATTTGGAGAGAGGCCCCATAAATTACTAGCCAGACAATTGCGTAAAATAGATAGTGAAAGGACAATTCATAAAATAAAGACCAAAGGAGGGACGCACTTTATTGCATCGAAAGATATAAACCAATGTTTCAAGGATTTTTACTCAAAGTTATACTCTTCAAACACTGATTTGGACCCTCAGGTAATGGATACTTTTTTACGTAAATGTAATCTCCCCAGGCTATCTCCAGAAGATAAGGCATCTCTTAATAAAGATATTTCTTTAGAGGAACTAAAGAACACTATAAATACTTTGAAGAGCGGCAAAACCCCCGGTCCTGACGGACTGCCAGTCGAACTATATAAAAAATTCACCGACACTCTTACTCCATATTTGCTTAAAACTTTTCAACAAGCGTTAACAACTGGACTACCACCAACCTTTTCTGAAGCTATTATCACAGTAATCCCTAAAAAAGGTAAAAATCCTGAAGAAGTCGAGGCATATAGACCTATCTCCCTTCTCAATGTTGATCAAAAAGTATTATCTAAAACTCTTGCTAATAGACTCTGCAAATTAATTAATAAACTGGTTAACACAGATCAGAATGGATTCATTCCAGGAAGAAGCACTATGCATAATATTAGACGATTATTTAATATAATTTATCATCCTAAGGCAGTCCGAGACAATTTGGTTGTGATCTCATTAGATGCCGAAAAGGCGTTTGACCGAGTAGAGTGGCCTTACTTGTTCGCTGTCCTTGAGAAATTTGATATGGGAGATGAGTTTATAACCTGGATTAAAATTTTATACAGTAGTCCAGCAGCACGGGTTTTAACAAATAAAACAATTTCAGATTCTTTCTCTCTTCAAAGAGGAACCAGACAGGGCTGTCCCCTCTCACCCCTTTTGTTTGCGTTAAGTGTAGAACCCCTTGCAGAAACCATTCGTTCTAACTCTTGCATACATGGCTTCAGTACTTCAAATACCATTAATAAAATATCGCTGTATGCAGATGATATTTTGCTTTATATTACTCAACCACAAGTAAGCCTTCCTGTTATACTCAAGACCATCACTACCTTTGGGAAATTTTCTGGCTTTAAAGTTAACTTGGAAAAAAGTGAACTCATGCCCATTGGTTTGAAGGATTTATCCTTAATACATTCTTCCCCATTTAAAGTTTCCAAGGAAAAAATTGTATACTTGGGAATTGTGGTTACTTATAAATATTCTCTGCTCTTCAAATCTAATTTCAACCCCTTGCTGTCCAAGTTACAAAACTGTATACACTACTGGAGGACTCTCCCGATCTCCCTAATGGGCAGAATAAATGCAATAAAAATGATATTTCTTCCTCAAATATTATATTTATTTCGTAATATTCCAATATTTTTGCCAAAGTCCTTCTTTAAACGCCTAGATTCGATTATTCTTCCCTTTCTTTGGAATTATAAGAGTCACAGAATCAAAAAAGTTCATCTTTGTAAATCTAAACATGAGGGGGGTTTAGCCCTTCCAGACTTTCGCCTTTATTATTGGGCCACTCATTTACAAGTTTTTTCATTATGGTTGGAACAGTCTGCTGTTGCCCCGGATTGGCTCCAGATAGAGCGGGATTACTGCCATCCTTATGATCTTGGAGCAGTGTTACTCTCCCCAGTGATATTAGACCAAGCAGCAGTTAATAATATTGTCATAAAAAGTCAGTTACGCGTTTGGAGACAGATGAGAGAATACCTTAAGATAAAATCTCTCTCTCTTTTAATTCCAATTGCAAATAACCCCTCATTCCCCCCTTCAAGGTTGGATACAACCTTTACTCAATGGAAGGAATTGGGTATATGCACAATCAAGGACCTTTATCTTGAGGGGGCTTTAGCTTCCTTTATGCAACTACAACAGAAATATAATCTCCCAAAAAATCATTTTTTCAGATTTTTACAAATAAGGAATTACCTACGTACATATAAAGTTTCCCTAGACGAGGCCCCTCCCTCAGTCATTGATGATTGTCTTATACAGTTCAGAGGAAACAAATGTCAGCTATCTTTAATTTATGGAAGGTTACTAGCAGTTACTTCCCCTTCTACAAAGTTGATCAGAGAGGAATGGGAGCGAGAGATTGGAGTTGGAATCTCTGAGGAGGTTTGGCAGAGTGGCTTGGAGGATATTGATAAACAATCGGTCAACACTAGACTATGCCTCATTCAATTTAAGGTTCTACATAGATTACACTTCTCTAAAAAGAAATTACATAGGATTTTTCCCAATATCTCTCCTATTTGTGATAAATGTAAAAGAGAGGATGCTGATTTGGCTCATAGTTTTATTTTCTGTCATAAAATACAGGGATTCTGGTGTGAGCTATTTAAAGTGCTTTCAGATATTCTTAATGTGAACTTGGCTCCAGACCCTGTGCTCATTATATTAGGGCATTCTAATTATATATCTTCATTGAACAGTGCTCAACAGAAATTCCTTACATATTGTTTGATAACAGCCAAGAAATTGTTATTACTGTTTTGGAAAAAGGTTAATCCTCCCGCAATCAAACTATGGCTTGAGGAACTGATATCTACTCTGCACTTGGAACGAACCAGATATCTTTTAAAAGGCAACATTAAACAATTTCACAAGATTTGGGACCCTTTCTTCTGTTACCTCAAAAGTAATTCTATTCCTTAATTCAATGTATTGTAAATTAAAAGTTATTTTGAATCTCACTGTATTGTATATTAACAGGCTTGGGATGGGGTGTTACAATTTTGTTGTTTGTTTTTTTTTGTGCATATAAGAAAATTAATCCAGGATCATGTGATTATTGTAAGGTTTTTCTGATAATCGAATAAAATTGATTTGACAAAAAAAAAAAAATTAATCTCCAGACAAAGGATAGGTGAGGTCTGTCGTTTGGGCTATATTTTTAGCTCTGAGCCCTCCCTCACAGCCTGATCTCACAATCAAAACGTACATATTTAGACGTAAATTAAAACTGTCCAATATGTATGTGCCTTTATGTATTAACATTGTCATTTACATATTATCTGGACGTAATTACACTATCGATACGTATCAAAATTTACGTAAAAACAACCTCAAATACGTACAGATAGAACGTGTTCTCTGACCAGTCAGTTATCCATAGAAATTTGCTCATGAAGTTGCTTTTCAATGCGTATTGGATAAATTTTTTTAAATTTATTTATTTTTGATAAATGTAAGATCCCTATACCTCACCCGAACCTAAACCTACCCATTTTATACAGAATGTTAAAATAATAAAACATAATAAAACACAATTTTAGTAAAAATATAACATTAAAACATTATTTTGAGCCACTAACGTTAATCTTACACCTACCCCTAAACCTACCCATAACCATTTCTTAAAACTACATAACATTACTGTTATAAATAAACAAATAACAGACAAACAAACATAATGTTAATCATTTATTTTTTGCGAAAAAATATCAAAAGTGGTACCAAAAGTAGTTCAAATGATAATGAGTTCCAGTCGCAGTCCTCTCTGGAGGTAGCCCCATAGTTTTTATAGGGTACAGAGCAGAATTTAATTTATTAATCCGTGATATTATGAATCTGGCTTCTCTCCATGAAGGCGCACTGGCGGGCAGTACTGATTTCAAATGTCTGTCAACTGAAACACGACATGTCGCAATCTGTGACGAATTTTGTGAGAACCAATGAGAGTTTGATATCAGTGCCGTAAACCATGTCGTAACGTTCCTGTGGTGCACATAATTTCTTAAATTATGTCAGGAGTTATGTACATTAGAAAAGTACAGTCTTATCGTAATTACACATTGATGGTCTAAGACACGAAACAAGCAGTTTGTTTGAGAAACGAAAAGTATTTATGTAGTTTTTACTTCTTATACACATCCACGTCCAAGTGATCTGAGGGCGCGCGTGCTTCCTGTTGTGTGACGTGTGCGCGCATTCTGGCTTAGTCTGCGCAAGCGTGGAAAGCACCAGAAGTGATCTCTTGCACGTGTACGTCACTCATTGTTTACTGTTTACCACACAATACGCCACAAATCTGCACTGTCTGAAATATAATGTAGTAATTGTAATTAATTAATTGGTTTATAATGCACCCCGTTGCGCAGACTAAGCCAGAGCACGCACACACATCAGGAAGCACTCGCGCCTCAGATCACTTGGACGTGGTTGTGTATAAGAGGTAAAAACTATATAAATACTGTTCGTTTTCTCACACAAACGGCTCGTTTCGTGTCTTAGGACATCGGTGTGTACTTACGATGGGGAATTGTTTAATTTGGACTCCTCTGTGCATGCTCTTTGAGGTGGTGACTATAGACCTCCATTAAATGAGTGCCAGACAAGAAAGGTTTGACCTAAAAATATATAAATTGAAACAAACTACTGAGGAAACAAAGACACCTACATCTTGGATGCCCTTGAGGTAAGCTAAAACATACCAACATTTAATTTCAAAGTGAACTATCCCTTTAAACTCTGTAATTTGTTAGTTAAAAAGCAAAGTCTTATGAATGTGTTTCTATCAACAGGAAGACTTTGGATGCACTCCAGAATAAGCCAGAGTGTCTGCTGAGGACCATGTAGAAGGAGTGATTGAGACTTGTCACTGCACTTACAGATTATTTCTGTTTTATTGGTTTTGATTGCTTCTATTGTCCTCATTTGTAAATCACTATGGATAAAAGCATCTGCTAAAGTACAAAATGTAAAATGTAAATGCAAGTATAAATTTATGCATAGATTTGAATAATATAACAATTGTGCCTGTTCATTTACAGGGTGACCTAACTCTCAGGATGAGCCAGTACATTGGACACTTGAAGTATAGTGAGGAAGACAGACTGATGGGTCATGTTGGATGCAGAATTGGTTATTTCAATACTTCCTAGCTCTGTCAGGTTAAAACCTAATCTTGTTCTGTTTAAGGTTTATATATATATATATATATATATATATATGTATATATATATATATATATATGTATATATATATGTATATATATGTATATATATATGTATATATATATATATATATATATATACACAAATTAGTGGTGGGCATAGATTTTTTTTTTTTTTTAATCTAGATTAATCTCACTGTGATCTTGAAATTAATCTAGATTAAAATGTCTCATTCGAATTCTGCCAAAGGCGTTCAGAATATGTGTGTTACCCAAATAAAATTGACAAACAGTAAGTCTTTGAGAAGGGGTTTATAAAGCTAGTTGGTGCATTAGAAAAGGGGCTCATCTCCTGTTTCCAAAATGCATCACAAACCGCTTGAAAAAGCTGTAAACTAATTCCACATTGCACAAGGTGCAAACAACCTTACACCTATTTCACACCAATGTTTAAGTTTTTTTTCAAGTTTGTAGATGTCAAGGTACAGAAACCAAATAATTAAATGTAAAATAGCACTGGATAGTCTTCAGTGTAAAATGAAATATACAATCAAACCACATATATTGGTGTCTGAATAATTTTTGGTTTGACTGTTAAAACTACAAATTAATTAAGTCAAGAGCAGTGAGTGATTTTCTTTCATTTTCTAGGATTAACATTACAGCAGCCATTAGCTAAATTAGGCGCGGTCACTTTAAGAGATGATGAATGCATCCAATATAATACACATCACATTTTTTTCCTCAACTGTTTACTTTCACTTAAGAAGTAACTGACAGTTTTTTCGAGCATAATTTCCAAGGTTTTGTATGTATTTATCAGCACAAGAGCAAAAATAAGCAAATTCAATGTTCAAGTGTTTTGAGACGCCTTTATCTGCGTGAGCCCTAAACACCAGAACACCGCGAGTGGTGAATTGGGCTCTTTCACATCTTTTTGTTTGTTCAAACTGCGATTTGTATTTGCCAAAATCAAAAATGAAAAAGGAACTCCAAGGCACTCTCAATTACAAAAGTAAAAAAGCCTTCTAAAAAACCCCAAGGCATTTCGGCTACATGCCTTCTTCTGGGAGTCTCCCAGAAGAAGGCATGTAGCCGAAACGCGTTGGAGTTTTTTAGAAGGTTAATGTGACCAAGCCATAATAATAAAGGCTTTTTTACTTTTGTAATTGAGAGTGCCTTGGAGTTCCGTTTTTCCTTTTTGATTTTTGGCATCTAGTTTCCCATCCAAAGAGCACCTCTATTTTAACCAATTTTGGAGTCCAGGAAGCGCTCCTTTACCATTCCTTTTTTCTTTGCAATTTGTATTTGTTCGTTCAGGAGGAGAACTTCGCAGAAGAGAGCTCGGTTCAGTGTCGCTGTCCGTGATACGCGGCTCTCTCTCTCTCGTGCGCATCGAACAAAGCGCGTGTAACCAGCTACTCTGTTCAACTTTTCCGCGTCTTGTTTTGCTTTAATGTTTAAAAACACGTGAAAAAGATAAGCTTTCGTGACGATGCGCAGCAGTGGCCCGTCAACTGTCCTGAGCATCTTTTTAGGCTGGCCTCAGCTAGTCGGTTATATAAAATATCAAAGTGAAAGTCATCATAGCTTGCTTAGTATAGACCCAGATCTCAACCCAACTTTGAGAATAGATTAACGGCGATATTTTTTTATCGCCCGATAAGAGTCTCGCGTTAACGCAGCACGTTAACAACGATAACAGCCCACCAATAATATATATATATAAACCTCCTGAGGTCGAAACTGTGTATGTTGCAGCAAATGCTATTATGAGACGAAAGTTTAGTGTTTGCATCCAAGAGTTTTGTTCTTGCATTCACAAGAAAACATTTCACATTCCTCTGAGAAACTTTGCACCCACTCGAAAAAGTTAATTTCACTCTGAGCTTGCTTGCAAAACTTTGTGTTAGTGCAAAATAATTTTTTCAATTCCTTTAAACATGTAGGGCCTTAAGTCGGGGGTTAAACTTTTAGACAGTTCAAGTTTTTACAGGGTTTTTATGGTAACTTACTGGTGTACAGTAGATTACTGTATTTCAGTTTTACAGCAACTATATGGTACATTCTCAGAAAAAAAGGTACTTTCACTGGGGCAGTACATTTACAAAAGATACACTTTTGTACCTTTTAAATGTAAATAAAAAAATAAGTCTGCCTTTAGCAGACGCTTTTATCCATAGTAACTTAGAATGCATTCAGTTTAACATTTTTTTTTTTTTTTTAACCTAACATGCTCCCTGGGAATCAAACCCACAATCTTTTGTGCTGCTAACGCAATGCTCCACCACTGAGCCACAGGAACACTTTTAGGTGCTAATATGTACCTTTAAGGTACAAAGGTGTGCTTTTTGAAAAATTACCACCCCAGTGACAACTTTTGTACCATTGTTTTTTTTCTGAGACTGTAACGTAATCGCACAGTGGAATTACTGTACAAAAACCAGTTCATCAGTATACTACTGTGATTACTTCATTTTAATATAGATTTCATTTGATTTTTCATTTCATTTCCATTTATATATATATATATATATATATATATATATATATATATATATATATATATATATATATATTTAAAAATATTTTATATTATATGTTATATAACATTTAAAAGCCAGTCTTCCAATGATGGATCAGTGCATCTACACCAAATATTTTATTTTATTTTATTTTTTCTCAGTGACCATGTCCCCTTAGGTCAGGGATTAGCAAACTCAGTCCTGGAGGACCAAAGTCCTGCAGAGTTTAGCTCCAACTCTGATAACACTTGATTGTGCTGGTTCAGGTGTATTCGATTAGAGTTGGAGCTAAACTCATCAGGACAGTGGCCCTCTAGGACCAAGTTTGCCCATCTCTATCTTAAGTCCTCCATACTCACACAAAGTGCAAAGTGATGCCGCCTAACTTTAGCACAACCTTTGCATCGTGAGTGGGAAAACGATGCCTTAAAAATGCTGCTTGTTTTGGCAGCTCACTAAGCTGGAAGGTTTTGGACCCGTGCAGATGAATAACTTGACGTGGTGCCAAAATTGCACTTCACCTTTACAAGAAAAGTCTCACCTCTTTCACGGTAATCAGTGGTGGTCAGCTGGTGGCTCACATCTGCCAGGGTGGTGTTGGAACAGCTGTGCTGAGCAGGTGCAGAAGCAATGGTGCGTCAGCTCTGATAATGTTTTGATGGTTAACGCTTAAAGTCACCAGCCTGCCTCCTGGCTGAATCTGCTACTGTTCTTAACCCCTGCCAGACAGGCAACAGCTCACACATCTAAATTCATTTTCCATAAATAAGGCTTCTTTCATGCTGCTGTCAACAACAAAAAAAGCCTTTGTTCCTTTAGTTTTGAAACTGTACTTTGCTTCCAATGAGAAAACGGTGTCAGCGAAGAGCTTGAAAAGAAATATGAGACGTGATGTGTAAGGAAAACATCACTTGAGCAGAATGCCTCTATTATCTGTCTTTTCCAATCAGTTACAGTTCAGGGAGGAAAAAAACAACAACACAATTCTCCTGGGATGAATGAATACAATGGGCATTGTTAGGAGGAGAACTACGGAATTGAACTTTTAGAATGTAATTGGCAAAAGTGAGATTTTTATGCTAAATAAGTTCTCATGTCTACAGTTGAAAGATGGGGTGAAAGATTTCTCTATATGCAGATTTCGCAATAGGGTTGCAACAAACGATTATTTTGATAATTAAATCTAATAATTATTTCACCAATTAAATTATCTGTTGGCTTTGTTCTAATATATTTAGCTTTGAACCTATAATCACTTCAGCTTTTGAAAATATCAAACAATTTTAATACTATTGTGAAATTACAATTATTTTTTACAATACAAATAAATATATTTGGCACACAAAATGACATAACACACAGAGATATATTCTCATTCACCATTTAATTAACTGTATGACAAAAAGTAACTGATTGACTAATGCATCGCTCTGCCAAACATCTGCCAACAGTCTTTTTGGATATGGAAAACAATAAAGCTAAATAAGAAGACATTTTATTTTTGGATAAATTGTTTTATTCACAACATTTGTGCACTTAAAACACCTTAAAGTGTTATGATAATCAAGCTTTGATCTACTGTATGCAAACCAAACCCCTTCAGTGAAATATATATATTTATTTTTTTATTCATTCATTCATTCATTCATTCAATGACACCAAAATTATGTTTGTAACACACTGAAGTTGGAATCTGTTACAATTATAAGTTTGGTAGAGCACTTTCAGCTGTGAGTCCTATGTCCTATGCACATGGGACTCAAAGAGGATCTCTTGCATCACAAAGCATTAAACTGCTAAGTAAACACATGCACTGCACTCTTCTCAGTCGTCTGTAATGGAATAATTGCTGACTGACATCAAAGTGATTGTGAGGCAATGGAGGCTCTTTCCGTGAACCTCTGTGCCGTTAATCAGGAGTTAATACACTGTTGATCAAAAGCCAAGCACACCACATACTTATGTATTCCAGTTTAACACTTGCCTGCTAGCAAGCTTTTAGCCTCTGAAATGCAAAAGCATGGTTTTATCGGTATGGGTTTTAGCCTTTGAAACACTATTGTACTTTAAAGTCATTTTTTTCAAGTTTGTCATTATTTACCATCATGTTGTTCCAAATGCTGTATGACTTTATTTTTCCTTTCCTGAAATTGTTTTTAGCAATCAATATATATGTTTCGTTCCAAAGGAAGGAAGGAAGACAGAAAGAAAGAAAGAAAGAAAGACTTTTGACTTTTTACAACTCTTTATTTAAACATTTCCTAAACTGCTAAGATACAATATGTTCTACCCCTTCAGACACAATGTCACAACATGCATAAATGCAGAGACAAACCCCAAAACCATATAAAATAAATGCATATAATAAATAAATAAATACAATATTTAAATACATACAAAATAAAAGTCAACAAGCAAACATTACCAGTTAAACACTATAGTCTCATCTTCATTAGCCTGGAACATTCAGCAAAAACATGAAACACAGTCTCTGGTTTGGTACAAAAAATACAAGGTGATGAAACAGACCTATTTGTAGGTAACACACAGTGCAATATTCTCCACTGTAAACCTCCAGAGCGTTTTGGAAGTTGGTCTTCATACAATAACCACCTAGAAGGAGAAAGTTCATCAGAAACCATTGGATGTTCCTTCCATTTTGTATCACATCTAATGAATAATATCTTCAAAATAATCAGTCTTTACACACATCTGATAAAGCTCTGTTTTTCCAACAGCTTGAAAATCAAGCTCTTGTAGCCCCCTGAACTTCAACAACTTCCCCTCTTGGTCACCATCTGTGCAACCCTTTGGGGACACAAATAACTTAGGGAAGGAACATTGCATAAATTCACCAGACAGAAAACAAATGACAAAATGTTGGAATTGAGAAAGAAAAACTGCTCTCAGACCATTTATGAAATGTTCCACCATCCTCACAGACCTGAATCCCACTTGTTCACAAATTTGAATAGTTGGTCTCCATTTTCTGGAATCAATATCAATCAGATGTGCAACTTTTGTCAAACCCTTTTCCATAAATGTTTTAACAATGATGTTAGAAGTACAATTATTGTCACCAAGATGGGGGTTCATTTGGTGATTTTCTCGTCTAAATCCCTTAAGAACAGTCCAGGAATTTAAAACTGAAGCATAGAAGTTCACATTGGGTATAAAATTCCAACTATACTGGGACATCAAAAACAATTGTTTGTCAAGGGAAAAACCACCAAAAGTTCTAAACAAAGCCAAACCAAGAGACACCCATGGTGTAGAAAGCTCCCTAACATAAAGTCTGAGCAACTTTCAGCCAAATAGCTTCAACTTTGTCTGCCAAACCGATCGACCCCTGCCCTCTTTTATTAACAGGCAAGTAAAGAATTGCAGGGGGAAGCCAATGATGGCTGTCCCAAAAAAAATCTTCTGCAGATGTCGCAATAGGATTTTTGGTAGATCCAGTGCATTTAGCCGATGCCACAGCTTAGATGCTGCCAAATTATTAATAATAAACATTTATCAATTTAACCTTCCCAATTTTTCTCCATATAACGATCTTCCCCCAAGAAAACCCCAAGCATTTTAAACCCTTCCAAACTCCAAGAACAGTGCTGAGGAAGTACTGGAGGACCTCCATTTTCCCATTTGCCCAGCAAAAAAAGATGCACTATTACTTGAATCTGCATGAGTTTCTTGAAGAAAATCTATACTAGTCCTCTTTATCATAATATAATCAAAAAGACTAAACCTTTTGACAGCATCACAACACCCATTAATATTTAAAGTACCAAATCTCAGGGATGTCATGAGAATAAGAAGAAAACAACCATAAAATTACATCCAAGCCATCTCACTTTTTACCTTGCAAAACATTACAGAGAATACATCTTACATTGCAGAGAATCTTTTCAAGGCAATACCATTTTGGTCTATCAAGCTTATCAAAGTTTGCCTTCCATATACTGTAGCTATGGTACAAGAACTCAGTTTTAAATCTGGAAAGTTTGACTCAATAATGGGCTTTCGAAGCCCTTTTGTTTTGTCAAGGAAAGCATTAATCTGCTGTAATGAATACAATTTAGTCTTACCTTCGGAAGTATTTTCCGAGTCCATCACGTCATTCTCATCATGTATTTCCTCATCATCCTTATCAAAATCCTCCATATGTAGCCTTAAATCCATCACCTCTTTAGAAACATTGTCTACATTGTCCTTCCCCTAGAAAGGTAATTTGACAGACAGGTTCAAAGGATCACTCTGAGAATCGAGAATCATGAAAACCTGGCGCCGAAAAGACATTACATGCTTGAGTTCGGGATTTTTGCATCCGAGCATTATCATCTTAATGCGACTCACTAATTTACCATATCTCACAAGTACTTCTTCCAATTTCTCATTTTTAACAAATGGAGGTACATTTGACAAGACAATCTTCTTTGATGGACTCGACAGAGGCAAAACGGGCACATTTCATTGATCATTAATCTGTTCTCTATTAAATCATTTACCATTTGACTTTGACTCCAAAAACTAACTATCGCTTTGTCTATACGAGAGGCAGTTCTGATATTTATGCCACCAACAGCAGCACTTACGGCCGCTAGACAATCTTCTACCGACACAGACGGTATGTCTAATAGTCAGTTGTGAGTAAAAAAAAATAAGAGATTAAGCTTTAGAATGCAAAAGATGAGCAAAATTAAAATACTCTGAAATACAAATAGTAAAAAAAAAGAAAAGAAAAAAAAACACTAGTTAGTTGTTTACATTTATGAATTTAACAGATGGTTTTAACTAAAGCATGAAATAACTAACTTATGGGATAATGTGTATACTGAATTAACATTTTAAAAAAAATGGTTATCTATCTTAACCCAGGTATTTTACCAGTTAATCACCCACATTTGTCTCCATTTTCCCCACTCGCAACTGTTCTAATTTTATTTTTAAGCTTTTATATGTATTTTTATGTTGTATTGTTATTTCAGCTTAATTTCAAACAAGCAAATAAATAAAAAATTGTAGTTTTCATTTCAACTAGACAGACAGACAGACAATCATTAAAAACACCATGCCCGATATTTACAAACTGGCCATATATTGCTGGATATGATGTATTAAATCAATCATAACCCCATCAGCCTATCTGCAAAGTGGCTGGACAACAGTCAACTCCCACAGTTACAACAACGTCTAATGGAGTCCAGTCATTTAAAGGTTCATTCAATTTCCAGTGGTCAAGTGCAATATAAATACTGTGATTTATTAGCTATAAATTGCTGCCATTTCATAGTACTGTACTTCAGGAGGGTTTATTGGGCATGCCCAGCTGAAACATAAACTGCCACTGGTAGATGGCAGAGCTGTTGTTGCACATTTCAGCATTCACAAGACAAAGTTTAAGAGAACAGTCTGGCTTTGCTTGGGATGAGGACATCATTTTCTCTTTGACGTGAATTTGATTTAATTAATTAATTTATTTATTGTTCAAGACTAAATCTGTATTTCATGCTATTATTATGAATGAAAGTGACTTATTGTGGCCAAGTATACTCAAAATCTGTGCCCTACATTTCACCCATCCCATGCAAGTCCACACACACACACCTGCCATGAACACACACCCGGAACAGTAGGCAGCCATCTTTGCTGCAGCGCCTGGGGAGCATTATTATTGTGTATAACTGATATATAATAACTGGGGTAATTATTATTAGTTGTAGTAGTAGTAATCTATTTATTTATTTGTGTGTTTGTTTGTTTATAATAACATGAATTAATAATTCATAAATGTCATTAAGTTTTTTGGGGAAATCTCTCTACATTTTACATCCCAAACTAACTTTTCTTTGTCATATACTTAACTTTAATTTGAGATTTGAATATGATTTCCCAACCTTCATTATGATATTAGGACAGCTGCACCACCCTTTACGGTCCAAAATAATCATTACAATGAATTTTAAAACATTAATTAAAAATATGCTATTTATAGAAGTGAAAAGATTGGGGGTAACACTCGTAATGTGTTTCTCTAACATGGTTTACATATATTTGTGTGTTTACACATTTGTAATAATAATTTGTAATATTTGATATAATACATTTAAAATATGTTAACTTTCAATATAATACAGGTAAATACATTCAATTCATAAGTAAAATTAAAATCAAGCACTTTTCTGATGTGTTGACAAATGTTTTATCTTCTTTAAAGCACCACAACAGATAATTAAAACTTTATTTTAAGGACCAGTTCTCACTATTAACTAGTTGCTTATTAACATGCATATTGCTAGCATATTGTCTGTTTGTTAGTACTTTTAAAGCACATGTTAATGTTTTGTTCTTCATGAGCGTATATTAGATTCCTTAATTCCTTAATCATAACTAAACTTAGCAACTACCTTACTAACTATTAAAAAGCAGCAAATTAGAAATAACAAAATAGTTACAATGCAGAATTCTTAAAAGTGGTAAGAAACAGTCAGAAATGTGTTTTTCTTTAAGTACACTTAAGTGCCTATTTGTTTCATTAATCTTATATTTTTTTTCAAGAACAGTACAGTGATTAAAAATATGTATTTTTAAGATTCAACAACAAAGTTGTTGAACTGTTGTGAAAGGCCCAAATGTTGAGAAAGGCCCAATATATACTCTAAATGCTGCTAAAATAGACTTGAAAAGGTGGATGAAGAATAGCTCCAAGGAGAGCATGGTTTAATAACTCTGAAATGCAGTCTGATATTGTCTGAAAGTGACGAATGTAGACAATGGACCATAGAAAGTTTTTCAATCGACCTCAGGAGTCGAGCGTTTATGAGTTTGCGTGGCTTCATGGTGAAGTGACGAAACTGTGACTCCGTAAAAGTTTGTCTTTTTGCATGTCTGTGTCTGTTTGCCCCAGGGGTGCGTTAGTCTGGAGAGCTGTGGTAAATGGATCGCTGAAAGAGCTACGACATGCTACTGCTAACGAAATAGAGCTCCGTTGTAAGAAATGCACCCTGGGCACCTTTTCCACCAACCATTAATAATGGCATGATTGAATCAATAAACAGTGGTGGATCCAAGAGGCCTGACACTTGCTGACTGCAAGCTGTTGTAATTTACTCCTCTTTCTCTGGCTAATGGTGCCACACTGATGTCAGACAAAAAGGATATCAAAGGGGTCATATGATGGGATTTTAAGTTTTCCTTTCTCTTTGAAGTGTGCAAGCTGTTCGTGAATAGATAAAATACCTGAAGTCTAAAGTCTCAGACCCAAAGAGATATTCTTTATAAAAATTAAAATGTCCACACCTTCCTAAAACGCCTCTTTTAAACACACCCCCACATGTCTATGTCACTGTGTGGGAAGATTTTCATATCACCGCCCAAATGTTTGCGCAAAGAAAAAAGGTGTTACTTTGATTCTCGCTGTTAGTATTGTTGCTGCTGCTGCCATGTCATAGAAACACAGCGTGTTTCATTACGAAAACGAAAATACTTTTACTAATACTAATACATATTTAAAGAATTTGCCGATGAAGATTCAAACGCGAGTTTTGAGTGGTGTAGAGTAGAGGTTAGTGTTTGCCGTTTTGTCTGCTTGCACTGGGACAAGGCATCACAATATGGTAAGGGGCGTAACATTTCTGTCACACACTTGAGGTATTCAGCCAATCACAACTCACCGGATATATGGCCAATCAGAGCACACCTTGCTTTTCAGAACGATGAGCTTTGTAAAAATCAGTATGACAAAAGGGCAGTATGACAAAAACCTTACATTAGGTAGCCAAGTTTATGTGATGGTGGGGTTATATAATCACGATTTGTTTCCAGAAATTCAATATAAGTATTGTTTAAATGTTAGATAATAAATGTGGCTTCTTTAGATAATCCACTAAATTAATGTTACAAATAAAAATTAATTTCATCTCATTTAATTATTTTTACTTTATATTTGAATCTTGTGGGAAGCAAACGAAAAGATAAGTGCAAGTGCAAGTGCAAGTGCAAATTTTCACATGACCAGAGCAGTTTAATTCCAGTTTGCACCATGAGAAGATGATGATATGACAAAGATATTTGGTCCACATTATCTAGTATTGCGTCTAGTATTAATATATGAATTCACATGTTCAGTTTTGTTGAGTTTGGTCATAGAATGAGTAAATATGTTGATGGTCACAATAGTGACCGCTGGGATAAGAGTGAACTTACAGAGAAAGTAAGTTGTTGCAGTTGTTAAGTGAAAGCTACACTAAAATGTTATAATGACAAAATATTTCACTAAATTAAAAGTTCAAATGTTACAAATAAGTTACAATATTGATATTGTAATACTGGTAGCACTAATATAAAAATGTAAAGTAACAATTTTAAAATACATTGATACATTTTTGTATTTTTCTCTAATTTATCTCAATGTTCTTATCAGTGTTGTATAATTATTTTTATGCATAATGGTAACCCCAGAATGTGATAAAAAAAAGAAGTAAAATACCTTGGTTTAGATATATAACCATTTTAAAAAAAAATATGTTAATTCAGTATACACATTATCCCATAAGTTAATTATTTCATGCTTTAGTTAAAACCATCTGAAGTGCATAAATGTAAACAACTAACTAGTGTTTTTTTTTCTTTTCTTTTTTTTTACTATTTGTATTTCAGAGTATTTTAATTTTGCTCATCTTTTACTTTACTGCATTCTAAAGCTTAATCTCTTAATTTTTTACTCCATTGCATTTTATAAGAAAATTAGAGACTGTAAACAAGGAGTCAGCTTTAACTATGAATGGATGATGTCATGCATTGCCGAAATTAACTCTGGATCCGTGGTGCTGTGCAACTTTAAGCGCTAACACAGGCGTCAGCCAATCCGATTAATTTATGCAAATATCCTAGCACAGACATCAGCCAATTGCATTCATTCAACACCAGAAAAGTCAGCCATAGGGTTAAGGCTGATGGCAGCAAAAACTACTGGGCATGCGCACATCAATATAGCATTTTTTTTTTCTCACACTGTAAAACAATAATTACTATTTGCATTATTGTAAGGGGTAGGTTTAGCGTGGGTAGGTGTAGATGTAGATGTTAAACAATCTAATATGTAGAAATTTAAATGTATTATTAGCTTCTGTTTTTTGCTGTAACCCTTTTAGCCACAACCAGGTAGATGCCTCTTTTAACAGCTCCATTCACATAAACGTGTCCGCTATCTTTAACAGTCAATTTGACGACATTCACCATCATATTAATAATGAAATGTATTCGAAGATGCCACAAAAAAGTCGTTGTTTGTAAAAACTGACAGGATTTAAATTCCCAAAGAAAATGAAAACATTTAACAGGTGAGAATGCAAGAGAGGGGCGGAACAATAGATATGTAAGGATTGTGGCATTTTCGAATAATCATTGATTATTATGGTGAATGCTGTCAGGTTGACCCTTCCAATATGGTGGACGGCTTATGTACAGTTTAGCAGCAAATTGAAACTAATGAGACATCTATGTACCTCAATACCTATCTATGGTGTCAGCACCAAGCATCAGACACGGACTACATCAAGTGTTGAGGCCCCTTTTGAATGTACCATAAGAGGTAAAAGTGATGTCTGTTTCTTGAGTCGATTATTTACTATAAATTGATTATTTGAACCATTATACGTTGTGAGCCGTGTCCTGGGCACCTATCAGCGTCGCCCTGGCAACGAGAGAGATTCACCTGCACGCAATCACAGCGGGCTGATCGGTCCCAGCTGAAGCGGATGAGGAGAGGACTATAAACGCTGCGGCTGAAGGTGACACAAGGAAGAGAGGATCTTCAGATGACTGAAACTAACGTTGTGTCTCTTGTCCCTCTAGAAAGCTGCGGATCGACCAGCCCGCCACCCGAGCACCGGACACCAAGTTCCCTTGCACTCAGCCTGCCGGCAAACAGGATCACGTGGCACCGAGGACGAGAACTGGACACTACAGGATTCAGCACTACACAGAGCATCGTTCAATAAATACACCCTCCGGGGCTTCACTTTGCACTAAACCCTGTCGTGTGATTCTTCAGCCCGTTACACTGGTGGAGAATGCGGGCAGCTTACTGAAGAATCACCGACTCACCAAGTTGTTTTTTTTCCCCCTCTGCTTCCTCGTCAGGCGGTGACTCCCTCCCCAGCTATGGAAGAGCTTCTCAAGCTCCTGACGGAAATAAGCATTTGCCAGCAGCAGATCGTCGAGCACATGGCCGCTCGCCAAGGCGAAACGGAGCGGGAAGTCGCCGCTCTCCGCTTCACGGCCGCGCAGCGGGCCCCGCTGCCGGACCCGTGCACTCAAGCCACCCAGCTCCTGCCGAAGATGACCGTCCACGACGACATAGAGCATTATCTGGGCATTATTTGAATCCATCGCCACACGAGAGGACTGGCCCCGTGAAGAATGGGTGCGGATACTGGCACCGTTGCTGACCGGGGAACCCCAACAGGCCTACTTTTCCATGCCAGCCCACCAAAAGGAATCCTATGATGAACTACGGAAGGAAATTCTGGTGCGTATGGGTTTGTCCCCCATCGCCGCGGCCCAATTGTTCCGAGCCTGGGAGTATAATAGTCGGTTGCCAGCCCGCGCCCAAGCTGCCGAACTCAACCGCCTCGCCCATCACTGGTTGCTCGCCGGAAGCCCGAGCACCGCCCAAGTGGCCAAACGTGTCGTTGTGGACCGGTATTTGTGCGCCCTGCCATGGCCCCTTCGGCAGGCGGCCGGAATGAGGAATCCACGCACCGTGGGAGAAGCTCATCGAGGCCGTGGAGCTAGCGGAGATGACGATGTGACAAGAGGCTGGGGAGCGAGCACCGCCATTTCCCCGGAGAGTGTACCAGGAGCGACGCACGCCAGAGGGCACCCAGCGCACAGTCAGCAGGTCGGCGGTTCCCGGCATGCAGGATGAGCCGATGCCCACGGAGCCACCACCCTCTCCCAATCGCGCCTGGCTGGCAGGCTGTGCAGTCCATCTGGAGCCACCGCGAGGAGCACCCCAGACCGAGGTTACCATTAACGGCCGACCGTATACAGCCCTGTTGGACTCTGGAAGTGCGGTGAGCCTGGTCCAGTCCTCCCTGTTTCCCCCACGGACGGGAACCAAAGCGCGCCTCTCCATTACCTGCGTCCATGGGGACACCCAGAACGTGCCCACCCGACGAGTAACACTCTCCACGAGGGCTGGCACCTGGCCATTGGAAGTGGGCGTAGTCAGGGACCTGCCCGTGCTGTTGGGGAGAGACTGGCCAGGCTTCGACCAACTGCTCACCCAAGTCACCCGGCCTGCCAGCCCTGCCGGGAACCGCCAGAAGAGGAAGAACAACAGCCGGGGTCCCCGACAGCGCCCTGTCCTCCTGGCTTCAGACAGCGCACCCCCCCCCCCCCCAAAGTGCTATCCTTTTCTATGATGTGTTCCAACAGATATGGGGTGGGGGAAGTTTTATGAAGGAGCAGTTCGGGGGCGACCGGCTGAAGCACTGCTGGAAGCAGGTGAGAGTGGTTGAGGGAAAAGAAGTCCAACCACCACCACACCCAACCCCACACTTCGTGGTTCAGAACGGCCTGCTGTACTGTTTCGCACAGCGGAGAGGGGAGGAGGTCAAGTTGTTGGTAGTCCCACGCACGAAGACACAGACGATCATCGAGCTCGCCCATTCCCATCCTATGGCGGGCCACCTGGGGGCGCAAAACACCACTCACCGAGTCCGGGACCGGTTCCATTGGCCCTGCATGGAGGCGGAGATCAAGCGGTTTTGCCAGGCGTGTCCGGACTGTCAGCGGACGTCCCCCCAAACTCCTCCCCCAGCTCTGCTAATCCCGCTGCCCATCATTGAGGTGCCCTTTGAGCGGATAGGAATGGACCTCGTAGGGCCGCTGCCGAAGTCCGCCCGGGGACACGAACACATCCTCGTCATCGTGGATTATGCGACCCGGTACCCCGAAGCCATTCCACTGCGCAAAGCCACGTCCAAGGCCATCGCCCAGGAGCTCTTCCTGCTGTGCAGCCGGGTCGGCATACCCCGGTAGATACTGACCGACCAGGGCACCCCCTTCATGTGCCGGATGATGGCTGACCTCTGCCACCTCCTAAAGGTCAAGCAGCTTCGGACCACCGTGTACCACCCGCAGACCAATGGGCTGGTCGAGAGGTTCAACAAAACCTTGAAACAGATGCTCCGGCGCGTGGCTGCGGGTGGTACACGGTGGTCCGAAGCTGCTTGACCTTTAGGAGGTGGCAGAGGTCAGCCATCATCCGGCACATGAAGGGGGTGCCCTGGTCGGTCAGTATCTCCCGGGGTATGCCGCGCCTGGCTGGCAGGCTGTGCAGTCCATCTGGAGCCACCGCGAGGAGCACCCCAGACCGAGGTTACCTTCAGCTGCGGACGACCGACGGGATTGGGATCAACTGCTGCCGTACGTCCTCTTTGGCATCCGGGAAGTCCCCCAGGCCTCCACTGGATTCACACCATTCGAGCTCCTGTTTGGGCGGCAGCCCTGTGGCCTGCTCAATGTCACCCGAGAGGCCTGGGAGCAGCAGCCGACCGCCCATCGAACCACGATCGAGCACGTGAGGGAGATCATGCCCCGCGTCATGCCCCGCGTCAGGGAGCACCTGGCGGCCGCCCAAGAAGCTCAACGTCGACGATACGACCGGGCAGCCCAACCACGGGAATTCCAGCCAGGGGATTACGTTCTAGTCCTCGTCCCCACAGCGGCATGTAAATTCCTCGCCAAGTGGCAAGGCCCGTATATCGTCGCGGAGAAGGTGGGGCCTGTGACTTACAGAGTACGCCAGCCGGGGCGCCTGAAGGAAAGCCAACTGTACCACATCAATCTCCTGAAGCGCTGGGAGGGGACGAGGACTCAGCTTGCTGCCCTAGCCGCCTCCTCACCCGTGGTTGTTGAAGTCAGCCCCCACCTGTCGGCCGCCCAGAAGACAGAGCTTCAACATTTGGTCGGTCAGTTCTCCGATGTGTTCTCCCCACGGCCCGGGCGGACCAACCTACTGCAGCATGATGTCCACACACCACAAGGGACCATACGCCGCAGCCTACATTGACGATGTCGTCATCCACTCGGAGACCTGGGAGGACCATCTGGAGTGGCTCCGGAGGGTGCTTCTTGAGCTGCGGCGGGCAGGGCTCACCGCCAACCCCAAGAAATGCCACCTCGCCCTACCTGAAGCACAGTACCTCGGTTTCCAGGTGGGCTGGGGCTAATCCGTCCGCAACAGGGAAAAGTGACAGCCATTCTCTCTGCCCCGAGGCCCTCCACCAAGAAACAGGTACGGGCCTTCTTGGGGTTGGCTGGGTATTATCGATGTTTTATACCCAACTTCTCCTCCCTAGCGACGGCCCTGACATACCTCACTAAGAAGGGACAGCCGGAGTAGGTTAAGTGGGGAACCCCGGAAGAGGAGGCATTCAGAAGGATAAAGGCAGCGCTCACGTCTGAGCCAGTGTTGCGCGCTCCCGACTTTAACTGTCCCTTCCTATTGCAGACGGACGCATCCGACACCAGGTTGGGAGCCGTCCTGTCCCAGGTGCAAGACGGTGAGGAGCACCCGGTGGTCTACATCAGCCGAAAGCTGTCCACCACCGAACAACGATACGCGGCAGTGGAGAAGGAGGCGCTGGCCGTAAAGTGGGCAGTCCTGGAGCTGAAATATTACCTACTGGGACGGAAATTCACCCTCTTCACCGATCATGCCCCGTTACAGCCCCTCCGGGGCTTCACTTTGCACTAAACCCTGTCGTGTGATTCTTCAGCCCGTTACAACGTATTTAATGCGGGTGGTTCATCCACGTGCGGTTGTTACAGTGGTGGTTGATTGCGATTTCATTTTTTTTTATGTTAGTGCGTAATGTTGCTGTTTGAGCATAAACAATATCTGCAAAGTTACGACACTGAAAGTTCAGCGCATATGGAAATATCGTCTTTTAAAATTCTGGCAGTTTAATGCCTACAAAAATGGCTTTTTGTGTCCTCACAAACAATGAAATTTACATAAACCTTGTTCCGCGGGAAAAGGCAACAAAGGGGGCAAGGCCATGCAGCGCTGCTTTAGAGAAGTGGAAGAGTTGTTGCCTTGACGTTAAAACTAGGGGTGCATGAAAACATCTATTTATATTTTAATCACTATTCTGAGTTCTAAACACTTTGTGTATAGAAAGACAGATATTTTTCGCATTGCTATGAGACGCGTTAAACATGGACGCACATGCAGTTGCCATACTGTATTAATGCTTTAATCAGGATAAAACTGTATATTAAAAGCTAACATAAGCAGTAGAGTTTTCAAATAACAGTGTATCTAAAAGAATAAGACAACAATGAAAAAAACAAACACCTGCCATTAAGAGCTGTGCTTGCACAGGTTCTGTGCGATCCTCTTTAATAATATCATCTGGGTCTCTGTCGTGCTCAAAATGATAAGAAATAAAGACGATGTCATTGTTAACAAAATAACCAGAGCACATGCCGCTGAGCTGAGGGGCGGATGCTTAAACGTGCACTAAGTGTGAATCTAGCGAATCTCAAAAATCATGTATCTCTAATGGAATGGTTTCATAAAACCAGGAAATGATTGGAGCTTTCATAGGAAAAAGGACTAGAATGTTTTTTTTTTTCTTTCTTTTTTTTTTTTCTTTTTTAAACCAAGCATTAAAACATGTTAGCCTGCACCCCATAAACACAATCAAGCCTGATTGCAGCAAATCAAATTAACAAATCATTAAAATGGTCTTTTTCAGCTCAAATTGAGCCAAGAACCTGGAGTAATTTGATGTAATGTGCCACTCATAGCTATGCAAATATAACTTGATATAGTAAAGTTCTATATAAGTACTAAAGTTCTATAGCTGAAAACTGTATATCATCAAACCAGTCAGTCCTTTGTCAAATGAACAATAAATTACTCAGGTTTGTATCACAAAAAAGGGCACTAAAATCAGTTTGTGAAGCTTTACACTTATATCTCACTAAAAGTAAAACAGTAACAAGACCAGGAAAAGAGTGTTGTGATGGGATGTGTGGAGGTCCTGATGAGATCACTTGAGTAGTGTCAATGAGAAACGACTCGCTTTTATACCGAGTGCTGAAGGATGACATTGGTCTGCTTTATCTCAAGGTCTTGCAGGGTGAGATTGGACAGCGGGATGAAGTGGCCTTAAAAAGTATTTACAGCAAACAGCATGACATCATTCTAGGTCAGATTTGACAGAGCTACTTTATAATCACGTTGATGTTCAATCAGACCAAAATGCTTCCAATAAATATGCCAGTCAATCCCATTAAGTTGGGTCTGAATAAAATTTTGATTTGATTGAAAGGAATAGTATAGATCTTAATCCGTTTAATAGGAAATGAATCTGACTATTTTCTAACTAAAATGGCTTTTGTCTTAAAATGTTCTTTGAAAGAGATTTCATATTTACTACATAATTATTATAAAAATGCTTATCTTATGTACATGTCAGCTTTCTTTTTAGATATTTTTAATCTGACAATGCCACATTAACCTATCGCGATGACTTCTTCTGTTTCTTAAACAAGGCCACTGACATACATAAATGTAAACAAAAATCTCTTATTAAAATTAAGCATGGTTGTAATAAAAAATAAATAAATAGCTTCTAATATCATTAAGGTATGACTGAGGTGGGTACAACACCTCCTGTAGTGTGTTGTCACAAAAATAAATAAATAAATAAATAAAATACGTTTATAAAATAAAATGTGTTTAATATGGCCTGTCAGGGACCCAGCAGTGTGGCCGCATCGTGGGCCATCACATGGTCTGAGGCACTAAAACAGTAATAATAAAATATCAAATTAAGTACACACTTAATTAATGATGCACACTACAAACAGACTTGAGGAAAGTCTGGTAAGCTCTTACGGAAATACTTTCATAAATTACACTAAACATTAGCATAATCCTTGAGTAATCCCATTGAATGATATAAGGGTGTGCGAGGTGCATGTCCATAAATAACAGAGACTCCATACAATCACAATGCTAATTACAACAATATTAATGGGATTGTTATGATTACACTTGATTAGATGATCAATGCTGTTTTGCTCTTTTGGACTCTACTGGCTCTTTCTTGAATTGTAATGCTATCAACGTCCAGGGCTACAAATCAGAGGTCAGGCACTGTAAAAGTCGCTATGCAAACTAAATAGTCATCTGCTCACAGCTAGCATAAGAACCCTGCTCAGCCTGCGAAATGCATTGCTGATAATTTCTCCTGCCATGGAAATGGAGAAGGTATCAGGGGTATTATGGTGAGGGAGGGGCAATTACCTGAGCAAAATTACTGTATCTAACAGCCGCCATCCATCATCCTCTCCTCCCTCTCACTGCAGATTCTGTTCCGTAGCCTTATTCAGCTCCCGCTTTCCAGAATTGCAGCGACACTCTGTCGTCTTGGTGAGTCAGGCGCAGACTTTAAAATGCCAATTGAAAACCTGAGCAGCATTCCTAAAAGCTCCTTTTCCACCCCGCCCGCCCCATCGACACCTGTCAAGAACAGATCTGGGAAAAGAAGCACAGGGGGAATGCAAGCGAGCTGGAGAACTGTCCAAACAACCCTAGAGAGCCCTTAATGACAAGCTTTATCTTTGGCATGCGGTAAATGCATTGACATGAAGAGGACATGCATGGTCACTTAATGAAAAAAGAAGGAAGGGAGATTGTTTATGCATGACCTTTAACAGCATGCTCACATCAATTGCACACCTGTGATGTAAGTGAAATCAGAAGCTGCAATTTTGCAAGAATGTGAATTATATAATTTGGGACGATCCAGCAGGTGGATGAATTAGACATTTCACACCCGGGACTAAAGGATAGCCAATCATGGAGCAATACTCCACCCCTTCAGGTCTTTTAAGTGCTTGAGTTATACAACTTCATTGCAGAGAAGGGACATTAGACAGAGATTAGATTCGATGTAAATCCGCCCTTTAAAGAAGCATGAAGATGGCAGTAAACAAGGTAGATCCAATCACTTTTTCTCAGTTTTTGACCTCTCCTTCCGATTTTTTCTTTTATTTTTTACAAAGGTGCATCTGGGGCCCGAGACAGGAGGAGAGTGAGGTGAGTGAGAGGAATACTGATGAAGACTCAGCTGAAAGAACAGGTGCTGCTGGAGACAGGTGAGCAGAGAAGTGATCCTGAATATCTAATGGAGCCTCAGGGCAGTCAGGTTAGTGTAGAGGTGTCTTTGATTAATAATGATGCCATGTTCTCTGAGAAACCCCAGACCGGTGTGTGTGTGTGTGTGGTCTACTTTCACCTAATACACCAGTATTTAAAGGAATAGTTTAGATTTTTTTCTTCAGTGGAACACAAAAGCAGATATTTTGGGTCTATTTTGAGTGTAGTGCCTTCCAGTAAGTCACTTCAGACGCCTCAGGGGTTTCAATAGATTATTGGTTTATTCCAGTAAAAAATAAAATGTGATTTAACTGATAAATAATCCACAAGTAAATAAATTGAAAACCATATGCCTGCTGGCGTCCATTCATTTCCAACATCAAGTTCAAACTCCTTTGTCTGCCACTAATTGGCACAGGTGTGCAATTTAACTCATTCTGTTCCAAGGCCTTTCAAGACCACAATATCATAATTCACCAGCAGGGGTCACTAAATTAACTTAAACATAAATATCATATGGCTGGCTCCTACACACCGGCCCTCTTATTGCTACCGGCTATATAGGTACAGTACAATAATAACTAAACAGAAAACATGGAGCCATACATTATAATATACACAGAAAAGATAAATTTGTCAAATCATCAATAATCAGAATCATTCACACGTATACAATACATAAATGTTTGTTTCAAATAAAAATATCAAATTTTTCAGTTCATTCAACAATATCAGTTCGAATTAAAGTTCATCAATAGTTCTTTTTTAGAGTCCTTCTTGTTCAATATATAATGTAAACAACAAAACATGAGTCCATTATGCCACAAGAGGCATTGTGCATTCAAAGGTCAATTTCAGTGTGTATTTATGTGTATACGCGCATGTGTGCACGTTGCAAGAAATTTCTTGCTCGAATAGTCCTTGGTCCATTGTGCGCTTGTAAAGATCAGTACATATAAGTTCTTACAAGGTAAAGTAATCATCACATATACATTGGTCATTCATATCTACATGTCATTTTCCACCAATAAACAAACCTTTGTAATTGGTCTGTCTATAACACTTGTCTTTGTTTTTAAAGTCAAACTACGAACAATTCCCTTTGAATCTTTCTTTGTGTCAATAACCTTCCCTAACATCCAAGATCCCCTAGGGGCAGTAGGGTCTGCAATTAACACAATGTCACCATTTGCATAGTTTCTTTTCTTTTTAAACCATTTCTGTCCCTCTTGTAGGTTTGGAAGATATTCTCTAACCCATCTTTTCCAAAATATATCAGCTAAGTATTGTATTTGCTTCCATCTACGTCTACTATACGTGTCTGATTTCTGAAATAAGCCAGGTGGTAATGTAGGTTGCCCTTTAAGAAGTAAAAGGTGGTTGGGCGTTAAAGGTTCAAGGTCATTTGGACTATCCGGATTTGTGGTAAGTGGGCGACTATTCATTATGGCTTCTACCTCACAGATGAAAGTGTGAAGAGATTCATCATCTAGAATTTGATCCTTTGTTAGTGATAGAAGTGTTTGTTTGACCTGTTTTATTAACCTCTCCCATACTCCTCCAAAGTGTGAAGCAGCAGGTGGGTTGAAAATCCATTCTATGCCCTTTTGTTGCAGAGCAACTTGTAGTTTGTGGTTTTGGTTCCACTCTTTTATGGCCTTCTTTAGTTCAGAGTCAGCTGATGTCAGGTTAGTTCCATTGTCAGATCTTATTTGACGCACTTGCCCTCGTCTGCATATGAATCTGCGGATTGCATTGATGCATGAATCAGTGTCAAGTGAATTGGCTATTTCCAAATGTATTGTTCGAGTTGTGAAACAGGTAAAGATGACACCATATCTTTTCACTTCACTGCGTCCTCTTTTTACTACAATTGGACCAAAGAAGTCTGCTCCAACAAAGGTAAATGGTGGTAAATCTGGGGTTATTCTTTCTTTTGGCAAGTCTGCCATTTTTTGTTCTCCTAGGTTTGAATGTAAGCGTTTGCAGAACACACACTCAGACCGTATTTTTCTAGCAAGGGAATTTGCTGCTGGAATCCAGTATTGCTGTCGCAGCTTGGCTAACATGTGATTCCTTCCACAGTGGCCAAGTTGTTCATGAATGTGTTTCAACACCAGTTTGGACACATGATGGTGTTTTGGAAGAATCATAGGATGTTTTTGATCCTCTAGCATAGCCATTTTTCTTAATCTCCCTCCTGTACGAAGTATACCATCTTGCAGAATAGGATCAAGCTTACGAATGTGGCTCTGACGACTGACGTGAGTGTTTTCTTTTTGCAAGGTTTCGATTTCTTCTCGAAATGCCTCCATTTGTGTAAAACGTATGATTGCATTTTCTGCTCTTTTGACATCTTCTAAAGTAATCTGCTGTACATTCATACATTTTTTGACGATTTGCATTTTTCTTTCCATCAGACATTTTTTCTCTGCATTTGAGTTCTTACTTGTGTTGGTAAGTATTTCCTTTCGTTTGTGACTTAGTTGCAAGAGAACGTCCTTTAGCTTAAGTAACCAAGCTACTGCTCTGGTTAGATTGTTCCAATTTGAGTGATAGTGTATGAATGTGTGAGTAGGATTTTGTTCTTCCTTTACAATTAAGTTCATGATGAGAACATCCTTCTTCACTTCCACATCAGCATCCTCATCACCTTCATGCGTTTGTGTGAAAATGTCGGAATTTGTCCATTCAGATTCATGACATTTGAGGAATTCTGGACCATTTAGCCAAGCCTTTGAATTCAGAAGAGCACTGGCCTTGAGACCACGAGATGCACAATCTGCTGGATTTTGTTTAGTGTTTATGTATCTCCATTGTTTTACCTTGGTAAATTCTCTGATTGTGTTCACTCTATTGGCCACGAATGTTTTAAATCTTTTGTTCTCATTCTGAATGTACTTCAATGTTGATGTACTATCTGCCCAGAAAATGGAGTTCTCAAGAGCAAGTTGTAACTCTGCTTTGATCATTCTATCCATTCTTACCGCAAGAACTGCTGCAGTGAGTTCCATTCTTGGCATTGTAGTATGTTTCAGTGGTGCAACTCGTGATTTCCCCATTATAAATGAGGTGTGCACTTCAAGTTTTGAATTTGTGAGACGAAGGTACGTGACACAGCCATAACCACTTTCAGACGCGTCACTAAAGTGGTGTAGTTGTGCAGATGTTATTGGACCAAAGCTCTTTGGCTTGAGACATCTGTTGACACTGAGCTCCCCAATGCAACTTAGACCTCCCATCCATTCACGCCACATCTCTATGTAGTGGTCTGGTAGGTCTTTGTCCCAGGCGAAATTGAGCTTGCAAAGATCTTGCAGAATGTTCTTAGCAGTGAGGACGAATGGACAGATAAAGCCAAGAGGATCGTATACTGAGGATATGATGGACAGTATTCCTCTTCGAGTATATGGCTGCTGTTTCAGGCTCACTGCGAAAGTGAGTTTGTCTCTTTCTATGTGCCATTGTATGCCAAGAGTTCTTTCTGTAGGAAGATCATTGGATTCCAAGTCAAGGTCTTTGACCTCCTTTGCTCTGGCTGCCTGTGGGATGGACATTAGTACTGTTCTGCTGTTACTTATCCACTTGTGCAAACGAAAGCCTCCCATTGAGCAAGCCTTTTCAAGCTCTTTTAGCAACATCACAGCATCAGTTTCAGTGGGCACTGATTTCAAGCAATCATCTACATAAAAATCTTGCTTAATTGTTTCCACCGTTTCTGGCGAAAAGAGATCTTTGAAATCTTCGGCAGCTTGTCTGAGGGCAAAACTTGCACAACTTGGTGAAGATGTTGCCCCAAATAAATGCACTGTCATTCTGTGTTCTTTCAGAGGTAATCCTGTGTCACCATTTGGCCACCATAGAAAGCGCAAAAAGTCCACATGCTTCTCCATAACTCTTACCTGGTGAAACATGCTTTCCACATCTGCCATAAGGGCGATTGGCTCCTGGCGGAAACGCAACAAGACACCTACCAGATTACTGGTGAGATTTGGACCTTGTATTAATTTGCTATTCAAGGATGTTCCCTGGAAGGATGCAGAGCAATCGAATACAACTCTTAGGGAGCCCTTCTTTGGATGGTGCACTCCATGATGTGGAATGTACCACA
Source organism: Carassius gibelio (assembly GCF_023724105.1). Classification (NCBI taxonomy): domain Eukaryota; kingdom Metazoa; phylum Chordata; class Actinopteri; order Cypriniformes; family Cyprinidae; genus Carassius; species Carassius gibelio. The sequence goes on from NC_068392.1 coordinate 19,294,163, forward strand.
CCTTTCCACTTTGTTTTTCCAGTTCATCAACTGGCACCGCTTCTGCGTGACCTTTTTCAAGCATTCCTTCTAGAAATGCAGTATACTCTCTATGATATCGTTCATTCTTGTCAAATTTTCTTTTCAGAGACATAACACGTTGCTGTGCCTGTTGGTAGTTGTTTGGCATCATTACGTCATTTTCTTTAAAAGGTAACGGTAAGTAATAATGCCCATTTCTCAGTTCCTTTGAACTTTCCATCATAGACATGAACCTTTTGTCTTCGACTGACATCTCTGATTTCTCCTCAGCTGCAAGTTCTGCAACTTCTGGGAGTTTATGATACAGCAGGCCTTCCATATTGCTGACTTCAAGGCCAGAGACTATACTGCTGTGGACACTTTTCTCCTGTCCCATTGTACACAAGAGTATTGTGGTGTTTTTACCAGAGACGTTTAACTTTCTTTTCAGTGAGTCAGTACAAAATGTAGCTGAGCTACCGGGATCCAGAAATGCATGAGTATTTATGACTTTGTCAGAATTTGAGACCTTTACTTTCACTGGCACAATAGCAAGAGTGCACTGTTTTGATTGACCGACCTCCATTAGTTCATCATCTTCTACGGATACCATGGCACTACTCAATGGTTTGTTTCCAGTTACAATGCAGTCATCTTTAATTACATCTTTTACTTCACCAGTATGAATGTGAAGGATAGTTGGATGAGACAGAGAACATGTTTCACATTTCATTCTATTTTTGCATGTTTTGCTAACGTGTCCCTTTGTTAGACAACCAAAGCACATCCCGCTTGTTTTCAGGAATTCTATTTTCTCACTATTTGGTTTGGACTTAAACTTTTCACAATTTTCAAATGTGTGATTTCTTTCACAAAATAAGCAAGGTCTTTCAAGGTAACACTTATTTGCATTCCGTTTGTGTTCATTTTGTGACTCGTTCTTTTTTATTTCAGATGCTTGAGCAACTGTAGTGGCAAAGCTGGTCCTCCCACTAGGTTTGGTGATAGGTTTTTGTGGTTTAGGTCTTGACGTTATTTTGCTCTCCATTGAGATGTGGATGTCACCAAATATTGGATCAAGCATTGCTCTGGACTGTCTATCAATAAAGTCTATTAAGTCTTTGAATGTTGCTCTGTGTTTGTTATCTTGCATGCTACACACATTTGCTCGCCATTTATCTCGCAGCTTATATGGGAGTTTAGACACAATGAGTCTTAAATTAGTGGAACTTTCAAGCTCTTTTAATCCATCAATGTCTCGCATTGTATTGTAGCAGCTATGAAAAAATAGAGCATATGATTGCAACCCATTTCCATCCTCTGGTTTGATGGTTGACCAGTTTAAGGCTTTATTCATGTAAGCAGATGCTATTTTATAGCAGTTTCCAAAATGGTATTCGAGCTGCCTTTTAGCTTCCTTATATGCAACGGTAGGATCCATATGCATGAAGCTACTGACAAGGTTTCTGGGCTGGTTTCTTGTATACTGTTGTAAGTAATATAGCCTGGCATCCATATTTGTAGTTTTACTCTCAACACATTGCTCAAATGCTTTGATGAATGTCCTATATTGAAGAACATCACCATCAAATATGGGAATTTCTCTATCTGGCAGAAGAGAAAGTGTTTGTTGTTTCACTAACATTTCAGTGATTTGAGTTTGACTTTTTAAAATATCAGTGACGTTTTTGTCATAGCCATTTGGGTGAATCGCTCTTTCTATTGGCACTGAAACGCTCGAGTTTACATTTTGTTGTGCACCTAAAGTTTGCTTAGGGTCACTTCGAGGGGCTGATCCTTCTCTCTTGGATTTCATTGGTCTTTGCGCTGTTGCAGGGAGGTTATATTCGGTCGGTGTACCGTATTTATATTCGCCCGACACTGAACGTTGTTCTTCAGCTTCCCTGAATACTTTAACCCTTGCCTCTGCGGCAGCCAGTTCGGAATCTATGACCATTTTCTCTCTTCGTGCCTTTAATTTTGCAATAATATTTGCTTCTTCAATATCAAGGTCAAGTTTATTATTCAAAGCCTGTGCCTTTGCTGTAATAGCCGCGCATTCTGCTTCAGCCTTTAGATGCGTGAGAGATTCTCGTGATGCGCCACTGAGAGCGCTTGTCGCTTTGCAGCTATGCGTGACACTGTGCGCTACTTGAGATGCGCTATCTTGGGGCTTAACAGTACCAATATCGTCCTGCTCGTCTTTCTCATTATCATCATCTTGATCAACCTCGAGCCAGTTCGTGACATCATCTAAGAAGCTTTTGAAAAGGTGATATTTGGGTTGGTACCAGTCTAAATCATCAGCCTCCTTTTCATATTCATCTTTTATTAATTGTTGTACAGTTGCTTGTAAACTAATAAACTCAGCAAAAAATCCATCAAACGAGTTAACTTGTCTCCTGACAGTTTCTTTGTCCTGTCCTGCTTCAATAAGACTGTTAATTTCATTTCGTTTGCGTGTTAAAACACCAAGCTTTCCCCTACGTGTTGCAATTAACTTAAACAGTTGTTTTTCTTCAGACGAATCCTGCTCTACAGTCTCTTCGTCAGACATTTTTCAAGGATCAACTCCAAAGTTCAACACATCAATGAGATCAATTTATGTTTATGGTGTAAACACGTTGGCTCATGTTCAAAGTCATTGTAAGAGCTCAGCGGCCCGGTCCAATTCAGCGGTTTACTCACAAACTTTAGAGAACGCTGCTCCCAGTCTTTCAAGTATTCCTAGAAGTCCTTGAATCAAACTTTCCAACAGCAGGCATATGGTTTTCAACTATGTAGTGCCTTCCAGTAAGTCACTTCAGACGCCTCAGGGGTTTCAATAGATTCTTGGTTTATTCCAGTAAAAAATAAAATGTGATTTAACTGATAAATAATCCACAAGTAAATAAATTGAAAACCATATGCCTGCTGGCGTCCATTCATTTCCAACATCAAGTTCAAACTCCTTTGTCTGCCACTAATTGGCACAGGTGTGCAATTTAACTCATTCTGTTCCAAGGCCTTTCAAGACCACAATATCATAATTCACCAGCAGGGGTCACTAAATTAACTTAAACATAAATATCATATGGCTGGCTCCTACATTGAGATATATATGTTTTTTTTAGTCTGACTCCATAAGCTACATTTCCACTGTCGGGCCAAAAGCGGGCATGCTAGTGCGTGCCAGGGCCAGTTGCGTTCCCACTGTCACTTCCGGGGCTTGATTGTGCGTCGTCGGTGCTTGCTCAAGGCCAACATCCTGGGTTTTTTGGCCCAACGAAAACCTTGGGCCAAAGCGGGCCAACTGGGGATAGAAGAGTGGTTATAAACAAAGGAGTTCAGTGCATCTGGAGAGCGTCAGTGGCACGGATCATTTCATAAAGCTAAGCTATAACACCAGCATTAAAAACTTTTTAAAATAAGTTGAGCTCAAAACTTACTTTCAGTCAGCAGCGAGTGTTTGAACTTGATCCGATGTGGATTATAATCACCATAGAATGCAGAAATATTTATAAGCGATGCCAAAGACTATCCACGCTAGTCATTAACGTTAAACATGGTAAACGCGACCACTAGAAAAAAATCAGACGTCACCTTCTTATTGTCTATCACAATCGTGAATTTATTTAGTAACATTTTAATCAGTCCTAAGTATCGTCTCGAGAGTTTAGTTAAGTTGTCATAAAAATATAATACTATATGTTTTTTGTTCGAGAGCTTTTATAAAAATATGTCATGACTATAGGCTACTGTGACTACAAATAAACAGAAACAGACTCGACTGGATAAGCAGGATATGTTCATAATGCTTTATTTCTGTGTGAATAATTTTCAATACTGATTAATTAATTAGTAATGATGTATCACTTATTTTAGTAAAACATCGATGCTTTTGGATTTAAATATTTAACAAAGCATGCAAACAAACGGCCGCTTTTATGGTGTTCGTTTTGTGTTTGCGATAGTTCCAGTGACTTTTTTCTTATTAGTTTTCTGATAACTTCTCTTTGTTGGTGAATAACGGTGCATAACGTTGTTCCTGAGAGGCGTGTAAAGAGGGCGGATGTTAGTGAAGCGCTGTGGAGCTTCTGGCCCAATGGTGGGAATGCAGCCCGTTCCGTTTAAGGCACTGGCTTGCATTGGCCCTGTGCAGTGCACTGATGTCAGACTCATTTTGAGTAATAAAGTATATTGTTAAATTGCTAAATACCCTGTCTCTGTTACATATCTTTGTAACATCATTATAAGTGTCAGATCACCACATTTTAGTGATTATTGCAAAAAAATGTGTTTATGTATGTATACTGTATTCTGTTTATGAATATACAGCATTCTAATATACAGTGGGTACGGAAAGTTTTCAGACCTCCTTAAATTTTTCACTCTTTGTTATATTGCAGCCATTTGCTCTCTGGGTCATACTTAGTGATATTTCAGTTTTTCTTTTTTAATAAATGTGCAAAAATGTCAACAATTCTGTGTTTTTCTGTCAATATGGTGTGCTGTGTGTACATTAACCCCTTACCAGTCCATTTTTGGCATGGAGAAATGGCATACCCAAACATTGGCCAGATAACTACCAGGAAGTGAACAGGAATCATGTGACACGATGTGGTGGTGTCCGGTTATGACACTCTAAAGATTGACATGGGGAAGGACCAATCAGAGTCTGTCTGGGACACTAGTGTTGGGAAGTTCGATTCTTTTCTGTGAACCGGTTCTTTCGGACAGTTCGATTCAATAAACCGGTTGAAAAAACCGGTTCATCGGTTCTTTCACGCTCGACGTAATGACATCATTGGCGATGACGTAATGGCGTCAAGTCTATCAAACATTCAAATATATAAAGTCAGTAATCATAACTTTAGTCAGTTAAAACCTCATAATCATGAAAAGTTTACATTTGAGTTTTGCAACAACACCTAAATACAGTAACAGCAATAATGTGCATATGAGGATTTAAGTCTTGAAGATATAAAGTAAATAAATTAGGTGTCATCAGCGCAGAAACAATGATCCACTTACTAAACATAATCCATTGCGATGTATTTGTTATTAAATGAACTTACGTTTCGCCAGATTGCCCTTCATCCAAGCCCTCGAAATACCCACGCTCATAACATTACTAGTACAGAATCAGAATCAATCACCAAAAGAATCCCTTCGGTTCAGACATGCTGTGAGTCAGTTGGCTTCACGCTGAATCGCGCATGCGCAGTATCATCAGTTCATCGGTTCTCAATTCGGACGCGTCCGACAGAAACGATTCTCGGTTGAGTGTACTGGTGATCCGAAAACCGATGCAACCGGTTCTTGACTCGAGAAGGAGAATCGCTCTAACCGGCACGTGCTGCAGTTCAGTGTCATCAGCTGCTCTACTCGTGTTCATGTTCTGTTACAAACTCAATTTGTGAATGTCATCATTAACTATAAATACAGTACAGATATCTCATAAATCATCCCTTATCCCTATTAAACATAAGAGTCTTTATGAGCCTTAATTATTGTCCAACTTCCCTGAAAACCCATTTGGCCTATACATTATATACAATATACAGATTGGAAACATTAATCTAAAAAAAATAATAATAAAAAAAATCAAAATAAAATATAGTTATTTTATCACACTTTCCGATGTTTAACAAAATACTTACAAAATTACACGCATGCGCAATATCATCAGTTCATCGGTTCTCAATTCGGACGCGTCCGACAGAAACGATTCTCGGTTGAGTGTACTGGTGATCCGAAAACCGAAGCAACCGGTTCTTGACTCGAGAACGAGAACTGCTCCAGCAGTGGGCGTGTTTGTTCATTATCTGGCTCGGCTCGGTGTTCATCTTCAGTTCGGTCTTCACAGCATTTCATTCAGTGTACTGTTTGAGTAAATGGATTACCCCGGGATATTGGTTTATTCTGACTCAGAGGGAGTGTCAGTCACGTTAAAAAAGTTAACAGCTTAAGTAATTTGTGGATTTATGCTTATTGGGGACGTGAACCGTTTCAAACGATTCAGTTCGATTTGGTGAACTGGTTCAACCGGTTCACTAAGAAGAACCGGTTAAATTGAACGATTCGTTCACGAATCGGCCATCACTATGGGACACAGCACGAGCACTGAGGAGCAAACACACAGAGACAGCGCTGGGAGAGGCTGTTTATCATCAGATCGCGTAAATCAGTGGAAAATGAATAGAAATGACGATTGTGTCTGAAGAAATATGAAGTAAACATCAGTAAATATATCCATATATCTCCGCAGATATGCATCTTTGGTCTATAAATCCTTATTGACGCTGTTCAGTGAGTCTATGTGAACACAAATAAACCGCTGCTGACGTGACTGAATATGAATGAGTGGTGAATTTCTATTCAAAATGTGGCATAAAACGGATTTATTACTTTGCAGTCCTGACGTAAATTACTAAATAACTGTCACTGCAACAATGTTTTAGCAAAACATTGGTCAAATATCGAAGCTAGAGTCTTTAAACTTTCAACTGATGCACAGTTTGTCCAGATGAAGTAAGAGAGTGATGTTTAACGTGCTGTGAAAGTGAAACAATAATAAACTGGAGCTGTCTGCAATGCTTGAAGGGGTTAATGAGGGAAAAAAATGAACTTAAATGATTTTACCAAATTGCAAAAAAAAAAAAGTACCAGTCAAAAGTTTGGACACATGAATGGGGAAGGTGTCCAAACATTTGACTGGTACTGTACTATAATATACACGTAAAGAATATCAGCCGATTTATGGATATCTGCCCTTATTACTCCAATATCTGGGATACATGTGGAATTACTTACATGAGCAAATGAACAAACTTTTGTCCACAAACCAATCGTTACAGACAGACTGCTGACCCATAGGTTACTCTTCGGACTGCGGTAGTTTTTTTTTTTTTTTTTGACCACAAGTTCTGTGCTCATCATAAAACAGTGAAGGTATCACAAGGCACAACTTTCTATGACTCTCCAAGAAACAGTATCTGCACACACTGCCCTTGTCCATGAAGACAGAACAGTTGTCACTCCAGCTTTGAATTACAGTCATGTCCATCCTGGAGAACACTTGAATTTCAAAAAGAGTTATGACAGCTAGAATATCTATTGAAGTTCAGGTTACACTGTAGTATAGAGACCAATTCTCACTATTAACTAGTTTCTTATTAGCATGCCCATTTTTAACAAATTGGCTGTTTATTAGTACATATACAGCACATATTCTGCATGACAATATTCTACATCCCTAATCCTACCTAATACCTAAACTTAACATCTACCTTATTAACTATTAATAAGCAGCAAATTAGGACAGAGGCAGAGGACACAGTTATTGGTTTGTTAAGTGCACTGAACCTTAAAATAAAGTATGACCAAAGTTCTCTTACATATGACATACTAGCGATAATCTTGCAGCATAGAAGCTCTCAACATCAACTGACCAGTCAGATGGACATAAAATAATAAACTACTAAACTTTCCTTTAACAGAATGGTCTTCAGTCAGCCAATAAGCATTGTCATGACTGGCTCACAAACAACTGGGTCTAGAACTGAGCACCTATTAGCAAAACCTTAAGCTAACGACTAGCTCTCTACAGGTATTAAATACCTCTTTAAGTTACTTTTCACCATTTGTACATTCTTTCGACATACACTAGTAGGATTCACACCTTCATGCATATATAAATCAGATAGAATAGATTATAAATATTTAATGGGCTTTGGCCTTTGTGTCACTGCCAGGAATTATAGTACATGCCTGAAAGAAAGCAGTTAAAGAATTTAATGCGAAAGGTAATATTTCACTGCATTGATAAATGTTCTAGAGTAGGAAGAAGTGTGGAATCTTTTGGAAAAGAATTCCCCAAAGAACACTTCACCTTCACTTCAATGTACCAACAGATGTATTCTGAAACATTTGTACAGCATTTAACAAAGTTTGGGTTTCAATCAGGTTACATAAAAAAAAAAAAAAAAACTTGTTTTGTAAGCTATGCACATTAAATTAAACAACATTTTCAAAAATGTAGTCCCGAAATGCAACCAGGCCATACTGCAACTTACCTTAAAAAGCGTAATGTGTGAAATCATACAAGGGAAGTGTTGAAAATACTAATCTTTTCAATGGATCATGCTTCTGTAGCCCAAAAAACCATTTGGAGCAAACGGCTAAAGCCTACCTTACCTAATGCAAAACCAGGGCATCCACATCCCAATATCTGCTCACAGCTACCAGACGACCCGTTCCATTCCCTCCCTCACTCTCAGTAAGCTTATCTCTTTCCACACCACCCTCTCCATCAGCCCTTATCACCTTCTAAGCTCTGTGTCATGCATTCACAGCTTTGGCAAGGACAGCTCAGTGTCTGTGTACAAACACTATCCATCAAAAAACCATTCATGTAAACTTCAAATAGCTCTCCCTTTACTGTCTCTCTTTCTCCGTCTGTCTATCAATCGATCTCAAGTCTGTGTAGCTTATCTCATGGTAATTCTTATACATTTCTCAATTCTTGTCATAGATATGCCCAATTCTTTGGAGCGGATGACAGGAAATTCATTCTGATGCATGAAAGGTAAAGGGAGCATACCATTTGTTTTGAAAGCTGAAATTAAGGTAATAAACCTGGCTTCACAGAATAGAATGCACCCGCGCAATCCACCTGATCTAAAAGAAAAAACATGATTTATCAGACCAGGCAATCTTGTTCCTCGTTCCTTTGCTCTATAGTCCAGTTCTGATACTCATGTGGCACACAAACTACGATGCACCGAGTGTTTGGACGTTGTTGATAAGAGATGAAGGATGCACGAAACCACTCAACATACTTTTAAAAATGACTCAAAAACTCCTACATTGGCCCTGCATTGCTTGCCACTGACACCTTTCTATCATGGCCAGCTTTACGTTTTTCAGCAGTCTGAACTACAGTAACTTTTCTGTGTGATCCCATGTGCATTAGTTAGCTTTGGCCGCTTATGACCTGATGCCGGTTCATTGATTGTCCTTCCTTGCACCAATTTTGATAAATACTAACCACTGCAATTTAGGAACACCCCACAATCGTATTCTCTTCAACTGTAAGTGCTTTTATTATTGTGGCTGATCAGTGTATGTAATATAGTAAAAGTCTAAATGATGTTAAATTATTTAAGCAAACCTTATTAATATTCATGAGTTCGGATTTTGCCTTTTTTATTACTTTTCTGCGCTTTTGAAAGCATTTCTCCACTGAGCTTGTCACAATGCTGGGATTACCTTCTTCACAAAGGATAGATGAAAAATCCTACATTAGTTATTACATATTACTTTGTATAATTTGTTTAACTAAAAAAGGAATGATTGCAGTTAAAAAACAAAAAGTTTTTAGTGACTAATTTAAATTACTATAAAACGAAGCCGTGTCCCACATTTCACATGCATCCCTGCTACTGGATACAATATTAAAACTGAAGAAATAACATTGTTTTATCCATTTTTTTTGCAAAACACTATGAAATAGCTTAATTAATTCTAAATTTGCAACACTTTATTAATTTTTTTATTATTATTATTTTTTTTAGTTTTACTTAAAATTAGTCTTCAGATTTAACTTTTCTATTTAATTGTGACATTTATTAGCTGTTTAGCACTAGAAAATGACTAAAATGATGTCCTTTGTTTCGGTCAAAAACAAAAAAAATATATATAGATAGATAGATATAGATATATAGATATAGATAGATAGATAGATAGATAGATAGATAGATAGATAGATAGATAGATAGATAGATAATATAGTAGCTTATATATTTAGATTAACCTCCGGACGCTGCTGCTCAGCATTTTCTGAAGGTTAATAACTTTCGTTTTTCTCTCTCTCTCTGTCCATTGGTAAAAAAAGGTTTTGTACCCTTATTCTGAACTCTATTCGTGGAAAGTGCTTGCTGCCTACGCAGGCACCTCACTAGGAATAGAACATATAGACCAAAACACTACTTCAATCTTTCTTGCTTGCAGCAGCGCATCTGAAATTAAATGCAAACCAAGACATAAATTCAAGATGGTTTCAGTCTATTACGTACAAACACACAATGAAATGCCACAAAATCTCACAAATGCAAATGACGCTGAAATGCATAGACACAAACATCTCTGCAGTCTCGTCCTGTTATATGATGACATCACAGGTATCAGACAAGCAGATTGTAGCTCGGCTTATGAATATTAACCAGGACATCAGGCCATCAGAGCATTTGCTTATTTCTGAAATGTCAACAATTTATCATCAAATTAGAGGTAAACTGAATGGAATCATATAAAGACTTATTGTTAATAGCATGATGAATGGCTATAAGTTCAGTCTCTTGACAGTGGTTTGTGTCTGCGCTTGTTATTTTGTTTCTTAATTCCGAGGTGATGTGTTTTATTTGGGAGTATTGTTAGGACCCTCTGGCAGCTCGGCATCATCACAGAGTTCTGTTTGCTTGACACATGGTGAGAGTGCAGACTCATCACGTTTGATTTGTGAGATAACGGCACATGTAATAAGAAGCAGGAAACCAGACCAAGCAGAAGCCTATAAATGTAATATAAGAGTGCTTAGATCATTCTGCCAAGTTATTAAAGATGTCATATCATGAAAAATCTCATTTTCTGATCTTAGGATATAAAATGGCTTGATGTAGTATGAAACAGACTAACTTTTAGAACTGAAGTGCAAAAAACATCAAATAATAAAATAAAATAAAAATTCTTCAAACAAAACTGCACAATCTTCTGAATGCGTTAGCACATGAGCATGCTAACATGTCAGTAATGTTTACTGGGGGTCTTTAGGGGACGTACCCCAGTGAAAAAGAGGCACATTTTAGCATAGTTTTAAAACAAGTACTCACGAAAAGTATAACTTAAAATACTTATGTTAAAATTCACTTAAAGTCGCAGGGTAGGTGATTGGTTCAAAAATATTTGTTGTTATGCTAGTTGAAAGTCTCTTGACATCCCGACCAATATATATATATATATATATATATATATATATATATATATATATATATATATATATATATATATATTGAAGTACACTACATGTGACAAGGTTTTTGGCACAAAACATTTAGTTTTTTTCCCCCTTTCTCTCATTTTGTTCTTGTTTCCTGTTTTTCCCCTTTCGATCATTTCCAGATGTTTCTTATTTTGTTAGAGTCCTGTACATTTATAGTTCTTTCCTCCTGCCTAACATTGTTTTGTTGTGCGGATTTCTACTGTTGTGATCGCTTGGTTTTTCTTGGAATATCTTATTGATTTAATGGCTTGCAATTGGCAACTAAATCTCTACTCTCCACTCGCCAAGAGTCGAATCTACACTTTACCGGGTAATTTATTTCTAAAATCAAACCCAGATGGGAAGTCATTTGCGTCCTTCGAGTGGTGAAATTGAATCAAATCAAAGTTCATCCATTGAAATATCATCCACAAGTGGCAAAAACACCAGCAGTTTGCAAGCTAGCGCCATAATTTTCATGCATTTTAGATTTGGTCCATAACGCGCAGGGGAAGTTGTTTTAATACTGAATCCTTGCAGATTTCGAGTCCAGTGTTTGCGTTTCCAGTGTGTTTCAATGCAGCTGAAGAAATATAGAATCCATAGAAAGGAACAGAATGTGTTAATTTGCTTGCTATATTATATTATAATGTTGAAATGTGTATCTTCTGTATCCCTGGTGGCCCCTATAGGAATTGCATCAGACAGTCTCACCCAACATCAAGTTTGGCCACAAGTAGACATGCTGGATCATTCAAAACAAACACATTGATGTTTTGAAAGAACCACAAAGCCACGATTTTACACTCTTCAGAAACTCAACTCACAGATGGCTGACTTCTAGTTATCACTGCACGTTAAACTTGGCCAGGAGAAAACATTTTGGAGGATGCACTTTATCTCCAATTCTCTCTTATTTTGGACAGTCCATAGATGTATACTCTATTATGTCAATGTAACAAAACCACAGTTTAGCTTAGGTTACATCACAAATGCCATTCATTTGACAATAGGCTAATTACATTTTGATTATCTGTAATATTTACTGTTGCAGACTGAATGCTATGTGATGATTTACTCGCTGTCAGCGTATATGTAATATTAAACCATTAGATATTGATTTATACAGAATAGTTTATATGGCTGGCTCACAGGACACATTACTTTGGCCATGATGCTAATGGGCAACCGCCCCAAGCCAAACAGCTTTAGTTTTCTCTAAAAGTTTCTCTCTGTCTGCGTTTCCTAACAGCCGGTGTTTGTAATGGACCTGTCGGAGCAATAATAGTGATGAATAAGTCTCCAGTGGGAGGAAGATGTGTGTATGCAAGAGAACATGAGGTGGGCTGGGCCCAAAGAACTTAGACCAAACCAATTGAAAAAGAGCAGAGATTACAACAACTGTCGCAGACGGTCATAAATCAGAGGAAAGAGGTTTACCACTGGAAAAGAGTCCCCGCTGTATTAAAAGAAATGCCACTATAAAGGGGCAACAGTGTACACAGCTCCCCAGTGACTCTGAACCTCTTAGTAATTTCACACTTACTACCAATAGGATTTGTTCTGCATTTGTTTCAGTCTGTCTGTACCATGAAATCAAAATGGAGGTTTTGTGGGTTTTAGTCCATGTCTAGAAGCCTTGAGGTCATCCATATACTAGTCCAGAACATTTCGGTTTTTGTCCAGTCAGATGCTCTTGATAACTGGCAACAGCAAGTTGGAAAAAAAAATGAAGTCTGATTTTTCCAGCCATTATTATATAGACCTGGGGACTCCAACCTTCTCCTGGAGGGCTACAGATTTCAACTCCAACCCCGATCAAACACACCTGAACCAGCTAATCAGGGTGTTCAGGGTCACTGGATAATGATATTCATAATGATAACGACAGGCAGGTGTGTTGACGAAGGGTTGGAATTGAACCCTGCAGGTAGGTAGATCTCCAGGAAGAAGATCTGGCATCCTTGATTTAGACTAGCGGCTAATGTTATGCCCCGCCTCTTTCCAGTTTCAATAGGAAATACGTCAAGACATCTATTATTAGCAAAGCCTAAAAATATGCTAGCTACGTGTTAAATCATAATAGCAAAGCCTAGCAGCATACCAAAATATAGTAACAATTCACATGACTTCACACCCTTACAGGAACGCCCACATGGAGGGCAAAACCCTAACCCTAATGCCAAATTATGTTAGCAACAGAGACAGAAATTAAACTATCAATATAAATTACATACAAACGACAAACAAATACCAAACACTGAGAGAAAACTCTATGCCAGAGCGAGTCTATCTATATAGAGCAAAACCTAGCTATAAGCTAAATGTACTATATATCTATCAAAGGATTCAGTGAAACTTGTTAGGAGTATCATTTACAACATAAATTTATTCTTGGTTGCCTCAACTGAAATATTGGAATAATTCCAAGATAAAGAAATTCACCACAGTGGGGGACCCGACTCAATCATGACCTTATGAGCCGTTTATATTATGGTTAAATTAGCCCAGAGCGATTTTACTCCACAGAAGAAGCTGCATCAAAGCAGCAAACAAACAGGGTTAATAGAGGCTTTTTAATGCTGGGGAAAAAATAAATAATAAATATGCACATGTATCATGCACTCGAATGTTGATTAATGATTCACTTGCAGAGCAAATACTATGATCTACATGACATTAATGTGATGTTAAGGACTTTTTTTTTCACTCAGAATTTGCATCCCTCTCATTTATGTGACAGTCATAGCTTTACTGATGTTTTAATTCATTTATATTTTGTTCAGTATCTTTACATATTTGCTGTAGGCCATCAGATTAACTTTTTCTTTATGGAGTTTTTGGAGCCTGAAACTGTTGGAACCTGCTGATATTCAGTGATGGACATTTTTCAAACATCTGTTCTGAAGAAAGAAATTCATATGAGTTTAGAACATCATCAGTTCATGATAACAGACTTGCTGTGAGAACTCTTCCTTTAAAAAAGGACCCCAAACCGTTCAATATATTCACTTTTCACCACCAATACAAGCGCGTGTCCATGACGTCAACAGTTGTGTGCGGAGATTTGCAGCACGTCAAACTCCTCGTCATTTTAATAGAACTCCACTAATGCATTAGATTGGGGAATTATTTCTAGGTGACCACAATGAAATCCATCCTCAGATTTTATTGTCTGTTGGAACGCTTTATTTCTCTGTGAGCGTCAGGAGAAAATCTCACTCCGAGCAATTCTTGAATAGGATTCGAATCAATCACCGAAGCAAAGTCCCATCCTGCAAAAGAGAAGTCCCATACCAGGGTAACTCACAGGGGTCCTGTGATAAATTAACACCTTCTGCCCTGCACTTTATAGCTGCTTTACAAAACCAAATGTATTATTTATTGTCCAGCTGCTAATTTATTTAGAGATTCGGCTAATTCAATTACAAACATGGCAAATAGCTATAATTCTTAAATCTGTTGCACCCAATGAATTATTCTTCAGTTACTAAGGCTGATTTCAATTCCACCATACTCTCACTGTCACCACAGGTCTTTTTTTTCTTATCTCACTATCGTGAGTAGTGGTTTTTGATTGGCTAATTATATAGTTAATGGGAAATTATGCAGTTTTCAATGATTTATTAAAACAATGATGTGATGGGAAATCTTAAAATGAATCAATCAAATTATTAATTAACAAGATCTTACAAATGTATGCGTTGAAGTTCATTGGTTTCATATGGGTTTGAAAAAAAACTTTTATAACATTTTCAAGAAAAGTTTAAATGTAATAGCTCTGGAAATGTCATGTGGTGTAACTTTCAAGTAAAAAGTAATATATTTTCCTTACAACTTGTACAAAATTTGAGTATAAATGTATAATTATGTTTTTTTTTTTTTTTAGATATCATATATTATTATTTCCTAAATAACCTTTTTGGTGTTGATTTTTGGGAAGTTTCACCACATCATTTTACAATCAATTTTAAACAACTTTTCTGATATTTTAAGAGACTAGTTGACCTTGACACACAGTTATTACATCATGTTATTATTTATTCTGCATATTGGTCAGACCACTTGACTTTTATTTAGCAATATGCAGCAAAACAGTATAAAAAAAAAAATCAGGTACATCAGTCAAATCAAACCAACTGCACCAAAATCTGAAGTTTAGAAGCATCCAGAATGTTTATCTAGCCTCATGTGAATGCTTATGCTTTCGCCATCAAAACACTGTAAACCATCTCAAGCAGAGTTCAGGGAGTGTATTGAAGAAAGATTGTTTGAAGATCAGGTCCAAGCTGTTGATCTGATGGCCATGTGTTCTGACTGTTGAACCGCTGAGTCTTTCATTTATTGTTAGTCCTGCACTACAATTATTTATGTCTGGCTCAAAGAGTAGTGATGCAAACAGGACAGGTCATATGATTTTACTTACTGCGGCTCTTAACAACACGTCCAAAGCTTCTCTGGCCAGAGACATTCCTCAGTTTACTGCAAGAGGATGCTGTATTTCATGGCCACTGAAATGAAATCGAAGGAATGGAATGAAAGTAAGTCAAACGGCAGTTTTATCTCCATCCGTCAGACTTTGTTTTTTTTTTTTTTCTTACTATACTTTTACTTTTTTTAAACATTATATGCACAAATTATGTTTAAGTGAGAACTATGTTAAATTAGCATTTAGCTAACAACAGCATGAAAACAATCCTAGCTTATCAGAAAAATGTGCCAGTGGTGGCATTTCTCTAAAATGATACTATGTTTCTTCTTGCATATTTTGCAAAACTGTCGCTAAAAGTAACATATCACCTACATCAAATCCAGTCTCTAAAAAAAAACTATTTTCTTAACAAAAGCAAAGATGCAATAAAAAAGCATTTTGTCATGCTACCTTAGCTTGCTTCTGCAAGTGTTTACAAGAGAGTTTCATGGGACTCGAACGCTTCACATCATATATGCAATACTGTACCAGGTGTGCAACTGAGCAAGTTTACTGTGCCATGAGTATGTGATGCAAATGTAAACATGTATATTAGTTTATATAAAGCATGCACTGTAATCTAAGTGTTTTAAGGTTATAACTAAGTACTCTTAGCCAACAGTGTGCTGAATGAAAAGCAGTTTGTTTCAAGCAGATTTTGGCTTGTCAAACTGCAGAGCTTTTAACCTCATCTTGACTGTATCCATATGTTGTCAGTATTACTGGCATAATCAACTGTTCTGAAATTCATTTTCATCTATAGAAATGAACTATAAAACTTGTAGATATTATTCAAATGAAATATGAAATTATAAAAAAAACACATACTATTTACTTTGACTTCTTGAGTTGAACATTTGATCAGCATCAACAACATTTTCTGAAGGTTAAGCATCTACCATTTCTGGAAAAAGAAAATATTTTTAGAATTTCCATTTATTTAATTAGCAGCAACCTCTGAACTTTTGTATTTAATTTCTGTAGTAATTTCTGTAGTAAGAACTGCATTTAAAATAATTAACTTCTCTTTCAAATTATAATTCTATTTCAGTTGCTGCCTGAAATGAAGCCGGTTCTGTATTTTCTATATCCTGAAGTGTGTGTGTGTGTGTGTTTTATTGTGCTTTGACAGTCAGTCTTCATCTATCCCAGCCTGCTTCATCATGTCGCTGATTTTCTCTGTGCCTGACTTCACTCTTTCTTCCCTTTCAAACTGCGTTTACCCTTCCTGCTGGCCTCTAGTGGATGAGAGATGAGAGAGAAAGATGTCGAGATGCTGCCAATGGAGAGAGAAATGAAAAGTAATGTGAAAGTCGGCCCGGGCAGGAAATGAATGAGCGGCAACAGGAACTCGTTGATGGGAGAGGAAAAAGTGGCATCCATAAAATGGTAAACAGCGAAATGACGGCGTGAGAGAGAGAGTTAAAGACGGATGAATGGATGGGAAGAGAGAAGGGAAGATCAGAAGTGTTTATCCTGCCAGCACGCAGCACTAATCAGATGAAGATAAATGAGTTGTGTGGATGGGATGTGTGGTGAATGTGGGCCGCAGTAGTATCATTTCATTCTAATTAGCGCTCTCTTACCGTTAGCGCTGCTGCGAACGCTCACTCCTGCCATCAATCCCATCCCATATACTGCTGCTCTACTATTACGATCCCAGTGTGGAGAGAGGCACATGAACACAGAGAGTATGATGATGCCCTGACCCTGCCCTCACGCTGCCTGACTTGTATCGCCATTAAAATGATGGTGAACCACTTACACTGGAAGAGACAAAAAGAAGTACAAAAGCTGTTACTGGGTGAGTACCTTTGAAAACTGTATACCTTTGTACCTTATTTACTTCTAAAGAGTGCATATTAGCACCTTAAAAGTAAATATTAGTATTTCAAGTCCACACATTAGTACCTTGATTGTTCATATTAATACTAAAATTTTACATTTTAGTACATTTTTACCATACCAGTGATAATATAATATAATATAATATAATATAATATATCGCCATTATTGTGTATAATATACAATTTTTATGAAAAAAAAAAAATTGCACTCCAAATAGAAAGAAAACAAAGTCCATTTACTTCAGGCACAGAACCAATGACATAATTGAAAATGAGCGAGAAAATGTAATTAAAACATTTACATTTTTAATTAAATTAACATTTTATGTATTAAGCAGACGCTTTTAACCCGAAGCGATTTACAGTGCATTCAGGCTAATATTTTTTTTTTACCTAACATGTGTTCCCTAGGAATCAACCCCATATCCATTTGCGCTGTTAACGCAATACTCTACCAGTGAGCTACAGAAACAATAAGGCTGCTAGCCGCATACTGAAAGCTGAAAAAGTCTATAAAATCATGGTTTTATTTTTTAAACTGCATTGTGCAAAAAGTGCAGGGTGCATGTGAATTAAAAAAAAATAGACAAGAGCAAGCACCGAGGATAGCAAATGTGAACCTGCTTGTCTATTTGTTTTTAATTCACATGCACCCTGCACTTTTTGCACAATGTAGTTTAAAAAATAAAAATATATTTTTGTAGGCTTTTTTGTAGATTTCTTTCAACCTTCTTGCTCATTTTCGTATAACATAGTCACGGTTCTGAATCCACTCCTAAAGTCATTCTTTCAGAGTCTAGTTCATTGCTGATTGATTTATAAATTGATTGATTAATTGACTGACTGATTGATTGATTTATTAAAATTTTATTTTTCGTCCACTGAAAAGTAATATTTACATAAAAAATAAATAAAATAAAATAAGAGAGAGAGAGAGAGAGAAACCTTGAATTTTCGTTGGACCTTAATGGTCAGATGATCTTGTCTGTATCCAAATAATCAAACACCTATCTAACTTAACAAAAAAAGCTTAACCCCTTTCTAGGCACCTCCTTTTTTGGCATGGAGACAGAAATAACATACCCAAAATAAAAAGGTTTCTGCTCATGATTCTTTCTGACTAGATACATATTCAACATATGTTCACAAAGCTGACACTTT
This sequence comes from Carassius gibelio, assembly GCF_023724105.1. Classification (NCBI taxonomy): domain Eukaryota; kingdom Metazoa; phylum Chordata; class Actinopteri; order Cypriniformes; family Cyprinidae; genus Carassius; species Carassius gibelio. The sequence continues at coordinate 19,312,662 of NC_068392.1, forward strand.
AAAGTTTACTGTTCAGGAATCAGAATCACTCAGACTGTTATGATAATAGAGATATATAAGCTCAAACATAAAAACAAAAATAAATATATTAAAAACATATTTTTTAAATGTATTTAAAAAATGTGTTGATGTAAGATATGAGTTTAGAAATAGAGTGTAGCTAAAGCCACAAGTCTTTCAAAACTTCATTAGAAATTTCATAATCTAATCTGTAAAACTGTGAATTTTATGAAATATTTTCTAAGGCCATGTCATGTGTGTTTTTTAGAGAAGGCAAATCAGATTGATTTATGGCCCTTGTCATCTCTGTAAGATCTCACATGTAAACACTGATGTGTGTTTTATATGTGTGTTTGGCTGTGAAAACTGCCCGTTTCATGATTGTATTGTTCTCACCAAACGAGTCTTTCACACCTCCGCCAGGTACGACACATTATCCGCATTATTCTTTTATCATTATTCTTTTGTTTTTATTCCACCTTTATTAGCATTGATTGTGGTTTTTCAGGCTTTACAAAGCAACAAAGCAGCGATCTCACTTCAGTCTCTCTTTGCATTTAGCCCTTATTTATCAAAAGTCTTAATATAAAAATACAACAAAACATTTTCTTACGACATTGACGTGAATTATTGAGACAAAAATGCATTATGAAGAAGAAAAGCACCTGCTATTAGAGGCATTGGTGCTAATGTTAGCATCAAGCTACATCAGACAATTTATGAAATTATTAGTACACTTTTATAAAAAAACTCACTTTAAACGCCGATCGAGTGTTTATAATAACTTCCTTTAGCGATCAGGGGTGGAATTTGGTCGTTTACTATTTTAAAAATATGCTATTTGTAGCCTTTTTCATCGCTGCACAAGTTAGCATTTCACATGTACATTTTTTTGTATATTTTATAAAATGCCCCAGATCTCAAGAAAAGCTTTTCTATCGTAATCGCGGGTTTATTATTCGGATATTTCGTGTATACAGAGGTGTTTCAGTGTTGTTGTGAGCAGATATGAACCAGGAACTGTTCACGAACCATGTGACACGATGTGACGCTGTCTGGTTTTGGGACTGTCAGATTGACAACCCAAACGTCCAATCAGAGTCTTTCTGGGTCACAGCTCGAGCACACGGAAGCAAACACACCGAGACGGCTCTGGGAGAGGCTATTTATCATCAGATCGCGTAAATCAGTGGAGAATGAATAGAAATGACGATTCTGTCTGAAGAAATATGAAGTAAACATCAGTAAATATATCCATATATCTCCGCAGATATGCATCTTTGGTCTATAAATCCGTATTGACGCTGTTCAGTGAGTCTATGTGAACACAAATAAACCGCTCTTGACGTGACTGAATATGAGTGAGTGGTGAATTTCTATTCAAAATGTGGCATAATACGGATTTATTATTTTGCACTCCTGACATAAATCACTAAATATCTGTCACTGCAACAATGTTTTATCAAAATATTGGTCAAATATCGAAGCTAGAGTCTTTAAACTTTCAATTGATGCACAGTTTGTCCAGATCAAGTGAGAGAGTGATGTTTAATGTGCTGTGAAAGTGAAACAATAATAAACTGGGGCCGTCAGCGATGTTTGCACGTAAAGGGGTTAAAGACACTCCCACTTGTTTTCTCAAAAACCTCTCGGATTCATTCATGATCTTTCATGAAAATTATTTTGCTCTGCCTTGGAAAGCAGGCACCTGACAACTTTCCAGTCAACTTTCCTCCCTGTATTTTGCATCTGATTACGGAAGCAAGTTTCTGAAAGGATGTTGACAGTAATCCATCACCCACACGGACCAATTAACCAACCCAACATCCCAGCACCTAATCTTTTTTGTTAGAACCCAGAGCCATCGCCTGCTTTCTGCTCTGCTTGCCGAGCGTTTGTAAGCGTCTGATGACGATACGGAAACACTGCAGCCGGTGAAAGACTTAAAGAAATTTGTTCATTTTCTACAAGGGCATTATTGATTGAGGTTGAGGCTGAAAGACAGTAAGTAATTAAATGGAACAATTGCTGGGTGTAAAATTAGCCTTCATGTCGTTAGAGCTGGATGAGGAGAGGGAGGGAGGAACGAGGCCTGTCTGCGCTGACTGATGTCTGAGGAGCAATTAAAAGGGGAAAGGGAGCGGGGTGGAGACGTGGCGCCTGAGTGGGATATAGATTTATCTGAGATAATGAACTTCTCACCCTCCATTGATCTGTTGGAACGGGCTGACGGATCAGCGCGAGACCCTGAGAGAAAGATGCGAGAAAGATTACTGTGTGTGAACAACAAACTCCTCCAGACAGCCATTTTGTTTGTATTGATAAACACAAGAAGAGAGGAAAGTCACCGGCTTTGCCATGTGAAAAAAGAAGCATAAATGTATTGAATGTGCACTTAGTGTACTGTAGCTACTAGTGTAGTCTAAAACTATATATGTATGTGTGTGTGTGTGTGCATACACACAGTTTAAGTGAATTATGTTGGTACATCAGGATAAACTAAATGAAAATTAGTAATGTTTCCTTAGGCAGGGTCGAAACACCAACGAACAGGTATGGCACGGGCGAAACACAAGAGCAGTCCAGTAAACAGGCGTAGGTTGATCGACGGTGAACATTATCCAACAGGGCAAGGCAAGGAGAAATAGTCCAGGTACACAGCAATAATCCAGGCAGGGGCAAACAGAGTACAAACAGCAAGACAAAAGGGGTAATCCAAGATACTCAGGCAAAAATCTGAACATGGGAAAACAGGCAAGGCAAGAATAAGACTAAACTGGGAAAGATAGAGCAGGCTCCACAAAGTAGCTATGAACTGAAACAGTTAAAAACGCTAAACAAAACTCGGCAGTTTGAGAAGGAATATACAAACCCGATTCCAAAAAAGTTGGGACACTGTACAAATTGTGAATAAAAACAGAATGCAATTGATGTGGAAGTTTCAAATTTCAGTATTTTATATCATATCAAATGTTTAAACTGAGAAAATGTATCATTTTAAGGGAAAAATAAGTTGATTTTAAATGTCATGGCATCATCACATCTCAAAAAAGTTGGGACAAGGCCATGTTTCCCACTGTGTGGCATCCCCTCTTCTTTTATAACAGTCTGCAAACGTCTGGGGACTGAGGAGACAAGTTGCTCAAGTTTAGGAATAGGAATGTTGTCCCATTCTTGTCTAATACAGGCTTCTAGTTGCTCAACTGTCTTAGGTCTTCTTTGTCACATCTTCCTCTTTATGATGCACCAAATGTTTTCTATGGGTCTGGACTGCAGGCTGGCCATTTCAGTACTGGATCCTTCTTCTATGCAGCCATGATGTTGTAATTGATGCAGTATGTGGTCTGGCATTGTCATGTTGGAAAAAGCAAGGTCTTCCCTGAAAGAGACAAGGTCTGGATGGGAGCATATGTTGTTCTAGAGCTTGGATATACCTTTCAGCATTGATGGTGCTCATCTTTCCAGATGTGTAAGCTGCCCATGCCACACGCACTCATGCAACCCCATACCATCAGAGATGCAGTTGAACTCAGAGGGAGTGTCAGCCACATTAAAAAAGTTAACAACTTAAGTCATTTGTGGATTAATGCATATTGGAAACGCAAACCGTTTAAAACGATTCAGTTCGATTTGGTGAACTGGTTCAAAAAGATCCGGTTACATCGAATGATTCGTTCGTGAACCGGATATCACAAACTGCTTTGTTTTGAACTCTCTCTCACAACAGACACGGAAGAGAAGACAATGATCAATATAGTCGTAGTTTTTGCTATTTTTGGACCAAAATGTATTTTCGATGCTTCAACAAATTCTAACTGACCCTCTGATGTCACATGGACTACTTTGATGATGTTTTTCTTACCTTTCTGGACATGGACAGTATACCGTACACACAGCTTCAATGGAGGGACTGAGAGCTCTCGGACTAAATCTAAAATATCTTAAACTGTGTTCTGAAGATGAACGGAGGTCTTACGGGTTTGGAACGACATGATTGATTTTTGGGTGAACTATCCCTTTAATTCATTGAAATGAAAAAAATATTTTTCTTTTCTTTTTTCCTTCTTTTCCTTCATGACAGCACATTTCATATTAAATGAAAACAGTGAATCTGATCTCAGTTTTGTACAATAAAACAACATTTAGTTTCCTCCCTCTGAGGTGAGAAAAGATACATTTGGTTCCTACTAAACAAATGTACTCCACACGGATACATCATTCATGAATCTCCTGTATGATGTCAGCTGACGGTAGACCTGTACTGCATCATAATGATGTGATATGTCCATCATATTTCTTACATTCACACATACTCTAGTTAACCTAGCTGACTCTGTCTCCCAAATAAGGATCCCAAAATAAACCTCAGGTGCCCAGAGCTCTGAGAGTTATGAATATTGCAGGTTCCACAACATTAATTATTAAAGGAAACAAGTGTGAAGCCTCTGAGAATGTTGAACAAACAAAACAAGCCTTGGAGTATAGGTCAGATAGAAAGGAGAATGGAATTAGCTGTGACAAGGTGAGTAAAATTGTGAATTATATCTCTATGTTAGCATTATCCTCAGTTAGCATTATTGAAAAACAACGTTGCTAGTAGTTTTTTGAGCTACAAAACAATTATAGGTAGTTTAGTAGTAAATAGCTAATGCCAAATACTAACAACTGCTAACTGCTAAATGGGTACTATTTTAATATTTCACTTGACAAAACGATAAAATTGCAAACAGCAGACCTACCGATTCTTTAGATTAGCCAGCCCACCTCCTAAGGAAGACGTACTAAGATTATGTTTACTACCTCAGCACACTTAGCTATAAAGGTACGCACACATTTACCAAGTATCACTTTTGCTATTGGTACTTGAAAAATGTAGCTAGTGTTGTGAGCAATTTCAAATATTCAACAACTTTGGAGGTTGTGTTTTATTATTTAATCCTCATAGTTTTTTTAGCTACAAGCTAATTTTAGGTAGTTCAACTTAAGTAATTTAAGTAAACAACTCTTAAAAAAGTAGATAATGTAGCTACACTACAAGCTAACAAATGCTAACTGCATTGGAGGTGTCAAAGTGGCAATATTTTATTTAAATACTTCACATTTTTAAAATAGCTAACTTAGTTTAGCCAGCTGATATCCCAAGAAAGACAATATAGCAGGAAAATTTGTTTATTACCTAAGCACGCTTAGCTATTAAGCTACGTACATAAACATTTTCATGAGACAACAATGTAGCACTTTTGCAAGTGGTACTTGGGGGAAAAAAGTAGCTTATTAAAGATGCTGTGAGCAATTTCAGATGTTCTCCAAGTTCCTTGGAGATTGTGTTTTGATTATTTGCTGCACTTTTCTGTAAAGCTAACTAAAACAGTATGACAAAATACTACAATGTAGCACTTTTGCAAATGTTAGTTGTTGCTCTAAAGAATGCTATTTTTAAATATCAATCCATCCTCTGTGTGTGCTTGTTTTTGGTATGCAGAAAAGTAGATAGAATCTTGGTATATTGAAAAGTAGCATTTCTTATGAATAATTGAGTTCTTTGCATTAAACTGTCCTCTGACATCTGTGACGCCTCAGATGGGAGCCATATCAGAACAGTGCCTCTCTCTCTCTCTCTCTCATCACTTTTACACTCTCGTTAAAGTCTTTCCTGGTCTCAGGGGAAGTGACTCCTGTTTTAAACTGTCACAGAAGCAGGAAGAGGAAGCAACATGCCCCATTTCTACAGTAAGAAAATGTGGAGAGGAGCCTGAGGTACGAGGAGCATCTTTGCTGTTGTCATTGTAACATTTCAGGTGGGACCACACACTGACATAGTGGCCTGTCAGTGTTAAACTGTTTCTAGATCTTTTTATGTCCAGTAAAGTATGGTTCTCTGATTTGAACTGAATGCAAACACACATATACACACCGATAAACTATAGGTCACTCAACTCAGAATTTAAAGGGGGCATGTACACAAAGTTTTCAACTAAACACTGAAAAACTTTTTATGTGTTTTTGACATTCATTTACGCCTAAAAATGCATAGTTTCTTTATAAAGTGGTATCTACATCTACTCTATGGGCCCTATCTTGCACCCAGCGCAATTGACTTTTTACACCGACGCATGTGTCATTCCTATTTTGCACCCGCGCAAAGCGCGCTTTTCCCTTCACAGAAGCCCGTCGCTAAACTAGTGAATGAACTTGCGCTCCCTGGGCGGTTCAGCGCAAAAAAGGAGGCGTGTTCCGGCGCAAACGATCCCTGGTGCTATTTTGCTGTTCCATTAAACAATTGCGCCACTGACCAGAAAAAACCTAGTCTAAAGTCAGTGGCGCGTTGCGCGTTGTTCATTATGCTATTTTAGGGGCGCATGCTTGACCATAATGTATAGCGTGCACAACGCGCATAAACTTTGTTCATGTAATCTACACAGATGTAACAGTTATTTTTGCAAATCATAAATTCTTACACTAAAAAAATATTAACACATGAGATGACAGAAATCATGACGCTATTTTGGGTGGGTTTCTCCCATCCCCATACAACACAACTTCTCTGTCTTTCACTGCTCTTACAAGAACATCAGTCTCCTCGGCTGTGAACCGCTCCTGGCGTGCGCCTGGTAAATACGCCATAATAATAGCAATCCATAATGGAACTTGCGCACCTGCTTTTAAAGGGAATGTTGCATGACGCTCTGATTGGTTTATTTCACGTTACGCCCAAACCACACCTATGAATAATGAAGCTACTTCAGACCAACCCATTTTAGATTTGCGCCGGGCGCAAGAGCCATTTATCCTGCCGGGAAAATAGCAACAGCGCCGAGACCCGCCCACAAAGTTACTTGCGCTTCGCGCTTTGACACTTGCGTTTCAGTTCGTTAAAATAGGGCCCCATATCTACAAAAAAAAAAAAGAACGCTAAGGATTTTTTCTTTTTTTTTTTCTTTTGTGGGTTAAAAACTGAATTAATTTTGCTATGCAGGACCAAAAACATCCACTGCATTGTTTTCATATATCTTTGCATATAAATGAAAGCATTCTGGGAAATTAAGTGTTCTGGCACTATGGTCCATGAAATGAAAGTTAATTCAGTAAATACATTTTTTTTTAATTAACTGCAAATGTCTGTAGTTGGCATTTATAATAATAATAATAATTATTATTATTTTTACATGTGTCTTGAAGATCTTTTGATTTTGATTTTGTTTGTATTTCATTCCATTTAATTCTGCTTATATTAAAATACGTAATTTTGTTAACTACCTTGATTCAAATTATTATTATTTGTTTACTTTCCCTTTCCCTTTTTCTTTTTGGTTTATTTTAAGCACAGTTTTTTGTTTTTTGTTTCTTTTGTTCAGATCATAACTGAACAATTCTTCAACATGAAGAAGAACATGATTTGTTACAGACGTTCTTGTATTTAACTTTTGTTTCACCTCCAGACTGTTTTGGCAAATTGGTGGTGAATTCTTATGACCTCATACATTTCCATACAATCTGTTTAAGTGCCACTGGGATATTAGTTGGTTGTTGTAGTTGGTTGACAGGATGTTGCTATTTAGTTGGTAAGGTGTAATCAAAATATTTTTTGGTCTTAATGTTACATAAGTATAAAAAATATATATGCTTTTGAAAAGTATTGTATAAGCTATTTTGTTTTTATTTATATACCCAAGTTAAAATGTAATTGCTCAGAAGTTTAACTTTCATTGTTCAGGAGATTCTCAATCTGTCATGACAACTCTTTAAGAGTTTACCATGGTAGTATACGAGACAATGTCAGTGTGTATGGTCTTGGTGGAATAGATTTGCAAGTACTGAGACTTGCTACTGCCAGTAAATCTACAACATGCTGCTGTGAGCATGTAAGAAATACTGCTGCTGCAATTATAACATATTTGAAATAACCCCCACCCTGGAGAAGATCTATACAGGTGGAGCTGGGGAGGTAGAGGGTTTCTGATTCATGTTGCAACTGCTACAGCAAGCAATGGCCAAGTATTTGAATGTAGAGCAGTAAGCTCATTGGCTGCTGATGTAAAAAGAACCAATCAGCTGTGCCATGTGATTAAAGATGTGATTAGATCAGACTGAGTTAGAACCCACTGGCCTGTGCCCATGGGGTTTCATGACAGGTCCTTGTATTTATGTTTCATCAGCTTTATCTGAATTAATTCGGATGGCATGGCTCATATAATATGGACTTGGAAGAATATGATGAGAAATTATAGAGTTCGTATCAAAATTCTGATTGCAGATTTGGCATCTTGAAAGCCTCTCTCTTGGCCTGTGTGTACTGTAGGTTTAGTCTAGCACAGGTGGCATAACAGGTGTCTTTACTATGATTTTCATTCTGAATAATTAATCAGGTGCTTTCACCTAAAAAGGAGCCCCCATCTCGTTAACAATGGAGCAGGTTTTTCCATGTGGCGAGGGGGGCTTAATTATTTAAGAGCAATATAAGCTTGCCAAGAGGTTAATGGGACCTTTACTGGCATGAAACCGCAGGCTACGTGTGGAGCGGTTCAGCTGAATTGATGACAGGATCTTGGCATGGCAGTGTGAGGAGGCTGGGACTCCAGGCAACAGGGCGTAAAGCCTGGGCACCTGGGGGCCATTTGAGAGAAGAGGGAAAAGAGATGATGGTCCATTCTTGAGGAACTGACATTTTAGTAGAATAAATTGTTTATTTGCACACGCTGTGTGTTGTTTTAACACTGAGTTCATTAAATAAATTATGTAACTCTGTCAGTTCAGTAATGTAAATGGTAGTCATATGTTTAATCCGACGTCGTTCCTCACTTAGTTTAAGACACGTCCAGGCTCATTTAGCTTTAATAACATGTTTATAAGTATAATAATAAACAGAAAGAAGGTTCCATTTGTTAACATTACTTAATTAATTGCAACACTTTTACAACATATATTTGGTATATTTAAAACACATACAGTAAGCAGTTGTAATTTCATTAACTTACAAAGATTTATTAATACAGTAACAGATCTTTTTCTCAGTGTTAATGTATAACCGTTCCTTATTGTAAAGTGTTGTCAAGTAATTATGTTTCTAACACATTTTATGAATTTAAAATAATCCTAATATGCTAATTTAATAGTTCCTTATATTGTTTTGGGAGTCTCCTACAATAAGTTTACATGCATGCAAGGTCAAAAAATGCTTTTGTTTTCTCGGGATATGTATTAAACATCACTTTGTTTTCCAGCGATTCTCAAACGATTGGTCTGAAGAAGTTCTCAGGTTCAGTCTCTCTAAACCCCTCCTTTCCGTGAGCTTACTCTGCTCTGATTGGTCAGATGTCCCATTCTGCTGTGATCGGTCTCCGGCATCCATCACATGTTGGAAACAATATGCCCATAGTTCATTTTTTCCGCTCGATAGACAATATAAATACCTATTATTTATCATACTTACGGGTTTTGGTGGAAACCTGCTGGAACATTTAGTGGAACCACCTGGTCCAAATAAACTGGGTACTGATCCATCTTTCAAGCACAAGCGTTTTTGTGGGCGGGGTCAGGTTGTTTGGATCCAGCCAACATAGAACAAAGGCGGGAGTTATGCAAATGTGTTACCCAGTGAAGTGTAGCCGTCAAGAAAATGGGATTCGAATTCCCGTCAACTCGTTCAGGCTGTTGAACTTGAAGTTGATTCCTTCTTTTGGGAGACAATAACTTTATTTATCATACACATTCAGCTTTTCAACTTTGCAGACCGTTTACATTCACATACATATTAGTATAGTAAGTACACTGTTAGCAATTTATGTAATTTTACAATATATTTTACAACAATACACTGTATTCATGGTTTTTATTGTAAATGCACATGGATGATGGGAAATTGATGGACAGTCCTGTAATATTATTGTAACTACACTGTAGAAGCATTATTTTACAGACACCACAAAGCATTGTGGGATAGCATTAAAACTGGTACTTTCATATTCTTTCTAACATAAAAAGTCCAGTTTTCTTAACGTTAAAAGAAACTTTTTAAAAGGTATGATGTTTCTAAAACATTCTTTCAACTTAATTTTGATTTAAAAATTCAACATTCTAGGAACGTTGATTTGTAACATTCCAAGAACATAAAAAGATCCAGTTTCCATATTAGTATAATGTTATTTTAAGGTTAGTAAAATGTTCCTGCAACATTCTCTCAGTCATTCAAACACCTGCTGTGATCAAGCAAGAAAGAAAGAGAAATAATTACACAAACTACAACTTTCTTCAGCCACAGTCTTAGGTGAACTGAAGATACAAGACTTTAAATCTCTCAAGATCTGAATAAACGACTCCAGTTCTTATTGAGAATTCACAGAGGTTAAGATGTTGATGTCTTAATTAAAATGTTTTTTTGAGATCACCATCATAGAGATGCAGAGATCAGGGTTTGCTTCAGTTGTGCTCTTCACCCTCAACTTTTGCTGCAATACTTTTTTCTGCAGTTGCAGTTGTTTTCAGAAAACATTTCTGCAATTATAAAGCAGATCAACAAGTCTATTTTAATAACAACCAACTGACTGCACTAAAATGGTTTAAATGACCCAACTGATATAAAAATAAATAATTTGAAACACTGTTGTGGTTCGTACACTGATGTTTAACATTGAAAAAATATTATTTTTGCTAGCTTTTTGTTAAAAACATGTTTTAGATTATTTATACACTCAGATACATCAACATTTGGCGTATTAAACACAACAATGGTGACATGTTTCATGCCAGCATACAAAACATGTTCATGGCTCCCAGCATGCATTGCTGCATTTTTTTTTTTTTTTGGGGGGGGGGGGGGGTCACCACTGTTGAGGATTGTACGACAAAAATAAAAAATACATTTTATTGTATTAATGCTACTTTAATCACAGCAACACTGTTGTATAAACACAAAATTTTCTTGTATATTGTTTGCTGTAAATTCACGGCAGTTAGTTGCCAGGAGTTTCCTGTAAAAATACAATAGATTTTTAACAGTGTATACTAAAATCAGCGTACTACACTAGTGTATGTCTAGGTTTAATATTTCAATATTTCTTGGGACTAAATTGGCCCACCTTTAATTGAATACTATGTGCACTTTAAGAACACAGCTAATTTACATTTAAGATTCTTTTGTTTTCATGCTTCAAGAATACTTTAAGTGAACTAAACATCATACATGTATCTTACTATTTATATATTACTGTTGCACTTTTAGTGTACTAGGTAATACTTTTTGATTTCTATTTAGTTATTAATTTTAAACTTGAAGACTTAACTACACTATCAGTGGATTGATGCCAGTGATTTATGTATTGCAGTGGTTCCCAACCTTTTTCAACTCGCGGCCTACACAACAAAACACACTGCAGTCCCACTGCATAAAAAATTAAATGACCCCGCTATTGTTGGGTTCATAACTTAGTACTCAGAAGCTAGATTGTTAACTGTATTTATTGAATGAACTAGGGCTTTGCGATATGGACAAAAAAACAAAAAAACAATCGCAATTTCTTTGATCAATTTTGCGATTGTGACACACACAGATATGCTTTACAGTCATATATGCTTTCAGGATTAATTTGAAACATATTTCCAAAAGAAAACCAATTAGAGCTTTATCAAAAAGTTGTAACGTCTCTAGAACAGACATAAGTCAAAATAATCACTATAGTAAAGGTGTAACAAAATGTATAGACTTAGGGCAAAAACATAAATAACCCAGTGTCCAGGGACTTTTTTTTTTTTTTTTTTTGCCATGCATTGTTCATAGAGCTCATTAATTGTAGCGGTGTCTCAGGTGTTGAAATACATTTGTTATACATTATACAGGTTCCCATGTATTGTTCCGTGTTCCGTTTGTAGTTTGTATACAGTATGTGTGAGCGGTGCAGAAGAGAGAGCGTGTTATTGTAACACGAAAGTACATTAAAATAATGCACTAGCTCGAATCTCTCTGTTCGCACGCAAATTTCCTTTGCTCTGTCACAAAACCAGACGTGCTTGCTCGGAGAGAGTTTACGCACTTAAAACATGTCTCCTCTCACTTAAACTGTGTCCTGTGCGCTCACAACTCTCTCTATGCTCATGCACTAGATAGATATTAATTATTTTCGCACGTTTTTATCTTTAGCCTTTTACCGCGTGCAGTGTGAACGCTCTGATTTGTTAACATGGGCTCGGAAGAAATACGAATCACAGTCAGTGTGTGAACCTGGAGGTAGGCATATGCCCAGTCTGTTCTGTTCTGTTCTAGGGTTGTTGCATTCTGATTGGATCGGATAGCATACTGCTGGAGGTCAGTACCACGGAAAATCGGGCTATAAAGCGATTTAGACATCGTGCATGCTTTATTATGATTTTGATTAATCACACAGCCCTAGAATGGACTGGAAATGAACAGAAAATAGCTCTGTCTGGCACCGCTCAGCAAAACCAGACCAGGCAAAGCTCGGCAGCGGGTAGACAGTCCCACGACCCACCTGCAATACCACCGCGACCCACTAGGGGGCCGCGGACCACAGGTTGAAAACCACTGATGTATTGTAAAGATTCATGCTCCTTTTGTTAATTGACTTGTTGTTTTAAGATGAGATTTGTAGAAATGTTGTGCTCCGTTGAAGGCTTGCAAGAGAAGCCAGTATTTGTAGATCAAAAATATATTAAAACAATTTTGTGAAGGAAGGCTGTATTATAATACTGGAAATATTATACTGTACATGGCTTGATGTGACTTTTTAGGAAAAGCAAATTCAACTTATTTACTGTTCGTTCCTGTCAGGCTATTAATTGAAATAAAACAGTTCTCTGGTTAAAAAAATAAATAAACATTTTTGGCGCCCATAAAATGAGATGTGGGTGTGAGGTGGTGTGCATTATTTGTATTTATTTATTTTTTTTCTTTTGAAGTGGTCCACCACCTAAAAACATTGGAGAAGCTTACAGTAAACTACCACAATCTGACATAGTTTACTAGGAGAGAAGCATCACACGACTACTGATCCAATGCTTTTAGAAGCTCGACTGGATATATACCAAATTAACACGGTTCAATTCCTACTAATGCTCTTTTAAATAAAACCGTTTACCGTCTGCAGGAGGTAATAGCAGAATAACATTAATTGGAGATAGCAGCAACTTTTGTGCACAAATCTCTTTTGCATAGAAATGTGGCGTGTTTGCTCTGAAAATAATGAGAGTGACTTTATTCGAGTGCTTAAACTGAATGGCGGGTGGTTTGTGTGTAAGATAAGTGCTCTGTGCTGAAATACATCTCACTAAAATAGCTGTTCAGTAAATTCATACTTTGTTGTGGTTGGAGATGACGATATTGAGGAATCTAGAAAATAAACTGTATTCTATATGCACACAAAATCACATCTGCAACTAACATGACTCTAAAACATGAACTTTATAAAACAATGTTTTACCGAGTCCTGTCTTTTCTGTTCTTCTCAACAAAACGGGTATAAGTGAGTTTTTTCAATGAACTCGAAAGTCTCGTTTTGTTATGAATTAAAAACATTTAAAAACTGTGGAGACTTTTGAAGGAAATGATATTGAAATGAAAATAATTTTGTTTACATTATGTATTTTATTAATAAACAAATCTTTTCTCTTTATATTCTCAACACAACTTTATATTCTCAACTCAACATTGTTAGTTTGACAAAATCCTCTCTTCTGTTCTATTCAACATATTTAAAAATAATGTAATAATATAATAAAGTGAGTTCTTAAAATTAAAAAGATTGTGTGTGTATTTTTTTATTATTGAAAGTTTGTTTTATGAATTAAAAGAAAAATAGATTTACTGAATTCCCTCTCATCTGTACTCAACAAATTTAAGTAATTTACTTGTAATGATAATTTAGCTTTTTTCAAACAAAGTTAATGAAAAAAAAAAACTGTGAAATGCATATCAGGAAGTTATATGTACATTAAAATAATTATGTATTTATTAATTACTATACTATATGTATATTGCATGATTAAAGTCAATTATTTATGTAGACTGAACCTTCATAAATATAGTTTGAAACTTGGCCAAGTTAAATTAACACAACATTTAGATTTTCACTCGTACAGTAGCAAAATTAAATGCACTATAAATAATAAAATTGGTTCTAATAAGCTTTAAATAATTTTTTAAAGGAGTAAATCACACACACACACACACATAAAAATGAACTTGAATATCTACATCAAGGGTCATATTTCATGTAATTTATTCATTAATTCATTCATTTAATGTGTTAATAAAAAAATTAAAAAAATCTCAAAAGTGTGACTCCCAAGCAATGCACTGTTTGTGTGTGGACAGGTTGAATAGTACTGCATTCCATTCAGTCACTGTTCCCCTCTCACATCAGACACCAAATGGTTTTTATTACTTGAAAACGTAATAAACAAACACACTGAATGCGTAGATCTTTCCGATGCTGTGCATTTCTGCGGGCACAGTTTCCACACAGGCCTGATAATTACACTCCACAGCCAATGACTGTATTTATGAAGGTGCGATGTGTTCATTTCGTTCCCGGCACCTTTCGGCATTCCTCTGAGCCTGAATAAGGGCTCAACCAACATTTATCTGGGCATCCATCCACGTTTCTAATCACTCTAAGCCTCTGCTAGCTCTCACACGCGGCTGAATTATTCTGTCCCACCATCTTTCATTCCTAAATGACCTACTGATCTCCTCCATTCATTATGCAATATATGGGAGACAGAATTTAACTAGCCATGTCCATTAATAAGAACATTACACATTAAACGACCTCATAAATGTTAATTAAATTAAAAGTAGACTATGCCGGGACGATTATTCATGGGGTTAACTGGGCATAAAGTTTCAAACTTTGCTTTCTGAGGTCCGGATAAGTCTCGTCATATTGTGATCACAGTTGTTCAAAACTAGACTTTTACAAAAAAATGTAAAAGATCAAATAATTAATCGCCATTATTCTCTAATTTAATGATTATTTTAGGAATCGCAAACTTATCTATTTTTATTTTTTCTCTGAAATGCTATGTTTACTACTTAAATGAGGCTTTATCTTTAAATCTGGACTAATCTGAGTCAATTTCCAGAAAATAAACCTGTACACTGGATAAAGCCATGTTCAAAATTCTTTTGTTGACATATTAAAGTTAACAGTTTTTACTGTGGGGATTTTGTATTTATCATTTCATTAATCAGAAAATGCTCTCAATATATTTGGTTTTTCTTACATGCAATAATCAGCTCATGAGCATGAGACTGCATTTGTGCAGGTAATGTGACTTAAAGATGATTAGAAATACTGCAGCGCCCCCTACAGATCGATATACACCTCTATATATATTTAACAGGAAGGCTCGCTGATAAATAAAGCAAAGGAACCAAGTATTCAGTTTCACAATGTGCCTCTGAGTATCTGTGCGATTCTTGATTGGGGTTCAAATCTGTGCGTCCCCTGACAGAAGTCAAGACTCGGCGGCGCTTGCCGAATCATTAAAGCATTCATGAACGTAATGGACCAGTCCTAATCTCGAACGCTATCAATGAGGCCATTATATCCAGTGCCATTGTGCATGTTTTAGCAGGCAGATAAAAGCACAAATTACAGCAAATTATGGATTTCAAAAAGAGACGGAAATCCCAAACTTGTATTGCAATTGTACTTTTGTAAAGCTTTTGTCCGATGCGAAAGGAAAGGGGAAAAAATGACATCTTTCCTGTCTGCTTTCTGTCCAAACCACAAGTCAAAGTCTCTCGTGTGTGTAGTGCAAATGAGCCTGTTGTTTTTGGGATAGGTTTTGAGAGTTTCCCTTTTTTATTTGAAATATCCTTTAAAATCTGTCAGGTGTGTTAATGAGCAGTGCGGTAAGAAAATCTATATCCTACTAGCTTCGGAGAGGAAAAAGAAGACAATCACACAACTCCCAAGTTTATATTTGAAGCAAAGGCTCCATTAGGCCCTTGAGGATCTCGTTCATGTTTTCGTATTATCTTAAAACAATCCCATAATTCTCTCCCAGAGCTTCAGTCGTAATCACAGTGAAATTATGCTTTTTATTTATTATATTTCTGACTTTACTCGGTGCAGGCAGGGCCTCATGAAATTTCATGAAAATGGACCCTGTCACTGTAAAAACACATAAAATGACTTAAAATAAATAAACCGAACTAGAGCTTAGAAGTTAAGGGTTATCTTTCTTTTTATGAGAAAGCACTGGACATAATAATAATAACAACAACACTAAAGCACTATTTAATCTGTTGTTCTGTCTTAATATTTCAAATGCATACAAACAACTAGGTTTAAAACACTTTTAATCTAGCTTTATTCTAAATCAAATATGTGCAGCTAAATTGAATCTGTTCTGATCGTTTCAAATTCGCGATGGATTGTGAAAGCAAATATGGAAAGAATATGGAGGCACGTAAGGGATGTTGGTTGGACTTCTTTAGAGTAGATGCACATGGTTGGATAAATCCAGTTTCTGGGTGTAGAAGAATTTGCCAGCAACTGCTTCATGACTGAGGGTCTGGAATATGGCAGATGACAGGGAACTCGTATATTTCTATTATCTTTGTAGAGTTGCATGACCCATCATTTCATTCTCATTACACAGAGTCAGTAGAGCCTCCATATGCCAGCCAAACTTCACACAAGGTAGAATTAATCCAGATGTCCAGATATTTCCTCCAGTAAAAACAGCCCGATCTACTCTAAGGCGTGGTGTATCGTTACAGGCTGGTGTGAGAAGTTTTTAACAGTCCTAGGGAAGCCTGCTGCATTTCTGTTGGCACGCTTAAGCGAGACTCAAAACTCACTGAAGGCACTGAAACCAAAATGATGTTCCAAATGAAAAATGTCATTGCGCTTAAACTATTTCTTCCTTTTTTGGGGAAGAGGTGTTCGAGGAATATAATGTAGGTCATTGTATGCAACAAAAGATTACAAGCATAGTTCAGTGTTGTGTTTTGATTAATGGGGTCAATGGGGTCCAGTGTTTTTTGCATGTTTCACAATCATTTTTGGACAATCTATCCCTTAAAGTTAAAGGGGAAAAAAGGCTACTTTCCCATAACAGGACATGTTTATTTGCTGAATGGCAAAGCATTTCTGCCATTTCCATGAATCCATCTGTCACAGCCCACCAAACTTGATGGGCTGCCACATGTTTGCTGCCTACTGAGAATGTGTCTCTCAGACAGCTGTGCACTGTGATAAACAGTGTCTGTCAGTGGCGTAAACAGTGAAGATTTTCTTAATATGTGGCGCTTTTACATTTGGAAACTGTACCATCTGGTGCTGTAACCCGATTTTGAAAGTTAGTTTTGATGGAGTGTATTTTGTGAATGCAGGGCAGAATAATAATAGCAGTATCAGACAGTCAACATGAATCATACTGCTGACCTTTTAAGACTGACGGATTGATTGGTTGGTTGGTTGGTTGATTGATTTATTGATTTATTGATTTATTGATTTATTGATTTATTGATTTATTGATTGATTGCTTGATTGCTTGATTGCTTGATTGCTTGATTGCTTGATTGGTTGGGTGGTTGATTGGTTGGGTGGTTGATTGGTTGGTTGGTTGGTTGGTTGGTTGATTGATTGGTTGGTTGGTTGATTGGTTGGTTGATTAGTTGGTTGATTGGGTGGTTGATTGGTTGGTTGGTTGATTGATTGGTTGATTGGTTGGTTGGTTGGTTGGTTGGTTGATTGGTTGATTGATTGGTTGGTTGGTTGATTGGTTGATTGATTGGTTGATTGGTTGTTTGTTTGTTTGGTCGATAAATTGATTGATTGATTGATTGATTGATATTTACGCAGATAACCTGAAGTTGTTTGTATTCTGTGTATTTGTTTGAGAGTGTTTGGTTTAGTGCGTGGTAGACACACATGCATCAGTTATCAACAGAAATGTTGACATATCATGATGACTTTATATTCAAGGAAATGTTCTTCAGGAATTCCCAGAGGAGTGCTGTCAGAAGATGAATGAGTCATTTGGCAAACTAATGTAAACTGTGTTATGAAAGGCATGGTGTCTGGCTGATGTATTCCAGTACATAATGTGTATTGATTGATTGATTGATTGAAAATAATTTTTGTATATGGATAGCATATCAGAATTATCAGAAGGATCATGTGACACTAAAGACTGGAGTAGTGTTCTTGAAAATTCAGCTTTGCATCACAGGAATAAATTACATTTTTAAATATATTTAAATAGAAAACTATTTTAAATTGTAATAATATTTCACAGCAAATAAATGCAGCCTTGGTCAGCATAAGAGACTTCTCAAATACATTAGAATTATGTATTAGTGTGAGTACAGCATAGTTCGGTATTTTCATCATTATTATTGTATTATTTATTGTTAATTAAATTTAATTGTAAATTATTTTCATGTAATTTAAATATACTTGTTTTTAGGACTACTCGTCTTTAGAAGACCCTAAAATTGGGTTTAACGAAGAAAAATGTGTGTAAACTTCACATATGAACTACTTTTAAATGATGTATTGACTGATTTGTGTGTGTGTGTGTGTGCGTGTGTGTGTGTGTGTGTGTGTGTGTTTTGTTTGGGGTTTTGCCTTCCTTTCTTTTTTATTACCAAAATAAGGCTTAAATATTTTCCATTGTCAATAAATACAATTTTAAGATTTTGACACTTAAGAAAATTGTACACTTTGCTATATTTTCACACTCACCAAAAAAATTAATTGTTGATTTTTGAACACAGTAAATAAAGATCCAGTTGATAAATGATGTTTCCAGTAAGGTTACAGTAATGCTGTTACTTTTGGGATTTAAGAATTTTGCTTGGGTTTGTCCGATATAAGGTTTTACATTTTTACTATGCAAGTAATTAAAGAACAGAAAAGTTACAAAAATTAATGCAACCTTTTTTTCTTCTTTCTTTGTTGGTTTATGGCCGACATCCTGTGTACATATTACAGTTGCTGTGACAGCAGTAATTCATCAACGGTACATATCCAGACGTGTTATGTAGTCAGGAGGGATTTTCTGCGTTTTAAGTATATAAACATATCAGGTGATTATATTGTAGTAATGCACTACAGTCTAATTAAAGAATGCTAGTATGAATGTTTGATGCATCCTCCACCACAACCCATGAGGTTTGGGCCTTTTCTTGATTTGCATAATTCCTTTAGTGGATGAAGTGCTAAAGTAATGCAGACAGACAGCATGTGCAAATAAACAACACACTGGCACAAATTCAAGTGCACCCAGGGTGTGAAAACACTGTCATCTTTGTAATTATATCATACAGTAGATGCACTCAGAGTCTCTGGCCTCAGTTGGAGAGGTGTTCAGCTCACGTCCAGCTATTCTCATGCCGCTTGGGCTGAGGCACATGAAATCCGGTGTTCACGTTGAGTAGGAAGTGCTGAATGAAAACTGTAAGATCCGTTGGGGAAAGGGCACTGGGGGGACAGCTCAAAGACAGAGCAATGAGTGAGACGTCTGAAATAAATAAGGCTGTTTCAAGGTTGTCATTTAAAACAGTGCACTTTATACAAATTTCCCAGCATTAACTTCTCCATGCATTCTCAAAGCATAATAAATTGCTAAAGTATTTTCTTGACAAACCTGAAATGCAAGCAACAGACTTTTGGTGAAACAGCCGTGAAAGTAACCTCACCACCCAGGATCAGTGCCACAGTTCTGCTTATAAAAGAAGCACATTAATTCCAGAAAGTTAATGTCCATCCTCGGTTGTGATTGGGCCCTTAACGTTTGGATTTGAAATCCAAATCAGACTTGTGTGCAATATCAACAAAGCCTTGTCGATTGTTTATCCAAGTTTTGATTGCAGACAATGAAACCAACAATATATATGAACTACGACAGAATATTCATTTTTAAAGAACTTAACGTTACCCATTACTCAACCCTTTTTCCTAGTAAGGGACTTGCATTCAGTGTTATTTACTCTGTTAGGACACCTGTGTGAACTTGAGACTTTATTTGACCTTACTTAAGTAAATTTATATTTATCAACTCAATACTTTTGGGGATATGCTCAGTTTAAATTTTGGATGGAGCTCTGGACGATTTTGGAACATGTGGAAGGCTTATTGGATCTTACTGTGGTCGAGATACTCCCTTAAACTTATGATGTACTGTAATATCCTTTTAGGAGAAAAGAATACAGAACATTCCTTTTTACAAACTGCGTTTTGTAGTCTACGGCCAAAATATGTCACTGCTGTAATTTCACTGAAAATTACTGAAGCTCAAATATCACGAAATTAAAGAAACTGCAGAATTATGTTCAATTTTGCACCTGTGAGAAATGGCCCACTGGGTCTTCCCACATTACAGACGGGAAATGGAAAACTGTGAGAAAATGCCTCAGTTCAGATATATTGTCAGTGTCCACTGGCTCTATTTGCTATCTCTGGGAGGTCGAGAATTTGGGGGAGCCTGAGAAGATCAGTGGAGTTACAGTCCAGCAAGATGATTGGTATTTTTCTGTGTCTTGGCCCTTCTTCTAGATATCTGTCTTTAGAAAAACACTCCACAATATTTAAGAGCTGTCTGACCATCTATCCAAAAACTAACATCGCTGGAAAGTTTGTGTACTGGGGTGGAAGGTCCCATGTCAAGGGTTCTCTGGGGACTTTTAGTGTTGACGCTCACATGCAGTTGTCTCTAGTTGGTGTGCATGTGTTCATGAAGTTTCTGTTCCTTAAAGGGGGGGGGGGGTGAAATGCTATTTCATGCATACTGAGTTTTTTACACTGTTAAAGAGTTGGATTCCCATGCTAAACATGGATAAAGTTTCAAAAATTAAATTGTACGTTTGAAGGAGTATTTTTGTTCCCAAAATACTCCTTCCCGTTTGTCACAAGTTTCGGAAAGTTTTTTTCGAGTATGGCTCTGTGTGACGTTAGATGGAGCGGAATTTCCTTATATGGGTCCTGATGCACTTCTGCCGGAAGAGCGCGCGCTCCCGTATAGCAGAGCACTGAGAGCACAACAGACTTCACTGATCAGAGCGAGAGCGTCGCAAAATGTCACAAAAGGAGTGTGTTTTTGGTTGCCAGGGCAAGACAACCCTGCACAGATTACCAAAAAAAAACAGCATTAAGGGACCAGTGGATGGAGTTTATTTTTACAGAGCATCAACGGAGTTGTGCAAGTGTTTGTGTTTGTTCCCTGCATTTCGAAGATGCTTGTTTTACAAACAAGGCCCAGTTTGACGACGGATTTGCGAATCCTTTATTTCTTAAGGATAATGCAGTCCCAACGAAAAAGGGTCATGATCGTGTGTTGGAACCGCAGGCGGTGAGTAAAACTGCTTAAAATATCTCTGCCTCCTTGTGTCCCCTTCCATGCCGGAGACACGGGTTCGAGCCCCGCTCGGAGCGAGTCGTTGCTGTTGCTGCTCTCGTTCAGTTTCAGCCTCGGGATCTGATTCTGGATCATAAATAAACGGCTGAATCTGACTGTTAGCCATGGTTTGTTTTGGATGATGGTTTTTTTTCTTCACGGTAATGTCACAGCTTCCAAACGCTCTCAACGCAAAAGCTTACTGGCGCTCGTGATTCTTTAGCTCCGCCCACACGTCACGCCTCCACCCGGTCGTGTTTTTCCGGGAAAAATCGGTACAGACTATCTTTCTCTAATGAATATAATAAAACTAAAGACTTTTTGGAGTTATGAAATATGCAGTACTACTCTATAGATTAACAGGATATTGAGTGAAAACGAGCATTTCACCCCCCCCTTTAAGGGAGAATTTAGCTCAAAGTTGTTACAGAATATGTATGTCAATGTTTCTTAGTGTTCCTGAAGACTTGGAGTAGCCAGTACAGATGTGTTTAATAAGGATTGAAACTAAACTGTGCAGGAAGGTGGCCCTGCAGGAACAGGACTGACTCATGGCAGGAATGCCACACGTGAAATTTTGAGATAAGTGCACCCTGAGTGCATCCTTCGGCCGAGTACACAGTAACCCCAACTTTAACCCTGGCAACTGTAATCTCAAAATAACTTGAACTATACATATGTGGTTCATGGGATTTCACAAGAGCATATTGCTACCTGACATGAGGACCTGAAGGAAGACAGCAAATCCTTAGTGTGTCATTCAGGAGTGTGACTGAACATTAAATTTTTTTTATTTGACAAGTCTTGTGAGATTCCCATGTACTTTCAAGCACTGTAAAAAAATAAATACAAAAAAATACAAAATACAAAACTGATAAACAAGTTTTACCATCTAGACATCATCGTGGCTCTGGTCCACATAATTCCACAGCTACTATCTGAAAACAGCACTACATCACTAACACACTGACTGGAGAACTGCAGAACCTTAGGGCAGAATTTCGGGACATTCAAGTCAAGTCCTTAAGGCTTATTTAAAAACTAAATGGTATGTGTGCAATTCAGTTTGACACCCCTGATCTAGAGCTTTACCGTCTAGACCAGATGAGGGCAACATTGGTCCTGGAGTGCCAATGTCCTGCAGAGTTTAGTTCCAAGAAAGAGATTAGCTGCAGCTTGCCTTAACAGACCCTCCAGGACTGAGTTTGGACACTCCTGAACCAGATGGTACCCCAGACAGTTGTGCAGTGTGAGAACAACAGCAATTGGATGACTTTGAATATCATGCAGTGTGTGCCTGGCATTAGAGGAGGACTGCAGGACTCTACAGTGGGATTCAGCACATGGCCATGGTAACAGTCAGCCTTGCAAAATTTGACTTAACCTTGTCAAATGTGTATCTCATGAGAATTTTAAATGTATCTTATGACAATTTCCATTTAGACAGCCATTCATCTCTGGTCTACTGTACTCCAACGCAAAATACTGCTTGACAGGCTATGCCCCATTATGTCATTAGTTTGTGGACCAACTGCAAAACTTTAGGGTAGCATTTGTGGCAGAGCCTTGGTTAGTCCCATTTTGCATGCTTGAGATTTGCATGCATCATTCATGCATTTTCTTCATTGAGTTTGTGAACAAACCCAAGCCTGACTCAATGCTAACCTGTCAAATGTCCATCTTGTAAGTTTTTCTTTCTGAAAAGGGTCTAAAATCAAGTCATCACTACAGCTGTAGTCCATGGGATTTACACCAACTCTAAAGTTGTGTCCACAGTTTAACCATCTATGAAATCTTCTCTATACTGTTGGGTAAATTTGCAGACCCAACAAAACCTACTGTGATGTGCCTTGAGACTGGGAAAATCCACAATAGTGGACATCATCAGCAAATTTATCTTGCACTCTATTTCTTTTGCTCTATTTTTAAGTTGAAGGATACAGTCAAGACAAGCTTTTGGAAAGTGGTGGACCAAAAGATTGATTGGACTGGTCTGCTCAGTGTAAAGTCCACCCTTTTTATCCGAGCCATTCTCTAAACACGTTACCCTTCTTGGCAGATGACAAGTAGATGAATCCAGGTCTTCCAAGTGTTTATGCATGCAGTAGACTTTGGAAGGTTCTCTTCAACACAAAGTTTGGCAAAAGCAGTCTTGCTTGTCAAACTTTCTAATCCCAAGTGAGAAGACACTCAATGGAATTTTTTTTTTAATTTTTTTTTTATTGCAGGAGTCCACTGATGTCAAGTACTTTGTTGTCCTCAATGTAGCATTCACTCACAATGGGGACTTCATTTTTTGTAAAGTGCATGATAAAGTGACAAATGTGCATGATTTAATGGGATTCATTAGAAGCCAGTCTGACAGCGGCCATCGCCAAAAAGCTTCCCACGAACACAAGCAGAGCTCTGTGCAAATATGTTGCACAGAAAACAAATTAACTGCAAGCAGTCACATCTGGCCTGTAAAATGAATCAAAGAGTGGATAAACAATAAGCCATTGAGAGGGAAGAGTTCTGGAGGACACTGAAAGTGAAATGCAATGGAGAAATTAAAGACCAGTGTTAATATGGTATTCTACAATTTAAAATATCAAAAACCGTTATATTAATGGAGAGTGGCTGACTTGTCAGTATGATGTTTAAGCCAGACTAAAATACACAAAATCAACTATAACACAAAACACCTGCATGCAACTGCAAACACCAGTTCAGGCAACTCTTAAAGTGATTGTTCAGCATTTTTTGTTGTTGTTGGTTTGTTTTTGTCATGTTTTTGTCCATATACGAGGAGAGTCAGTGGAAATATATTTCCTTACATGTATGGACAAAAACATTGGAAATATTATTCAAAATACAGTATCTGCAGAAGAAAGAAAATCATACAGACTTGGAAGGACATGAGAGTGAGTAAATGATAACTGAATTGAAATATTTGGGTTATGTTTTCATGTTTTTAAAACGTTTGATGAAACCGCTTGGTAAAATAATTTTAATTTAGGAAATTTGTGTCCGTAATATTTTCTTTGCCAAGTAATAGTTTTATCATATTTTAAATGAACCACTTTTATTAAATGTATTACCACTATTGACCACATTAACACCATTTCTGACCCTGGACCACAAAACCAGTTTTAAGTGTCAGTTTTTCTAAATTTAGATTTATACAGCATCTGAAAGCTGAATAAATAAGCCTTCCATTGATGTATGGTTTATTAAATATCTGACCATATTTGGCGAGATACAACTATTCTGGAACCTGAGGGTGCAAAAAAATAAAAATACTGAGAAAATTGCCTTTAAATCTGTCCAAATAAAGCTCTTAGCAATGCTTATTACTAAACTTAATTTTTGATTTTATGTATTGATTGTAGGAAATTTACTAAATATCTTCATGGAACATAATCTTTACTTATTATCCTAATGATTTTTGGCATACGAAAAATCAATAATTTTGACCCATACAGTACAATGTAGCAATAGTAAAAAAAAAAAAAAAAAAAGTATATATTTATATATATATACCCCAACGACTTAAGACTGGGTTTGCCTTTCTTTAATAATTTAATTGCCATCGCAGTATGAGCCAATGTTTCTTATTTTTTGCATGTATTTCATTCTCTTTGGATGAATTGTCGAGGAACTGTGCTGTAGAACTTTAAGGGAACCATTTGATGACTATTTGTTACGCCCTGGACTGAAAATCAAACAGTACTCCCTTCCCATAAGCCTTTGCCTACACCCCACCATGCGTCTTATCATCTCATCTCTTCAACACCATATGTGCTTTGTTTGACTCTCCAGACGGCATAAAAAAGCCTTGTCCACCATCTCCGGACCACTCCAGCCTGCCTTTGATGGGATTACATCATCTAAAAGCTCTGTATAGTAAAAATAAAACCCCTTTTTAAAGTCAGCCGTGACAAATTTCCTACTGAGCGCTAATGCAGGTAAGACAAGGGGAAATTCAAGAATTTAAAACAAGTATAAACAAACAATTGGTTAAGGGCACAAGATGGGAAGCACAAACTGATTGAAGGATTCGTGCTGTGTTTTGATTACCCATGGGCAGGGTCAAAAAGTCAGCATGAGTGGCACTTTCCATAAACAGTGCACTTTTTTTCAGTAAAAGGTGGTGCTTTAGAAACTCTGTTACCATAAATATGTAAATACATTTTTAAAACCTGAGTTAGGCTTTGTGATTTCCATGTTTTATTTTTTCTCAACAAACATTGCTAACGCTACATTTAAAACCTTTATACTGTATATAAAGCATAATGTCAATGCATTCATTATGCCTTGCAATGCACCTTATAAATACATTGTATTATTTCATTAATAATTGTTACCTGTTTTAATATGTTATGCTTAACTATTCATTGTTACACCTTTAGGAAATATAATGCATTCTAAAACATGACAACAAACCTTCAAATATTAGAATGCATTTTAACTTTCATTACAAATGATGAAAATATATAATGCATTACAATCTATATTAAGAATACCTTGTTCAAATCGCCCTTTGGTTTGATAGTCAATCACTGGTGTTGATGTTTTGATTCAGTATCTTTAACGTTACAATATTTTAGTGTACTGTATGTATGAGCAATGCTCTGATTTTAAATTGTAATTTTGACAGCTCTTAAAATGGGTCATATCATTGATTTTACCAGAGCAAATAGAAAACTCGGTTGATAGAAGGACCCAGTTATTGTATTGACGGTGCAAGGACAATGTAGCCTAAGTGTCTAAAATGCATGCACACAGTTCGGTGTGATGGTAAAGTTTGCCCTCTTTAACAGTGCAGTTAAGTACGAAGCTGAACAGCACTGAAATAAAAGCCCAGGAATTAACTACATTGATATAAGAGCCCATGCATTTTTACATGCATATGACTGACAGATAAACCATGATTTATCTGTCAATCCAATGCACATAAGAATGTAGTTTGTTACAATAGGAATAGTAGATTTCAGGCACATTTTCGTTAGAATGATAAAAAAAGAGCATTTTATTAAACCGTACCTAGGCTTTGGGAATCCAAAATCAATTCCAATTCTGGAACAGAATACTTCATGTCAGGAATCGGACACTTGTTATAAAATGGATTACTCTTGGATGTTGCAATTTTAAGGAATGTTCTACTTTTTATAACAGCATCAAAAAAAAAAAAAAGTTTAGACATTTTATGCATTTAAAATGACCTTTACATGCTATTTTATTAGTACATAAAAAAAACTAATGGGATTGGTGTAAATAAAGTAGTTTTAAATGGGATGCTAAAGCATACAAAGTTCACTGGGATTCATACTGAGAGAGAAAAGACACAATGTATTCATAGAATACATGGGTTAATAACTTGCAGATGATGTGGATCGGCCCTCTCATTGCTTCACCTCATTCTAACTGTCATTCCCCGTGGGGTTAGGGTCACCTGTCTATCAGCAGCAGAAATGTGACCATTTTTGTCATCAATTTTCTCATTTGTTCTGACGGCAGCCGCTCGTTAGCAGTGTGGTGGTGCTGAGCAATGACGCAGTGGTCACTGAGGCCAGGCCACCAAGTTTCCATGCATGAGCTCACTGCTCGCCTTTAATCTTTAATGAAGGGAGCCCGTCAGTTAAGATGAAGACATCAGTTAGCAGAAATTAAAACCTTACTTGGAGCTGCACTTGAGTCATTTAATATATAAACTTATTGACTGCTGTGCTTAAATTTAAGATGAATCCCTTGTGCAACAGTGAAGAAAATGCCAATGAAAAATATTTTGTGGTATACTGTTCAGATGTACACCACTTATTGCCACAATAATGTGCAATATGATAGGGTGAAACTCATGTATCAGGCAGAGAAATTAGACTTTGCATGAAGAAAATTTATAAAGATAATTTATAAAGATTCATAGAGTTAACCATCTTAAACATTATTTAGCAGATATTATCCAAAGCGACGTCCAGTAAATCAATTGCGTTAATACTATTTAACATAATTTGCTGTCGTTAAGGTATTTGGAACTGGAAATGAGGTACAGATGGACACTCAAAGCAATTTTCCTTTCTTAATGTCTGTCTTTTTCTACTTCACACACACAGATCTGAATGCATTACCCTGATTGCAGCACTTAATGGAGTCACAGTCTTTCCCATGGGTGACCACCATCTCAACAAATCCACATGAGGGCAAAGGTCAGGGTGAATGTCACTTTCATGACTGTCTTAAAAGCCTGGCTGCATCCTAAGAGCGAGCTAATGGATATCTGGCGTTTGTATAAGGAGTCTGAGCCAATAAATATGTTACAATGTCATGTCATCTGTCACTCATTTGTAATTATTGCATTGTAATTGTGCCTGAGGTTTAACATACAGTGATGAAGGCCAACAAAAGCATTCTTAGACACTGGGATCGCTAGTATTCCCCAGGCTTTTCCTATATTGCTAACACAACTCTCAATTTCCTTCTGCTACAAACACAGCTACAAAATCCAAAGAAACTAAGAACTAATCACATCTGTCAGGTATGAAGGGTTTGAAAGCTGATTGGATTGATTGTGTGTGTGTATTGGGGAGGGGGGTTCTGAAAGACTGCTCAGCTGTAGCTTGAATTTTGTCAGCAAGGCAAACACATTGTAACTAGTTGGTTGAATGATCATACACACTGTATAAATCAGCTCATCGGTCAGCGATCAACTCATATACAATACAAAGATACATTCGCATGACTAACCCAGCAAATAAGACTTCGCATTTTATGAAAATAAGAATTGTTTTATCCTTCTTCTAAATTTAGTAAAGTGAAGTTACCATCATTCACAACTCATTCTCCAAGTCCTCTGACAAAATTATCTGATAACCTTTTTTAATCTTTAACCAATTTAGCCTTAACCTGCTGCGTACCTTAACCTCAGATACCAATTTCTAACCTCCGAGGTTTGGAAGTCCATCAAATGTCTATCTCATTATGAGGGCACACATTGCCACAATTATATATCTAGTCTCCCTTGGTTTAACTGGAACCCGGAGAGTCGCTGAAAGCATCACTATTCTTGAGATCGACCCTTTGGACTTGGGGTATCCCTTTGCCTCAAGTCATAACAGAGGCACTTCCCACTCATTTTGACATCTTTGAAATATGTAATGATCCCAGAAAGTAATTAGTAATTCTGAAGAAGCTGATTGGTTGGTTCAGGTGTGTTTAGTTCCTCTGCAGGGAAGTGGCCCTCCAGGAGCTGGATTGGACACCCCTGCTGTAGTTCGGCTGGTGGAGCATCATGCTACTAATGACAAGGTCATGTGCTTGTGTCACAGGGAATGTTTGTCATGATAAAGTGTATACCTTAAAATAAGCTGGATAAAAAAGTCTGCCAGTGTATATATCAGTGCATCAAGACAGGAAAGCAACTGGGTCTTGTCTTTGTCTAAAATATTATCTGTGGTATTTGTAAAGAAACACCTACTTCTTCATCTCATTTCTGCTGTCTCTCTCTGGGAACCTCCTTGTCCTCCCGCTCATTCTTAGTCACTTGGTCAAATTTCAGCCCATGTCATTCTCCTCCACATTTTCAACAAACAAATTGTGATACTCCACCAACTAATCCTCTGTAATGTCTGTAGATACTGCTCCAAATAACCTGATTTCTACACTCTCATTAGCACTTTATGCCCTTTGATCTTTAGTTTCTAAGCCAAAGATGTATTCTTGTGAAGATACCTTCTTGGAGAGTTCATTTAAAACCCTGCTCCAACACAAATGTTTGTAATTGTCAAATGTTTTTGAAGATCTTAATTAGTTTAGGTTGAAGCTAAACTTTGCAGATGATGCTTGATTTTCGGGAGCCCCCTAACATCATACTACTGTACACCAGGGTTCCTCAAATCCGGTCCTGGAGGGCCACTGCCCTAAAGAGTGTAGCTCAAACCCTTATCAAACTCAACTACCTGTGATTTTCCAGTTATCCGGAAGAAACTGATTGGCTTGCTCAGGTGTGTTTGAGCTGGGTTTGAGCTAAACTCTCCAGATCATTTCACCCTTGGGACAAGATTCAAGGAATCCTGTACTACACCCTTTGAGATGAGGTTTCTTTAGACATCAAATCATAAATTATACTTCCATTATGGAATCAGTTTTAACTCAAGAATCAAGTCTAATGAGACCACCTCTACTAGGAAGATCAGGTAAGGCAGAAGATCAAGGAAAAGGAAGTAATTGGGATCAAAGAGGGCAGGTACAGTGTTCAATGGAATGCTGTTTTCATTCCTTGTCTGTCTTTTCCCATCTCCTCCACCATCTGTACTTATCACTTCCATATTATTCACACTGTAGAAGTGAGGTGGCCATTATTCACAACTCTTTCTCCAAGACCTTTGACAATATCTGTCGACATGCCTGTCAAGTTCTGTGTGTTTGATGACGGACCACAGCTTTGCCCAAACTTGAAAACGGCTTTATCTCCGATGAACGCAAAGGACAACTCAAAACTGTTCACTTTCTTTTCTTTTATTTTCTTAAAGATGGTTTGATAGATTGGGTTGGAACAGAATAGGTTGATAACCTTTAAGATACACAAACCAAAACCATAAATTAATTACAAATAAATCACAAATAAATCTCAATACCACTTTCTCAAAGTAATAATAAATATATGTTACTGAATCCTCAAACCAAACCGGACAAAGTAATTTAGATTAACCTAGGATCTCTAATAGTTAATTATTAAAATAGCAATCCCATAATTAAACTTATATAATTTAAACAATACACATGCTTAGAGTAACGTTACTTCTGCCAAGTTCTACATTAACATAATAAAGTCTTCGCTATTTAATTTAAATTGCACATTACAACCAAGCAAAAATCATATAGTCTGAACTCCACACATTCAAACACAATCACATTCTGTCCTACCAGTTGCGTCTTTGGATGATCAAGAGCTGTGGTTAGGGTATCTTTTTCCAGGAACGGGTGAGAGGGCCAACTGAGCTCTTACCAAACATTTCAATGCCATGCACTCCCTGTGGGTGCGCCGGTAAATATAGTCCCAAGAGCACTTCCGAGAAATTGGTTCCACCTCCTGTCACTTTTTCCGTCACTGTTGTATGGTTGCCCCCTTCAGTTTGGGAGTGCTCTAAGTATCCTGGGTGAATCTAGGCTGGAGTGCTCAGTACAACTTGTAACCATGAATTGACACAACACCTCCCACTTGACCTCCTGGTTCTTCAACCCAAGGAGGTCACACCAGTACTGTGATATGTTGGATTTAGTTACTCTATTTTTTGATCCTGTTGCTGCTGCTGTTCTTCTACTGGAAGCAGGACAACTATTCGTCTGACATCCCTGTGAAGAACTGTTGCAGGGATCTTGGTTGAGTGTTTTTTCCCCTTTTTAGTGGGCTTCACAGTTGCAACTGGGTAGCTGGGGAAGGATCGGAGATATACATCCCTCACAATTCCCTTTCTGTCAGTATTGACGTCAATAACTCTGGCAAGCCTGAACTGACCTCTCAAGGCATTCTGGTCAGCCAGCCAGATGACATCTCCAATTGCCACATTCCTGTGAGCTGTGTGCCACTTAGTCCGGACAAACAGGTTTGGTCCGGCTAACTGGCTCAATTTCCTCCAAAACCGGTCAACTTCAGCTTGGATGGTTCTTAATCTCTTGTAAGAGTAGCCTTCAAAGTCAAAGGTCCCTGGATCTCCTCTGGGTCCAGTTCTTCCAAGCAGAAGTGAATTTGGGCTAATGTATTCTACACAGTCCTCCCGGCTCTGAGTCCTGGCATCAATAGGTCGTTCATTGGCGAGGTTGGAAGCCATATAAAGGAAAGTCTGAAACTCACCCCATGTGAAGACTCCATTACCCCCCAGATTGTGCAAAGCTCGCTTCACAGTCCGGACAGCAGCTTCAGCAGCTCCGTTCCTGTGAGGTGAGTCTGCTGGATGGATCCTCCAGTTCCATTCTGTGCGATGCTTGGAGGCTTCATACTCAAGCTTTGATTTCTCCAGTCGGTCCAAAAACATGTAGAGCTCTTTGAGGGCAGGTCTGGCTCCGACAAAGTTCTTTCCAGGATCCGACCACAATTTCCTCGGATGTCCTCTCAGTGCCGTAAATCTTTGGTAGGCTAACAGGAAGCCTTCAGCTGACTGGTCACTGACAAGGTCTGTGTGCATAGCTCTAGACGCCATGCAACAGAAGACAATTCCCCACACTTTGAGTTTCACCTTCTTTCTCACCTCATCCTTCACTTCGTAAGGTCCAAATAAGTCCACTGTCGTGTACTCAAATGGATTGGCTGGTGTTATTCGTTCCGATGGGAGGTCACTCATAATCTGTTGGCACCTTCGGGCCCTAAGTCTCCTGCATGTCACACAATTATCAACGATCTTCTGAGCTAATTTCCGGCCTCTTACCACCCATGCTTTCCTTCTCATCCGGAGGAATGTGCCTGTGATTTCTTCATGATTTGCCTTGTGGGCTTCTTGAGCTAGAAGAGTGGATACCCAGGATGTGCAGGGCAAGATTGGTACTGCAGTTTTTTCTTCATTAAAGATTTGGAATCTTCCTCGACAGAGCAAAAGTCCAGTGCTTTCCTCTTTGACCACAGCAAGTCTGCTG
Source organism: Carassius gibelio (assembly GCF_023724105.1). NCBI lineage: Eukaryota > Metazoa > Chordata > Actinopteri > Cypriniformes > Cyprinidae > Carassius > Carassius gibelio. The sequence continues at coordinate 19,344,630 of NC_068392.1, forward strand.
AGTGTGGTGTCTGGCAAGGTTACCTCCTTTTGAGCTGCAAGGAAGAGATCCCTGAGTGCATCTTCACACTCCATGATGGTAAGTGTAGCTTCCTTGACTCTAGACTTGATCTCAAGAGCTGAAGGAATCTCCTTCCTCTTTGACTTGCCTGTGGTTGAGGTCTTGGCCAGCATTTCTTTCCACTTTGTGGCAGCTCTCCACACCCAGGCAATGACTCTCATCAACCTGGTTAAACTGCTGAACTTACTGATGTTAAGGATTTTCCCCACTGAAAAACCAGAAGGTGGCCTCCGGACTTGGATTTGGTGCCCTTTTCTGCTAGGGCTGCTTTGCAGGTCCTTGTTTTGGTCAGAGGTTGGAGACATTTGCATTGCAGTGGCAGGTGGAGCATGTTGGTTTTTTTCAACCTGTGCTCGGGTCAGTGCTGCTGTAAAACATTTCCTTTGGAGCTTGTTTATACCTTCTTTGGCATCTGCAGCGACATCTTTGGCTGACTTTGTCGGCCACTCCTCCACTGGTCGTTTCAGAAACTCTGGGCCATTTTGCCACACAGAGTTCTCTTTAAGGTCTTCTGGGGTTGCTCCTCTTGTTGTGAGGTCAGCAATGTTTTGTTCACCTGGAATCCATCTCCAGTCTTCAACTGATGTGGATTTCTGGATCTCTCCTACTCTGTTCGCAAAAAAGGTCTGGTACCCATAACTGTCCCTTTGGATTGCACCCAGCACAGTTTGACTGTCCAACAGATGGATCCAACGATCAACTTGCATCCGACTGTGCTTTTCAATGTATTTCCTGAGTCTTGCAGCGAACACAGCACCACAGACCTCAGCCTTCACTTGTTCTCCCTTTTGGTCAAGTGGTGTGAGCTTGGCTTTGGACTCAACAAGCCGGACCAGGATGCCTTGCTCAGTCTCCCACCTGAAGTATGCAACAGCTCCATAGCTCTGGTCGCTCCCATCTGAGAATGTTATTCCCCAGGGTTCTCCAATCCTTTTGACTGGTGTTAGGCTTCTATGGAAGGTAATTTGGTTGAGGCGTGTGTATTCCTCAAAAAGGTGGATGGCTTCTTCTCTAAGTCTTTCAGACAGAGGTGTGTCCCATGTGTCTCGTGTTAGAGTTTTGCCTCCAGCTTCTTGAAATGCCTTTCTGACTAGAATGGCTCCTTTCTGTTTGGCCGGTGTTGCAAGGCCTATTGGGTCATACAAACTAGCTACTTGGCTAAGCAATTGTCTTCTAGTCAGTGGGTTTGGAGTTTTTCTTCTTACCTCTTCTCCGACAAGATTTTGGCTGATTCTCATCTTCTTTTTTCTCTTTGAGAAGTTTATCGAGGTCATAAGATACAGTTTGTCTGGTTCAACCAGGTAACCAACTCCAAGGGCTTTGTTGTCTCCTTCTCTCATTTGGTTGGGGAGAATGAGGACTTCATCTGACGATGCTGGATGTTCGGATGTAGACGTCTGCCTCCCACTTTGGCCTGATCGGACCCACGGCTTGAGGAAGAATCCACCTGCCTTCAGAATTTCTTCGACTCCTTTGGTGGTTTCATCTAGCTTTTCCAGGTCATTATGGGATGTCAGGATATCATCTACATAGGAATCCTCTTCAATGACTCTCCGTTCCTCCTTCAGATGAGTGAACATTGGCAGCTTTGCTGTCTCTCTCATGGCCAGTTGTGCGATGAACCCTGCTGGTCGATCGCCAATGTTGACCCTGGTGATGGCATATTCCTCAATTTCTTCATCTTCACTGTTTCTCCAGAGAAATCGATGGAGGTGCATCTCCAGGTCTTCAAGCCACACAGAATTGTACATCTTCTTGATGTCGCCGAGGGCAGCATGGACTCCTCTCCTGAACCTTAGTAGCACTACTCGGATGGGATTAAGTACATCAGGCCCTTTCAGGAGAAGGTCATTCATGCTGATTCCTCTAATCTTCTGGCTGCTGTTCCATACCAGTCGGACAGGTGTTGTTACAGAGTGTGGGTTTGGCGCCACCAAATGACTGACGTACCATACTGGTCCTTTCCAGTCAGCAATGGTCTCTCTAGTGAGTTTCTTTGCTGCCTTCCTTTCCACCATCTCGTGGACTTGAGTTGTGTATGCTGCACGCCACTCTGGTTCTTTCTTGAGCTGTTTCTCCATCCTCAGAAATGTGGCTTCCACTGCGCTTCTGTTGTTGGGGAGGGAACTTGGATCCTCAATCCAGGGGTATTTTGCGTCCCAATGAGGCTCCTGACTATGCGCATCTGACTTCATATAACTGAGGCCTTGCCTGATCATCTCAAGCTCTCTTTCTTCACTCAGAGTCATATCTTTGCCTCCTGGTTGACAGTTACCACACCGGCATCCTCCACACATGGGTTCGCAGACCGCACCAATGCTGTCCCACTTCCACCAGTCCAAGAACTCTCTGCCAATAACAGTGGTTTTGGTTTCAGCTCTAGATTCCTGCATCCCAGCAATTTCTTGATACTTCACTGCTGTGATTCTCATCGATCGTGCAAAGTGAGTCTCAGAATTGTGCAAGGCCATGTCCACTACTTCACAGAGGTCTGGATGTGCTCCGCCAACGGTCTTTCCTAAAGGGCTTTCCCACAGGACAAGATCTCCTACTACCTTTACTCTCTGTGGAGCAAGTCTTCCTTCACGGTGGCTTATGAGAAGCTCCACGTGTTCTGGTCTGTGAAGATCTTCCAGGTTGGAATCGGGGAAGAACTTCTTGAGTTGCTGCGCTTTGATTACTCTGTGAACTTTTGCAATCTCATCCAACCCATAACAGATCAGCTCATGAGCTTTCTCCGTGCCTCTAGGTGTCTTGACTCTTACCTTGAGTAAGTATCTTTTAGTCTTTACCTTCATGGCCATACCTCCAACTCCATGGACGACAAGTGTGATCTTTTCACTTTGAAGCTTCAGTCTCCTGGCAGCTATATGAGTGATGTAGTTGGTATCTGATGCTAAGTCAATGAGAGTTCCAATTTTCTGTCCTGCGTTGGTGGTTACTTCGAGAAGCATAAGAATAACTGGTAACTCACGTGTGCTTGAGTCCATCACTCCAGGAAGGCTTCTTCCAGTGCAGTGTGATTTTGCAGCCATATTGGTGAAGGCTCTCCTGAATTTTTCTGCCATATCCGGGGTAAGCTCAGATATTAATTCCTCTTGCTCCTCTGTGAATGTTTGCCTCCTAGTGCTGGGTTTTCCCACTTTCACAGATTCTTTCCCCTTGAATCCTCCTTTCAGGCAGAGAAAGAAATGGTGATCTGAAGAGCTTCCTCTCCTGCAGTCTCTGTTCCTGCACAATGTATGTGTCCGTACATTCATCATCCTCTGCATGACATCTGAGGCATCTTCTGCATGCTCCCAGCCTTTCGACAGCATTCAGTTTCTCACCAGGCTTTAGTTCTTTGAACTGCTTACAAAAGAATATCTTCTCACGGTGCTTTTCATCTCCACAGACAACACATCCTCCTTTCCTCGTGGACTTTGTGGAGGCATACCTTTTCTCCAGGTACGTGGCTTTCTTTTCAGGTTTTTCACCAACACCCAATTGGTCTAGTTTCTCTAGAATGTCCTCTTGTGTCTTTAAGAATGTTAGAAGGATGTCAAAGTGATTGTCAAGTGTGACTCCATTTCTTGGATTGACCATGAATGTCAGCCAGTCCCTCTTTTTTATTATCTGGCAGCTTGCTCTCTATGGATCTGATCACAAGGGGATTTTTTATGGCTCCAGTACTTTCGAGCTCCGTGAGGTCATTCAGGGCCTTTTCCACAGCTTGAATTAGGTCAATTACCTTCCTTGGCTGGTATGGCTTTAAAGGAGGGATCCTCTCTAGGTCCTCAATTATCTCCAAGGCAATTGTTGATTTATCTCCATACCTGTTTTGAAGTACTCTAAATATTTCATCAGCACTGTTGTATGTTGGCAGGTGCAGGTCTCTACATATTCTCTCGTCCACACTGTCAAGGAGTTGGAACTTCTTCACTTCCACTGAGCCAGTCGGCTCTCCCTGCTTTTGCAGATTTTCCCAGTCTCTCTTCCATCGATGGAAATTCCTCTTAAATCCAGTGAATTTAGGTAGACTAGTTGGCTTTATTCTTACCACTGGTTGTGGAACTGCTGTTGGTTGAGGCTCTGGACCTCTTCTTTCCTCTTCTGCAATTTTTTGTGCAGTGAGGAATTCTGCTCTTCTGGCCTCGAGGTTGCTGCCGAATATTCTCAGGTCTTTTAACCTGCCTTTCCAGTGTGCTGTCTGATCATGTGAGATCCATTTTTCCCAGTCTTTCAGGCTTACAGTTGCATCATGAATTAGCTTCCTCACTCTTCCCAGCTGCAGTTCATAGCCATCTCTATTGATAGCAGTGATGGGGCTTGTTTGGGCTCTGTCACAGGCTTTTCCCGCTTCTTGGATTGCAAAGTCTACCTCCTCTTTACCATATCTTGACCAGAGGTTGGATTGAACTGCTTTACGGATTTCACCCAGTCTCATGTCGCACTCTTCCATTGTGCTTTCAAGCTCAGCCTGCTGGTGCTTGTCGAGCTTGACTTCTTTACCTTCCTCAGTTCCCGCTTCAGCCAGTAGGCCAGCCCTGTAGTCATCATTTGAATCACTAACATACCTTGCCAGGGAACTGAGCTTGCTGAACTCCTCTTGTAGTTCATCCTTAATCATATCATCTGCAGCTCTGCTCAGGTAGTTTGCTTGCTTGGTGAAAGCAGATTTAGCTAAGGTCAGCTCTTGCTTCATTTGCTTGACTGTTTTCCCAAGAGTTTCCTGTGCCATGGTGAAGAGTTTCCAGTCAATTCTTCCTTTGCGTCGACAGCTTGACTTCAGGCCTTTGATCCTTGTTCTCACTGCCATGCTGGTTATCAACTGTCAAGTTCTGTGTGTTTGATGACGGACCACAGCTTTGCCCAAACTTGAAAACGGCTTTATCTCTGATGAACGCAAAGGACAACTCAAAACTGTTCACTTTCTTTTCTTTTATTTTCTTAAAGATGGTTTGATAGATTGGTTTGGAACAGAATAGGTTGATAACCTTTAAGATACACAAACCAAAACCATAAATTAATTACAAATAAATCACAAATAAATCTCAATACCATTTTCTCAAAGTAATAATAAATAGATGTTACTGAATCCTCAAACCAAACCAGACAAAGTAATTTAGATTAACCTAGGATCTCTAATAGTTAATTATTAAAATAGCAATCCCATAATTAAACTTATATAATTTAAACAATACACATGCTTAGAGTAACGTTACTTCTGCCAAGTTCTACATTCACATAATAAAGTCTTCGCTATTTAATTTAAATTGCACATTACAACCAAGCAAAAATCATATAGTCTGAACTCCACACATTCAAACACAATCACATTCTGTCCTACCAGTTGCGTCTTTGGATGATCAAGAGCTGTGGTTAGGGTATCTTTTTCCAGGAACGGGTGAGAGGGCCAACTGAGCTCTTACCAAACATTTCAATGCCATGCACTCCCTGTGGGTGCGCCGGTAAATATAGTCCCAAGAGCACTTCCGAGAAATTGGTTCCACCTCCTGTCACTTTTTCCGTCACTGTTGTATGGTTGCCCCCTTAAGTTTGGGAGTGCTCTAAGTATCATGGGTGAATCTAGGCTGGAGTGCTCAGTACAACTTGTAACCATGAATTGACACAACAATGCCACCCACTGGGCTGCTAACCTTATTGGAGACCTTTCAGATAAGAATATATTACAACTTATCATAAGGCACAAACCCCCTGACCTCCTGAACCCAAACCCTCCTTTTTGCTATAAAAGATATCCTGTTATCCTCTGCTTTACCTCTCCTCTACTGACAATACTCCTCTAATCACACTCCCATCTCACAAAAATCCAATTCATCATGCATAGTTCTCAGTCAGGTCAAGAATCCATGTCCCACCTCCCTTGGTCTCTCTCCATTGGCTATACAAGTGTTCCTCAAATCTGACCCTGAAGCGCTACTTGTCCTGCAGAGTTTTGCTCAAATTCTGATCAGACTCACCTGCCTGGATAGTATAGTAGCTCTTTGATAGCTTACTCATGTGTCTTTGATTAGTGCTGAAACTAAACTCTACAGGGCAATGGCTCTCCAGGGCCGGATTTGAGGAACCCTAAGCCAAAGTCTGGCCCCCCAATCAAATTCAAGGCTCTTGAAGGCCCACTCCATCTTCTTCAATTCTATGTTCCATCTTTTCCCATGTGGTCAGTGAGCCACTGATGCCTGAGAGTCACTTTTCATCTTCACACTCACTGACTTCTCTTTGGTGGAGCCCAAACCATCAACTGAACATTGCAGGTAAAGGTTACTCCTCAAACAGAAGAGCATAGTGCTAGCAATGCCAAGGTCATGGGTTTGATTCCCAGGAAGGAAACAAAACAAAACAAAACAAACAGTCTATATTGATTGTAAAGCTGTAGCTTTGGATGAAGGTTTTTTTTCCCCAAGTATTTGTCTGGCTGCTCTACTTGCTATGACTGACTGCATCTATCTGCATCTCCAATGCTGCTAAGGTGTCTTCACTGGTTCCTTCACATTTGCCTGCTTAGACAGCTGCAACCATCTCCCGTTACATGCAATCATTCATCAAGCTTTATGCCACAGTCAGGCTGTTAAATCAAACACTTCTGGTCACCAAGTCCTTGCACTCGTCTCCAGATGAAGGGTTTCCACTCAAGACGCACCTTTTCCAGACCTCACAAGAAGTTGACGTGAATTACATATCTCTCTACAATTGCGACATATACTTATTGTCTTATTTAGGAAATCATCTAGATATGTGCTCACACAGTAGCATCCCAGCTATACAGTAATTATTTACATATACACGTTAAAAATTTACCTTCAAAAGTTATTTGAGAAAAGGAGCAAGTTTCTGTTTTTGGTGAATTGAACTGAAATTTTACAAACAGACTGAAAAATTATAAAAATCCACTTAACGTATGATTTAAATTAGCTTAATGGTCCAACTCTATGTAGTGTCTGGAAAAAAGGCTAAAAATGTTTACTAGCACAGCTTCCACAATTTCTATTTAGTAATGTTCGGTTTTTACCAGTAACCAGCCAGTAACTAGCCCCAACAACCCAAAACTGCTTATTTAATAACCTGTTTAATTTCATGATTGCTCAATTAAACATGTCTGTGGTGTAATCAAGGCATTTAGCAATCAAGCAGACTGCTGCTGCAGTGTGTGTGTGTGTGTCAGTGTCTAAGGGTCACACTGTCTCCTGGACGGATTTGCACTGGTCCCATTGGTTTTGTCCACAAAAGAGCAGTGACAGCTGGCAGGACGCTTGCCAGCTCAGCTGCACACTGCGGGACAGAGGTGTTACAATAACTCTCCTCTTACATTGCCTGGTTACACACAATACCCCACTGATCGCCATAAACAGGCCTAGGCCTTATTGACTGCGTGTCTTCAAAAGATTATTCTCATCAACTCACATTTCACTGCTGGTTATATATGCTATATATAATTTTGTATGTGACGAATAAAAATCTTGAATCTTGAATCTTGAATTATTCCAAACACAGTATTTCAGTGGGCTGTGATATAAACAAACAAGGAAACATTAGACGGTGGTTTTATGAAGAACACAAAACTAAACTCCACTGTTACTAAAGGTGCTGTAGCGGTTCTGTATGATAGTGGCATAATCACATGGTGTGACCATTTTCATACACTATACCAATGTTCATAATGATCATCTTATTCCTCCTGTATATCATGGTATTTGCATGGAATTACTATGGGACACAGTAAGGTATTGTGGCTCGTGGAATATTTCTAAGAAGTGCCATGCCAATGTCACAGTTGCTCTCACTGGGCGGCCTTGCCCTCATGGGCATTCATCCAGAACGCCACGGTTGTTTATGTGTATGTTGGCTTTAGCTCTCATCACTGATTAGAGAACAAAAGCCGCGACAACGAACCTCGAAACATCTTGATGACAATATGCACTCACTTTGATTCCACATGTGATGTGTGTCCAAATCAAAAGGTCTATCGGCACATGTCGGAAAGAGGAATGTGTTATGATGACAGACCTTCCACAGCGCAGACAGATTACAGTAACAAGACACGGATAATACAAATAGAATAAGTTTTAGGAAATAGCCATATACAACAATTTTTTGTTGAAGAAAAACACAAGAGGGAGACAGATTCTGGTACAGAAGTTTCTTAATCTTGGCAAAACTGCATTTATTTGATTAAAAACACAGTAACATTGTGAATTTAAAATGACTGTTTTCTGTTCGAATACATTGTAAACTAATTTATTTCTGTGATCAAAGCTGAATTTTCAGCATCGTTACTCCAGTCTTCGGGTCACATGATCCTGCATTATTCATTCTAATATGCTGAATTGTATATTATTATTCATACTATTATTATTCATATTATTATTCATTATTCAATTATTCTTTGTCATCTTTTGTAACATTATACTAAAATCACGTTTAATCAGTTTAGTGCATCTTTGCTGAATAAAAGTATTTTTTTAAAATTAGGTTTCTTGAGCAGCAAAACAAATAGATAATGATAATAATAATTACATAATTTATCATTTACTGGGGTTAAAATAATTCAATTAAGCATTGTTAAGTATTATTTAATGAATTGAGAATCTCAAAAGAAAATACAAAAATGTCCAAACAAGCAGGCTAAAAGTATAGAAATATAATGTAAATTTTTTTATCATTTGATACTTTTTTAAGGTCCTCCTCAACATGCAGGTGTATTTGTGATATATTCACAGCAGTCTCAGCCCGTTAGTTTTTCTTTTCCTGTGCAAGACCCCCAACTAAAAGGTCACCAATTCAACCAATCAAAGACAGACTGAAATGATGCTGGTGTCAGTGAAATCAATGGGTTAGCGGCTCACAGTTAGCATGTGTGTGTGTGTCGCCCGACCTGGTGAAGCATCCCAGCGTGAACACCCCCCCCCCCCCCCCACAGCGGATCACTGGTGCTCATCCAGTGCCTCACTCAATAAGAGCTCCGACACAAAAGCTATTTCTGTGAGTGACAGGATTTAATAACAGTTAAAAATAATGCTTTATTTTTAAGGGCCTGCTAATGACATTTTGGGTCCCTGACAAGAGCAGCAAGCCGGGCCAATCCTTTGGCTTGGTTTCCTGACAGGAAAGAGTAATGAGCTGGTGAATATTCACGAAAGATCGTGGCTCCACGCCGACCGGACAGCTCTGTGTTTCTCCCACTGGTGGTTTTGATGGTTATGCAAAACAGGCATATACACGCAAATTCATACTGTAAATACAAGGACAAGTCAGCATTGGTACTGTATTTAAGTAAAATAATCTCAAGGATCAAACGTTAACTTGAGAAAACTGACTGCCCAAGAGTGTCCTAATAAAGAGAAAATTTTGTTAAAAACAAAAGTTTTTGAAAAAAGGGAGTGTATGCACAATGAAACATTATTATAAAAAAGGCTTGTTTGTTTTATTTAAAATATCATTAATTATTAGGTTTTTGGAAGGAAGCAAAACTAATATTGCCTTGTCATACAAAATATTTGATATTTTAAAAGACCTTTTGACCTTGACAGTCATAATAAATGGTGAATTAAATAATAATATTATTAAATTTAACATGCTATTAAAATTATTATTTTATTATTTTTGTCATAATTTAAAATATATGTATATATATATAAATATGACATGTAATTAAAATGGCATAATAAAATATAAAACATTTTTTTAAATAAATTAAATAAATTAATTTATAAGGAATAATAATAGTAGTAATAGTAATAATAATAACAATAATTCCATGCTTTTGTTCTATTATCTTTATTTTTCTTCATATCAGGGCAGTTGTATCACTGTTAAATTTTTTACTTATAAAAGAAGCGATTTCAAGTCACTGCATGAACTGCATTTTTTATGTCTTAAAAAAAAAAAAAAAACATTTTACAAAAGATTAGTCTTATGTCATTGACCGAAACAGACAGACATCCTTAATGATTATTTCCATGATATTCCACTCAAGTAATAGCAAATAATTACAATGAATTGCATATATCTGCAAAGAAAAGCCCAGAGATAATTAGATTTCAAATACAAAAAAAATTAAATATTGATAGTATTGTTTAGTGTGTCTTTATTTTGAGTCAAGGGATTGATTTTTTTTTTTTTTTTTTTCAATTAAATTAAAACAATATAAATCTCGGTTCCAAACAGAGTTACTGAAAAGGGATTTTTAGTCACATTTAGCCCTTATAAGTTATTATATTTGGACCCTGTTTGCTACATTTAACATATTACTATTGCCCAAATTGCATATGAAGCCATGTGCTTGAAACATCACTGAATAAGATGCTCCATATAGGTGTGTGCATGTTATGAAACAATTTATTATGTTACCAAGGTGTCTGAAGTCCGACAGTAAGAGCAAATGCTTGGAATCGTGCTGTAAATTTGCCATGTAATTCAACGTGAAGTTAGCATTAGCTAACAACAGAGGCATTACTGAGATGTCTAAGAATGTGTGGCAAGCAGCGATCCCAGCCGTAGATAAGGTCCCATCTGTTGCGCTACCTCCAACAGGCCTATAACTAGAACCAGACAGTTCCCGTCACTTGCTTAGTGGGTTTCAAGGCCTGGCTTGGATTAGGACCAGCATCGAGCCATGCAAGTCATTATTGTAGATTCAAAATTGCTGAAGACGGTTCCTTTCTTCTTCTCTCTAGTTTCCTTGCAGGATTAAAGTGCGAGCCTGTTTTTCTCAGGCCACTATCAGTAGATCTCTACAGGCGGCCACAGTCCGTCACAGTTCGGCCCTTCCGTCTCGCTCAGGACAAGACGCTGTGACATCTTTTTCATCTTTAACGTTAATTTAATTAGATGTGCCAGCAGGCTGAATGTTATTTTAGTTCCTCTCGCTTTCCAGGACGATTGGATGTTGTGTTTGGCCGAAGCTAATGGTTGAGTGGGTGCAGGATTACGTGGGACCAAGGGAGCGAACAATGGACCAAATACATACTCGTTTTGAGCAGAAATCTCGCCAAAGTACCTGGGAAGCGTCAGGCTGTTTTCTACATTTGATTGGTGTGTCACGCTTCTTATTTATGGAGCCTTTAAGGGGACATGGGGATGGGAAAAAAAAGTTGTTGAGGTTATAAAATAAATATAATATTTTCTCTCGCAAACGATTGCATTACACCAACAAAGCATTGCAGTCTCTTGCTAAATATTTTAATTCTCTCACTAAAGTATTGTGTTCCCCTCAGAAAATTACATTCCCCACGAAACATTGGATTTTTCAGCAAAACATTTCCATTCTTGCAAAATTATTGCTTTCCTGCAAGAAAACAAAAATGTGCATTCTCTTGCAAAAGTGTTTTTCTATATTTTGCATTTAGAAACCTTTCTATTAGTAAATTTATTGCTTAGCACTGTTGCCCTGAGAAACTATGCATTTTCTCATAAAATATTTGAATTTTCTTGCAAGATTATTGCATTCCCTCAAGAAACATTGCATTTATTGTAAACTACTTATATTCTCTCGCAAAAGAAATAAGTTTCCCTGAGAAACTTTGCGTTCTCCCATAAAACATTTGTGTTTCTCTTGCTAAATAATATTTCCACTGCAAAAGCGTTGTTTCCTTTTGAAACTTTTTTTGGTCATAAAACATTTGCATTCACTCACAAAATCTTTGCGTTCCTCTGAGAAATTTGCATTCTGCAACAAAACGAATGCATTTTCTCTAAAAACCTTTGCATTCTCTTGCAAAAGTATTTAATTCTACTGAGAAATGTTGCATTATCTATATATTTGATTTTATCACTAAAGTATTGCATTCCCCAGAGAAACTTTGCATTCTCTAATAAAACATTGGTGTTATCTCTCGCAAAAGCACTGCATTCCCCAAAAATAAATTTGCGTTCTCTCAGTAAAGTATTGCGTTGTTACGTTCCCCAGCCCTGTTTGATCCTAATCATGTGTTTGAACGCAGTGTCCCTTCTCTTAATTACAGATGATCCACACCTGTGCGGAGCCCTATAAAGAGCTGCTGAAACCACACCTGAGTGCGTACACAGAGAGCTGGAGAACAGAGTTGATGCACTGCCGTGCTGTTTAACTTTATAGGGATTGCTGTCCACCCAGTTGTAGAAAACGTTCCGCTTTTGTAGTTGTTTTTTTTTGTTGTGTTACCATATCTTTCATTTTTCTATTAAACAAGCATACCCCTACCTTTGACACGAGCTGATCTGTGTGCGTCTCTCCTTGATGTTAAGGGTGGTGTCCGTGCACCCGTAACATTAGTGGGGGCTCGTCCGGGATTAATAATTTGATTAAATCGGACTTTAGTGTTTAGTGTGAATTGCGGAACTTTTGAAAGGGTACAACATTTTGGTGAGTATTCTGGTAGGCAACTATGGTTGTCTGTCCTTTTGTTTAGTCGACTGTTTTTTTATTTTGGTGGATATCTCAGGAGGGGGCACGTGAGAGGCCTCGAGCTGAGTAAGCCACTGAAGATTGCGTAGGTATTTAGGATTTTTGTTTTGTTTTTGTGTGTATAGTTAGATAGAGAAGTTGGACAACATTTTTGCTTATCAGAATACCTTTTAGTTTAGTTGTATAGCTTGTAGTATATTGTGGCATATTGCCTATTTAGTGAGCACTGGTACTTTGGAGGTACTAGTGTATTAGATAAATTTTATGGGTGGACATAAAAATTTGTGGTCTTTGTAGCCTACAGTGTGCTTTTCGTTTGACCACTTTAGATATTTGCTACTTTGTAGCCTGATCACAGTTAAACTGCTTAGGTGAGTGCTTGTATATGTATTTGTGTTTGTAAAAAAAAAAAAAATAATTATAATTTTCTTTGTGATCTTGTTGCATTGAGTTTTTTTTTTGCGCTTAAAATGGCAACAGAGGAAGCATTTGTTAAGGAACCCTCTACAGAGTTATTTTTAAGACTTTCGAAAGAGCAGTTGCTAAACTTAGCTGCAACTTATGAGGTTGAGATCACGTCTGCTGAGAAACGCACCAAAGATACAATCAGGGCCGTCTTACAAGCTGCTTTGATTAATAAGGGCATTCTGCCTGTAGAAAAACAATCTCCCGTGTCTACGGAGGCATTACAGCTGCAGGTTCGGTTGAGGGAGTTAAGCATCAAAGAGAAGGAAATTGAGTATGATCGTGAGCGAATGCAAGCACAGGTCCGTGAGCATGAACTTGAACATCGATTGGCATTGAGAAAGTTAGAAATCGAGGCCCAGAGGGAAGGTGTCACTCCTTCTGATCCTCATTCATTTGATGTCACGCGCCACATCCGTCTTGTGCCACCTTTTGTGGAAAGAGATGTGGAAAAATATTTTCCACACTTTGAGCGTGTCGCTACCAATTTAAACTGGCCGAAAACGGCGTGGGCATTCCTCCTGCAATGCGTGTTAGTAGGAAAAGCGCAGGAGGTTTACTCCTCACTAACAGTAGAGCAGAGTGGTGACTATGATGTAGTGAAAGCGTCAGTTCTGAGGTGCTATCAGCTGATTCCTGAAGCATACAGACAGAAGTTTAGGAACTTAAAAAAAATGGAGCGTCAAACTTTTGTTGAATTTGGTCGAGATAAAGCAGCTCTCTTTGATCGTTGGTGCTCGGCACTACAGGTTGATAGTCAGGAGAAATTGCGTGAACTAATTCTTCTAGAAGAATTTAAGAACTGTCTGCCAACCACAGTGGCCACCTATCTAGCTGAGCAGAAGGCCGAGTCAATTTCTGAAGCTGCTATCCTTGCTGACGAATACGTTCTAACGCATAACATTAGCAGAGACCGTTTTCGCTTAAGAATTAATCCCTCTGATGCAGACAGGAAACCGAGTGCAATAAAACAAGATGACCGACACTGTTTTTATTGTAAAAAGCCCGGGCATATCGTCGCAGACTGCTTGATATTAAAAAAAAAACAGTCCACGAAACCAATGGGACTCGTTAGTTCTGCGAAGAAAGTATCACCTATCCTTCGTACAGGGTTAAAATCAGAGAAAGCCCAGTCCATGTACGATCCCTTTCTGACGAATGGGACTGTATCAGTGCCGGGTGAGGAAGCTGTTGCTGTGCGCATCTTGCGAGATACGGGTGCTGCACAGTCCTTCCTCCTTCGCGGTTTGTTGCCATTGTCGGAAAAGACTGCAACTGGTAGTAGTGTTCTTGTTCGAGGAATTGAGATGGGTTTTCTTGATGTTCCCTTACATTATGTGCATCTCGAGTCAGATTTGGTGTCTGGTGATGTGGTTGTTGGTGTGCAAGACTTCTTGCCAATCCCCGGTGTCACGTTCCTCCTTGGCAATGACCTAGCCGGTGGGAACGTGTGGAGTCGGGGTGATGTCCCACCAGAGGTTGTGTCAGTGCCGCTCAGTCAAGGGTGCCCTGATGAGTGCTCACTAAAATTCCCTGACGTTTTTCCCACTAGTGTCGTCACTAGGTCGCAGACTCGAAGGTTGAGGGATTCCGTACCTCCTAAGGATGTAGACCTAAGTGACAGTTTTGTTGCTCACCCCGCAGATTGTGAGAGGTTATTCGAACCCCCTTCCACTCCATGCCACGGTAGTCCTGTACCTGTGGCGAACGGTGAGAAAGAAAGAAAAACCAAAGAGCCAGATGTTTTGCTGTCCTTAGAGAAACTTATTAATGCTCAACAAAAAGACCCCTCTCTTGTTTCATGTTTTAAGGCAGTTCAATCTGTTTCAGACCATGTCAGCGAGAGCCCTGCTTATTTCATCAGAGACGGTCTGCTTATGCGGACGTGGAGACCTCAGAAAAGTAATGAGTGGAATGACATTGAGCAAATCGTTATGCCCGCTGAAAATAGATGTGCTATTCTGAGTGTCGCACATGATGGTGTTTCTGGTCATTTAGGTGTGACTAAAACATTCAACCGCATTCTTCGTCATTTTTTTTGGCCTGGGCTGAAGCGTGATGTGCGGCAGTATTGTAAAACGTGCCATGTCTGCCAGGTTAGTGGTAAACCAAACCAGATAATTCCACCTGCACCGTTATACCCCATACCTGCCGTGAGTGAGCCTTTTGAGAGGGTAATCATTGACTGTGTCGGTCCTCTTCCACGGTCGAAAAGTGGATATCAGTATCTTTTAACAATTATGTGTACTGCTACTCGTTTCCCGGAGGCGGTGCCTCTGAGAAAAATCACTGCTAAAATCGTGACCAGGGCTCTTTTAAAGTTCTTTGCTTTTGTGGGACTACCGAAAGTCATTCAAACTGACCAAGGAACAAATTTTACTTCGCGTGTCTTCTCCCAGATCATGAAATCGCTCCAGATTAAGCACCGTATTTCTAGCGCGTACCATCCGGAGAGTCAAGGCGCTCTCGAACGTTACCATCAGACACTAAAATCGATGCTGCGTGCATATTGCTTGGAGACGGGTACGAACTGGGAGGAGGCGATTCCTTGGATGCTGATGGCCTCTAGAGAAGTAGTACAAGAGTCAATTGGTTTCAGCCCTGCGGAGCTAGTGTTTGCACATGACATTCGCACACCTTTGAGCGTCCTTAAAGATAAGTGGATGAGCAAGCCTACTTCTCGTAGTGCACTACAGTTTATAAGCGACGTTCGCACCCGCCTACACCGAGCTCGTGAACTAGCTAGAGAGAACTTAGAAAAGACCCAAACTGGCATGAAAACTTGGTATGATCGAAAGGCAAGAGCCCGTTCATTTAAACCTGGAGACCAAGTGTTGGTTCTCTTACCCGTGTCCGGTTCTGCATTCCAGGCACGATTCAGTGGACCATATACCATTGAAAAGAAAATATCTGATTTGAATTACGTAATTTCAACCCCCGACAAGCAAAGACATTCTCGCGTCTGTCATGTAAATATGCTTAAACCATACTATACGCGTAAAGATGTTAAGACTGACTTGTGTAATCTTATCGTACACGGTCTTGAGTCCTCTGTGTTGCCTTCACTTGTAGATGATGATGTGGAGACCTCTCCATCGAGATGTGTGATTGAAGGTCGACTTAAAAACTCTGCTATGCTGTCGGTCATTGCAAATCGATTACCACATTTAACTCCCTCTCAAATCGCTGACATATTATCTGTGATGGATGATTTTCCTGAGTTATTCGGAGATGTTCCGACTGTAACAACAGTTTTGGAACATGACATAGATGTGGGTGATAAAGGCCCGATTAAACAACACCCATATAGGGTAAATCCAGAAAAGCGTTCTATTCTGCAACGAGAGGTTGAGTATATGACAAGGAATAATATTGCTGAACCTAGCTCTAGCCCTTGGAGCTCCCCGTGCCTTTTAGTTGGAAAACCTGATGGCACTTACAGGTTTTGTACCGACTACAGACGTGTTAATGCCATCACTCTACCAGACTGCTATCCATTACCGCGGATGGATGACTGTGTGGACCGGGTTGGCTCGGCCACCTTTGTCACTAAAATCGACCTCCTAAAAGGTTACTGGCAAGTGCCCCTTACACCAAGGGCAAAACAAATATCAGCTTTCGTGACCCCGGATTCATTTATGCATTATAAAGTTATGGCCTTCGGAATGCGTAATGCGCCTGCCACATTCCAGCGATTAGTAAATCTTGTTTTAGCTGGGATGGAAAACTGTGAGGCATATTTGGACGATATAGTCCTTTATAGTACACACTGGTCTGAGCACATAACACAACTTCGAGAGCTTTTCCGTAGGTTGTCCAATGCAAAGCTCACAATTAATCTTGCAAAATGTGAGTTCGGGAAAGCCACTGTCACTTACTTGGGGAGGATAGTTGGCAGGGGACGTGTTTTACCAGTGATGGCAAAAGTGGCCGCTATTCAGGAGTTCCCTGTGCCCTGTGATCGGCGTGCGCTACGCCGATTCTTAGGAATGGTAGGCTACTATCGCAGTTTTTGCAAGAACTTTTCAACTGTGGTTTGTCCCCTCACTAACTTATTGAGCCCCAAGACTAAATTTGAGTGGACTGAGTCTTGTAACAAAGCATTTGAAAACGTCAAAGCTCTCTTGCTGACTAGTCCCGTGCTGGCTGCGCCAGACTTTAACAGACCATTTCAGCTTGCTGTGGACGCCAGCAATGTAGGTGCCGGTGCCGTACTTTTACAGTCAGGGGTAGACGATGTAAACCATCCTGTGAGTTTCTTTTCTAAGAAATTTAATTCTGCCCAGCGAAAGTACTCCACTATTGAGCAAGAGACCTTGGCTTTAGTTCTAGCTATTCAACACTTCGAAGTGTATTTAGGTTCTACGGTACATCCAGTTAAGGTCTATACTGACCATGATCCACTCAAATTCCTCAATCGCATGTACAACTCGAACAGGAGGTTAATGCGCTGGAGTCTCCTGCTTCAACCATTTAACCTCCAAATTGTGCATGTCCAGGGGATAGACAATGTTATTGCAGATGCGTTATCTAGGGTGGATGCTTAATCGTGTTTTTTTTTGTTCTTCTCGTCTTAGAGGAAAAGGAGGATACGTTTGAAAAATTAAATTGCATGACGTCTAGGTTATGGTTAGTAATAAAACAATACTATATATATAGTAGCTGCTATGTTTCTTTTTTTTGGGAGGGGATTTGTTTTAACTGTTTGTTTGTTTGGCTTGCTGATCTAAGGTAAGTCATTTGCATCGTGTATATTCATAAGTAAAATGAGTATTTGTCGTGTCCAGAGTATGGTGACAGGTCACCATTTTGGGGTGGGGGTGTTACGTTCCCCAGCCCTGTTTGATCCTAATCATGTGTTTGAACGCAGTGTCCCTTCTCTTAATTACAGATGATCCACACCTGTGCGGAGCCCTATAAAGAGCTGCTGAAACCACACCTGAGTGCGTACACAGAGAGCTGGAGAACAGAGCTGATGCACTGCCGTGCTGTTTAACTTTATAGGGATTGCTGTCCACCCAGTTGTAGAAAACGTTCCGCTTTTGTAGTTGTTTTTTTTTGTTGTGTTACCATATCTTTCATTTTTCTATTAAACAAGCATACCCCTACCTTTGACACGAGCTGATCTGTGTGCGTCTCTCCTTGATGTTAAGGGTGGTGTCCGTGCACCCGTAACAGCGTTCCCTCACAATTTAGTATTTTCTCACAAAAAAAAATGTAATTCTCTTGCAAAATTATTGCATTCCCCCAAGAAGCCTCACAAAACTATTACATATCTTAAGAAAGTTATCTCGAAAAACTTGTTCTCTTCGAAAAATATTGCATTCTACTATAAGTTGCATTCTATTACAAAATATTTGCATTCTCCGGAAAGACTTTTCATTCTCTTGATAAAGTAATTACGTGCTCTAGAGAAACTGCAAAAATATTGCTTTTCCCTGAGAAACCTACCGTTTGCATTCTCATGCAAAGTCAAGCATTTTAATGTTTTGTTCTCACAAAAGTATTGCGTTTCTTTGTTTGTTTTTCCTCCCTACTCATTTCTTTTTTTTTTTTTTTTTTTGCATCACCATGTCCCTTTAGGGCCTCCATACTTATCTGATAACGACATACAGTGACATTTCTAAGGGTCACATTACTTTAGCCTACAGGTGTCCCAACATTTCTTCAGACCTCTTCCGCTCGGAGCCATGATTCTAGCACAATATTACAAGCTATAACTATAGCAGATTGTGTCCTGCGATAAGTCAAAACCTTGAGTGTGCGATACCAAAATAAACACACTGCCAACTGGAGGGCCAATCAGAATCCCTCAAATATACCAAAACAGGAGACCCGCTGACAAGACACATTAATCGTGACATGCTGAAAGCAACCGGCAGGCTCTTGTGTTCTGGTGACCTTGCTTTAGGAAAAGATCAAACTGCCGCCACACCATCCCAGCCCAACCCAACAGTGCTTTCACCCACATCAATCTTAACAAACTGGTGCTCAATTATGGATGTGCAATTAATTTGAACAATAGACTAATATTGGCTTTGCATGGGGGCTGGAGGCTTTTGTTTTTAGAGCGAAGAGGTTGGTGGTGGAGCGTGAAAATATCTGCGTTTTATACAAGCTTTCTTGAGATGCTGAAGCTTGGCTGTGTAACTCTCACTCTGTCAGATCCAAAATTCAGATCTGTACCCAATTAGCTAGTTCATAATCGTGGGCCTACAATTCCTGGCCCACATTGTAGACTGAAAGGGAGGAGATTGCGAAGAAAAGACAAGAAAATGTACAGGGACTGCTATTGGAAACAGTCTGGCAGAGTTCAAATTGTCTTAATTGAATCTGCTATGAAAACGACTAGGTGTTTTATCAATCAATGAAATGAGTGGCTTTTCCATTTTTCAATGTTGACTTTTAAGGCACGTTTAATAGCCACCATGAGCGTAACATGCATTTTAACAGCCCTAATTGTTAATGCATGTCAGCAAGAATTCATATCAAAAAGTTATGTTAATGATGTATTGCCATTCAGGATGTGGAAGATATGATGAAATTGTGAAATATTATGAAAATATATAAAGATATATTCAATATAAAATATATATTTAATCATATATTTACTGTATATGGCTTATATAGATATATCTTATAAAGTTATATATTTATATCCATATCTTGCTCATAGATATACATGAATATACTCCTTAATATTTCTAAATATTTTTTATATCTATATCTATAGATATATTCAATTTTTTTTTAATTAGTAACAATTATAATAATTGTGTAATTAATAAATCAAATAATAAATTAATAAATACAATTTATGAATTGGAAAATTAAATAAAAACGAACATATTGAGCTGGAATTTGACAACATAAAATGTATGAAATAAAAATTGCTGTTACGGATTATGATAAACATTTATATAATTTAGTTTTAATATTTTTTCATATTTGAAATAGACTAAACAAATCACTAAACAAAATGAAATAAAGCACAATTAATTTGAATTAGTATATTAAATTAAGCTACCAGGATGCTTAAGTAACAGCAGATTTTTGTGTTTATTGCTCTCCATGAAATGCTGTGGACACAAATGGTCCTCATTTAGCGTCCGGTGTGTCTTCAGCACAGACTATAAATGAAGGCTCTGTTCAAAGGGGCTGCACTTGACAGACATGAAGCCCTGTCAAAACATGCCCATATACATCTATCACACCACACACACACACACACACACACACCGATAGCCAATCTGCTATGGCTGTTTTCACTGATCAGGTCTGTGGTGGCATTTAATCAGCAGGAATACTTGTGTTGAATCTCTCCAGAGCTGCGGTTCATCTGGAGGTCATCATTCACTCCATCACATTCATTTCAGTTCAACGGTGATTCCACATAAACACGGTCAAACTGCAGGACACATGCTGCCCTCTAGTGCTGCGTCTGCAAATAGATGGACTGCACTGCATTACATTGAAGCTGTCATATTTGTTATGCATTAGAATGCTTTTTCATAAATAAAAAAACCCAAAAATGCTAAAAATACAATATGGCAACAGTGTTTAAAGTGAAAAAAAAATTGGGCCTAGTTCATGGCCAGGTGGCACCCCAATAATATTTCTGTTACAGTATGCTTTTACACTTCATTGAAAGCCCTTAGCCTTTAGAAAAAATTGTTGTTATTTATTTAACGACAATAAAATATAAGACTGTGACAGACAAGATTGTATATTCATTTATAATATACAAACTTTTGAATATTTTAATGACAGTTAAGTTTATATTCCATTGATTTCTTATTTTTATAATACAGACAGATAACTTTCCCATTACTGTATTGCTGTATTTGCATAAATGAACTTCAATTAATGCTGATTTCAAATGAAATAAAATATATTACAGTAATGCCAATGGGAAATACCTTAGAGAATAATGGGAATATCCCACATTTCCTCAGTTGATTAATCACGACACATTTTATGGTATTATACGTTTTCTGAAATGTTGTGTTGAAATATGAAGATGGGGCTTTGTCTAATTAAAAATACATTTGAATACATTTCCAAAGCATAAATCTGAACATTGGATAAAGGCAGTTTCAAAATGATTTTGATGAGTTAAAGGTTTTTAGAGAGGATTTTTCTTTTTTATCACTCTATAAATCAGAAAATACTGTCAACAGCCAGTAAAATAAAATAAAATAAATTCACCATGTTTTAGGAGGAAAATGTTATATAAATCAGACAAAGATATTTTAAGAAACCTCTCTGTATTCTTCAGAATGAAATTAGATTATATAAGATTTTATTTATTATTTAAATTTCCACTACTATGAAATATGTTATCGAAGCAAAATAGCCCAAAATCTCAAAATTGACCAGTGTATGAAGAAAAACACACTTTTTTTTTCTTTTTGACTTAAAAATATAAAACATTTCTGAATTTGTGGGAAATGTCATTAAAACACTGCAACTATACAATAATAATCTTTTTCTTTTTCTTTTGATTTTGGTTTGGCTGTGAAACATGTCTTCTCGCTCTAGTTAGCGTTCTGAAGGCCAGCCAGGTTAAAGCAGAAGCAGGTTTGTCTGAAGGTGTGTAAGTGCTCCTCTTTCACTTCATTTCAGCAGCACAGATTCAGATTCAGACAGAAGAAGGTGAAATCTCCAGTCAATGTCACGCTTCGCCAGTCAAGAGAATCCAGCACAGGTGAAGCTCCAGACACCATCACACTTCTACAGTTACTGACACACAACATCAGCAGCTTTTCTTTCAGAGAAGAGGGCACTAGAATTAATATATCATACATACACTTAATGTTTCCTTAGATAGATGGATTTCTGGTAAGAGTTGTGTCACTTCATGAGCTGTTGTGTGCAGCTGACTGGATCTTCCTCCGGACTGAAAACCTGCTGTTTTCTTCAGATTTATACATTTCATATGCTTTATGATCGCTTCAGACACAGGAGGACAGACTCTAAATAACCAAAATAATGCTTTTAATAGAGTAAAAGCAGAATTTGAAGGAAGTAAAAGATAAGTACTTATCCGGTGATAATTAAAAAACTAAAGAATAATACATAATATTTTCAGTATAAATATGTATATATTGAAATCTAAAATTCACAAATGTTAAAATGTCTTGAATGTAAAAATAAAATGTACACATCTAAGAGGGCAACTAACCAAAGTGATGCTTATAATTGACTAAAAGCAGGATTGAATATGTTTGACATTTATGTGTATGGTTTTTATTACCAGTACATTTAAGAAAAATAATTATATATGCATGTATGTGTGTGTGTGTGTGTGTGTGTGTGTGTGTGTGTGTGTATAATTCAAAACAATGTAATATAATGAGATAAATTAATTAAAACTGTTTCAATATAACAGAAAACTAATAGAAAATAATATTTATCTTTTAATATAATTAATATAATATTTTATTATTAATAGGGTAGGCAGCATTAATTGCAGTCAATGTAATTAAGTTTCACTACGAAATTAGAGAGAACAAAATTACAGTTAAGCTATGGAATAAATAATATAAAATACACATTTTAAAATGTTTTATTATTATTATGGAACTTCGATTATTGAATATTTTTAAAATGTATTACTAGATTTCACAACGTCAAGCTCACATTTATATCATATATAAATCATATCAAGCTCATATTGCTGGATTTTTTTATCCTGTTAGATGAAATAAATGACCTCAGTTTTACCTCTGTTCACAGATTCTTGCTTTTTATGAGACATTAATCCGCACATGAAGATTATTTTGGGAACATGAGACACATGTAGTGCTTTAGAAACATATTTACACGCGACACACACACTCACTTTTCCCCTACAGCTCTGATTACTCACGCTTGGTGAATTTTGAAGATGAGTGTGCTGTAATTGACATCTGACATACTGCCACACTACTGACCTGCAGCAGAAATCTGCACCGATGCTTCGTGGCGCGCATGCAGAACAGAAAGAAGTAGAAATACAGATCTATACTGAATTAAGTTCTGGCTATATATTTGTGTATTGTATTGTATATTGCACACTGTATAAGCCTAATTGTTTGCATGGCCAGGAGTCAGAACAGATTTTCTATAATTTTAACAGTTTGACACAGGAAATTTTCCCTAATTCCCCAAGAACTGATTTTCAGGGAATCAAACAAACAAACTTTTGAAATAAAAATTTATTTATTTATTTTTTCCTAAAATAACATTTCTCCAAAATGTATTCAAAATACTTCAACGAAATTGATTAACTGAAATGGTAAATATGGTGCTAAACCCATAAAATGAATCGACAAATAGCTTAAATGGTGATAAAATCCTGTTGTTTTCTTGTGAGAATGATTAAATATGATAGATCAACTATAACATTTAGTATGTTAATAAGAAAGGGACTACAAAAAACTAGGGATCTACATTTTTCTATCTTATTTTAATACATGAATTAAATATGAATTGTAGATTTATTTGTAGATTTATTTAAATGTATTTAATTTTTATTTTGTAAATTATTTTGTAAAAGATTTCATCTTTAGTTAAGAAATATATATAGGCAAGAATATGTTTCTTCTTTTTTTATTTTTTTGTTTTGTTTTGTTTTGTTTTTATTAATATAGAAAAAGTATGTTCATTTATAATTACGCACCAGCCATTTAATTTAGGCAATGTTTGTTTATTTTGTGGCTGTATAATTTGGATGTTTGCTAAATGTTTAATTAAATAAAATAAAAAAACAGATTCATAAAAAAATTATAATTCCTTCCATTTTATAGTGGCCATTTGTTGGATTTCAGGAATTTTTTTTAAGTGCCAGACAAATGATGCAGAGGAATTCAAAATGTCTGGGTCATATCTCTGTCACTTTTGTGGCATTTTTGCCCTGGTTAATTTCTGACCGTAGTTTGGACATACCAAGATGATCAAGTTTGATGGGTTAAATACTGTCCCAGATACTCGGTTAATCTGCTTACAGATCGAAAACTCAGCATTCACAAATGGATGTGACACTGACAATTCCTATATCCAGCCAATAAAGACAGGATATGGCTGGATCGAGAGACAGAGCAAGATAGAATCGCAGCAGACTCGCAGCTGGCATCGCTCTAGTGACCCGAAGGGAATTCGCTCAAATGTCGATGTAATTAGGGCACCAAGCCAGGGTATGTTTGCGAGCTTTTGCCCTATAGTGAGTGTAAGCCACCAAGGCAGCTCCTCATGCTATGATTTCACTAACTGCGGCAGTTTGGTTCACTTTATATTTAAACCAGGATCAGTGGATGAGGTTAAGAGTTCAGTCTTGACTCTTGCAGCCCCTGAAGTGCACATTGCTGTCATTTTTTTCTGAAAGAATAAACAAGAAAATCAATAAAACTTGATTTCTGATGGTGTGCAGTAGGCTAAGGCCTTTCAATGAAGTGTAAAAGCATACTGTAACAGAAATATTATTGGGGTGCCACCTGGACATGAACTAGGCCCAATTTATTTTTTAATTTTTTTATTATGCTTACAAAGTTAGTTGTAAAACATTTAAATTATTATTTCTAGGCAGATAGGTGGGCTGTATTCGTGTAGATTTAAAACCAATTTATATTTCTATAATTGGTTTTATATATTCTACAGTCCTCAGAAGACATCTAATCTGTTTGCACAGGGTGTAAATATCATGAAACTGACACTATAATAACTTTTCTCTGGAATAGTGTTGAATTTCAACATCTAAGATATAGACCATGCAACGCTGAAAGAAAATAATGAGATCACGGCAATACTGCAACATCTTTATTTATTAATTTTATGTTTTTTATGTTTTAATTTGAAATGTTTTATTTAAATATATAATAATCTTTAGTACAAAGACAAAAGAAGATGGATACTTTGTTATAAACAGTAGACATTAGAACGTAAGCTGACATTTAAGTAAATAATGTAAAATAAATGTAATTCTGTAAAATTATATTTAATCAATTGTATTTATTTAAATAAAAAGTTTTTTTTTTTTTTGTGAACACCTGTATTGTGTTCTTTTCATCTACAAAATAAAGCTATCGCATGACGGCTTGAATGCTTTATTTAATCTTTTTTTTTTTTTTTTTTTTATGTAGACAAGGTTATATTATCACAATTATAAATCTGTGTGATTAACATAAAAGTATATACGATTTTCAATTTAAATGACATTAAGCTTTATCTTGTTGTTTACTGAGTATAAATATCAATAAACATAACATTTAAAGCATTAGTTTTAAAATATATATTTTACATTTAAAGAATCTATTAATCATCAAATTGTAACATCTACAATTTTTATTTTAAATATGTGTGTGGATATACATTAAACTGTAAATCCATGTAAAAAACAGCTACATTCATCAGTTTTGTTTATGAATTCATATATTTTAACATAGCAAAATCAATACATATATATACTTTTTTTGTAGTACAGCTATACGAACTAATCTATTAGCAAACTATTTTACTAACCTCATCATCAAATAAATGATACACATTTTACTTAAACATAGGGGTGATAGGGGTGTTTAAGGTAGTTGGTGCCAATATCTGGAATATCTTACCACTTTGTCCATTTTTAAGCACGAACTTAAACATTATTTTCTCTTGCTTTCAAATAACTTATATATATTGGTCTTTTTTTGTTGATGTTCTTTTTCTTAATTGTGTTTTATGGTTATATTGTTTTCTGTTCGCTGGTATTTAGTTTTATTTTTGAATTGTAAAGCACCTTGGACAATAAACAGTAATTATATGGTGCTATATAAATACATAAATGTCTTTCATGAATGTATATACATTATGTACACATATGTATATGTATTGTTATGGCTTGCTATTTGTGTGTAAATTCTGCTTGTTCTATTCTATTTGTATTTTCTGTTTGTTTAATTGTATGTGAGAAAAGTTAATACTTTAAAAATAAATACTTAAAAAAATAAAAATTAAATTTGAAAAAAGATGACAAACAAATGACTTTAAATAAAAATAAATATTAGTTATAAAATTGAAAAATGAAAAAACACCTAGCTTAAACTCTTAAACGCATGAATATATGAATATGTTCTGCTTCTTTAAATGTAGCACAGCCAGTTCAAATATTTAATAACATTTCAAATATTGATCTCGACATTTCACACGACATGTGCTAACATCACTCAGATCAAAAGAAAAAGATCACTGTTGCTGAAAAACTTGAATATTTCTCAAATTAATTTCAATCTTTCACACAGAACGTGATGCCTCCTCACAGGTATTTACATGACTTTTTAATTCTGCACGTCCTTTCTGAATATGTGATTCCATCAGCAGAGATTAGACCAGAAAGTAGGTCACATCTCTGAGTGATCCTTCAGCCGTTGATATGAAACTTCAGGGGGAACTGCACTATTCATTACAGCACTAATAACACGGCCAAGACCACTTATTTTCTAATTTAATCTGTTTTATTATACATTTTATTATAAGCACAACAATATCAGTGAGAACTTAAAGGAAAGGGGAAAATAACTGAATTTGAGGAATAAACATGCTGAAGAAAAATCAGTATATTTAATCCCTTTTGTTGCATAAACAACAATAAAGTTCACCATTTAATTTACAAAGTGTTTTACTTAGGTGTTTTTTTAACTAGACTGAGAGCAGGATCTACTGGGGTAAACAGATCCAGCTCTGGAGCACTGAGCCGATCAGAGGCACCTCTGCTAATTGGATTTAATGAATGATTTAACATGGCACAGCCTGATCAAATCTAACTGCTCTGTCCCGGCCGTTTACTCGCGGGTCAGCGCTCTGTAATGGGAACATGTCTCGAGACACGGCCAAAGCTTTTTAACAGCACCAATCCAAACTTCTGCTTAGTTTGCCTCTCCAAGCTGATCAGATATATCCCTCTTTCATTTATTTAGATGTCTGTTCATCTGTATTTTTTTTTTTGCTACAGTTCATTCATGAAGATAAATAGTTTTCGAATGCTTTTATTCTATTAATAATGAATGAAAAACGAAATTTTGCAGAATCACCACTTTTTATTATTTCCACTTGTCATATAACAGCACAATAATAGTAATAATACTATTATTATTAGTAATAATACTAAGATTTAGAATTAGTTCATAATTTTCATATAAGATATAGTTATATAGTACATCAAGTTAAAAGATAAATGAGAAATGTTGAAACTAGCTGAAATGAAATAATAAAATATAATAAAAAAGTATAATAAAATATAAAATAAGATGTTATTACCATTTTTCAAGTTTATTTCAAGTAACGATATAATATATAATATAATAACATGCTAATAACAATATGCTAATTAACAGTTGCTACATTTAAATTTAATTAAATAAGTAAATACAAAACTTTCTGCATTTTTACCAAAAAAAAAAAAAAAAAAAAAGTTGCATACCAGTTTTACAAATGAGGAGGTTTTTGGGTGATTTTGTCTCGTTTAGCTCAACTTTGGGTACAAATTTGTCCCCGAAATATGGTTAAGTAGGTACACACACACACACACACACACACACACACACACACCAATTTGTTTGATTAAAACTAGTCATTTATTTAAATTGAAATAATGAAATAACATAATTATTAAATGAATTAAACAACATTGAATGTTTTTAAATCATATCAACATGTGACATCAGTTCTTCCATCATTTAAACAGTTTGATATAGGTTTTTTTCATTTATTTCCTCTAGAATTAATTTTCAGGAAAACATTTTACTGTGTGTGTGTGTGTGTATAACATATACATTAATTCATTAAAATCCAAATTACTAAATATAAAACATTATTATTTTTAAACCAAGAAACATGCTAAAAACTATGTCAAATACCAAGCCACATAATAACACCTTGACAACCAACAACAACAATAAACATTATTTTACTGACTCTCAATTCTGGCAAGCCTGCTGTGTTATTGCTATTAGATTTCTGTGTGGCATTACTGTTCTGGTCTCTCGTTTGGAGCACTGGGTGGGCATTCAGGTAAATGCTCTCAAATTAGGGTGACCATATTTTAGTTTTCCAAACAGAGGACAATGGTAGGGTTTCCTGGGTGGGGATTCGCCTAAAGCATACAGTACGTAGCAAGTGTTTTTGTGTTTGTTTGTTTGCTTGTTCTGCTTTTAGAATAAATAAAAAGAAAACAAGTAATTAGAATAGAAATAGATTAGAGAGTGCAAATGTTATAGGGTCAAATTTATTTAATAACAATAATAATAAAACAAGCAGATCAAATTAGAATTAGCATTATGATAGAGAGTGTTAGAGTTAGAGGTTCAAATGAAGATGAAAGAGATGTGTCTTGAAAATAATTAAAGACTCAGCTGCTTAGATTGATTGGGGGAAAGGTCATTCCGGCAGGATGAAACAGGTAATGTAAAAGTGCATGAAAGTTTTAACATAGGTAGAATGCAAAATGTTTCAATACAAGCATTTCAGTCAAATGTAATTGATGCAATATTTCAAACCTTCAACTTCAAACCCACACATGGGAAAATCAACCCATGGCAACAGTTTAAAAGTATTCAAATTTTGTGGAAAAAAAATGGACTTGGCAGGCCTGCATCCGAGAAGAGCTGCCAGAGTCAGATTTGACTGATCTCAGGTCGAGAATAAGGAGAGATGACTGACAAGACCAAGCTGGAGTTATTTGCTGCTCAACAGATCCTGAACTCATTGACAAATATCTGATCTTGTAAGATGTGCTCCCTTTACACAGAGTGTGTGTGATCATGAAATTGAAAGTGAAAGTGAACAGCGTGAAAGTTCATTCAAAATAAATGTAAATACTCTGCATACTGAAAGCAGCTCCCTGATGCAACAGAATTATACACAATATAGTGGAGAGCAAAACATATGTTTGCGGGAGCAGGTGGCAATGGTCAGAGATTTGGTGGGAGTGAGATTAATAAAATAGCCAAATCACAGACACTTGGGGCGATTAAGAAACCCTCACTGGAAGCATTTTTTTAGGTCCAAAAAGAGGACATGTCTAGGGAAAAGAGGACGTATGGTCACCCTATCTTAAATGGCAGCTTCTTTTACATGTGGTGTCCCTCAAGGCTCTATTCTCGCATCGATTTTATTCTCCTGGTATATACTTCCCCTGGGTTCAGTCTTTAAGAAAACAGAATCTCCTTCCACTATTACACAGATGATCCCCAAATTTATCTCCCCCTAGGATCTAATAACGTGGATTTGAATTCTCTGTTGGCTTGTCTAGCGGATGTTATTAAGGTCCCTACATTTTATTCACCTCCTTTAAGGCAAAAACTGAAATTATAGTTTTCGAATCTTCAGAAGCTGTTATCTTCCCTGTTTTAAATGTTGTGTGAAACCACTACTAAAAAATGTAGATGTGTATTTTGATAGTGCTCTCAAATTTGACAAATTTTCTATTTGTATTTATTTTTTGCTAAAGTAAAATAATTTCTTACTTGAAAGGACTTTGAAAGGGTTATTCATGCTTTTATTTCAATGAGGCTTGATTATGGTAATTCCGTTTATATGGGTATTTACCAATCTCTTATCAGTCTCCAAATGGTGCAAAATGCTGCTGTTAGGTTCCTTACTGTTCTGCAGAAATGAGAGCACATTACCCCAGTACTTATATTTTTGAATTTGCTCCCAATTTGTTATAGAGTTGATTTTATAATCTTCTTGCTGGTTTTTTAAGCTGTGAATGGGTCAGCATCTTTATATTTTTATGATTTATTATTTGTGCAGTTTCCTGTAAGCACTGTTAGAACATCCAACCAGAGACTATTAAATGTTCCAGAAATCGAGAGGAGATCGAGCCTTTGCAGTTGCCGCACTTAAACTCTAGAACGGTTAACATGTTATTACTGCCTCTACACTACATGAGTTTAAAGTAAAACTCAAAACCCATCTTTTTTCTCTGGCTTAATTGTAGTTGATTTGTGCTGTGTCTGGTCTATTCTGTGCTGCAATTCGTGTTGTACATGATTTAAAATGTTGGTGTTTTTGATATTCTGTACAGCACCTTTGTCAACCATGGTGCTATATAAAAGAAACTGAGTTGAGAATAAAAATAAATAATAGTTATAAATTGTAACAAAATATAATAATAAATAATTGTTTTATATATAGTCCAATTTAATTATTAACAGAATTCAATCTTAATGAATACAATAATAACCATTATCCTTGACATTTTTTAAACCACTCAGAACAACTTGGCAACCACATATTAACAATTAACACTCTGCAGAAAAAACTTTAATAAAAAATCTTCAGAAAAGAAATAAATCTAGATATATATTTATATTTTTATTCACTGTATGAGTAATTGAATAAAAAACAATATGCACGTATATTAAGTATCATATAATTTACTGAAAACATTGAGCTTTTCAGCCACTGGCTTAGGCTTTTACATGTCTTGTTTGCCGGTCTCTCTCTCTCTCCTCTCTCTCTCTCTCTCTCTCTCTCTCTCTCTCTCTTTCTTCTCTCTCTCTCTCACGGTTCAGTGGCAGGGCAGTAGGTCATGCCATGCTTTTGATTTTCACACTGTTTCTCCACTCAATGCCACATCATGTTAATCAGGGTTAACAATCCAGGTTCCTGCTAAGCAGGGGACTCGGCGGCTCAGCATGGCCTGCGCGGGTGACACAGATGGGGCGATAATCCCGATGCCTGCGGGGAGGATGAGGACCTCAGTGGTCATCAGGGCTGTTCAGGGGTGAACAAACACTAAACTGAAGCGAATGCACCAGAGGCAGGAGAAGTTTATTCTTCAGACAAACTGGTTTTGTTTGGGGATTTTTATGAAGTGGACTAATGAACGTGATTTAGCCAATCCAACACTTTTGTTCTGAGTATCTTCTGGTGGGAAAGTGTTTGGTAGATTTCGTCACTGAACACCTGTTTTTACATTTCAACTTAAACGAGACACAAGAAGAGAAGATCAAATTACTTATTCTAAGGACATTTTCCAAAATCAAGAGAACAATATTTGCTCCAATTTGAAAGATTGTAATGTCTTATTAGACATCTGCTCCTATAATGCACAGTAATGTTGTTCCAAACCCGTCTGATTTTCTCTCCTCTGTGAAACACACACACAAAAAAAAAGAAAAAGAATTATGATACAGAAGTAATTTTTCCCAATGAAATTACTAATGAAATATTTGAACTGGGACATAATAGAGGTTTGTTTTTTGTGTCAAATATATATATATATATATATTTGACATCTGCAGTAATAATGCAGAGCAATGTTGCTCTAAACCCATAATTTCTTCTTTCTGTAAAACACACACACAAAAAAAAAACTAATATATTTATAATTTTTTCATTGCAATGACTATCGTGACAATCGAATCGTAACAGATTTATGTATTTTTTTCTTTTTGACATATACAGCACTAAATCAAAGATGTTGTTCCAAACCAATGTGATTTTCTTCTGAAACAGCAAAAGAAAAGAAAAAATCGTAATGATGTAGAAATCAGTTTTTCCCCTCAATGACTATTGTGTTATTTGAATTGCAACAGAAATATTATTATTTTTTAACTTCTAAATAAAAATAAGATATTAGTTATTTTATTTTCATTGCAATGACTATTGTGATGTTTGAATTGCGACAGAATTATTATTATTTTTTAACTTCTATTAATAAGATATTAGTTATTTTTTTCATTGTAATGACTATTGTGATATTTGAATTGCAACAATCTCAATTGTGACACTTAAAGGAAAAACAAACATTGTTTCTAAGCTTTATGAAAAAATTAATCTAATTATTTAATAGTCCTTGTTTTTTTGTTTTTTTTACTGCGATGACTATTCAAATTCAACATTTGAACAATACTTTTTTTTTATTGGATCTTTTCAATGATTTTATTTATCCAGTTCACAAGAATTTTAAAACTGCAATCATTTATACGAAATTGCTAGACTGTATGATATTGTACAACTATAAAACTCATGGTTAAGTGTAAGAGTTGGTTTATGTTTGAGTTGCACATTTTTATAGGACATGACTCATACAGTAGTACAATGCCTTTTACAATTTCACCATCTTATGGTGAATTCACTTAAAAACATAGAAAATAAGTTAAAAGGCTTAAAAATTGCTCAAAATGATTACAAACTAAACTAATCTGTCATTTCGCTTTAGAATGCATATATAATGTACAACACATGAGCTATTATACTTTTGGACTATACTTACAACATTTTTTAATATGCTTTTATGATGCTTTTGTGCCAGTACATCATTCAAAATATCTCCATTTGGCCTCTAAAGAATAAAGAATGCTACAAACTCGGAAGAGTAAGTGTTGACAAAAACTTTGTTTAGCTGAACTAATCCACAAATTAACTTGCATTGAACTTGTTTGTCTTTATAGGAAAATCTGGTGCTTTAGGTTTACTTTTAAAAATATTTTGAAGAATGTGAATAATTCACGAAAGATAAAGCCTTTTTAAGGCAACATAATTATGTCCGAACTCCTTCATGACACCCTTGACTTCTTCCCCTGAGATTTTAAGTCCACTCGACATTCTCTCGTCTTCCTGTTCCCTTAATACGTGATTTGAAGAAGCCCTCGGCTGGACTTCATACACATCTCACATCTAATATCGACGAGGATATTCAGCCGCAGTCCTCGAACACACATGCCGCCGCACTTCAGTAAATGTCACGCTGGATTATTTAAAGGCTTTTTTGAGGCAGTGACACTTCCTTGATATACAACTCTTAAAAGCATCTTCCAACACCAATGTATAATCTCAATATTTAATAAAGTGCCTGTAAAACGCAAAAGACAAAAAAAAAAAATGCTTTTTATGGTGTTGTATAGTGCTCTCCGCAATATATTTTTAAAGTCTTAGTTGACATTATTATGAAGTGGATAACAAAGTGCAAAATGGCATGGCGAGGTCACTTAGCGGCGCTTACGAATTCTAGCCGAATTTGTCGCTCGCGCACGAGGTCAAACTTCGGTCAGTTCTCGGATGATCTAACAAAAATTGGATACTGCTGCAGTGCTTCTTTTCAAATGTCCAATCGCAAACAAAGTACAAACCCTCGAGTTAAGCAAAGGTCATCAGAAGTTCACACGTCTGGTATCATAGATTTACACTGGAGGGAATCAAGGCTGATATTTTTAATTTGGGGTTTTTGGGGGGGCTCAACACTAGCCACAGAATGACACATCAGCTGTGACGTGACATTTTGTGAACTTCTGAGCCCAGTCTTCAGGTCATCGTGCGGTCTTTGCATATAATATAGTATATAATACATAATATAGTATATGACATATAATATAGTATATAGTTTCCAACCAAAGTCTGATATTATGCAATCAGAAAATGTGTATTTTTGTAATGATAAACATCCTTAAGATAGCAGGAAAAAAAAATATGTAGACTTGGGACAAAAGCACTTCACACACACACACACACACACACACACACACACACACACACACACACACACACACACACACACACACACACAAATAAATAAATAAATAATGTAAAAAGCATCCATCATTACAACTTTCCCAGTTTTTTCAGTATGAAACAGACATTTTTTCAATAGATTATTAGGTGTTTTTATTTAATTTAATTTTTTAATTTATATATATATATATATATATATATATATATATATATATATATATATAATGGTCTTAGATGCATGCTCCCATTTGAGAAAGTAAATTGTCTAACAAATCTAACAAAATCAACCCTGACCATTGTAAGTTAATCAGAAGCTGAAAAGTTAAATTCAGATAATTTAAAACACAGCATAATATTAATACACATAGTTCATAAACCATAATAATACATATAATTGCACTGCAAAAAAAAAAAAAACTAAAGTAAAAATATATACAGTTTTTTAACCAAATATTGTCTGACAACACACTACAGTGCACATGTAGATCCATAACACAAATGATCACACATTAAATATGTTAAAACAAAATTCACCCTTGTTTGTTAGTTGTTTGAATATTAACAAAATCATAGAAACACAGACCATAATCGCGTTCTTATACATATTAATTGAAGAGCAATATGTTATTGCATAGCAGTGTTTGCAGTGTGCAATTTTAACAAATGCAGTCATTTTACAAGTCAGCCAGTGCAGAAGAGAAACAAGGAGTAATGAGTTTATTGTAGATTTAGAAATGCTTCACTGTTTCTCAGTCATTCTCCAGGATGCTGGATTGTTTTGTGTGAGTTAATGACGCACTCTAGTGTACAGTTTATATAACTGTATTCTACAGAGCCTTAAGGAACATGCTAAAAATCTCAATCATGGTCTTTAGTGTAATGCAAAAGGAATTAATATCATTGTAAAATTATATTATTAAGAAATGATTATATATATTTCTATTATATATATATATATATATATATATATATATATATATATATATATATATATATACAGTGGGGCTCGAAAGTTTGGGCACCCCTTGCAGAATCTGTGAAAATATGAGTGATTTTCAAAAAATAAGAGAGATCATACTAAATGCATGTTATTTTTTATTTAGTACTGTCCTGAGTAAAATATTGTGCATAAAAGATATTAACATTTAGTCCACAAGACAAAAAAAATGCTGAAATTATTAAAATAACCCCACTCAAAAGTTTGGGAACCCTTGGTTCTTAATACGGTGTTCTGTTACCTGATGATCCTCGACTGTCTTTCTGTTTTGTGATGGTTGTGCATGAGTCCCTTGTTTGTTCTGAACAGTTAAACTGAGCAGCGTTCTTCAGAAAAATCTTTAAGGTCCTGCAGATTCTTTAGTTTTCCAGCATCTTTGCATATTTGAGCCTTTTCCAGCAGGGACTTTTTTGTCTTGTGGACTAAATGTTAATATCTTTTATGCACAATATTTTACTCAGGACAGTACTAAATAAAATATAACATGCATTTAGTATGATCTCTCTTATTTTTTGAAAATCACTCATTTTCACAGATTCTGCAAGGGGTGCCCAAACTTTCGAGCCCCACTGTGTGTATATATATATATATATATATATATATATATATATATATATATATATATATATATATAGATCACACATAACTTTCTGTTCAACCCTGTCATGCTATAAGACAATTCACCACTTTAAAACGTTTGTTTGTTTTACAAAATTAAATCATATTCTCTTGTTTTGTCAGTGTATATTGTCAACTTGAATTGGATGTTCACGTCGAGGATCAGGTCCATTTTGAAAGACTCACGGGATACTAATAATAACAGAACAAACAAAATTAGAAGAGGAAAGATAACTTTGAATAAACCGACTGAGAGACTTTTCTTGGTCACACTTTCCTTGGCAATTTTAAAATGTGTTTCTATCATGGTACTTCCCTCACAAAAGCTTTAAGTGTGTGTGTTTAATACAGATACAGCAGTACCATTCAGTATGTCATTATTTAGCAGTAAAAGTAGTATTTACATTACAAAATATATTACTAAATAAAATTAAATCTCTATTTAAACTTAACTTTTAGTAATGTTTTAATTTGACTACTGTGCCTTTACTGTTTTTAAAGTGATCATAAAGAAGTAAATTTCTACTTCAGTGATGGATAATTTAAAGAAAAATAAATGAATAAAAAAAAAATACCCTCAATATTTCCTATTAAAGCATTTACATAATAAAACAAGTAAAACCAAAAATATCAATATTCAATTAATATTCCTCAATATTTAACATAAACTCTGTTCAGATGTAAAACCACGAATATTATGGAAATGTTTCATGCAGCCTCTCTCTAACACTACCGTTAATATCATGGGCAGCAGTTAATTGTGTTTTAAATGAGCGATTTCAGCAAATATGATATGCTTTCTCCAGATATAATGCGCGCAGGATCGTTCCAGTTAAAAATACAAAATGACAGACATGTATGTGTGCTTGTAAGAAATGAGTAAACAAGACTTCGAAGTAAAATTACAACAAATACAATCAAAAATAAATAAATTAATTTCTGCTTATGTTTTGCATGAATTATATAGTTATCTGCCTATATTCACGCAACATTTTATATGAGGCTTTAATGTTTTAAAATTGATTATATTAACATTAACAATAAGACAAAAACGCAATACATTTAAAAAAAAAAAGCAATAAAATTGATTAATAAAAGTATGTCGTGTTCTTAACTTCGTTTAAGAATTCTTGAAAGAAATTGATGATTATGATAATTTCGCACTCAAAGAAACAAACAAATAATTTAAAACTCTAACGTCAAAAGGACTACACTTCAGCTTACATAAAACTACATTTCTTTACGACACATATATCCGGCAACCGGCGGTTCCGTTGCGGTTGCTAGGAGAAAGCGTCTTCCTCATGGTTACCGACCGTCGCAGTTAGCCAAACAGCTCGTGTTATCGTCTGGAATAGCGTGCATATCTCTACAGGTTTG
The DNA here is from genome assembly GCF_023724105.1 of Carassius gibelio. Taxonomy (NCBI): domain Eukaryota; kingdom Metazoa; phylum Chordata; class Actinopteri; order Cypriniformes; family Cyprinidae; genus Carassius; species Carassius gibelio. The sequence continues at coordinate 19,381,010 of NC_068392.1, forward strand.
ACAGAAAACACATCAAACATGTTCAGCGACGGCTGTACGTCAAATATTGTTAGTGAGGTGAGTTTCTATTATTATTATTTTTCGAGTATCGAGTACACGCACGCCTGTTTTCATAGATGTTATAACGTAAATGTTTGTTCAATTCATTATTATTTACGAACAAACACGTGTAGTGTTTTTAGCTGCACATATGAGCCGCTTTATCTTATTTCTGCATAACCAGTTTGTTTTGGCCTCGAGCTGAAGATGGAAAAAAAGGCTCTCAAGTGACTTATTTGTAAAGCAAAATATATTTGTGTCGATTTCCACTGAGCCAATATGCTTTTAACTTGTAATATTAGTATTTGGCAGTGATAGCATCATCTTGTGACCTGATGTTTTCTGTCACAGTATCCCAGTATTAAAATCAAGTTTTTTTTTTTTTTTTTTTAGTTTGTTTATCAGTGAGCTCCAGAAAGTCTGTAAAGATGGGTGAGGATCTTGCAAGTGAAAGTGATCTGCTGTCAGTGATCAACGAGGTCTGCTTCCAAGACTCTGATCACTCTATTTAAATAACATTTCACAAATATAAACAGACAATGACAACTAATGTAACTCTTTACAGTATCTGAGGTTCGCTGAGTTTGAAGAGACTGCGAGAGTGTTTGAAAAGGAGCTCAAGGGCAAAGGCAAACCTGCCCTCAGAAGTGCAGGACACTCCCGGAGAGACTCCAAAACCATCAGCAGTCACGTGAGACTGACCTCCATTATTCACGAAAAAAATTACAATGTTTTTATTAGATTCCCTTGCTTGGATATAATTCTAATAAAAACATTTCTGAAAGTTAACTTTTAAGTTGTCTCTTTAATTACATTTTCCTGTTTTGTTAGTGTTATTAGCCAGAAGTGCCCTATTTAGAAAGCGTAAAATTTGATATATGTAACATTTTTACATCACAGAATCAGTCTGTTGTACGCCTAGTGTGTTTTTTTTTTACAGATTAGCTTGCTTTATTACAATCTTATTATAAACATATCAACGAAAGTTTATTTAACTTTTTAAATAGTGTCTTTTATTTTTAATTATTTATTAGTTTTTAGCTGTAATTCCAAAACCTTTTACACTTTTCAAGAGAAATCATATTTTTAATCATGTACAATTTATAATATACCATTATTAATACAAAATCAGTGTACCCAACACCGCTTATTAACCTTATTCCCCTTCACCTTCATTTTAGTGTAGTTATACACACATAATGTATTTGGATCGTATATATAATTTAAAATATATTACTATTTTAATAAAAATAAATAAATGATGATCTGAGAAAATCTCTGTCGTTACCAAATATCTCAGTATTTGTAATTTTTCATTTAATTAAAAAGATTGAAAAATAAAAAGCAACTGAAATGCTCAGTTTTTATAAATTACTTGACAATTATATGATTTACACAAATTATATATATATATATATTATTTGTATATATGTGGGTGTGTTATACATTTACAGTTATAAAATGTTTACATGTAGATCAGAAAAAGCATTTATTTATTTAGATTTAAAAATGAAAAGCGACTGAAAAGTTAATTGTTAATTCATAACTTGTTTTTTCCCTACAGGATGATCTGCTCAGCTCTTTTAATGATGGCGACTATAAGGTATTCTCTGAGCTGTGGGCTAAAAATATTCCTGCGGAGATTCGGGATTTTGATCCAGTAGCTCAGAAACTGGAATTTTACTTACAAATTCATTTTACAATATACCCACTGAAATCCCCTGTAGGAAGACAAGTAAGTGCATTTTACTGTTGGCAATACCAATAAAATTACCTTTTTTTTTTATTAATTGAGTAGACAAGTCTACGATGCATGTATTCTGTTTGACCAACAGATGTCCTCATAAACTAAAACATTCAGGCAAACCTCTCCTTCAGTCAAATACATGACTTGAATCAGTATTTTAATGGTGTAGTATTAGCTTTCAGTCAAAATGCAAACTCTCTATTTTTTATGTGAAATGTGTTTGCGTAATACAGGATAAAGGAGAGTTTGACGGCAGGATCACACATTTCAGGCACTATCTGGAGACCAGAGGGGCGACACTCAGCCAGACCACTGAATTCCTGCCGTTCTACGCCCTGCCGTTCGTGCCCAATCCCACCGTACACCCGTCCTTCCAGGAGCTTTTCCAGGTACAACATACCAATCCCCAAAACACCAGCTGATTAAAAGTCATTGCACAACAAAACAAAAACCCTCTGAAAACTGAGGTTAGTTCTTAGAAACAGGATATACTGGGGAACACTTTCTTATAGGTACGTCATATTGTTGCATACTGAAAAATCATATTATTCTGTCTGATAAACCTCATGTACACTGAGCACTTGCGTGATGCAGAAGAGGTTTTACAGTGTTGTCATTGTTGTTTACCGGATCATAGGATTCCTGGATGCCGGAGTTGAGAGAAAGGCTGGAGAAGTTTCTCTCAGTGACTCTGAAAGCTTCAAACACACCGAGGCTTCTGACTTTATATGTATCCTTTTTGTGTATACTGTGAGGAAGTATAAAGTAAATAAAACATTTAAATAGGAATGAAGTGTAATATAAAACTATGTGGAGTGTAAAAAAAAAAAAAGTTGTGAAGCCCTGCTATAGAGGAAGCAGCTTTACTCCTGAATCTCCAGTCACATTGTAAATCTTGATCACACATTTCTGTGGGTAATAATTAAATGTGTCACATCTTAAAGATATTTTCTCAATTGAAATGATTAACATTTATTGAATCATTAAGCCTTATTGTAATGTTGCAGTTCACTGCAAAAGCTTCTTTATGTGTCTTTTCTTTAGTTGACATCCATGCATATGAAAAAGGGGAAGTAAAAGCTTTCAAGGTAGAAATGTAAAGCTAAAATATTGTGAACAATTTGAAGATGCATTTCAAAGTGTTTACAGCTGGACATAACAGTAGCCTTTAATGCATAAAAGTGTTAGAGCATGGAGGTAACATATTGCATAAGGATTCAGAAGTTTCATAAAACACAAATGCTAAATTATATTATTATAATATTCAGTATTTTTCTATAGTGTGTGTTTACACGAGCGTTTAAAAGTTGGAGGTGAGTAAATTGGAACAGGAACAGTGCACCTTGGAATTTTGATATCAAACAATTGGAACTTTACAAAAAACTCACCTCACCTATTAATGTCTGAATCTCTTTTGTAAAATAAGAAAGCCTGAGGATTGTAGTTGCGTAATAATTACATATCGCAAGGGCCAAAATGCATTGTTCATTATCATTAAATGTACATGTTCTAATGTTATGTCAGAACAATGGGCTGTGATTGTTGTTTTTGAAGAGCAGACTGGGATGTTTTGCTTGATGTAGTTTGATGGACACTCGTTGACATTAAACAATCAAGATGAACAATGACTTTTTGGCATAACTCCTGAACACCACGAAACCAGAACGAAGGTGGAAAGGGCAACAAAGGTGAATTATTCTGATGCCGCTCCTAAATGTATAATAGTAGATAATAATTAACTAAATAATTGATTAAAATGTGTATATTTTTGTCCCTAATAATTTGATTATTTAGCTGTTTTTATTGCATATTAAACAACAACAGTCACAGAAACATTACAGTTTTGCTCCAAATACTTGATATTTAATGATTTTTGAAAATAATCATAAAGATAATTCATAGATTCTTCTATGGATAATATGCATTGCTAAGTATTTAATTTGGACAAATTTTAAGGCAATTTTCTCAATATTTAGATTTTTTGCACCCTCAGATTCCAGATTTTCAGTCAGTTGTATCTCGGACAAATATTGTCCAATCATAACAAACCATACATCAGTGGAAATATAATTTATTCAACTTTCAGACTGTGTTTCGAGAAAATAAAGTATATATATATGTATATATATATTACACTTAAGACTGGTTTGTTTTCCAGGGTCACAAATATTTATCAGTAATTACCAACTACTTTAAAAGTCATAAAAAAATCATTGGGTGTGTAAAGTAGCATTATTTTCAAATACTATAATGTTATAATTTAATTAATTATTTAAATAAACAATTCAAATATACAGTATATATTGATGACATAATGTGATATAAATGAAATAATGATTTTTGAAAATAATAAATCATAAAATTTAGTAACAATGAGTAAAGTATAAAGTAACAATGAGAACATGATATTTAAGTTAAATCATTGGTCAGAAAAGGGGTAATAATATTGGAAAATAATGTAATATAATCCAAGTTGTTTAAATAATTACAATATTTATAATTGTATCCCTAATAATAGTATTATTTAGACCAGTGGTTCCCAACCTTTTTCAACTCGCGGCCCACACAACCAAACACATATGTTTGCGCGGCCCACTTCAAAAAAATTAACTGACCCCGCTATTGTTGGGTTAATAACTTAGTACTCAGAAGCTAGATTTTAAACCATATTTATTGAATAAACTAGGGCTGTGCGATATGGACAAAAAAAAAAAAAAACTATCGCGATTTTTTTGATCAATTTTGCAATTGTGCTTTTACAGTCATAAATGCATTCAGGATTAATTTGAAACATATTTCCAAAAGAAAACCAATCAGAGCTTTATCAAAAAGTTGTAACATCTCTAGAACAGACATAAGTCAAAATTATCACTATAGTGAAGATGTAAAAAAATGTATAGACTTATATAAATTTCTGTATACAGGGACTTTTTTTTCTTTTTTGCCATGCATTGTTCATAGAGCATAGATTAATTGTAGCGGTGCCTCAGGTGTTTGCAGTGTGTATACAGTATGTGTATGCGGCCAGCAGTGAGAGCGCATAAATATAACGCGAAAGCACATTAAAATAATGCATGAGTGCGAATCTCTCTGTTCGCAGCAGATTTCCTTTGCTCTGTCACAAAACCGGTCGTGCTTGCTCAGATACACGCTGCTTTGCGAGGAGAGAGTGTGCACACTTAAAACGTGTCTCCTCTCACTTAAACTGCATCCTGTTCACTAACAAATTCACTCTATGCTCATGTGTTAGACATGAATTATTTTCGCACATTTTTATTTCTAGCCTTTTACCGCAGTGAGAACGCTCTGATCCGTCAACATTGGCTCAGAAAAAAGGCGCATCACAGACAGTGTGTGAACCTGGAGTTAGGCATATGCGCACGCTCAAATCGTGATTTTAGGACGTTTTCTTTTAATCGCACAGCCCTAGAATGGACTAGAAATGAACAGAAAATAATTGGCGGCCCACCTGCAATACCACCGCGGCCCACTAGGGGGCCGCGGACCACAGGTTGAAAACCACTGATTTAGACGTTTTATTAACATATGTCTTTGTTACCGCTTATACAAATGTTATGGTTTTGTTGTAAATAGTTTTATCTTGAAGGCATAATAGGAAATAAATTATATAATGTAACAGAATAAAAGTGTAAAAATTTTTCACAAAATAAGGGAAGTAGATTTAATCCTGAATCTCCAGTCACATTGTAAATCATGATAACACATTACTGTGGATAATAATTCAATTTGATTTATCTTAATATAATAACAGATAATAGTGTGTAATTTAATAATTTAAATAAGGTATGTATAATTTTGTCCCTAATAAGCTAAGATTAATGAACGTTTTTTTTTTTCCTTGCAAATGACCATCAAACAAAAATATACTTTTTGTTCTAAGTATTGTCATGTTAAGAACATAACCTGAGGAAAATCAGATGCTGGTGTACCTTATGGACCCCGATTATAGGTTAAATGTACCGTATTGTGGCTATATGGCTCTTCTGCATCGTGAGTGTTCACCAGCCCCTTATTTGACTCTGTGTGTGTTTGGTCTCCCAGAAGCAATTCAGCAAATGCAGCTCCATCTGACCGAGGCAGAAAGGAGGTTGGCCATCTGCATGAGGAGATTCGCTGAGCTGCAGGCCGACCATCACAGCCTCATCGGCGTCACGGCCGAGCTGGTGGATTCGCTGGAGGCCACAGTCTGTGGAAAGATGGCAAGCAAACATCAACTCACACATTATCTGGACAATGCCAGCAATGCAGAAAATTCTGCCCAAAGTGCTCAGGGGATATGTCTGATGTTTTGCAGATCTCCCCGGAGTACCTGCAGGGTGTGTGCATGCGGCTCTTCAGCGGTCACATGAGACAGAGTGCTGCTGAGAGCGTGGACTTCACCAGACCTGGCACTGTGAGTCACTGCCTTCACAGAAACTGACTATATATTCATGTGCATTTGGCTTTTTAAAGCATCTACACTCCACTATTTCTTTCTTATTTTGCAAATATACAGTACAATAAAAAAGGTAATTGCAACATTTTATCTCACATTTCACTGAGAGTTTATGTATCATAATTCATATCTTTCTTCTCAGAAGTCTCACAGTTCTGCGTTTGTATCTCACAGTTCTCACTTTTAGTTTTTTTTCTTAGAATAAAAATAAGGATTGTGAAATGACCTCACAATTACCTTTTTCTTTTATTTCGTGGTGGAATTTTTCTTCCATAGAAATATGACTCAGACATCGAAACTCAAAAGCAGCTGTCATTTTTAAAAGCAGACAAACTGGGAAATGTCCGACATGATGAATCTTGTTTGACTCAATTTAAATTCACTCCCTCATTGCGTGAGCATTGCATATGGTCTTGCATACATGTAACATGTACAACGCACTGGGGCTCATTTCTAATCAGATTTGTGAAGTGAAAGTGAAGTGAAGTGACATTCAGCCAAGTATGGTGACCCATACTCAGAATTTGTGCTCTGCATTTAACCCATCCGAAATGCACACACACAGAGCAGTGAACACACACACACACACTGTGAGCACACACCCGGAGCAGTGGGCAGCCATTTATGCTGCGGCGCCCGGGGCAGCCCCAGACTAGAACCCACAACCCTTCGATTTGGAGTCCAACCCTCTAACCATTAGGCCACGACTTCCCCCGTGGAATTTGAATTTGAATTCATTTTCAAAGCACTTGCAAGTGTGAATTTGTTTCACATGGTTTTCTGCTTTGTCATTTGTCAAAAAAAAAAAAAAAAAAAAGCATTTACTTTCCTGTCTGAACAAAGCCTTCACACAGAACAAGTTTTGCATTCCAAAGAGTTTTTTTTTTTTTTTTTGTTTTTTTTTTTTTTTTTGGGACATGTTAGAAGAACACGTTTGACCACTGTTCTGCATGTTTTTGCATTAAAAAATTGTCATTACTCTCAATGGCGATTCATTACTGCAACAATATAAAAAAAATTGTTTGTGTGTGTGTTGATTAAAATCAGCAAAATTTAAAGTGACAAACTACCATAGTTTGTCATTTTCAATTATTTTGGTTATGACCATTTTGATATATCAAGACAATGCATTTTTGTAACAATGAGATTTTTATAGATTATGACATTTGCTAAAATGTCATAAATATAATGTCATATTGGCAAAAATCTAAAATAAGCTTTATTTTAAGCACAATATGATTTTTCTTATTTTTCTTGACATTTTATTTTGTGTGTTTCACATTTTTTTTAAAACATAAGAAACATTTGAATTGCTTTTCTAGTTTGCAATTAATCAATGAATTTTTGTTGCTGGATTTTTTTTTATTTTATTTTTTTTATGGATTTTGTGTCTTATTTTCAGTTTCTATCATGGTTTAGTAACTTAAAGCCACCCAAAATGTTTTGGTTTGCAACATTTTCCTTACAAAACCCATCATTTTTCACATTGGGACCCTATAAAGAGTCACATAGCGGTGGATTATGCTGTTTAAACATGCCTTTCCAGCTAGCGTGTCCTCAGTCATATATATCTTCTGTGTGTTTGTGTGATCATCTGTTCATGAAGGGATATCACTCTATGAGTCCTTACGATGATGGATATGTGAGTTGCTGAATGTTTCATCATCTTTCTTCCTGCCTCCCTGGTCTTGCCTTTATAACCATGGGCCCTGCCTGTCCTCTTCCTCCCTTGTATTTCATCCCAAAGCCCTCTACTTCCTCTAGTTCCCATTAGATCGCCCTAGTGTCACGGGACTAATGTCCTTGTTCACTCTTAAGAATGCTGTGCTTTGTCCGACTCATGTACATTGTAGCAGAATCCCAAAGGAAACACATAGCACAGATTACTTTGAAGACCGTGTTTCACTTGACTTCGGTGAGCAGTAGACATACAAAACTGTCACAGTAAGAACATATACACATACACTCGGTATGGGTCATGTGATTGAATATCTTAAATTGTATTTTACATGTTTTCCTTTTATAAATAATCTGCGACTTCCTGGTGTCAGATTAAAAACACAGGAATGCCTACATTTACATATCAATGTGCCAATGTGTTGTTCAGAAACTTGAGCCACTGGGCCATGGAGAAGGAAGAAGGAAAAACTTTGCCCTTTGCACAGAATTCAATCAATAATACATCAAAAATTAATAATTTGCTGCTTATGTGTTCAACTCTTCAAAACAAGTCTTTTTTAGTTTATTTTTTTAATAAAGGTTTTTGTAAACAATATCAGTGTAAAAGCCTTTTTTGATAATAAGACTTGTTTTCACAAAGTGAATGAATTTGAATCACAATGAATTTGAATTGGGATACATCATAGCCAATTATTATTTATTTTATGTGTGTGTATTATTTGTTATTCTGTGCAAAGTTTTTCCTTCTTCCTGTTTCTGAACAAAAAGTTGCCATGCTAATATGTAAATGTAGGCGGGTGTGTGTGTGTGTGTGTGTTTATATCTGATGCCAGGAAGTCACAGTTTATTTAAAGAGCGGGGAACAATATGATAATATAATACATTTATTGCAATAATAATCATGTATTTATTATAAAAAAAAAAAAAAAAAAAACTTTTAAATGGCAATATGTCACGTTTTCCCAAATAATCAAACAACAAAAATAGTTTTCAGCATTGATAATAATCAGAAATATTTATTGAGCAGCAAATCAGTATATAATAATGATTTCTGAAGATCATGTGACACTGAAGACTGGAGGAATGATGCTGAAAAAACACATACTCAAGTAGAAAGTAGTTACTTTAACTTATATTTTACAATATTACTGTATTTTTTATCAAATAAATACAGCCTTGGTGAGCAGCAGAGACTTCTTTCAAGAACATTTTCAAATAGTTATGATTCCAAACTTTTAATTGGTAGTGTTTAAATGGCTTTATTTATTTAAAAAGATGACAGTGAATCAGCCCTGGACCAGGATACTCTCGTAAAGTTCAACCCCTTGTCATTGTGAAATCCACATACGCCTACAAACTGCAAATATTTAGAGCAAACACTTAAGATTGGCCAAACTTGAGAATGTTGGTGTACATAATGGCGTCTATCGGGAACATTTCCTCAAACCAGTTTGAAGTTAATCTAGCATGACTCACTCAGCCCTTCAGAGAAGGATGTTTATATTTGACAGGAAATTTGGCTTCACATAACTTACCCATAAACTTGAAATCAGACTGATATCACCATTTCTCACACTCCCAATAATGGGGACCACTCTCCTGAGTTTGTGCTCACATGATCCGTCTTCCCGCAGGTTTCGGTGTAAGCCTCCCCCAAGGAATGGCTTCTGATTGCATATTTGAGATGCCTGAATTTGCCGCGCTCTTAAGCTTAGTTGGAAATTAGACCGTGCAGGTGCAGCACAGTAAATGAGCGTAGGGAATTACTTTCACTAACATCCCTCCCTGCTTTGTGAAAGCAGGGTATTCACTGTTTCAGGTCAATCATTGCGTGCCGTGTATCTGCACACATAACCCCACCGCACTGCATGCATTGTATTGCAGAACACATGCTAGTTAATACCGCAAAAGCATGAATACTCACATACTTTAGAGTAACCAACTATAATAAATAACATTTCATTAACACACAGGCATTTTATTTTCATTGGCAAGCCAATATTTCAACAGATTCCAATGACGTACATTTTTTTTTTTTTTTTCGTTTAGGCTTCCTCAATGCTGCGGGCATCGGTCACACCTCAGTAAGTATTTGTTTGTGTGTTTGTTTTTTGATTGATTGATTGATTAAAACAATTTGTAGAAAATCTATTCTTGCCTAGCAGGTCTCTGGATTTTTTTCTTCTAATTACGATACATTTACAGTGTCTTGTTATATATTTGTAGAATATATTTAAAAAATAAAATAAAATAAATAACAATTCAGAAGAAACCTGAACAATAAAGTGTCCTTGTTAATTGGTTTTATTTTATTCACAATAATCCATAAATTCATAATATCCAGATTTATTTATTTATGTAAGATATGCTTTGAATAGAATTAAATAATGGCATTTTAGAGTCTTTAGAAATCAGGGTAAAAGTGTAATTATCTTTTCTTTTTTTACTTTTTTTGAACATTTTTAAACATAAATAATTAATATCTTACATAGCGTGTTAACTTTAGCATCTTATACTTGTCAGGTCATTCAAAAAGATAAATTTCTATAAATGCAAACAAACCAGACTATGGAAACATGACTCTGATCCCAGAGATATAAATATTCCCATCAGTAACCTGATGAGCAGGATCTTGTGCGCCGATTCATCATCCTTTTATTTCCTGCTGTCAGGAGGCCCAAAGACGTGCCATTGTTGCCTTCCCTTGACTACGAGAAGCTGAAGAAAGACCTAGTGAATGGATCAGATCGACTGAAGGCTTTGCTGCTTCAAGCTTTGCGCTGGGTAACTCAGAATTACTGTTAGGAAGCTAAACACATCACTGATGTATCCCATTATATTTTGTTGTTTTATCTCCAACTTTGAAGTATTTCCTGCCCTTTAGAATACACATTGAGACACATACATTGGTTTTCACCTTACATGTCATTTTATTGTTGTTATTGTCCAGAGGTTAACCAGATCTCTGCAAGGTGAGCAAAGAGACATGGTTTTGCAAGCCTTCATCAGTAATGATCTTCTGGAGCGCTACAGTCCCAAACAGGTACATTACAATATATTTACATTGCATTTCTATCCAGATTTTGATACATTTTTGTTTTGCGGTTCAGAATGAGTACACTTACATCAAAACGATTAAAACATTTAAAACGACTTGTGCTGTCTGTGACCTGGTCCTTTTCTAAAAAGTGATTGCCATCAGTCTTTTTCAGGTGTTTAGAATGAACCTGAATGTGGCAGATCAGGTTTAAGCAGATAACATGACATCTTGACTCATAATTTCCAATCATTGTCAGCAAGTTCCTTAAAGCAGTTGAGTCACACATGCTTTTAGGTCACCTTTCAGTTTTTGTGCAGACTGAAAGACAATAGATCATGTTACTTAAATCCAGAATAAACTTAGAAGGAAGACAAAATAGGCCTTTTCACAGTAAGGAACAACTAATTGGGCCAAAAGCAATATGAAACAGCAAGAAAAAATACAAAATAAAATACAACATTTTTGTTGTTGTTTACTTTACAGAAAACCGTTCTTCATCTGATGAAATCCAAAAATGGGATTGTCAGACAGTATATGGCTCGACTGATCAATGCCTTTGCCTCTTTGTGTGGTGGTAAGTGAAAATGTCTTCGCTTCAAGCAGAGAAGTCTGGTTTTGTTTGTTCCAGTCTTCTTCTTTTTCTTCCTTAAACCAGTTTGTGTGTCAGAGGCCGTAAACAAACTTGATAGGATGGCCCCAAATCCCATCCATTCATCATAAATACACATCCCTCCGACGCTCTAGGTGGCGCTATAATGTGCAAGATATTTGTATAACAGGCTAGAATTTAAATTCTGTCACTGAATCAGTTGTGCAGGTGGATTTTTATTTCCACTTCAAACTTTTTGGGGCATTTAACATTTTATGAATACCTACTTTTTCAAAGTGAAGGTGTGATTATTCAGTGAATTCTCACAGAATAAATCTATCTCAACAGGAATTCTCACGATTCCACACAAGATCAAGTTGGTCATGTGGATTGGTCACATTGATCTCTACACTACATTCAGTGCATTGATCGCTCTATTTGCCACTGTGGACCAGGTTATTTCGGTAGGAATTAACAGAAGGGCAAAAGAATTCCACACAATGTCAAGTTGTGGATTTGCACATTGAATGTTACACTACATTCAGCGGATTGATGGCTATGTTCAATAAACAATTGAGAAGAGTCAATGGATTATTCATAATTCATAATAATAGTACATTGCTAATGTGACCTTTATGTGTATCAGAGAATAAACAAACTTGATGGGATAAGATCTCACTCGTTAATCATAAAAACACACCAATCTCCAATACTCTAGGTGGCACTATAATATGCAAAATGTTGCATAACTTCCAAAATGTATAGGCTAGAATAAAAAAATTTGAACCCTACATCAAACTCTGTTTTATTGTTGTTTGGTCAAATTATGTAGATTGTATTTAGAAGTTTTGCCTAAGGGCGAAAGAATTCCCCACGAGTTCATATTGGCCACATGGATTTGTCGCATTGAACGCTACACTACATTCGTCATTTTGATGTCACTTTTGACAGCAGACCCTTCGTGCTGTTACATTTTAATATAAATTTTGCTTATGTGACCCCCACCTTTATTCTGTTTGGCAGATATGAGCAATTAATGAGTTATTAATTGATAATTGATATTGTTTTAAGAAAAATGTCAATCTCTCTTCTGGTTCTCATTTCTCAAATTCTTGGAGCAGAATTTTCACAAAATTGCCATTGTGTAAAAATCATTCTTTACTTCTGAAATGTGTTTTCCATGGACTCATACACTATTGCACACCCAGGACGTATGTACCTGTCTCAGATACCTTCTTTACTGAGGTTTCTGCTCGACTGTCTGAAGACTGAAGACAAAGAGTCTGTAACTCGAGAAAATGTCCTTGGAGCACTGCAAAAACTCAGCCTCAGGTACGTCTTTTGTTCATATATGTTAATAAACCTACAAACTGTAATAATGTGTTTTCAGTTGCGGATTAAAATAATTTAAATTAAATTAATTGCTAACTAAAACTAGACAAGAAGTTTGAATCCAAGTTTTGGTGAAAAGATACCACAATGAGAAATTTATGAGCTGATTTTTGACTGGGGAATGCCAAATGAGGTAAAGGATTTCCAACACGGCACATTTTAAATGGCTCAAAAATACCAAGTGTTTTTGCATATTCTGCTGTGTGCAGGCGAGCACAACAGTCTGCCATGATCAGAGACGGTCTGATTGTCTGGTTGGTAAAAGAGCTCCATGACTTCGACTGTCTGTCTGACTACACGCTTGAATATGCCATCTCCCTCCTCATGAACCTCTGTCTGCGCACTCAAGGTACCAGATACACCACCACAATGATATAGTAATCAATACTTATCAAAGAAATAAAGATATGTGTAAACAATTGCATTGTTGCTAATCATCCTCTATTTAGCCTGTTACAACTTTTTTGTTAGATTTTCTAAAGTAAACAGATGTAAATGGACTATAAGGAGTGCATTGTTTATTGTTGTATGTCTTACATTTCAGGAAAGAAGAAATGCGCAGAGGCGGCCAAGCATGTCCTAAAAGTCCTGACGGAGCTCCTGGGACATGAGAACCATGAGGTAAAACAGTAATTGCATAACCGCTTTATGCACAAACAAGGTGTGTTATTTGAGTTTGTTTACCGCCTTCCTAAATACAGTGACAGTGAATACTAAAGGCGTCAATTAGCTTAGTCCTTTTTACGTCAGACAATTCTCAAAAAAGAACGCTTTTGTCTGCTTTGGATTTTAAAAGTTTGTCTTGCAAATGTACCATAAAGATTTCTCTCCTTTTGTGAAATGTTTGAAATGGATAATCAAGCCTACACTATTATATTCCATACTGAATTTGCTCAGCACCTCAAAACATTTTTTTTTTTAAGATTAAAATTTTCTTTTGAAAAATTTGGATAATTGTTTTATTTCCTTAATTTTTTTTATATATTTTTTTTTTAAATCAGTCATTTTTAATATTAATTGAAAAACTAAAACTTAGTGCAATCAACTATTAATAATAATCATATTTTAAACAATGTTAAAGTTAATACTTTTTTTATGTAAATTAGAACTGAGCAAGACAATTGTTACAACAATGAAACATTTAGTTTATTAAAGAAACATTTAACATGTGGTCAAACATACAATAAATTACAAATGCATTTCTTTAGCACATTTAAAACAACTGGCGTTGACTGAAGTGAATAATAAAAACCATAATAAGTACAACATAAACAATACAAACATCTATGCAAAATAATTAAATCCTGTTCACTCTAATCAGATCTAAGATTTTAAATGCATGGAAGAGAGTTCGACAAGTGAGCAGCAACCACAGAAAAAGTCCCTTAAAAACCCAGCCCTGTACAAGTTCATTAAATGATTAGGAGCCTTTTGGATCAATTGGAATTAATTAATGAGTAACATATGTGTATAGATGATACATAATATTGTATTTACAAAAAAACTGAGCCATAATGGGCACATATACTATGTAAATAAAATAGGGCCGAGTAAAGAGCCCTGTGGCACACCACTATGTAAGTTAGTTGATGTAGAACACAAATTCCCAATTCAATCTGAAAAAGACCTATCCTTTGAATATGACTTAAACCAATCTGAGGCTGTACCCTTAATACCAACAACATCTGCCCAATCACCACAAATAAAATGCCATGATCAGTGGTATCATAAGCAGCTGTGAGATCAAGTGGAATAATGCCGGTTTTCCACCAAAATTACCCAGAACATTTGTACCAGGAACTTTTTTCCCCCAGACCTGTTTCCACCGCGGTTGATTTTGGACATGCATCCTCGGTAGTTCGGACTTTGCACATTCGACTCGGGAGTGTGATGTCCGCAACGACGCAAATCCGGTAATTCTGCAAACAGCAGCGTACTTGATAACATCCGATAACAGCCTTAGCTACTGCAATTTTCCTCTCTGTATAGTTACAATAAAACAAATTATGATATCAAATACCTCTGCCCCCTTTCGTTTTCATTTAAACATAATAACAGCTGTAGAAATGTACTTGGTTCAGGGAAATGTGTATATATACAGTCATTACAAACAAACAAACCAACAAACAAAAAATCATGTAATTTTTGTCTCTGCTGCATTATATAATACAGATTGTTTCAAAACAGCTTCACAGTGATAAACCAAAAAATAAGTGTCAATGCTGGAAAATTCATCAGATATAAAACAATTTACAAAGAAACAAATGTAAGTTCTGCTTTAAAGCAGCTCTGCAGAATACAATAGTGCTATTATTTAGATCAGTTACTTCAGTTCTGATTTAAGTCAGTTCAATCAACAATGCAAAGTTAATCAAATATGAAACAAAGTGTCGTAATTGTGTACAAAGCTTTTATAACCATACAGTTGAAGTTTAGTCGAAAATTATTTTAAGATGCGTGTTTAAACTTCGGCTGGTAGTGGATGAAAGTGTTTCAGATGCAAAGTTTCAAATGGTCATTACATGTTTGGGTTCCTGTTTATAGATTCGGTACTATGTGAACGGAGCTTTATATAGCATCCTGTCCGTGCCAGAGATACGAGAGGAAGCTAAACAGATGGTAAGAGTAATAAAAATCATTCATTGCATTTTTGCGATAACATTTAAAACTTTCAAAGTTAAACAGTGATATATGACGCAACAAATGAGAAGGTTACTGTTTGAGAAAGAAAAAGTTTTATTCGTTTGTTTAAAAATCCTAGAGGAAACACTACTCAACACATAGCTAATCCTTAAGTTAAATAAAAAAAAGTCACTGTCAAACAAAACTACACTCCCTACACTTATTATATAATCAGTAAATTTTATATAAATTATTATATAATTTACCAAGGATGCATTAAATTGATAAAAAATTACAGTAAATGCATTTATAGTATAATAAAAAATATATATTTTAAATAAATAATGTTCTATTAATCACAGAAATGTGTATTACCGTTTCCACAAAAATCTTAAATAGCACAACTGTTTTCAACATTGATAATAATCAGAAAAGTTTCTTTATCAAATCAGCGTGTTATTTTCTGAAGGGTCATGTGGAAACAAAGACTGCATTTTTTAAATTTTTTTACTGCATTTTTGATCAAATAAATGCATCCTGAGCAGAAGAAATAAAAAAAAAAATGTATATATATATATATATATATATATATATATATATATATATATATATATATATATATATTATTGCTATGGAGAAAATTCCTGCAGGAAACAAAGACTATTGGATGAAAAAGTAATTAGTCTCTGTTGTGTTGCGTAATGTGAGGACTTTGTTGTTGTGATTAGAGTATGGAGGAGATCTTACGCTGTTACAGTAAAGAAGAAAATACTGAACTCAACAGACAAATTGAATTCATCATCAGGCAGCTTAACTCAGGTAAGACAAGTAAGAAATATTTACCTGAAAATTGATAAGCAAATGAATAAATCTGTCATCACCCTGTTTAAGCCACATCACTTTTTTCTTCCATGGAGAAAACTACTTTTTCAGTAAAATGAAAGTGAGTGAGAACCAGGTTATCAGATTAAAAGGGAATGGAAAAGCACCTTAAAATATCATAAACTTGGTCTGTATGATGTGAAATAGAGTCATTTGAATTGTTTTTTAATTGCATTTATGATGGTTGTCTATGTTGTTCACAAGTTCACTGAATTGCAAAGAGTTGCTAGGATGTTCTTCAAAAATGTTTCTCATATTTGTCATATTTCATCTTTTATATTCATTAATGATTCTGCCATAAACAGCGGACATCCCTGAACATGATCCTGAGTCAGATGATGAAGAGGAGGATGACGACGACGACGATGATGAGGTAGTTCACTTTGATCATGTCTTGTGAGAAATGATTTCACATAATCTGTGTGAAAGGCTATCGCTGCGACATGCATTTTATTGGCAGGTTTTAAAAGATTTACCACACAGTCCTTTGATCGAACTCTTTTATCTTAACAGGAAGATGTGATGGAGGCAGACCTAGATAAAGAGGAAGTCCTGCAGCCTGAGCCGAAAGAGCTCAGCGGAGAATCTTTGCTGACAGCAGAGTATCTCGGGGTAAACAGTACATCACAGTACACAAGTCTGGCCCAAAACTTCACACACAGGGGTACTGTAGGTCAAGGCCTGTAAAGGATTAATATAAGAAGAATGATCAAAGTCCATTTAAAGGGATAGTGCACTGAAAATGTAAATTACCCCATGATTTACACACCCTCAGGCCGTCCAACATGTAGTTGCTTTTTTTTATTCAGTATACAGTAAAGAAGATTTTTAGCTGAAACTGCGGTCTTTGGTTCATTTTCATTTGAGAGTTAAAAAAGCATATACAGGCAACACAAAATGAATCCCTGTGGCTCCTGATCTTATGAAGAGAAATGATCAGTCTCTGCAAGAAAATAAACCATTATTATCTGTAATCCAGAGCCTCAGGTAGAAGGGTAAGGCAGATTATTTTCAGCAAACTGGTTTGTTTGAACGGTTTGTTTCAATAAACTGGTTTAAATAACCGATTAACCAAATACACAATTATATTATTAAAGCACCTGATAATGGTGTTATGCTATTTCGACTCATTTTGAGCTGAAGTGGCTGGCAGGTGTCTGAAAGTGAGTTTTGATTGAGTAACTTGTGGATCTTGCTGCTCGAGACATAAACTGTTCAGATGCTTCAGTCCAATCTTTTAGTTCACTAAAAAGAACCAGTTCAAAAGAAACGATTCACTTGCGAACAGTGTGTTTGGACAATCAGATGATACGTGTCTCTCTGGGGCTTTGTAGATAATGACCAACACGGTGAAGATGAAGAGAAGATGGTATCCTCCGTCAACACGCAGCACAGACGAGCCACTCCAGAGGCCCGTTACGCCCAGTTCACACAAAAACACCATGTAAGAACCTCTTTCTGAACGCCTGTTACTTTAAGATGAATTTTTGGTGTTATTTTAGCAACAGTTTGTGACTTAAATGTTGAAAAAATTGTTTATCACTACAAAATTTGTTAACATAGTGGAATGGTTTTATATTACGGAAGTTCTAGGCGGCCATGCATTATAATTTTTTTTCTTCTTGTTTTCTCGTTATAACAACTTAATTTTCTCGTTATCTCGACATAACGAAGGTCGTTTTCTCGTTATAACGACTTAATTTTCTTATTATCTCGACATAACGAAGTTCGTTTTCTCGTTATAACGACTTAATTTTCTCGTTTTCTCTACATAACGAAGTTCGTTTTCTCGTTATAACAACTTAGTTTTCTCTAAGAAGTTACAAAACTGCGCCAGCAGGTGGAACTATAGACCTGAATATAACTGATGGGGTGTTGTATACTATCCACTTTACTGTACGCGGACCTTCCTCGTGATCGCTACAATTTGTGCAGTTTTGTTTATTGCTGACATTTAATTAATTCATAAATGTTAAAAGTCAAAAAAATTGTTTAAAATTACTTACAATTTGTTAACAAAGTGGAATGGTTTTATAGAGTCACACCAAGGAATCTATTAATTCAAACTATCTTCTAAGTCATGTGACTTTTAAAATGGAGTTTAGAAACATTCTAACATTAGTATCATTCCAAAATCTTCCTCTCTCGGTCAGAATTCTTATAGAATTAACAAATGCTGAAATTCTGTTAACATGTAACCGGATGTGGTTCATGTGCATGTCGTGTTATTTTAAGTGCAGGTGTACTAGTTTGATTCCTTGTTGGTACAGTAACCACTAATTGTGTATTCTTTTTTTACTTAATGAAGTGTTAAATATTAATTTGTGATGATTATATAAGATACTACACTATACTCACTCTCGCCCACAGCAGAAATGCAAATGCGTCTTTATTCATATTGTTCTTGTCGTCAATGCTGGGGAAAAGTCAATAGTTCTGCCCTCAAGTCAAATAATGTTAAAGTGCAAGCAGGATGTAAGCCTCCATCCTCAGTTGGATATATCCTCATTGTTTCTACTGAAGCCTTTGGATCAGTGATGGCAACGAGTACAGACAATTGATTGCGTGACTCTCGCTACTTTGACCTTGGTGCTTTAAAGTGCTATGAATGAAAGAATATAACATTGTGATCAGGCGCCAACTTATTTGAGCATTTGGATGTATCATTTATCCAAGCTTTGGTTTATATAATAATTTGATAATAATTGGATAAGATAATCTATATATACTACAGTGTCCAAAGGAAGTTTGGAGTAGACAAAGTAAGAATGAATGGCATTTCAAGCTGGGGGGAATGCAGGTGAGTTATGTAATAATAGATGTATTTGTTTTACCTTTTTTTCCAGTCAGAGGAATCAATTTGCCATCACATACCGCTAAAACATATAT
Organism: Carassius gibelio; assembly: GCF_023724105.1. NCBI lineage: Eukaryota > Metazoa > Chordata > Actinopteri > Cypriniformes > Cyprinidae > Carassius > Carassius gibelio. Next base: position 19,400,346 of record NC_068392.1, read on the forward strand.
ACACACACTCAATTATCACAAGGAAAAGTTGATATATACAAACAAAACGATATGTATAAGCATCAATAATTACCTAGTTTTAAAATAAAATGTTGGATCACATAAAAAAGCCATACTGAGTCTTTTGTGACAAGCATAGTGTTAGACTGAACAATAATGTTTGTGGAATATCTAAATAACTTAAATAACTTTAATTTTCAGTGTTTTAGCAGTTGAATTAAAACACGCCTGGCCATGGTAATGTACATGTGTGTATGTGTATTTGCCTACACAGAGCTGGAGGTGATGGAGTCTACGCTGTTACCCGACAGAGAAGGGAAGATAGCCCCGCCCACTCTCTATTTAGTTCCCGCCCCAGCACTGCTGAATCCATTCACCAAACCCTGGGTACGTGTGCACTGACAAATATTAATTGAACTCTGGAATGTCTTCATTTTTTTTTTTTATTGTATACAAATTGACTGACTTCCATTTCACATCCACCTTAAAAGTTGAGTTGTTTTGTTTAGTTTGTTTGCCTTTTTTTATTGTCCGATGTCATTGTTTTCTAACCCTTCATAAAGATGAAATTACAGTTTTATCTTTAATAAATATTACATTTTTCTCTGAAATGATTCAATTTCCGAGGGCCTTAGACTGTGCTTTCATGGTCCTCTCACTACTGCTCCAAATGCACAGCCTGATGGGATCACTGTGATGCAGTTTTCTGTGCCTGCAGGCCAGGGTTTGTCTGAGTGTGCTTCCATCCAAGCATGAGATATATACATACATATATGACATACAGTGGGGCTCGAAAGTTTGGGCACCCCTTGCAGAATCTGTGAAAATGCGAGTAATTTTCAAAAAATAAGAGAGATCATACTAAATGCATGTTATTTTTTATTTAGTACTGTCCTGAGTAAGATATTGTACATTAGAGATATTAACATTTAGTGCACAGGACAAAAAAAATTGCTGAAATTATTAAAATAACCCCACTCAAAAGTTTGGGAACCCTTGGTTCTTAGTACTGTGTTCTGTTACCTGATGATCCTCGACTGTCTTTCTGTTTTGTGATGGTTGTGCATGAGTCCCTTGTTTTTTCTGAACAGTTAAACTGAGCAGCGATCTTCAGAAAAATCTTTAAGCTCCTGCAGATTCTTCAGTTTTCCAGCATCTTTGCATATTTGAACCCTTTCCAGCAGTGACTTAATGATTTTGAGATAAATGTTTTCACATTAAGGACAACTGAGGCACTCCAACACAACTATTAAAAAAGATTCAAACATTTACTGATGCTCCAGAAGGAAACAAGATGCATTAAGAGCTGGGGGTGAAAACTTTTGAACACGATGAAGATGGCCAAATTTTCTTATTTTGTTGAAATATATTTTTCTTTCCATTTTAGTTCTGCCCTTCGTAAGCAACAGAAGATACTTGTATGTTTCCCGGTACACAAATTAAGTACAATTTACCTTGATCTTCAAATTCCAAAAGTTTTCACCCCCCAGCTCTTAATTCATTTTGTTATGCAAAATTGGGAAACCTATATAGAGTTTAAAACCTCAATTTGGGTGATTGCAATTATATTTTTAAAATGTAGTAATAATAGTAAATGATAAAAAGTCAATGATTTATAAAAATAAAATGAGCTCAAATGGGTAACAGGGTTGCAGATATAGTTATTGTTTAGAAGGACTTTATTAGTAAATGTTGATATGCTTAAAATTCACATAAATTAAAGAGGGAGGGGATAATTTTGCTAACATTTGAATGTTTGGTCATTTTTTTAACATTTGGTAAATGTTGAATGTTTGATTGTTTTAATAACTCAGGTAATGGCTGAGTATTTGATGTTTAATTTTAATCAACTGGGTTATATGTTAATTTTAATAACTTTTTTTTAGTAAGTTTGGTAACAGGTTGAGTATTTGATCTATTAATGGCTTTTATACAGGGCTGAACGTTTGATTGTTTTAATAACTTTTGGTAACAGGGTTGAATGGTTGAACTTGGTCAGTGGAAAAAGTACAAATGTGATGGCTTTATATATATTGTTATAAAAAAGCTACACAAGATATCAGTCTAAAACCCCCAATCTATAAATTGGCACTTTTTTAAGCAATTGTCTGCAAGCTATGTTAAATCGTCAAAATTATAGGGCAACTGTTTAATATATCTCTCAAGCCCCTTTCACATTGCACGTCGGACATATTGCCGGGTCGCCTTCTGTGTGAAAGCAAACACGTCCCGGGATTGATTCCAGCACTGAATCCGGGTCGGGGGCCTAGTAACATTGCCGGGTTCAATCCCAGGACGAGCGCTGTGTGAACAAAAGCCAGATCTAATGCCGTGTTGTAGTGATGACGCGCAACTCTTTTATCGGCTGTTTTGAAGGAAGATCAACGTTCGCGATGAAAAAATATGTGCAAACTGTAATGAAGCAGAGATCAGTTAGTTCCTCACTATTGGCGCTGACGCCGAGATCGTTCGCTTGCTTCAGTGAAAGTATAACGTGCCTTATGTTTTCGACTCGTACATTACACGTCACGCCCTGATGTCACGTGTCGTTACGGGATCTTTACTGGTTGTGTGTGAAAGCACACACATATCCCGGGTAATCACTGGCAGTGTGAAAGTGCAAAATCTAGCAACCCGGGAACAAATGCTAGAACACTTTACCCCTGTATTTACCGGAATTGCAGTGTGAAAGGGGCTCCACTGACTTTCTCTGTTATCAGCTATTCCTGAATTTCCATATGAACAGAAACGATATAGCACGTCTCCTAGAGCACTTTGCAGTTCCTTGTGAAAGTGATAAACCCTCTGTTCATCACGGTGTGTGTTAATGATGTCAGCCACGTGTGAGGTGTGTGTGTGACATCTTTTGGTCTTTCTCCAATCAGCCTCAGATTCAGAATGCTGGCGTTCCTCTGTGGAATCGGGACTCACGGGGTCCCCGGAAAGACCTGTACCTCTGCCAGGCCAGAACGACACCAGTGGCCACTCGTACAGGTGGGTATGCTGCCCAATCCGTGTATTTTTAGCCCAACATTTCCCATCTCAGGATCTTCCACATAAGTGTTACGTTAACAAGAGGTTTAAGGATCTGGGTGCAACATTCCATGCTCACTGTGGCAAGACATATCTAAAATGTAAGGGTCCGCAGGATCCAGTGTTATCAAGTGTGTCATAGGCTGTAACTTGGCTTTGGAAGGCAGCGAGCTGGAGAGAGACCAGAGGAATTTGGGGGTATCGAACCATGAGTCAGCAATGGCACAGGACAGACATTTCATGAGAATCAAACAACTGCTAAACAAAGGGCTGATTCAGCTCCCTTCCTTCCTATATCCCTGTCCCACCTGACTCCTGGAGGCCCGTGGATGTAATAACCCTGTGAACACACATGTATCACATTTTCTTCTATAAATCTATAATGTCACCCTCATCCAGCAGAAAAACTCCCAAATCGAGTGTGTGAGCTAAATCCTCCATCGTCTTATTTATTCTGTGAGGCTGGAACCATGCAAATACAAGAACGCAAACTTGTCTAAGGTGTTGTTCACAGAGAAAACATTTGTCTTTTAAAAAAAATTTATATATATATATATATAATTTGGGTTTAACAGAAAACTGTTTGGAATAGGAGGAATACTGTTAGCATAGTATAGAAAGCTACAAATAATATATTTCTCACCTCATTCTTTGAAAACAGTTCCACATGGAATCAGTTAAATTAAGTTTTTTTATATATATTTTTTAATTATTATTTTTTTTTACACTCAGTAGGTTCTTGAAGTATATTTTAACCTGTTGAATGTCACCCCGTCCCGTATACGGGACGCCTACGTTGACTATACTATATTACAATCAAATCTAATCTAATCTTGACAACCTATATATCGTTGGAAAGGTGTAAGACTCCTAAATATATATTTTACCAATATTTTTTGTTAAAAATTATGTAGGAAAAGTAATAGATGAATTTATGACAAGAGTGCACCCTCAGAAGTCTACATTACAAAAGGAGCTTTGACTTTAAAAAAAGACTTCCTCGTTGCCTTTTTCTCTATCACATTTTAGAAATCATCAGAAGTTATATATCACTTATATATAAAAGAAACATAAAATCTCAAAATACATCCTTCAAAACCCATTTTAAAATCAGACATTGCATTACCATGTAAATGGTACATCAAAATAATGTTGCAAAATGTTTTCAGTCATGAATTATAAAAATGTAGGTTTGAATCATGCACTTTCATCTCTATCTTCAAAAACGTGAGTGATAGTTAACAGGTTAAGTAGCCAGAAATTTAACTTGTGTACATTTTCTAAACTAAGATGCCATTCGGTATTTTTCGCTTAACTTTCTATACAAACAAAAGAGCCCTAAAAATATTCTTGATAGGAAATTTTGTTTTGTTTCAGAGTTAAATGTAAAAAAAAAAATAAAAATAAAAAAACTTTAACTAGATATATTTGGATTGAAAACAACTGAAGTAATGAGTGGCACTGGATGAAGCCAAATTTTAGATACAAAGTAGTATTTCTTTCGTTCTTTCCTTTATAGTGGCCAAAACGTAGGCTTTGCAAACCATGCAAAGATTCCTCGCACCCCTGACAGTGACGCAGGCAGGACCGGCAGGCCTCGTCTTCCCCCCCTGGCCCCCCAGTTCTCCAACAGTGAGCCCCAGCAGAGCAGCAGCAGGCCCGGTTCTTCAGGGGGCTCCGGCGGGCGGCCCAGCCAACACAGTGAGTACTCCACCTCCCCATCGAAAGTGACACTCTCAAACAAAACATGTCTTTATCTTATTCACACACCAATCCCACCCATGTTTGAAGACTATCTTTGCGAATCCCTTTTAAATTTAAATGTGATGGATGAGTGACATTTTGTTTGCGTGCGGTTTAAATACATATACATTTATTATCATCGTCATGTGTACCGTACGCTGTGTGTCATCATGGTGGGCTCTTATCTATAAAGCAAATACACAATGACAGGCCATTCCTACAGTGATTTTACTATGACTGAAGTTAATGGTTACGGTTCAGATTACTCTCCAAGTAGGGCAATTACTGATTCTTTTAGTACTTAAAGAGGAAAAAAATAAATAATGTATATATATATTTTTATTTATAAAATGATTTTCTGACATTTATAAAGCTAAACAGAGCTAATAAACAACATAAAAGATTAAAATTGTATTAATAAACAAAAAAAAATACATACACATTGATGAATAAAGTACTTTTTAGATGCAAAATAAATGGAATCCAGTGACTCACCTTAACAATACATTAAATAATTAATAATTAATAAAACCAATTTAACAATACAAAAATTGCAGTAGCATATTTCATTTAATTTTATTAAATACTACAGTCAAAATAATCATAATGTGCATCATTTGCACATAAGTTGCAACGTAGGGTTGCCAGGTTTGAGTAACAAAACCAACCCAACTGGTATTCAGAACTAGCCCAATCACATTCCAGGGGGGTCAAAACCTCCTTCCTGGGGTTCCACTGCTGTCGAAAGTGCATTCCAGGCCGGGTGGGGTATTTGGCATCAACCCATGGACAAAAAAAAGGTAAATCAGGACTACCATGGTCTGATGTATGTATTTGATTCACTAAAAAGAACCAGATACTAAGATTCGTTGTTTCAGGAATCAGACTACACTGATGCTGCTGTATGTTTTTGATTCACTAGAGAGAGTCAAAATAAGAGTCATTCTTTCAGATATCATACTACACTGATTGTTGTGTTTACCTTTGATTCATTGGGGTAGTTTATATATATATATATATATATATATATATATATATATATATATATATATATATATATATATATATATATACAGTAGATATGCAACAGACGCGCATTGAAGTTCATTAATGGCAGTGTTGGTGTATTTTTTCGTGCCACTACTGTGGCAATGTCTCAAAACAGTCAAAACCTCAATTTTTTTCTTGTCAGGTATTTTTTGTGTCTCATGTTCTTCATGAAACTTGATGTACTTGTAAGTGATCTCTATATAAATCACATCTGAACAATGAAAGGAATCGGTTTAATGGAAATCTTGTCGTTTAGTTAAACCGGTGTTCCCAGAGTATTGGATTCCACAAGGAAAAGCTTTGATTACAGAAGTAGTTAACAGTTTTAAGCTTTTATTTAATTTTTTTTACATAAAGTGATGATTCAACAAAAATTATGAACTGTAAATAATAGAGCGAAGTAGATTTTTATAAATAGTAATGTAATCTCAATGTCTTTAGGACAGTCAATGGAGATAAAATGTCATAAAAAAAAGAAATCACTATAAATACAAATATGAAGAAATTTGACATGAGACAAGGGAACACTTTAATGTGTCTTTATTTGTTGACTCTCTCATTCAGTGGTTTGTCCTTGTTTTTTAATGGAACAGATGTCAAACAGTATGAAGAACAGCTGCAGGACAGCTGAGTGTTTCGTGACGTCAAACCATGGTGTCTAGAGGTTAACTAAGACATCTTTAACATTTAATTTAAATAACCTGATGTGAAGGGTACCTGGTTTAAAATATTACACTTATACTGTTATTACACAAGTTATATAAGCAAGCGATAATTTCTTTCTAATCAGACTTGAGTTCAATATAATATGATAAATCAATTATCATAATTTGGACACATTTTAAAGACACTTATCCAAAGCAACTGGCAAATAAGGAACATAAATGTGTTTTCTTCTGGATGTAAATTAGATTTCCTGATAATCTCATTTGTACCAATTCTCTTTGGTCATCTGGTGATTGATAGGGTGTTATGAGCAGGTATTTGGATGGTCTGGTTAGTTGTTACAGTTTTTGGGTGGTTGCTAGGATGTTCTGGAATGTTTTAGGTGTTATGGAGTTCTGAGTGATTGAAAGGTTGTTGCTGTGGTATTTTAGGTGTTCTGCTACAGTGTTAATGCAGTTGCTAAGTTGTTGGTACAGTGTTTTATGTGGTTGCTTGGTAGTTCTAGTTTATTGTTACAGTTTTTTGGGTGGTTGCTAGGATTTTCTGGAATGTTTTAGGTGTTATGGTGTTCTGAGTGATTGAAAGGTTGTTGCTGTGGTATTTTAGGTGTTCTGCTACAGTGTTAATGCAGTTGCTAAGTTGTTGGTACAGTGTTTTATGTGGTTGCTTGGTAGTTCTAGTTTGTTGTTACAGTTTTTTGGGTGGTTGCTAGGATGTTCTGGAATGTTTTAGGTGTTAGGGTGTTCTGAGTGATTGAAAGGTTGTTGCTGTGGTGTTTTAGGCGCTCTGCTACAGTGTTGATGCAGTTGCTAGGTTGTTGGTACAGTGTTTTATGTGGTTGCTTGGTAGATTATGGTTTGTTTTTACAGTTTTTTGGGTGGTTGCTATGATGTCCTGGAATGTTTTAGGTGTTAGGGTGTTCTGAGTGATTGAAAGGTTGTTGCTGTGGTGTTTTAGGTGTTCTGCTACAGTGTTAATGCAGTTGCTAAGTTGTTGGTACAGTGTTTTATGTGGTTGCTTGGTAGTTCTAGTTTGTTGTTACAGTTTTTTGGGTGGTTGCTAGGATGTTCTGGAATGTTTTAGGTGTTAGGGTGTTCTGAGTGATTGAAAGGTTGTTGCTGTGGTGTTTTAGGCGCTCTGCTACAGTGTTGATGCAGTTGCTAGGTTGTTGGTACAGTGTTTTATGTGGTTGCTTGGTAGATTATGGTTTGTTTTTACAGTTTTCTGGGTGGTTGCTATATCCTGGAATGTTTTAGGTGTTAGGGTGTTCTGAGTGATTGAAAGGTTGTCGCTGTGGTGTTTTAGGTGTTCTGCTACAGTGTTGATGTGGTTGCTAGGTTGTTGGTACAGTGTTTTATATGGTTGTTTGGTAGTTCTGGTTTGTTGTTACAGTTTTTTGGGTGGTTGCTAGGATGTTCTGGAATGTTTTAGGTGTTTAGGGTGTTCTGAGTGATTGAAAGGTTGTTGCTGTGGTGTTTTAGGTGTTCTGCTACAGTGTTGATGTGGTTGCTAGGTTGTTGGTACAGTGTTGTGTGTGTGGTTGCTTGGTAGTTCTGGTTTGTTGTTACAGATTTTTGGGTGGTTGCTATGATGTCCTGGAATGTTTTAGGTGTTAGGGTGTTCTGAGTGATTGAAAGGTTGTTGCTGTGGTGTTTTAGGTGTTCTGCTACAGTGTTAATGCAGTTGCTAAGTTGTTGGTACAGTGTTTTATGTGGTTGCTTGGTAGTTCTAGTTTGTTGTTACAGTTTTTTGGGTGGTTGCTAGGATGTTCTGGAATGTTTTAGGTGTTAGGGTGTTCTGAGTGATTGAAAGGTTGTTGCTGTGGTGTTTTAGGCGCTCTGCTACAGTGTTGATGCAGTTGCTAGGTTGTTGGTACAGTGTTTTATGTGGTTGCTTGGTAGATTATGGTTTGTTTTTACAGTTTTCTGGGTGGTTGCTATGATGTCCTGGAATGTTTTAGGTGTTAGGGTGTTCTGAGTGATTGAAAGGTTGTCGCTGTGGTGTTTTAGGTGTTCTGCTACAGTGTTGATGTGGTTGCTAGGTTGTTGGTACAGTGTTTTATATGGTTGTTTGGTAGTTCTGGTTTGTTGTTACAGTTTTTTGGGTGGTTGCTAGGATGTCCTTGAATGTTTTAGGTGTTAGGGTGTTCTGAGTGATTGAAAGGTTGTTGCTGTGGTGTTTTAGGCGTTCTGCTACAGTGTTTGTGTGCTTGCTAGGATATTATGGCTTGTCGCTACCTAGTTTTGATTGGTTGCTGGGGTTTTCTGGGTGGTTAGGGTGTGCTGGTGATTTATAGGGTGTTCTGGGCAGTTATTTGGATGTGCTGGGTTGATGTTACAATGTTCTTGGTGTCTGGAAGGGTGTTTAGTTTGTTGTTAGGGTGGTTTTCTGAGAAGTTACTAAGGTGTTATTGGTTGTTGTAAATGGTGTTCTGGGTCCTTGCAAGGCTGTTGTTGTGCTATTTTATTTCAAAAGTTATCGGGGTTGTTGCTACAGTGCGTTGGGTGGTTGCTTGGGTGTTCTGGAATGTGTTTGGGTGTTTGATTGGGGATTCTGGGTGGTTGGTAGGATGATTTGTTTCTTCCAATGTGGTTGATAGGACATTCTTGGTAATTCATACGGTGTCATGGTGTTTTGGGTGGTTGCTAAGGTGTTCTGTGTTGTTGCTGGGGTGTTCCGATTGTTTCATATGGTTTTCCAGGTGGTTTTTAAGGTGTTCTAGTTTGTTGTTTACTGGGTTACTCTGAGTGGTTGCTAGAGCGTTGCAAGTGGTTGTTAAGGTGGTACAGGTTTTTTTTATATAAATATACAGCAGTGGTTCTGTGCATTTGATGGCTGAAGTAACATAATAAAAGTCATTATGACTTGATATTTACAATGTCAACATTTACTGTATTAATTTAATAGTCAATATTATAATCAGACAATGAAAGAAAAGTTTACATTCATTTCATCACATTTACTGATTATATGTTCTCTTATTTGTTCCTGTTCTCAATGTCTCAAATAATGATTTTTATATCAGTCCACTGTTAGTTCGGTCTGTCTCAGAAACCAAAATGACTTTGCAGGTTCATTACTGGAAAATCGATTTTCCTCTATAATGCACACATACTTAATATTTACTTCCTGTTATGCGATCCAACATCTTTTCTATCTCACTGATTATAATGTTACAAACAGGAAAGTGCACCCAGTGTGTCTGTTCAGACCACTATCTGATTAGTCACAAGCACTGAAAATATGTCCATTGTCCATCATGAGATCATGAAGGTGAATCTCAGCAAACATGTCAAAAATATGTACGGCACTTATTTAAACTCAAATTAATGACAAATAATTGATATAATATCTTATTTTTAATTAATACGGATATATATCATTGACAATTGAGAAAAATCATTACATAGACAATATTAAAATAAAAGTTAAAAACAATCCAAAAAAAGTACTTTTTTTAAACTTTTTTTATTGTTCCAATTGTAGTAACATTTCCATTACATATTTTAATGTACAAACCAAAATACATAACTATACATTTAAAAACTATTTAACTATAACAAATGTGACATTGACAAATGAAATACGCCCAAAAATTAGCCATTGTTGCTAGGGCTGCTCTGATCATGATCGGCCGATCGTTTAATGTGCATCTCGTCAGTAAGGCCTGTTCTGTAATCAGCCGTTAATTCCATCAGGTGCGTGATTTCACATAGAGCAGCTGTTACTACACAGAGCTGTTGTTAACTGAGAAAATTCGCAAATAAACGCTGAAAATGAAGTGGATTTGCGCAGTTTCTCTGTTAACACCAACCACCCCTAATTGCTGCATTATTTTCATGTCAATTACACTAATTTCTCCCAATGAGAATTTTGGTGAAATAGTTCCACAATGATAATCTCAATTATCTTAAAACTAACATTTTCCACTATGGAACATGAAAATTCTTTGTTATTTTTGATTGTGGATCTTTCTTAATGTGTGTTGTATTTCACCATATAATCCTGATGTTATGCTGCTGTGTCTGTGCCGCAATTTAATAGGTGCATATTATGTATCTGGTATCTGAATCGCTTTCTGAAATATGATGATGATTGATCTCTTCAAATCGCTGTCTTAAGGTTTATCTGGAAATGCAATAATATTTTACAGTGTCTGACTAATTATGTTCTTATTGGAGCAAAAAAATATATATCTTTATGGATAGGGATAAACAGGTTAACCACTAATTAGAGTGACTAAACCAGTTTTAAACATGCCACGCTTGCTTATGATATTCCATACCTTCTTTTCACCTTCTAGGCAGCCAATCACATAGAAAGTGAAAAAAGAGGATCTTTCAGCTGGAGAATCCTATCGCCAGAGGAGCATCCTACTTCCTGTAACATCATCCAAGTCTCTTATCACAGTCAGGCCAACAGAGATGCCCGAGGGCCTGTGGAACAAAGCTGAGGATTGTGGTTTCGGAGGGCCTTTCAGCCCCTGCCACAGAGTGCCTCTGTAACACAACACACACAAGCAATAATCACAACAAGTACTTTCATTGTCCCACAACCTCCCAAACACCTGGCGCTCCGCTCCTGCTTTGTTACTCTTGAACCTCGACCACCCTCGCTCAGCTGAAGCAGAGAGATTTCAAATCATACAAGAATTAAGTTGTTTTCGGTCTTGCTCTTGTGATTTGATGCCGTTTTATTGTTGTCGCCATTTTTTGTGTACATTTTAGTCATAAAACTTCATATTGACCTGTAGTGCTGTGTGAAATAGGCCTGATGGAAGAAACTAATGCTGGTAACTTTGAATATTCAGATTAACGTTTACACCTGTAGGTTGCAATTGTAGGTTTGGTTTGTGCAATGAAGTGTTTTAAAGTCATGAATTGTGTGAGTGAATATTTTTCATAAAAAATATATTTTAGTCATATAACAAAATAAAACCAACAAAAAGCTAGGGGAAATACTTCTGGTGATCTTTTAAAACGATTTGATTTTATAAGTAAAATTGATATTTTTGTTTTATGCATATTGCTTAAATCTTTGTTTTATTTTTTTTAATCGAAACTGGCAAAAGATGAGAAGTTCTCGTGTCTTTCCCCAGTCGGCCTGGACATCTGCACGAATGAAGCTCAACAGTTTTGAAATCTTAAGTGAACACATGTTGATACACATCTGTAATGCTTCTATTTCAGGTCCTTAATCCTCTTTCTTTTGATTGTTCTCTCATTTCTCATATGTTTGTCTCAAATATCTCATGTTTGTGAGGCGTGAGTTCCAGAAGTACTTGGAAAAAGCATTTGAATAGATGGTAAATGAATGTAAAGTACCTTCTCTAGAAGGCCAAATCAGCAGCAGGTCAAAATGTCCATAGCAATGTGTTAAAAAACTGATCAGAACACCATCACAGTGCCCCAAAACAACCAATCGGACCATGCTTGCAAATTCAAATTGATGTGGTGAAAAGGATCAGAACAATATTAAAGACATATTAGAACACATTAACAACCGACTAGATATTGACTGAAAAAAAAAAACAACAACACTGTAACCGCCATTGCAAAATGTTAAAAACCGACCCCAACAATCATATTGCAATGTGCTGAAAACTGACCAAAACACTCCAACCAAACCTAGCCACTGGAAAGTTTTCTTCAGTAAATGTAGTTTAACTTAAGTGAATAATGTGTTTAATTTGGCAGGTGTTGTGCCATCTACCAGTCAACAGTTCTGACGACAGCACCGTTTCTCCAGCTTCCTGGATGGTGCGCTACAACAACGGCACACAAAAACAGCCCTGCAAAACAGGAATTATTTCATCTAACTTCAGCTGCATCCCACAATCCTCTCTTCCTTTCGTTCTCTCTCCATATCCTGCTTTATTCCAGCTGTCATGGTCTGTCCATGTGCATCCTGCGCTCCAGGGGGATTTTTCCTGTTTCCCCTACCTTTGGCCTGAGAGTGTAGCATGGTTGGACCATAAGTCCCTCTGTTTCTGTCACCTAAAACAACACCACCTTTGCAGCCAACTCTTGGTAGACATGAGTGTGCCCTGCAGATTGTGTTGCCCAATCGGCCCCTCGGGAATGAGGAAGTCCAAAGAAAACCATCAAAGAGCAAGTTATCTGTTGTTAAAGATGGACGAAGCTGGGCTTGTCTTAGTAGATCCCAAAGCATGGTTGGAGAGTTACTAGATCATGTCGAGTTCTTCTGGCAGAAAGTGTCCTGTTTACGGGACGCTGTGCTCTTTGGAACAGAACTCCTGGTGAGGTTAGACCTGTCCACAGGGGACGAGCTCTGGGGATATGTTTTTATGACTCAAGCTGAGCTGTTTTGAGCTCGGTATGATGGAGTACCAAACATCTGAGTCCTCAGCTGTGTTGTACCTCGCGTTTGCAGATTTCCTGCAGGCCTTGGCGTTGTGACAACCCTGCGGACAAATGCTAAAAAAGAAAAAGCAGCTGAATCCATGTTCAACCTTTGTGTTTATGTAAAACCTTACGTAGCGATTAATGTTACCTCATACCATATTAATAAAAAAATAGTTTTACACTAAGAGTGGAATCGCACCTTGCGTTGTTTACCCAGCAGTTTCAAGCTAATTACTAACTTTTATTACTTGTTGTTTAATACGCTATTTTTATATTTTTGTACAAATGTCATGGTAATGTCACAATATGCTTTGAAGTACCTTGGTATATAATGTAGCTTCCTTAAAAGGAAGCCAAAGGAAAGTTCCCGTGTCTATGTTCTGCCTTGTGACTGTGTAATTCAGGCATCACCACACAGGTGGTATGTCCAAATACCAACATTTGTTGTTTTGGTCATGTGAGAGCATGTGCACACAACAGGAAGTGCATGCACAAAACTGTCACAGGTCTTAAAAACGCAGTGCCCTTGATGCCCATCCACGTATTCAAGGCTAAGTCTATCCAATCATGCATAATTTGCAGGAACTCGCGTGCCCTGAAATGACATGATATCCAGGAAACATTTCACGTTACGTTAAGTTAATAAGATATTAATTTGGTAGTAAAGCATAAATTGCTGTATATTTTACTGGTGCAAATATGAGTATGTGTATTTTGGACATAATTTATAACTTATCACTTAATTAGAAGCAACACAATAACTAATTGTGTTGTCCGTTATAGACATTTAGAAGTTTATTTGAAAAGTACAAAGTATGAAATGACTAAAGTTCTTTGAAAATATAACCTAGATTTTTACAACACTATCCCTGCGTTCCATTCGGAAGCTTATGCTCTAACCCCTTCAAAGGTTTACCCTCCTCAGTGAGAACTTCAAACTTATTTGTTTAACGTCATTTTTATTTTTAGTTTATTGCACCAAGTCCCAATGGTATTGCTTCATAAACAATTGGTTTTAAATGGACACATTTTGCTTGTGCATCATTCATGCCATGGTTAAACTTTATGCCATACAACTTATGTCAAATACACATAAAAACGCCAAACAACTTCTGTTTGTAAAGGATCATGGGGGTCTGAAGTGTCCATTAGTTGTGCTCTTCGAAATCCTTAAACATGAAGGGCCATTTGAAACTGGCTAGTCTTGAACACTTCGGTTTGGAAGGGCCCTTCAATATGGCAGCCATGATTGTTTTCACCTCGAAGTGCCCTTTGAAGGGAGATATATTGTTGTAAGTGTGACCAATTGGATAATGAAAAGTTACACTAAAAGTGGAACACTAAACATTTACAAAAGTATACTTCCCATGTCCATGTTCCACTCAGCCTCAGTAAGTGTTATGCAAACTCATGTCTGCGCACAATGTCTGCATGCCGCCTGGATTTTGTTTCCTCACGGACAACAGCGCAAGCACAGGTGATTTGAATGTTAGAAAACAAAGGTTAACTGGATAGTGCACTTTTGCCGAATACGTCAGTCTGTACTCAAGTTCCCATGTTTAAATTCACGTCTGTACAGTAGAGGACGCAAACAAACCTTCCAGCTGTGCTGCTATTCTGGATTGCATGAAGAATCGGACGCAGGAAAAGAAAGTTCAACACTTTTCAGCAAGAAAAATGCGGAGCCCCACACATGGCATGTAAGGAAAATAGCAGTCTAAATTGAGCATAATTTATAAATAAAGAGAACTAATTAGTAAATTGTGCGCATGATTTATTTTTTTCTTGCATGTCATGTGCGGGGCTCAGTAGAATATCAAAGACTACTAGGCAACTAGGGTAAGGGCACATGTGCCCAATGTGTCAGTCTGCAGTCATTGTCAGTGGACTGTGTCCTTTGAATGGCTTTCACACTCAACTATTTGTTAGATGTAGTGGAAAAGCGAACAGATGTTTACTTCCTATGTCCATGTTCGAGTCTGGCTGATTTCCATGCACACCATCCAGGGACAAACATCCTCCTGGACAACAGCGCATGCACGGCTGATTTGAGTGCACCAGTCTGACCTCACATTTGGTGGACTGTGCTTTAAATGGCTTGCCCACTTGACTGTGCACTAAACTGACTGAGCTAAACTCAGAAAATGAAGTGTACCTGTACCGATGAGGAGGCATGTGAACTAAAATTGAAGTTCTGAAGTGAACGATTTGAAGCACTGTACATAGATGGCAACTCTGTGTGTCATAGAAATGGCGCTCCTCACGAGAAGTGGCTTGACTCCAATTAGGTTTATTGTTAGCATTGATAGTTTGGTTTAAGGATGGAGCTTAATGCTGCTTTTCTCAAAATAACTTACATTTTCATTCAAATCACATCATGAATAATGAATTCATTAACTTTACATAAACGTAAAACAGTAAGCTTTTCCCCCAAGAGCAGGTTTGAGGGCCACTGATCAGCTTTCAGGTTCGTTAAGGCTTGACACATGTTCAGATCTCATTTGTTAGCAGGAGATTAGCAGTCATTTGTTTTCTGAATTACTGAATTAATGTTCTCAGATCACGTGTTTTGTACAATAACATGCTGTGGGGGAAATTTTTGGAATAATATTTTGGCTGATTATGTCTTGTTAAGGCTGATTTCATAACATGCTAATAGAGTTTTAAAGATGCACAATTAATTTAATGGGTCTGGGACAAGGGTAAAACCATACAATCTACACATGACACATAAATCAAGGAGTTTAATGAACATCATATAACAGAAAGAAAATCTTCCGAAGGACATAAAAGCTCCCAAAGATAAATGACACACACACACACACCTCTTCCAGAAAGTGAGTGTGTGTTGGGACAGAAGGGAAGGGGAAGTGCTGGCTCTACATGACAGCGTCTGTTATCAGTAAAGCACACCGCCGTCTCCAGATAAACACGGCTGATGGAGTGACAGCGAGCCCGGTGACATGATCTCAAACTTGCCTCTGTACTTCAAAGGATACACTTCAATGACTTCAAGTGAATAAAAAACAGATTACTGCTGGATGTTGTGCTCTGCTGCCGACTCTCACTGCTCTGGTTTGTTTTCATGACACTTGTTTCTAGTCCTTGTTTCTTTCCACGGCCATGCCATGCAACTCTAGACCACCTGCACAGTGACTCATTTTGTCATGTGCTGCTGGTTTCCTCATATTGTCTTTGACTTCATTCTGTGATGGTCAATCAGTAAGCAGCACAGCCAAACACACTTCATGCACTAGGGAGGTGAAACTTTATTAAACAATGTTTAAACCGAGCCATTAACCTTAGCATTTAAAATGACCAATGTTCACAAGCATTACTACAAGGGTAGCTACTTTAAGGAAAATTTGATTTTTCTGGTATGAAAATATATGATCAATAATAATAATAATAAAAATATGCATATAAATTAATATATATGAATGCATTTATATGCATGTAATATTAATGCAAAATCATTTTAACAGCACTAATTTTATTAATGCAACGATTAATGGTTCCATGGGTCCTTAAAAAGTCTTTATTTTTTTAAGGCCATAAAAAAAGTCTTAAATGGTAGGCTACAAGAAAGTCTTAATTATGATTTCAAGAGGTCTTAAATTTGGGGAGGGAAAGACAAGAATTATTATATGGCTTAATGTGACGATTAAACGTCAAAAGGAGATGATTTTATTGAATTAATATGATTGCTGCACATTTCAGAGTCTGCGCTGCTTTGTTTACAGTCAGAGAAACCTGCTTCTGCATTCTTTATGTTCTATGTTGAGTATGGTTTCACTAATAACAAACAAACATTTGCATAAAGCATCCATATTTGTCCACACCCATGTTGATTAGAGTATTAAAAACTTGAAGAGTATTAAAGGTACACTTAGAACAGATAAAGATGTGTTATCTCAATTATGCAATTTATCATGATTAAATATTTTAAAATATTGACAGCCAATATATTAGTTAATATTGATTAACCAATATATATATATATATATATATATATATATATATATATATATATATATATATATATATATATATATATATATATATTAAAAAGATTTTAATAAAACTATATTTTTAGTTAATAATAAAACTTTTTTTATTCAATGAAAGAAAAAATAATAATTATAAGAGTTATAAATCCTGTTTTAAATGAGCCACAAAATGACGCAGGTTTTTGCCTCAATCCCAATTCTTTTTCTGTTGATTCAAACGTGGTAGTATTAAAACACACAAGGAGTGTTTGAGGAACAACCTTTTGGTAATTGACACACCCTCATAAAATAAAATCTGACGACAACGGATATTAGAGAAAACATTCATAGATCATATCAGACTGCTAAAGTAAATTTTCCACTGGTTTAGATAAAAAAAAAAAAAAAGTAAATTAAAATCAGATGTGTGAACATTTTTGCAGTTGATTGAGTATTATATTAGCTTACTAAATTACCGATGAAATACACGCAAACATATGAAAATAGGTTATTATTGTACAGAATTAACTTCTTTAGTTCCATTGTGAGCTAGTAGTCCATTCGTGACTGCTGTGAAAGCAACAATACTTTAATTGTTAAATGTAACAGCTCGTGTAACACGGAAAGGCTCGCTTCACGTTGGGCGTGTGCGTGGGCGTGCGGTGGGCGTGGTCATCCATACGCTCATTTGCATATGAGTCACGCTCGCTTTATAAGAAGCTGACGGACGTTTCAGGGACGGTTTTCACAACTTCAAGAGAAACTCCGTGCTTCGCGGTTCTAATGCACGTTTCTTTTCATTGTTCTGGTTCAGTTATGAGCAGGATCATCTAAAGACACCCCTTCATTCATCTGAAGAGCAGAAGACCGCTTTCACATTACTTCTAGAAGATAAAACCGTCAAGGCACTCTCAAAATGTGAGTATACATTTTGTGCGTGTTAGTTTCGTTATATTCTAATCTTTTAGAGTAAAAAGGATTTTATTTTTATTTTATTATATTATTAATTTCATTAGTATTTATATTACCCACATACTACTGGAAGCTTGGTGACATATACATATATATATATATATATATATATATATATATATAAAACAATGTAATAAAAAATCTCTAATAGTCCATGGGTTAGCAACAGCACCTGTGGTTTGTAATCTTTAAATCCTCACCTCATTCGGTTGAAACATCCATTATTGTGAAATAATATGACAAGTAGATACTTCATTGTGACGCGGTCATAAAGATATATTTCCATAATCCTATTAGTAAAAAACATTCAAATAACTGCTTTGTATATACTGTAAACAAGATATGAATGTCATCTTCGTCTATATAAATAGATATATAATTTTTCAATAAAACTGCTATATTTTTCCATATTCACCTTGATTTGATGGCATCATGATCAAATAATCACTTTTGACTACAACCTTTATGTATTGTTATGATACCTTTTACTCTGCAGTCTTATATGTATCTGTAGTAAGACTGAAACTATCTAAATTGTGTTTGTATTGTTATGTATTGTATTTACAAAAAATAATCTATTCCATGTAAAATAAATGAAACAAACTCCTGCTGCAACGCAGCCCACTCGATTATGCAAAGCGGAGATACAAAACTTCACATTTTTATAAGTAAAACCACATTTGAATTTAATTCTTTACAGTTTGTTTTAAAGTTTTGGTCACACTTTAGTTTGAAGACCAATTCTCACTATTAACTGCAACTTTTGCCTCCATAAACTCCCAACTTGCTGCTTGTTAATAGTTAATACGGCAGTTGTTAAGTAGGATTTATCTATTCGATTTATATCTATTCGACGTCCAAACTAGGTCCACTATCTCGACGTCCAACCATGACCCAACTTGGACATTTTTTTAAGTTTTTAATATTGCTGAAGTGGTTTGTTCACGAGTTCACATTTCGCTCTTCTCTCGTTTTTCTTACCTAGGATGACTGCCAGAGAGCGATGGCGAGTTTACAAGCGCATCAGCTTCATGTTCTTCCTGGCTGTGGTCGCACTTACTGTGGTTCACAGAGGAAACATCACCTCCATGCAAGCTGGGATCGAGAGACAGGCACGGATGGAGCTCATGGTGGAGGGCGGGAAAAAGGACCTGATTAGTGTCAGCTTCTGGAAGAGCGTTCAAAGATCCACCACAGAAAGTCCGGGAATAACCCAAACGCAAGGCCCCAAGAGCTGGGACGTCACCATCTCCAACTGCAGCGTCAACCTCAACTTCTCTTCCTCGGAGTGGTTCACGGGTCTGGAAGACAACTTCAAGCAGTTCCTGCTCTACAGACACTGCAGGTACTTCCCCATCCTCATGAATCACCCAGAGAAGTGCGCCGGAGACGTAGACTTATTGATGGTCATCAAGTCGGTAATAACACAGTACGATCGACGGGAGGTCATCCGGCAAACTTGGGGCAAAGAACAAGTGGTCGACGGGAAAAGAATCAAGACGCTCTTCCTTCTGGGAACATCTTCCAATGAGGAGGAACGGGCGAACCATCAGAAGCTCCTGGAATTCGAGGATTACATCTACGGAGACATCCTGCAATGGGACTTCATGGACAGCTTCTTCAACCTCACCCTCAAAGAGATCCACTTCCTCAAGTGGTTCTCCACCTACTGCGGAAACACCAGCTACGTCTTCAAAGGCGACGACGACGTGTTCGTCAACGTTCCCAACATCTTTGAGTATCTGGAAGACAGCAGAGACTTGAAGGACCTCTTCGTCGGCGACGTTCTCTTCAAAGCCAAGCCCATTCGCAAAAAGCAGAACAAGTATTACATCCCGCAAGCCTTGTATAATAAGACGCTCTACCCGCCGTACGCCGGCGGAGGCGGTTTCCTGATGGACGGACCGCTGGCTCGGAAACTCTACGGGGCTTGCGAAACTCTGGAGCTCTATCCCATCGACGATGTGTTTCTTGGGATGTGTCTGGAGGTGCTTCAGGTGACCCCAATAAGGCACGACGCTTTCAAAACCTTCGGGCTGGTGAAGAATAAGACCAGTCGACTCAACAGGGAGCCGTGCTTCTATAAGAGCCTGATAGTGGTGCATAAACTGCTCCCGCCGGATTTGATAGACATGTGGAAACTGGTCAACAGCGACTTGATCTGTTCGCAGAAAACGGACTTCTTGTAGTCCAAGACTTTGAGAGGGTTTCTGAATCCAAAACATGTCAGGATTCATTCATAGATGAAGGAAACAAAATGAAGGATCTGCGGAGAGGACTTTGAGGTTCCTCAAAGATAACAAGCTCTCCTTTTTTGAGGAGATTTCTGAACAATATTTTAACTTAATTTATGTACCAAATGACATGGTATAATAACGTGAATAGGGTTCATGTTATGCTGGTTTTTGGGAACATTAAGGCTACAAAACTAGAAATTTCATCCCAAATGAAAATAATCTACTCGTCATCATGTTCATCATTAAAGTCAAAGTGGTCTTGTTGTTTTGGACCCCGATGACTTCAACTGTATAGACAAGATGAAAATCATGGCAGATTATTAATTTGAGTGAAGTATGACTGTATGTCACAAGACAAAATGCGATTGTCCCAAACAGAAGGAAATGAGTCTCTACCTCACCATTTTTGTTTAACTCTGCCCCTCTGTGGACGAATGTTACCTTAAAAGGTTTGTAAAGTGCATTCATCAAACAAGACCATGTTATTTCTGCTGCAATGACATACATTCATGAAGTTACAGTATATATTTGAATGATCAAGAGGTTTTATCTCTTAGAGCTTTTATTTTATTTATTTGCCCATAGATTTGAGATGGATTTGGTAGAGGGTTTACTTTAAAACTGTGAAAAAAAAAAAATCACACTGTCTGGTACATGTAAATGTTGACTTAATTTATGAAATATCTCCTTGGATCGGAGCAGGCGGAGTCTGGTGTAGGATATTTAATTGTACTTGAACGTTACGCAAAACAAGGACATTTGTAATCCAAACTACACGGTCTGAATGTGTAAAAAATGACTACACTGACTGAACAATGGATTAGTATTTGTAAATAAAAAATTCTTCAAAGCGACAAAAGTGTTTGATTATTCCTGATTACATTATACCTTGTAACAAGAATTCAAGCAAAAGAACAAAAATGAGCATCTTATTTGAAAAAATAAATAAAATAATCCTTATTTTTACGTATGTGTACACATTTTATTTCATTTCTACAGTAAGGTTTTGTGTTCTGATGTTTATGATGAAATTTCACTGTATAATAATATGCACATAATGAAGAAAGTATCATTTTATATATAAAATGTACAGTATGTTGTCTCGGGGGGAAAGTCTAAATTTAACAATGAATATATTTCAATAATTCAAATATACATAATTTATAACAAGTTTTTATGATATCTCAGCTACAAAATACAAACTATTTTGTTTCAGATTTGATTTCAACATGTCATATAATTTGCATATAAAATAAATGATAAATACTAAAACTAAATACAGTGTTAAAGTAGATACATATCAAATACTATGTTGTTTTGAATACTAATATCACTGATAAAGTTGACTATAAATGGTGTATGATTTCTTGTTCAATGTTCTTTTCTTTTTTTTTGGGGGGGGGGGGGGGGTCTTTGTTTAAAGTCAAAATGCTGCTGAAATACAAAAAGGGAAAACTGAAAAAAATAAAAACAATTGTATTCTAAAAACTGCAAAAGATAGACATCTTGACATCTGACACCAGGATTCAGTAATCCTTTATTTGACTATAGACTTGTATGCGGTATCTATGAAAGGCAGTTCCGTAAACTGAGATCAGGTTATGCACGAGAGCTCAAAGCCACACGTCACATGACCGTGCATTCATAAGATCAATGGATCAAGCGGTCCAAGTTTGACAGTTAACCTAAATCTCAAGAGATAAAATAAGATGTGTGACTCCACTGTAAACTCATGTCTTATTATCAGGTTTGGCAATGCCTTTTCATTCCAGAACGAATGTTCAAATGGCAATAACATTCTTGAGAAATGGGTTTTCACATTTCTGTCAACATTGTGAATAGAGCTCAAAGCGATGATCATACAATGTCTGGTTTGAAAAATAAATAAATAAAAAAAAAACATGGATTTTTAACATGAGCTACCAAGTTTTTAACATAAAAAGTTGAAAACCGCTCCAAAATCCTAAACACTGTTAAGACAACACGGTCTCACTCCAACTCCTCATATATTGACACTTGGGTCAGGACAGCTTGGCATCACTGTTTGACACATAGGGTACCCCTTTAACATCATTTTTAGAAGCAAAGGGTCCTTCATTGTTTTCGGTTGTTTACCATAATTTAGTGGTTTTCATGCATTTGTATTAAATATAAATAATTGTATATAAATGTATACTTTCACTGGAGCACGTACCCCCACCCCTACCCTTACCCTAAACCTACCCACTTCTGAACAATATAAAACAAGTAACACAGGCAAATAAGAGTACAGTCACAGGTATTTTTTTTCAAAAGCCCACCCATAAACCAACAGTGTAAACCATTACAAACACGTGGTGTTGTATTCCAGTCTTCTGAAGCCATACCATACCTTTATGTGAAGTAGAGGGTAAAACTTAAGGAACAGCATTTATTTGAAACCGAAACGTCTTTACAGTTCACTTTTGATCAGTTAAATGCATTAATGATGATTAAAAGTATTATTATTACATTTTATGGATCTTAAACCTTTGAACAGTAGTTTATATACATTTTTTTTCATAAATGTCGAATTTAAAATCAATAATTTGATTGACTTTGTGAACCAGACAGGCTTTTGAAGCTGAAACACTCTGCAAGAGAGATCTTAAAAAGATATGATACAAAGATGTGATCAATGAAAGAGTAGAAACAGGGTCAAATATTCACACGGAGCCTCTTCAAACCTGCTGAACGATCGCCTCTGGGAAAATCTGACCGGTTTCGTCCCATAGAAATGCTGGAAATCCTGTCTACTAACAGTCAAACTCGACTAACACGAGCAGAATGGAGGAAATCATCGGCTCAGAGTGACTTATGTCAGCCGAGGATACATGAAACCTTCTTTGCAGTTTGCGTGTGTTTATCTAATGGTTAGAAATATTAGTTAGGACCGAACAGAGCTTCAACGTTAACACTATAAAGCCAAGATGTTTAACCGCATTACACAACATTTTGCATTTTGGCGCCAACACTTAAGAGGCGAACTCGAGGCGGCCGCGTGCTCTCACAAATAGACATGAGGTTAATAAACTGAGGGGAAAAGCGGGAAAAATTAGTTAATTTACCTTCCACACAAGGAGCTGAGATCGCAACGCGCCCTTTCTGCAGTGTTTCAGTCGTCTTTCTTGAGGAGTCTGCCATCATCTGGCAACCACTGACATTACAGCAGGGGATTATGGGTAAGAAGATCGGAAAATCTTCAGAAAACAAAAGTTATTCCCCTATGGTTATTACTTTCTTTTTGAGGGTCATTTAATCTACATTACTCAAGAACAAAAAAACTGCCAGTAATCGTGCTTCGATCAACAGAAGCGCAATTTACAAGTAGTTGTTTCTGATTACAAATTACATGACAAATTCTTTAAGATTTGACTCAACTCCTTTATCCCATTAATTTAAATATATTGTGTAATATATTGTAGCATACGGATATAAAGATAAGATAAAGAAAATGTATTAAATTAGTTGTGATCTATAAACAGCATTAATCATTACACTAAGGTTTCCGGCTAGTAAAGTAACTGCAGGGGATTTATGAGTTTAATGAAAGGTTAGTTAAATCGAGATAAATGTCAAATGAAAATATAACATTTTAAAATCGCATTAATCGAAATAAAACACTTTATGATTGTATATGGTATATATTTGTTCACCTGCATGGCATGTGACCATTAACCAACGTCACAGAACCGCGAACATGCAAATTAGAATATTTTAAATTCTCAGGGGAAGTTCAAATAAATACATCAGTTGAATGAGGTTCAGCTGACCAAAAAGGATTGGGAATCCCTGCTTTTCATGTAAGAAACAAGAATTTGTGCAGTTTATTTGGAAAGACCAAAGCAGTTACATTAAGGCGTTCATTAGTTAAGTTACACACTGAAGGACTGAATAATATTAATTCACTACATGCACTCACTATAGGGTTAGGATTTGGCTTATGGTTACTCACATCCAAGTATGCATAATTATAATAGTTTGTTTCATTTGTAAAACAAATATCTCAAAACACACAGACTTATAAGAATCACAACAAACCAGAGAGTTTAAAAACCATGTTTAATCAAAATGGTTCTTTACATTATGAAAAATCTGAACTGGAAAAGAGCAAAACCCTCAGTCACAAGCCAAATTTGGTTCATACATCTGACGTTAGCCTTACAACACACTTGTTATCCATCTTAATCCCATTCAAATATTTCATATACATTTACACCTCTAAATACTAAATCGGCGTCAATTCCATGTATATGTTACAATATGCTTTGCACATTAAAAAAGGTACAGCACATTAAACTAGCATCTAAAGCAAACTTAAACAGAATAGTGAAAATTAAATAAAATTTAGAGGTGAAAGGAAGGGTGGGGAGAGAAACCGCATAAAAAAACTAAACAAAAATAAAACAAACGACAACAACCTGTTGCATGTACAACATGTACCTAAACCAGCAGAGCATAATTACAACATTCACATTTAATCTTCACGTGGATGGCTGGGACATTTCAGAATCACACAGTTAAGAGGGAGTGAGGGGTCAGGGGTCACTGTACAGTTACTGATGATTCCTGGAATGTCCTAGAAACGCTCTGACAAAGTGGATTTAAGCAAATGGAAACAGTTCAGTTACAGACTTAATCATCAAACTTGATCTTCTTCCCTTGTGGTCGGTCCCCGAATCCACCTCGTCCACCTGAAAAATAAAAGACCACAGGTTAAATTTATAGAGTTCACTTAAAACCTAAAATCTTGACCTTCAAAATGGCTCACTGCCAAATCAGTAATGATTTGCGTTTGCATTCACTAGTGTAAATCCTCAACAAATAGAAATACAAGAAAAAGAAAAAAAAAGTAATAAATACAGAGGTATCATTAACATTAGATTTAACTAACAAGGAGACATGATAAAAGTTGATGCAACTAAACTCACATATAGAAATAAACTTACAATAAAACTGAGATTTAATTGAAATACTAGATTTAAAACTAGACAAACTATAGGCAAAAAAAAAAACATTTATAGAATACAGTAACAAAAACTAAACCCACCCCCAATTAAAATACAGTATAGATTGGTATTGGTCTACATCACTAAATGACACCCACCGCCTCTTCCTCCACCAAAGCCGCCGCCTCTTCCTCCTCCGAAGCCACCTCCTCTTCCTCCGAAACCACCGCCTCTTCCTCCTCGTCCTCCCCTGAAGCCACCACCTCTTCCTCCTCCGAAACCACCGCCCCCTCGTCCTCCGAAACCACCTCGTCCACCACCACGTCCTCCGAAACCACCTCCGAAACCTCCTCGGCCGCCCTCGCCCTTGGGCTTGGCGTAGTCCAGAGTGACTCTGTTCCCGTCGATCTCTCCGTCATCCATGGCTTCTTTGGCTGCCTTGCAGTCTCCTTCGCTGTCGAAGTCTACGAAGCCAAACCTGGAGTGGGAAGAAACAGTTTTCAGTAAAAATCCCAAAGGAAAAGCATCAGCAGTTTACACATCAAACAGCATCATGTCTCACATCAGACATGGGTACATCCCAATATGGTGGAACCACCTGTTTAACTGCGATTTCAATCTACTTCTCGTGCGAATCCATACACCGCCACTGGACTGACAGAGAGGAGCTCATGAGAAGCAAAGAACATGAAGGTATCAAACACGGCCGTACCCTTTCGATGATCCGGTGTCTCGGTCCATGACGATTCTGGCGTTTACTGCTCCGTCAAAAGCTTCTTTCAGAGACTGGTCTGTGGTGTCCTCTGACAGACCTTTGACAAACAGGGTTTTTGTTGGCCCTACAAACAGAGGGAAAGCAGTTAGCATTCATGAAAAAAAAAAAAAGTAAAAAGCTGGTAAAGCTGGAGTGAATAAGCAGCAATCTACAAACCAGAGCCTCCTCTTCCTCCTCCACTGCTTCGGTCTCTGTCGTTCTGGCTGTACTCTAATCGGATACTCCTGCCCTCGATTTCTGTGTTGTTGCAATTCTCCATCGCCTCCTTGGCATCCTCCACGCTTTCGAACTCCAAAAACGCAAATCTGAAAAATTAAAAAGAAAAGAAAAAAAAAGACATTAGACCAAAGCAAAGTAGGCACATCAAAAACAAGACACTTGAATGTGGATATATTCAGGGATGATAGCATAATGTTTAAATTTGTTGCGCTGTAAAAATTATGTCCCATTTACACAAACAAAACTGGTGTGAAATTAATGAGCAAATGGCTGTTAACGCCAACTAACATTTGCATGTTACCAATGCAACTTTAAAATCGTTTTTCTCCATTAAAATGTGAGAAACTGACCCAATCAATAAGATTCAAAGCTTTTCGGTCAACACAAACAGCAGAACATTCCAGGTTTCAAAGAAGAAAATTTAGAAAGGTCCCTTTTTCTTTTTCCCCCCAAACGCCACCTAGTGGCAGAGTATGATCGAATTTGGTCAAACTTGTACTTGTTTTTTTTAGATACTGGTCTGAATATAGCGTGTAATAAAGAAAGAAACAGCATTGGACATAAGCAGCTATAAAGTTCAAAATTTCACAACCTCATAGAATCTGAATCAATTCTAAACCAGTTCAATCAGGAGTCAAACATTCTTCCTTGTGTTCATTTAGTGAACAAAGAAAGAAAAACTGACCTTCAGTTTCTACAGCAAACATTTTTATCTAGACTCAAAGGCCATTTAGGCCAAATACTTCATAGGCCTTATTTAACGGTCAAATCACCCGACTCAAACCGTCTACACGTGTGTGACTTGCGCCTGACGTACCCCTTCGGTCTGCCGTTGTTCTGTGGTACTCTGATGGACACGGCCTTCTCAAACACACTCTGGAGGGACTCTTCACTCGCGTTGAACGACAGGTTGTTCACAACCAGGATTTTGTTTGCATTACCAACGGCTAAATGAACAGAAAAGACATTGTGTTAACAACATTCACGATGAATAGAGCTAGAACAGATCCAGTCCAGAGTGAGACGAGTCTAAAGCGCTCACTTCTGCCGCCCTGCCGACTCTTCTCTCCAGTGAAGTCTATGATGATGGAGCGGCCCTGGACATCTGAACCCTGCGCCTCCTCCAGCGTCTTCTCAGCGATCGCCTCCGTCTTGAACTCCAGGTATGCGATTCTGCACCCAAAGAGAGCGTCAGTCAAGCATTCGGTTAAAAGAGGTATTTTTAATAATGCAATCAGCCAGGGCTCAGTCTTACCCTCTGCTCGAACCGTTGCTGCCCATCGGGATCCTGATATCAGTGGCCTGCTCAAAGACTTCCTGCAGTTCCTCCTGCGTTATGGAGTACGGCAGGTTCTTCACGAACAACGTGCGTGCATCTCTCTCTGATGGAGGAACAGTGATTAAACGTTAGCATCCGCACGCTCGGTGTTTGACTAGCACTTAATCGACGGCTCCAGATCAGCACTAGACTATCGTAGACCCACACGGGAGTTCAGGAAAGTGAAAAGCTGTCATCATTTCTGGTTGGATTTATGTACAAAAGCGGCAGCTGAGGGGACATTACCTTTCTTGTTTTCCTGGGAGTCTTCTTTGCTTCTGGCCTTGTCCAGTTTCAACGGTAGGCCCATTAACTTCTTGCCATTGAGCCCCATAGCCTTCTGCAGGTCTTCCTCTGATGCAAAGTCCACATAGCCAAATTTCCTTCAAAAGATAATTGAATTAGGAATGAGTCACAACTCTTTTACAATGACAACTGACTTAAAGTATATGCAACACCAACTGTGTCCTTACTTGCTCCCGCCAAGTCGGACGTCCTGAATCTCAAGGCCTTCCTTCGAGAAGAACTTTGTGATTGCGGACTTAATTTCATCAAAGTCTTTATTGGAGTTCAGGTTACCCAAGAAGAGACTGAAACCTGAAAATGAACAGCAACGTCAGTTCGCCAAACCAAGACAAAGAATAACTCTTTTCCCTCTTAAACCAGCATCAGAACTGATATGAAAGCTCACATCACAGGTTTCAGTATTAAGTCCCTTAAATCATCATCATATGTGGTTAATGCTCAAGAACCCAAGCGTTGAGAACAGAAGTCTCACCTTCGCCATCAGTTTTAGCTTTCTTCGCTGGTGGTGTTCCCTTCTCTTTTTTGGCCTCGGCCTTCCGTTTCCCTGGAGTGACCGGGGTCTCTGAAGAACAAACCCAGAACAACTGAATTAGAGAACAGGAAGTGACCGGTGCAGTCAAGCTTGAATAACACAAAACACTGTGAAGCCATCACGAGTCAGGAGCACGACACACAACACTGAAGAACGGACACATTGGGACTTGATTAAGCCTTTTCAACTAAAAAGGAGAACTATTTAAATTGTCTAGATGTAAACATATATCAAGTTTAAAACCAAATGTCCACCTATTGATCTATTACTGGAATTATTGTTTCTGTTCTTAACTGCATAAAACACTCTCTGAACTCATCACAATCTGTATCCTAACAGTCATGCCTTAATATTTTAAACCACACACCTGATCAGCATGAAAATCATAAACCAAACTCAAAATAGACTAATAACTTGACTGCCATACCGTCTTCCTCTTCATCATCCTCATCGTCGTCATCATCATCCTCTTCTTCAGACTCCTCCTTCGCCTTCACCAATCCTGCCTTTTTGGCCGCAGGAGTCGTGTCCATTTCCTCCTCTTCTGAATCAAGACAAACATACAGGACAAAGGTTAAAAACTATCAAAGAGGAAAACATCAGGTCACAGAATCAAACACGTTCAGTATTAATTCCATCCAGTCACACACACCATCATCATCCTCGTCGTCGTCATCCTCATCATCAGATTCCTCCTCCGCTGCGGGGGCTTTAGCAGCAGGGGCTTTGGCTGCGGGTTTAGCTGCCTTTTTAGGAGGCGGGGCTTCTTCCTCTTCAGATTCATCTACATTCAAACAGAGACCGTGATTAACACAGCAGACACACTCATAGTGAGAACGAGTTCACTTCAGAACGAGTCTTTGACTCCTCCTCAGTGTATTTCGCACCTTCATCCTCATCGGACTCCTCGGCAGGAGCAGCTTTCTTGGCCGGAGCGGCCTTCTTTGCCGGAGTGGCTTTAGCAGGTGTGGCTTTAGCGGGCGTGGCCTTCTTGGGAGGCGGAGGCGGCTCTTCCTCAGATTCGTCATCTATGAAGACAGGAAATGGAGTTGAATGTCAAATGGTCTCAAAAACACTTAGACACACACCATCAATCCTGAGACATTATCCTACCATCCTCGTCGTCATCATCGTCGGACGACTCCTCAGCAGGTGCTGCCTTCTTGGCAGGAGTCGCCTTGGCAGGTGCGGCCTTCTTTGGAGGAGGAGCTTCCTCTTCTATGGAGAACAATTGGGAAATTATTCAACTTTGACCTTCAGACTAAGAACACGGCCATGAGAAGACAGTCATGAAAATCAAGGGGCTTACCAGATTCTTCTTCATCGTCGTCATCGTCACTCTCGCTCTCCTGTTTGGCGGCAGCTTTCCCGTTCTTCACTGCCTTCGCCGGAGCGGCTTTCTTCTTTGCTACAGCCTTGACTGGCGGCGCCTGCCGAATTGAAATTTAAACCTTAGTATTAATCACTGTGCGGATGAAGAAATTGTGATTTCTAGATCGACTCCTCACCTCTTCTTCCTCATCCTCGCTGTCCTCCTCGCTGGAGTCCTCTTCCACTTCCTTGGGAGGTGGAGGTGCCTTTTTCTTAGGAGGCGCCTGCTTTTTAGCTGCCTGCAAAGATTGATTTGTGGAGACAGAAAATTTAGTGAGTCTTTTTAAGTAATGCAATTATACTGCTGTTTATCATGTTTTGAGAAACATATGTAATGGGTTTCACTTGAAATGTGCTGCGACTTATTCCAAAACAACTTTTAGTTTCGCTTTAGTTTTGACTTTTATAATGGCACTAGACTTTATATATTTTTCCATTCCCGTTTCTTAACACCATTAAAGACTTACAGTGGATAGAAACTGCTTTAATAAAAGCAGGTTTTAATTATTATTGTATTAATGCAGTGAACAAACTATATTTAATAAACATGCATTTATCTCCAGGGCAAGTTTGAGACACAGAAAATGTTTGGAGGTGTGGCCTAAACAAAACACTTTTTCCTTCCGTTTCAACTTAAAATCGTCAAAAGAACAATAAATACTTCTCAAAGTTATTTTTAGATAATACATACGTCGCGATTGGTATTCGTGTAAAACTTCTGCGCCGTGGAATTTGGTAATTGGACATGTTTGCAAGTTATAACATCTTGTAGGACTAGTATTAAATAACTTGTCACAAACAAAAACTAGTAATAATAATAATAATAATATTACGTTCGGGTATATAAATGAGTAATGTTAAGTTTATTTAAATGAATTCGAAAAGCACCGCATTGCGCGTGAAAGTCCCCGCGTGGACGAACCCACGTGGGGTTCTCGTTACACGTGGAAAACCCACATGCACTCGATCATACCGACTAGTTTACGAGTCTATGTATACACACGTGGCAGGCTCGAATAAAATACACGCAAATCACACAATGTGCATTAACTGCGAGACGCGGGTTAAAGCAGCGTGGTAAATGTCCGCTCATCCGCTTCAAAGAGCCAAAATGGAGGCGTTTAGCATCGAGCTAACATCGCTACACGGCTCACGTGGCGAAGGCGCGATTTAGCGCGAAACCACGACACTGTAAAAACTCGGAAAACCTCGCTTGCAAACTATTGCTTATTTTAGAAAACTACAAAACGTGTCACATACACATGAAAAAACACTTCATCATGCGTGTCAGCTGAGGCCTATGAAAGAGAAGCGTGGCCCGTCCGTGTGAACCGAATAACTAACAAAAACGGCTATTAGATAAGAATTAATTTATTCTAGAAGCAACTATTTAGCATTATAAGTCAACTGCATTCTTTGTGTTTACCTTTGCAAAGTTAAAATACACACATGATCGATATTCATGTTTCGCACATGTGGGCCTTCTTCACCTTAGAAGGCGATACAACGGAAAACAGAACATCTCGCGTTTCGACCGTTTACATTTAAATCTAAATATGAATTGTTAGAATGTGTTTGCAGATATCTTACCTTGGCAAGCTTCACCATGACTGAAGGTTGTTTTTTGGGTTTTTTCTTAACTGTAAGGCTGATAACGGGAGAGTGGCGCAGGTAAAAACCGTTCAGTCACACGTGGTTCTCTGTACAGGACGGAAAAGAGCGCTCGCATACGCTTTTAGTACGTCCAGAGAAGCCCCGCCCACCGAGCACGCCCTCCAATGATATTCAACGACGGGAGGTCCGAGTCGTTTCCGCGAATCGGTTATTTTGCGATTCAGTGATTCTTTAATGACACCATCACGGGGTCCATAACATTCTGTAGCAGATGGCAAATAAATACAATTGACAATATTTCGTTGTAATTTATCTAATAAAGCTAGGAAAAACGGCCCTGTCTGCTTTTAATTTTAAAGTCTAAGTTAGGAATGAAAATAATATAAAATGATTACTAACCCGATATTGTTATCGTGTAACATGAAAATGTTTTTTATTTTTTTATTTATTTTAATTTTTTACTTTCTGTCGTGTTGCCGAACCGGTTAATTTTAGTGAATCAAAATTATACATGCAGCAATACAGATGCATTGCTCGGTTCTCAAACAATCGACTCCTTTGAGCCGGATCTTTGTTGTGTATTATAACATTTATGAATCATTTTGAGTGATTACTGAATAAATCAGACTTATTCGTCAAATGAAAATGAACCAAGTTGTGTCATGTTTTATCTGTCTTCAACCACACTTTGTTTTATTAAACAATATACAGTCTCAGTTTACTTTATATATATAAATATATAAATATAAAAAAAAATAAAAAAAAAAAAAAAAAAAAAATATATATATATATATATATATATATATATATATATATATATATATATATAGATAGATATACATATATATATATATATATATACACACACACTGTATATGATATGATATATCACAATATAAATTGTTTAAAAATCATGATTTTAATGTTTGAATAGCAACGCCCAACTGAAAATTGTTTTAATGAATTTGATGACTCAAATGGCTCCTTTTTTGTTGTTGTTAGTTCAATTAGCATACTACTAGGCCTCTTACCCTTTTATTATTTCTCATGTTCATATTTATTTTTAATGCACATTAGCTGAATATGTTAACATTGTCTTAGAGTCGTTTCTATTCAATGAATGCATCAAGCTTGTTAGCAAAAGGTTCATAGGTTCACTCTTCAATCTGAATCACTCGGACAGTTCATTCACTCACTGAGGCATTTGAAGCACTCAATACTTACCAAAAGCACAAATATAAAGAAGCTGAACTATTTATTATTTAGTTTTATTTAATCATCGAAAACTTATGTGAAAAGTATCGAAATGTTTGATGAAGCGATGAAGAGTTTTCATCTGTGTGCAACTTTATTCAACATGACATGTTCACACAAAATATTAAAACACTGTAGGCAAATACACTAAAGAACTTAAGCTTATAATAATTTAATACTGTAAAAAAATATTAAATTATATTTTTAAATTATGAATTTATATCCTGTAATTCTGAGTTTATATCTCAATTCTGAGTTTATATCTCTTGATTCAGAGTTTACATCTGAATTCTGAATTTAAATATCTCAATTCTGAGTTTATATGTCTCAATTCTGAGTTTAAAAATCGTAATTCTGAGTTTATATTTCTCAATTCTGAGTTCATAAATATCAATTCTTAGTTTATATATCTCAACTATGAGTTTAAATCTCAAATCTAAATTCTGAGGTTAGATCTCAATTCTGAGTTTATATATCTCATTTCTGAGTTAACATCTCTCAATTCTGAGTTTATATCTCACAATTCTGAGTTTATATTATGCAATTATGAGTTCATGTCTCAATTGTGAGTTTATATATCTCAATTCTGAGTTTATATCCCTCAATTCTGAGATAAGATCTCAATTCTGAATTTAAATATCTTAATTCTGAGTTTATATCTCTCAATTCTGAGTTTATA
Source organism: Carassius gibelio (assembly GCF_023724105.1). NCBI lineage: Eukaryota > Metazoa > Chordata > Actinopteri > Cypriniformes > Cyprinidae > Carassius > Carassius gibelio. Next base: position 19,433,436 of record NC_068392.1, read on the forward strand.
TATCTCAACTATGAGTTTAAATCTCAAATCTGAATTTATATATCTTAATTCTGAGTTTATATCTCTCAATTCTGAGTTTAAATCTTGCAATTCTGAGTTTACATCTCAATTCTGAGTTTATATCTCTCTATTCTGAGTTTATATCTTGCAATTCTGAGTTTACATCTCAATTCTGAGTTTATATCTCTCAATTCTGAGTTTATATATCTCAACTATGAGTTTAAATCTATCAATTCTAAGCTCAATTTATATCTCACAATTCTGAGTTTATAACTCTCAAATCTGAATTTATATATCTCAATTCTGAGTTTATATCTCTCAATTCTGAGTTTATATCTCAATTCTGAGTTTATAACTCAATTCTGAATTGATATCCCACAATTCTGAGTTTATATCTCAATTCTGAGTTTATAACTCAATTCTGAATTGATATCCCACAATTCTGAGTTTATATCTCTTAATTCTGAGTTCATATCTCGCAATTCTGAGTTTATAACTTGCAATTTTGAGTTTATACTGCATCTCATAATTTTTAATATATCATTATTCTGAGTTTATATCCCTAAATTCTGAGTTTATATATCTAAATTCTGAGATTAAATCTCAAAATTCTGATTTTATATCTCTCAGTTCTGATTTTATATCTCTCAGTTTTGAGATTATATATCAATTCTAAGTTTAAATCTCAAAATTCTGAGTTTATATCTCATTTCTGAGTTTATATCTCGCAATTCTGAGTTTATATCCTGCATTTATGAGTTTATATCTCCATTCTGAGTTTATATCCCTCAATTCTGAGTTTATATATAAATTCTGAGTTTACATCCCTCGATTCTGAGTTTATATATCTCATTTCTGAGTTAACATCTCTCAATTCTGAGTTTAGATGTCACAATTCTGAGTTTATATCCCTCAATTCTGAGTTTATATCCCTCAATTCTGAGATTAGATCTCAATTCTGAATTTAAATATCTTAATTCTGAGTTTATATCTCTCAATTCTGAGTTTATAGATCTCAATTCTGAGTTTATAGATCTCAATTCTGAGTTTAAATCTCTCAATTCTGTTTATATCTCTCAATTCTGAGTTTAAATCTCAAATCTGAATTTATATATCTCAATTCTGAGTTTAAATCTAAAATCTGAGTTTATATATCTCAACTCTAAGTTTATATCTCTCAATTCTGAGTTCATAACTAAATTCTGAGTTTATATCCCACAATTCTGAGTTTATCTCTCAATTCTGAGTTTATATCTCTTGATTCAGAGTTTATGTCTCTCAATTCTGAGTTTACATCTCAATTATGAGTTTACATCTGAATTCTGAATTTAAATATCTTAATTCTGAGTTCATATCTCTCAATTCTGAGTTTAAAAATCTTAATTCTGAGTTTATATTTCTCAATTCTGAGTTTATAAATCTCAATTCTTAGTTTATAAATCTCAATTCTGAGTTTATATATCTAAACTATGAGTTTAAATCTCAAATCTGAATTTATATATCTCATTTCTGAGTTTATATCGCAATTCTGAATTTATATCTCTCAATTCTGAGTTTATATATCAAATCTTAGTTTATATCTCTCAATTCTGAGTTTATGTCTCTTAATTCTGAGTTCATATCTCGCAATTCTGAGTTTATAACTTGCAATTTTGATCTTATACTGCATCTCATAATAATTTTTAATATATAATTATTCTGAGTTTATATCCCTAAATTCTGAGTTTATATATCTAAATTCTGAGATTAAATCTCTAAATTCGGATTTTATATCTCAATTCTGAGTTTATATCTCTCAGTTCTGAGATTATATATCAATTCTAAGTTTAAATCTCATAATTCTGAGTTTATATGTTATTTTTGAGTTTATATCCTGCAATTATGAGTTTATATCCCTCAATTCTGAGTTTATATCTCAATTCTGAGTTTAAATTCTGAGTTTATATATCTCAATTCTGGGTTTATATCTCACAATTCTGAGTTTATATATCTCAATTCTGGGTTTATATCTCACAATTCTGAGTTTATATCCTGCAATTATGAGTTCATATCTCAATTCTGAGTTTACATATCTCAATTCTGAGTTTATATATCTCAATTCTGACTTTATATCCCTCACTTCTGAGATTAGATCTCAATTCTGAATTTAAATATCTTAATTCTGAGTTTATATCTCTGAATTCTGAGTTTATATATCTCAATTCTGAGTTTAAATCTCAAATCTGAATTTAGATATCTTAATTCTGAGTTTATATCTCTCAATTCTGAGTTTATATCTTGCAATTCTGAGATTAGATCTCAATTCTGAATTTAAATATCTTAATTCTGAGTTTATATCTCTCAATTCTGAGTTTATAGATCTCAATTCTGAGTTTATAGATCTCAATTCTGAGTTTAAATCTCTCAATTCTGTTTATATCTCTCAATTCTGAGTTTAAATCTCAAATCTGAATTTATATATCTCAATTCTGAGTTTAAATCTAAAATCTGAGTTTATATATCTCAACTCTAAGTTTATATCTCTCAATTCTGAGTTCATAACTAAATTCTGAGTTTATATCCCACAATTCTGAGTTTATCTCTCAATTCTGAGTTTATATCTCTTGATTCAGAGTTTATGTCTCTCAATTCTGAGTTTACATCTCAATTATGAGTTTACATCTGAATTCTGAATTTAAATATCTTAATTCTGAGTTCATATCTCTCAATTCTGAGTTTAAAAATCTTAATTCTGAGTTTATATTTCTCAATTCTGAGTTTATAAATCTCAATTCTTAGTTTATAAATCTCAATTCTGAGTTTATATATCTAAACTATGAGTTTAAATCTCAAATCTGAATTTATATATCTCATTTCTGAGTTTATATCGCAATTCTGAATTTATATCTCTCAATTCTGAGTTTATATATCAAATCTTAGTTTATATCTCTCAATTCTGAGTTTATGTCTCTTAATTCTGAGTTCATATCTCGCAATTCTGAGTTTATAACTTGCAATTTTGATCTTATACTGCATCTCATAATAATTTTTAATATATAATTATTCTGAGTTTATATCCCTAAATTCTGAGTTTATATATCTAAATTCTGAGATTAAATCTCTAAATTCGGATTTTATATCTCAATTCTGAGTTTATATCTCTCAGTTCTGAGATTATATATCAATTCTAAGTTTAAATCTCATAATTCTGAGTTTATATGTTATTTTTGAGTTTATATCCTGCAATTATGAGTTTATATCCCTCAATTCTGAGTTTATATCTCAATTCTGAGTTTAAATTCTGAGTTTATATATCTCAATTCTGGGTTTATATCTCACAATTCTGAGTTTATATATCTCAATTCTGGGTTTATATCTCACAATTCTGAGTTTATATCCTGCAATTATGAGTTCATATCTCAATTCTGAGTTTACATATCTCAATTCTGAGTTTATATATCTCAATTCTGACTTTATATCCCTCACTTCTGAGATTAGATCTCAATTCTGAATTTAAATATCTTAATTCTGAGTTTATATCTCTGAATTCTGAGTTTATATATCTCAATTCTGAGTTTAAATCTCAAATCTGAATTTAGATATCTTAATTCTGAGTTTATATCTCTCAATTCTGAGTTTATATCTTGCAATTCTGAGTTTACATCTCAGTTCTGAGTTTAAAATCTTAATTCTGAGTTTATATCTCCCAATTCTGAGTTTAAATCTCAAATCTGAATTTGTATATCTCAATTCTGAGTTTAAATCTCCAATCTGAATTTATACATCTTAATTCTGAGTTTATATCTCTCAATTATGAGTTTAAAATCTCATTTCTGAGTTTATATATCTCAATTCTAAGTTTATATCTCTCAGTTCTGATTTCATAACTAAATTCTGCATTTAAATCTCTAAATTCTGAGTTCATATGTCTATTCTGATTTTATTTATCTCAATTCTGAGTTTATAACTTTCAATTTGGATCTTATACTGCATCTCATAATTCTTAATATATCATTATTTTGAGTTTATATCCCTCAGTTCTGATTTTATGTCGCAATTCTGAGTTTATATCTCAATTCTGAGTTTATATCTCAATTCTGAGTTTAAATATCTATTCTAATTTTATATCTCAATTTTGAGTTTATATCTGGCAATTCTGAGTTTCAATTTCTAAATTCTGAGTTTATATCTCAATTCTGAGTTTATATCAGTTCTGATTTTAAATTCTAAGTTTATATCTCAATTCAGATTTTATATATCGCAATTCTGAGTGTATATCTCAATTCTCAGTTTCTAACTTGCAATTTTGAATTTACACTGCATTTTATCATTTTTAATATATCATTATTCTGAGTTTATATCTCTATTCTGATTTTATATGTCGCAATTCTGAGTTTATATCTCAATTCTGATTTTATATGTTGCAATTCTGAGTTTATAACCCAGTTCTGATTTTATATGTTGCAATTCTGAGTTTATATCTAAATTCTGAGATTATATCTCTCAATTCTGAGTTAATATCTCAATTCTGAGATTATTTCTCTCAATTCTGAGTTTATATCTAAATTCTGAGCTTATATTTAAATTCTGAGTTTATATCTCAATTCTGAAATTATATCTCAATTCTGAGTTTATCTCTCTCAATTCTCAGTTTATATCTCTTAATTCTGAGATTGTTTCTCAATTCTGAGTTTATAGCTAAATTCTGAGTTTATAACTTGCAATTTTGAATTTACACTGCATCCCATTATATTTAATATGTCATTATTGTGAGTTTAAATCTCTAAATTCTGATGTTATATCTCAATTCTGAATTTGCAATTCTGAGTTTATAGCTTGCAATTTGGAGCTTATACTGCATCTCATAATTCTTAATATATCATTATTTCTAAGTTTACATTCCGCAATTCTGAGTTTATATCTCAATTCTGAGTTTAAATCTCAATTCTTAGTTTAAATCGCAATTCTGAGATTATATCTGGCAATTTTGAATATATAGCTCATAATTCTTACTTTATATATCGTACATCTTAGTATATCTCTCTCAATTCTGAATTTATAACTCGCAATTCTGAGATTATATATCTAATTTCTGAGTTTATATCTTCCAATTCTCAGTTTATATCTGGCAATTCTGAGTTTGTATCTCTCAATTCTGATTTTATATCTCTCAGTTCTGAGTTTGCATCTTGCAATTTTGAGTGATAATCTCATAATCCTTACTTTATTCATCCATCCATCCATCCATCCATCCATCATCTTCCGCTTATCCGGGGCCGGGTTGCGGAGGCAACAGTCTAAGCAGAGACGCCCAGACTTCCCTCTCCCTAGCCACTTCTTCCAGCTCTTCTGGGGGGACCCCAAGGCGTTCCCAGGCCAGCCGGGAGACATAGTCCCTCCAGCGTGTCCTAGGTTTCCCCGGGGCCTCCTTCCGGTGAGACATGCCTGGAACACCTCCCTGGGAAGGCGTCCAGGAGGCATAAAAAAAAGATGCCCGAGCCACCTCAGCTGGATCCTCTCGATGTGGAGGAGCAATGGCTCTACTCTGAGCTCCTCCCGAGTGACCGAGCTTCTCACCCTATCTCTAAGGGAGCGCCTAGCCACCCGACGGAGAAAGCTCATTTCGGCCGCCTGAATCCGGGATCTTGTAAGAGTAGGAACATAGATTGACCGGTAAATTGAGAGCTTTGCCTTACAGCTCAGCTCCTTCTTCACAATGACAGACCGGTACAGCGACCGCATTACTGCAGAAGCTGCACCGATCCGTCTGTCAATCTCACATTCCATCCTTCCCTCACTCGTTAACAAGACCCCAAGATACCTGAACTCCTCCACTTGAGGCAGGAACTCTCCACCAACCTGAAGTGGGCAATTCACCCTTTTCTGACTGAGAACCATGGCCTCAGACTTGGAGGTGCTGATTCTCATCCCAGCCGATTCACACTCAGCTGCAAACCGTCCCAGTGCACACTGAAGGTCCTGGTCTGAGGAGGCCAACATGACAACATCATCCGCAAAAAGCAGCGACAAAATCCTATGGTCCCCAAACCGGAAACTCTCCGGCCCTTGGCTGCGCCTAGAAATTCTGTCCATAAAAATTATGAACAGAACAGGTGACAAAGGGCAGCCCTGCCGGAGTCCAACATGCACTGGGAACAGGTCTGACTTACTGCCGGCAATGCGAACCAAGTTCTTGCTCCGTTCGTACAGGGACCGAACAGCCCTAAGTAGGGGGCCGCCGACCCCATACTCCCAGAGCACCCTCCACAGCATGTCGCGAGGAACACGGTCGAATGCCTTTTCCAAATCCACAAAACACATGTGGACTGGTTGGGCAAACTCCAATGAACCCTCCAGCACCCTGGAAAGGGTATAGAGCTGGTCCAGTGTTCCAGGACAAAAACCACACTGTTCCTCCTGAATCCGAGGTTCCACTATCGGCCGAATTCTCCTCTCCAGTACCCTGGCATAGACTTTCCCGGGGAGGCTGAAAAGTGTGATCCCACTATAGTTGGAACACACTCTCCGGTCCCCCTTCTTGAAAAGAGGGACCACCACCCCGGTCTGCCAGTCCAGAGGTACTGTTCCCAACCGCCATGCGATGTTGCAGAGGCGTGTCAGCCAAGACAGCCCCACAACATCCAGAGACATGAGGTACTCGGGACGGATCTCATCCACCCCCGGTGCCTTGCCACCGAGAAGCTTTTCAACTACATCGATGACTTCAGCTCGGGTGATGGACGAGTGCTCCTCCGAGTCCCCAGCCACTGCTTCCTCAACGGAACACAAGTCGGTGGGATTGAGGAGATCCTCGAAGGATTCCTTCCACGGCCCGACGATATCCCCAGTTGAGGTCAACAGGTGCCCATCTCCACTGTAAACAGTGTTGGTAGGGCACTGCTTCCCCCTCCTGAGGCATTGAACAGTTTGCCAGAATCTCTTCGAGGCCAACCGATAGTCTTTCTCCATGGCCTCACCAAACTCCTCCCAGGCCCAATTTTTTGCCTCCACAACTACCCGGGCTGCAGTCCGCTTGTCCTGCCGGTATCTGTCAGCTGCCTCCGGAGTCTCACAAGCCATCCAGGCCCAATAGGACTCCTTCTTCAGCTTGACAGCATCCCTTACTTCCACCTTACTTCTACCACCGGGTTCGGGGATTGCCGCCTTGACAGGCTCCGGAGACCTTACAGCCACAGCTCCGAGCAGCTGCAGCGACAATGGAGGTGGAGAACATGGTCCACTTGAACTCAATATCTCCAGACTCCCTCGGGATTCCGGTCGAAGCTCTGCCGGAGGTGGGAGTTGAAGATCTCTCTGACAGGGGCTCAGCCAAACGTTCCCAACAGACCCTCACAGTACGTTTGGGTCTGCCGAGTCTGTCAAGCTTCCTCCCCCACCATCGGATCCAACTCACCACCAGGTGGTGATCAGTTGACAGCTCCACCCCTCTCTTCACCCGAGTGTCCAAGACATATGGCCGAAGGTCTGATGACACGACCACAAAGTCGATCATCGAACTCTGGCCTAGGGTGTCCTGGTGCCACGTGCACTGATGGACACCCTTATGCTTGAACATGGTGTTCGTTGTGGACAAACCGTGGTTAGCACAGAAATCCAATAACAGAACAGGGTTCAGGTCAGGGGGGCCGTTCCTCCCAATCACGCCCCTCCAGGTGTCACTGTCACTGCCCACGTGAGCGTTGAAGTCCCCCAGTAGAACGACGGAGTCTCCAGTCGGAGAACTTTCCAGCACCCCTCCCAGAGACTCCAAGAGGGCCGGCTAGTCCGCACTGCCGTTCGGCCCGTAGGCACAAATGACAGTGAGAGATCTATCCCTGACTTGAAGGCGCAGGGAAATGACCCTCTCATTCACCGGGGTGAACTCCAACATATGGCGGCTGAGCTGGGGGGCTATAAGCAAACCCACTCCAGCCCTCCGCCTCTCAACATGGGCAACTCCAGAGTGGTAGAGAGTCCAGCCTCTCTCAAGAAGTGTGGTTCCAGAGCCCAAGCTGTACGTGGAGGTGAGCCCGACTATCTCTAGTCGGTACCTCTTGACCTCCCGCATAAGCTCAGTCTCCTTCCCTGCCAACGAGGTGACATTCCACGTCCCTAAAGCCTGATTCCGTGTCCAGAGATCGGGTCGTCGAGGGTCTTGCCTACGACTCTCGCCCAATCCACTATGCACCTGCCCCTTACGCTCCCTCCTGCAGGTGGTGAGCCCACAGGAGGGCGGCCCCACGTCACTCCTTCAGGCAGAGCTCACATACGATCCCCAAACCTGGGCCTGGCTCCAGGGTGGGACCCCGGCTGCGCCATGCCGGGCGACGTCACAGTCCTTGATTTGAATGTTAACATAAGGGGTTTGGGAACAGTGTTGTGGGTAACGCGTTACAAAGTAACGCGTTAGAGTACTCTAATTACTTTTTTCCTGAAATGTGTAACTTAACGCGTTAGTTTCGTGCGTAAGTAATCAGTAACTTCGTTATTTTTTTTTAAAAGTAATCCGTTATTTTAAGGAAAGGAAAATCCCGACTGCAGCCTGCTTTTTGTCAAACAGTATGCTCAGGTCTACTGTGCCACCTGCGGATGTATCAGCGGAGCCGAAGCTCTGTGATCGTAAAGTCAATGGCTGTGATACGTCTGTGCCCTGCGCCTGACCCTGTGTGTGTGTGGTTTTTTTTTTTTCGAACTCCCGGCAAGATGGCAGAGAGGACAGCGTTTGGTTTATGGAAGTACAAGTACGCACATTATTTTCAATTTGTCAACGAAAAAGAAATCGACTGTCGGACAAACGTTTCGAAAATCTGCTTCTGCTACGTTTTAATCACTACTTTGAAGAGTAAATGTAAGAGGACTGTGTTACAGCGAATTTAGGCTTGTGACTGTGAGTGACACTTTAATAATAATTAGTTCGGCTATTAAGCGATTTGTCATTTGCCTGTGTGGCAATGAAGGATTTAATTCGGTTTGTTATCATTTTTGTTTGACAGGCAGCTGTTAATTTCTGTTAGATCGTTGGCTGGCTGATTGTTCATCATTTCTAAATGGATTTAAATCTGCAAGCCTGTTTAAGGTTGTGTTTACAAGTAAGCATACTTGTACTTTGATAACTGCAATATTTAAAGTTAAAGAAAAATCAGGAGTTATCTTGTGGTGCTCATAATATACAGTAGCCTAGGCTACCCGGGCTGGGTAACGTTAGGTGTGAATTTTGATTAATAATATGTTCTGTGATAATAAATAAATAAAACGCCATGTGGAATAGCCGATTGCTGACCGTCTTTCCTGTTATTGTTATCCTGCAGTGTTAATTTAGTCGGATGACTGACGTTATTCATTGTCGGGAGTCACGACTTCTAGGTGCATTTAAAGGGGCCGGGGGCTGTGTCTGTCATGTGTGAGCCGCTGCAAACTGCTTTTAATTTTTGGTAACGCATGAGTACTCTAACGCGTTACTTTTATGAATGGGTAACGCTGTATCATAACTGATTACTTTTAATTGATAGTAACGTTGTAACTTAACTAACTACTTTCCAAAGTAACTATACCCAACACTGTTTGGGAACTGTTCTTAGTCTGGCCCGTCACCAAGGACCTGTTTGCCAGGAGCATATAGCCCCAGACAACATAGCTCCCAGGATCATTTGGGTACTCAAACCTCTTCACCACTATAAGGTGACAGTTCAAGGAGAGGCTTACTTTATACAGTATATCATAATTCTGAGATTATATTTAGCAATTCTGAGTTTTATATATTGTAATTCTGAGATAATATTTCATGATTCTGAGATAGTATTTTGCAATTATAAGTTTATACCTCACAATTCTGAGTTTAAATCTTGCAAATATTACTTAATATATCACAATTCTGAGATAGTATTTCGCAATTCTGAGCTTACTTCTAACAAGTCTGAGGTTATATCTCTTTTCTGAGTTTATATCTTAAAATTCTGCCTTTTGGTTTCAATCACGAAATACTAAATAAAAATCACGAGTCGACTTTCTCTCACAATTTTTATATGTATATATAGTCATTCGTAATTCTGAGTAAACATCTCATGAAATGAGAACAACAGTCTGAATTGTGATATAAAAAGTCACAATTACCTTTTTTAATTTATTTTAAATCCGGCAGAAACAAGCTCCCATACCTCACAAAGTATTTTTTCTTCTTCCATGGAACATAAAATAAGATATTTTGAGAAATACAGTGTCTATAATGGAAATCAATAGGAACTAAAATAGTTTAGTCAATAACAAAACAAAATAACTTCTGTTCTTAAACCGTGTAGTCTGTAAACCCCTATAAACAGAGCATGTAAGATGTTCACTCTGAAATCTGACTCATCTCATCCATGCCTTCAGTTCTCCATCTCCTCTTATGCAACAGGTCTCTGTCCTCAGCAAATCCCACACATACAACATCAATCACCACACAGCAACATCAGTGTCAATGAGGAATCTTTAATAGAGATTATCAGTGGCCACAAGAGGGCATCATTGCAATGTAAAGAGCAGTCGAAGCATGTTGAAGGTGCAGATGTAGGAGTGACCGCCTGCAGGCTATCAGTGGTACTGCAACTTCAGACCAAACATGTATTTCTTCCTGTTCCTTCTGTATATTCTTAGGTGGAAAGTCTAGTCTTTATTAGATTTTTTAATCTTTAATTTAGTTTTCTCCAGTTCATATTTTCTGGATATGGTTTATACGCTTTCTAAATGTGTTTTGGACAAAAAGTCGTGGTTTGATGTCAATATTAATACAATCTAATACATTTTAATAATAAAAAATATATAATATTTATACTTTTTAAATAATCAAGTTGCTGTATACACTACAGTTCAAAAACTTAAGGGTGAGTAAATTTTTTTCTTATTATTTTTTAAAAATGAATACATTTTATTCACCAAAGATTTTCCACCAATCTATCAAAAAATGACAATAAGGACATTTATATTTAACAAAATATATTTCAACTGTAATATTTCAAGTAATTATATATATATATATATATATATATATATATATATATATATATATATATATATATATATATATATATATCTTACTGACCCCACACTCATGAATTTTCTTTTCTTTTCTTTTCTTTTCCAGTGTTAATCCAGTGTTAATGATTACAAATATAAAACGTTATTCTATCAGTATATATAGTTACCGTATTTATATAGTGTGTGTGTGTGTTTTAAGTCTTGCCATGCTGTAGTCCTCCCAGTTTCTCTATAAGTTCAGTTGACAGAACACTGTTTTTTTTTTCCTTCTCTCTGTAATTCTCCTTTAAAAGCACTCTACAAATATATACAGCACTAATTCATCGTAATAAATCTGCTGTTTTGGCCACTTAGTGGGTCAAAGTTAATCGTAGTGAGCAATGTTTTTGGACTCTTTTTTGCCATTTCAGTTAAAATTCAGCTAAACGCTTGCCTAATGTCTGAGAGATTCATCTGAACATAATGCTCTCTCATGTCCCCGCTTAGATTACACACACACACACACACACACGTCATAATTTGCACAAAATTAAATAGTAAAAACTTTACTGAACCGTTTAATTTTTTTTGCATCTGTGCATTTTTAATGATTTTTAAAACATTTACAACTATTAGAGACAAAATAGTTACAAACAGAATTGACCTGCAGTTTGCATTCGTTTCAAAATGTTACATAAATAAACTCATATTTATAAATATCTCTTTTATAAACATATAAATAGTTTTTAAAACATAAATACATTTATGCGAGAATGAAATACATGAATGTACAACAGCAGCAACAATATACAGCTTCTATCCACATCATCCGCCGTGTGTTTCTTTTCTTTTGCATGTATATGTTATTGAATTATTTCCTCTCGGTTGTGTGTTTCACTGTCCTCACAAATGGTTGTGGTAGTGGTTCATACCATGAGTCTGATTCTCTAGGTTTCTCCTCAGAAGAAGAGCAACTGAGTCTGTTCTGTCCACAGTGAATGACGTCCGTGACTCGTTCTGAAATCAAGAGCACATTTGGTCACACAGTCCGATCCTCAAACTCAAACGAAACCTGTCCGCTCCATAGTTAGTTATACACCACACTTACACACTCAGATCTGTTCAACCCACTGCACAGATCACATTGAGATGAACACAATAAAGCTCCATGCAATCATACAACAAATGCTATAATCTTATGTAAAGCCTTTTGCATATAAAAACTCATGATACTACATGATACATATGATATACATATACCGTTCTGTATGTATGGGCACAGAAAAGGTAATATGCAACACAAAATTGTATACCTATAGTAAAAATTAATAAATGCAATTAATTTGTTTGAATGAACCCCCCGCCCAAAAAATGCCTACAAATATCCAAGATTTAGATAGATAGATAGATAGATAGATAGATAGATAGATAGATAGATAGATAGATAGATAGATAGATAGATAGATAGATAGATAGATAGATAGATAGATAGATTAAAGAGTATATTTAAAAATACCAATGATTTTGACTATGTAGAATCTCCAGAAATAAAAAAGTGATAATTCAATAATATATATATATATATATATATATATATATATATATATATATATATATATATATATATATATATATATATATATTTATATATATATATAGTAATAAAAAAAATATTACCCTAAAATGTAGATACCTCTCAGAAATAATATTTACATATATTTAAATTATATATAATAATTAATTTAATATTAACATTAGTTTAAAAATGTGCTTTTTTATATTTGAAAAACTAATTAAAAATGTAAAAAATAGTTTACCCATAAAGAAAACAAACAAACAACAACATCAAAAACAATCATGACTTAGAACTTTCAGATATTATATATATAATTTGTAGAGATCTAAATCTAAATGTATTTATTTATTTATTTATTTAATATCTGTTAAGTTCTAAGTCATGCTTGTTTTTGTTGTTGTTGTTTTCTTTATGGGTAAACTCTTTGGACATTTTTAATTAGTTTTTAAAAAATAAAAAAGCAAACATTTTAAACTAATGTTAATATTTAATGAATTATTATATATAATGTAAATATATGTAAATATTATTTCTGAGAGGTATCTACATTTTAGGGTAATATTATTTTTTTATATTTTTTACTATATATACGCGCGCACAAACACGTGTCTAATTAAATGTAATTCATGTGAATATGTATTATTCATATTAAAGGATCTGGCGGGACACTCACCATGAGAGTTTATTGCCGGGCTGGTAATGAGAGGGCTGGCAGCCCATCCCGCTCATGGTTCCTATCCTGTCCATCTTGTGTCCGAAGCAGCCGCTCCGGGCCGTCGTTCCTCCCTTCTTAGATCCGGCTTTGAGTCTGCGTGAGCCGGGCTGGTCGTTCAGGATCCGAGCCCACGGGCCCTTGGCTCGAGTGTCCATGCGGAGGTCCCGGAGCAGACGGACTCGGTTCTCCATCCTCCTCTGGCTCTCATCGGACGCCAGGATCTCAGACAGATCCTCTCCCAACAGCATCCGCAGGGTCTACGGGACGGGACACATGATGCAGCACTTCAGAAACACTCTCAATACTCTCACCAGCCTCACAACTCAAAGTGCGCTCTTACTACTCGTGCGTGTCCTCAGTTTCATTTACTAAACATCCTTTTTTTTTTTTTTTTTTTTTTTGTCTATGTACACCGTAAAAATCTAATCTGGTACATAAGATATTTCAACCTGATCTGATTCTTAAAAAAAAAATATGTTATCGATTTTAGGTTTTATTAATATTAAACAAGATTTCTGACTTGAATAAACTAGTCTCCACGTTTAGTTAACCTGACAAAAAAAAAAAAAAAAAAAAAATAATAATAATAATAATAAAAAAAATAAATAAACGCACGATCCGGTTTGAGCTCCTCGAGCAGGAACTTTAAACTCTTCCCCAAAGTTCCATTTCAGCCTAAAATGGTTCGTCAGCTTCTGAATCAATCTATTAATATCAACAGAGACCTGTCAAGTGTTTAAATGTTAAAGTTTCAATAACAGCTCGATCGCGTCCAGTGTGGAAATGCACTTCTTTGTCGTGTCTGAGAAAGAGAAGCTGTTGACACATAAGCCTCAGAAATGAATGAATCAAAAGTTTTGCGCAAGTGTCCGAGTCTCCTGTAGCTCCTGCGCTCTAATGATGCTCCCAAATCGTGATGATGGGGAGGAGAAGGACACTGAAAGATGAACAGCAAAAAGTCCATTCTCTCATAGACTGCGCGCAACTGCGTATCCAAGCTTTCGCGCATCTTTTACCCAAGTTAAAATGATCTTATTATTAACTTTTATATATTAAACAGTGCATCATACATGCTTTAGGATTTGTTTCAGCCTGCTATATACAACACTAACTTTTTCAATTTGCTACATAGATGTCTAAATACGAAGCTCACCCTCTGTTCTGCCTGGGTTAGTGGTTTAGTCTCCGTGCTGACTGACAGAAGAGTCAGAATAAGTCCAGACGCCAGCAGATGCGAGACGATCATCGTGATGCTGCTTCAGTGCGAACACGAGCACGACTGTATTCACTCCCACAGGTGTCGAGCTCAACTCTTTCTCAAGGCAATTTCGGCTCAGGGTTTTATAGTCGTTGTGACATCATACCCCCCCCCCCCCCCCCCCCCCAATGGCTGCGTCATAGGTTACCGTTCATGATATCAATGACCAATAGGGTGTTTTTGTAGCTGATCAGAAGATATGTGTGCTGTAAGTTTAGTTTATTCATCGTTTGTCGTGACCACTTCAGTGTAAAGTGGGAAGTCAGAGAACAATAACCGCGAATCACCGGACTGCATCTCATTGGAGAGGTAAAATAAGTTACATTTGGTTTTAATCCCATATGACGTCTAAAGTCCTGCAAATATAGAAACAACTTAACATTCTGATAGACAGAAGGAAAAAAACAATTATTTGCATATTGGCATTATACACATGTATTTATGAAAACATTGTAAATTCGTTGTGAAAAATAATTATAATAATCTCAAATAAATAATACACTTATTCAAATTGCATTCATTACATATGCCATATGTAACTGACACTAAAATGTCAGCTGGAGTTAAAAAATAACACATATTGATGAGTAAAATAGCGCATCTGTGCGTGTTCAGAGGAAGGCAGACGTGAGAAGCAGTTTCTGGCTCGTGACACTGTGTGGCAGTATATACCGAATCAAATGTGTTCAGCAGCAGAGACGGGATAATCGTTTACAAACGAGGATTTTAAAACCAGTTTTAATTACACGTCGAGATACTTCAAGATGAATTTGTTATTAAGCTTGAGAGAAGTTGACACACTAGCCCAAAATAAAAAGACAACAATTCTTTCTTTCTTTTTTTTTTTTTTTTTTTTTTTGCTATCTCTCTTTTTTAGAATTGTTTTCATTTTTAAATGTAGCTAAAATACATTAAATAATGCACATGTGATGATGCATTTATGATGCATGACAATTTCCCCTCCCGATTGTTCACTTTAGGAGCAAGAAAATGTTCTCAGTGAAGATTTTCAAAGGCGAATGCTAATTGTGCAGCTCACTAGGGGTCCCTGATGTTAAGCTGTTGCACGCTGAAGGCATGGAAATGTACTTCAAACGTATATTTACAAAAATCTGAGTTGAAACCATCTTTAATGGATCAGTTCACCCCAAAATGTCAATTAGCTGAAAATGTATTAATATTCAAGCCATCCAAGATGTAGGTGAGTTTGTTTCTTCATCAGATTTGGAGAAATGTAGCATTGCATCACTGTCTCACCAGTGGATGCTCTGCAGTGAATGGGTGCCGTCAGAATGAGAGTCCAAACAGCTGATAAACACATCACAAGTGATCCACACCACTCCAGTCCATTAGTTAACATCCTGAGAAGACAAGACATGCATGTTTGTAAGAAACAAATCCATCATTAGGATGTTTATAATGCTGCTTCTGGCTGAAGAAACTCGTCTTGGATGGCAAGTTTTTTATTTATTTATTTTTTGACAGTATTGGTCAATAAGCATAGATGATTGCAACTATCAGTTTTATATTAGCTGTTATTGTTATAAAACGGAAAGGGAACAAAATATGACTTTTAAGAACATGGTTGTTTCCTTTCATAAAACGGATCTAAAATGTGTGACCTTTCAAAAAGCATCAGCCTTATCCTTCAGACAATTCCCCAGATGCAAAAGGCAGTATAAATGTTCTCTAACAGTCTTAAAATGGAAACACAAGATATTTGGTGGTCGTATTCAACAAAGGAAATCATACGGATCACAGATTTGATGTTTAACTGTTATAATGAGGAGCTCTCTTCCTCAGTTCTGTAAAAGTCCCATCAAGCCTGACTGCTCATGTTTTCCTCCATGATTATTATACCTAACCTACCATTACACATTAACATTTAGAATAGAAAATGTAATGAAATATATGCAAAAAATATTTGCAGTTTATTTTTCTGATGACAGACCATATAAAAATAACTGATAATAAATAAATGATAATAAATTGTCATGATCAGTGTTTTTTTAGTACAATTAAAATACACTATTATAGTTTTCATTGACAGTTTGAATTAGTTTATATATATATATATATATATATATATATATATATATATATATATATATATATATATATATATATATATATATATATATATTTTTTTTTTTTTTTTACATTTTAGACATTTTTATTAATTATTATTATTATTCTTTAATGATTATTTCTTTAAATATATTTATTTCAGTTTTGGTTTTAGTTATTTCAGTACATCAAAAAAAAAAAAAAAAAAAACGAAAATGAGAAATGTTCCTTGGCAATTGCTGAAATGAAAAGTTTTATTTGTAATATATTTTTTTTATATAGCAACAAATATGTTTTTTTTAATGGTTTTAATTTTATTTAACTATACTATCCCTGCCATAATAATAATAATAATAATAATAATAATAATAATCCTTCATAAGCTGCGAGATGAACTGACCTCCTAGATAGTTATATTCAACCCCTCTCTTCTCTGTATTTGTGTGTACTTTATTTTTTATTTTTTTCAAACCAACTTTAAAACTTCTAATGCAATTTCCTGCTCAAGACGAATCGCTTTTGTTAAGTCGCTTTGGATAAAAGCATCAGTAGATGTAAATGTCTTCAAGGACAGGACTTGCACTCAGAAAGATTGTGGCCATTACTCTTGCTTATGTAGCTTTTTCGAAGCATTGTGGTTGAGTCTGTCGGTCTGTCTGCAGAATTTTCTTGAATGGCCATCCGGAGAGATCCAGGAGGTCTGTAATACCTGGAGAAAGCCATCCATTAGCATTCCCATTCAGTAGCAGCTGCTTGGCCATAAATGCAGAGGGAAATGATGTCATGTGGATGCTGATTGGCTGATAGCACCGCAGGAATGTGCACAGTCACAAGTCATTCACTGGTGAGCGGCCTGAGCCGTGACGTCAGCGGCAGCGGTCAGGGAAACCTATCCATTTCATGCCTTGAAGAGCGCTGGCTAAACATCTACTATAATATAATACAATATTTATGATTTATATGTTACTTGGTACATTATTAATTCATAAAATACACATGTTTCTGAATGGAGAAAGATGCTTTTTGCCAGCAGAATGGCTGATGAGTTGATTTCATAAGTATCTAGGCCATTCATTTAGCAAAATAAGGTAGGTAGCATTCAAAGAGAAAGCAAAGAAATATTATTTCACTACATCAGTAACGAAGGTGTTAAAGAAATCGTCTGCTTACTGAAAGCTCTGAGGTTCAAACATGGAGGAGTCAATGGATTTGATTGTTTTACACTTTCTAAGACCCAGATTTTTAATCTTAAACTGAAAATCCATCATAAAACAGGTTATGTTATGTAAACTATGAAAAGGCAAACAAAAAGTAAAAAAAAAATGTTAAAAAGCATAAACATTGTTAAAAAAACATAAAACATTTCAATATTTACTGTGAATATATATATATATTTGTGTGTGTGTGTATATTTTGTGTGTAAATAATTTTTTTATCCATCATATCGACCACAACCAACAATTTTTATTTTCATTCCAATATTTGTTTATTTTTAGGTGCATTGTAATTAGGTCGATGCAACAATTTTGACCCTGATAAATATTTGAGTTTTCATGTAAGAGACAAAGAAAATCACATCTGTGTAACTAGTGAACAGATTTTTTTTCAATATGTATCAACTCTTGCATATTCAACTCGAGCGTTAATTTAATCAAATTATGTAAATAAAATATATATAAATAATAATATTATGATATTGTTTATATTTTGGATACATGAAATGCTAGCTATGAAATTAGCTTTAACAATACTTGAGGCATGGTCATGTTTACCGTGTTTCCGTTTTCCCCGATTAGTTACCTGACCTAGTTTCCCATTTGAGTCTTTATTAATTAATCTTCCTCACCTGTTTGTACCTCATTAGTCACCCTACTTAACTTTTACCCCATTATATTTTCAGTTTTTGTTGTCTGTTATGATGGATTACTTCGCCGCTGTCCGTCTGCTCTGTCTGGAGCAGGGAAGCACCAGTCTCGCACATCAGACCACCTTCCCAGACACGGCATATGAGCATAGTTGTCCATGGAGGGCCTTCGAGGGAGCTTTGCAGTCTACATGGAGTGGGTACTGGTATCCCGATGATCACCTCTGACCATCTGTTCTGCTGACGTGGATGATACGAGCCCAACTCCCAACCTAGAGTCCAGCCATGCATCACCCCGCTGCGTGGAGCATCGGCCAGAGCCCATTGCAGACAAAGAGCCAGAGTTTGCCGCGACTGAAGAGCCATTGCACAGTGAAGTACGAGGATGTGGAGGAAAGCCCTGCCCACTGTTTCACCTCTGAGGTCGGACTCAGGGGGAAAAGATTTATATGTGGACATGCCTCTTCTTCTCCCGTCTTCTTTTGAACTCTCTGCCTGTCCAGTTATAGCCAAGGAGGTCATTTATGAACTGTCTGTCTGTCCCGTCATGACCACGGAGGTCTTCATTGAACTGTTTCACTGTCCTAAACTGTCTGTCACTTCTGTCACGACCCCGGAGGTTGTTCCCCTGTCCGCCGTGCTCCCTGTGTTGGAAGTTGCACTTTGGTGTGTTTGGGCAGCATACACCTTTCCAGAAAGCCCCATCCGTCAGGAATTCCCACCCAGCCTCTCTCTCAAACCCCTTTTATCAATCATCTGCCATCCAGCGTATCCACCATGGCTCCCAGCTTCCTCATCTCCAACGTGGTCCATCTGTCCACCAGCTCCACCGGGCTTCCTTGTCCATCCGGCTCCACATAGTCAGTCGTTGACCTGCCCTCACCTCGGGCCTACACTCCTCTGCCTTTACCTCGTCCCTTCATCCTTCTGGCTCAGTCAGGCTCATCCCTCCTTCCAGCTCCGCCTTGGTCCTCTGTTGCGCCGGCTCCACCACAGTCTTCCGGATCGTCTGAGCCACCTGCTCCTTGGGCCTCCAGATCATCTGGGTCTCCCTGGCTCTGTGGCTCTTCGTCTCCACCCTGGGCTCATCTCCCACCCGCTCTACCACTGTCAGTTGGCCCCCTGGAGTTGTCAGGCCTCCTCCGCCATGGCTCCTCCCTCCATCGGCTTCTTCCTCCAATTTTGTTGCTTGATTCATCCTTGTCTCCATCCTGGCTCCTCCTGATTCCTCCGTGGCTACTCCCCCCGTCCCCTTTGGGAAGGGGGGAATACTGTCACTATATGGATCTTGGTTCTGTGTTTCTCTGTTTTCCTGCTTAGTTCCCTGACCTAGGTTTGTGTTTGTGTCTTTATTAGTTAATCACCCTCACCTGTCTGTCCCTCGTTAGTCGTCCTACTTAAGCTCCCCTCTCTGTTCATGTCGTTGTCGTGTATTGTTTGTGTTTCATGCTGTTTGGATCTGATCTTCCTCTGCCTGTGGATTATCTAAAAAGCATTTCAAGTTTATTTTCTTTGTTGTGAGCTCATTATCTCTTTATAACGCTTCAGCTTTCATGCGGAGGAAAAGCAGATAAGTTTAGATCCATAAGTGTGGAGGAGCAACGGGCAGAGCTCCTCGCTAAGTGTTTCAGCAACGACTGGCCATTTGGGGCTGGTTCAAGACAAACTACATGTCTGTTAGCGTCCTATAAATAACAGTTTTATTATGCCTCTTTCTGAATGCTTTTTGCAAAGTTTGTCTCTGAGGGCCTTCACATGTGGGACTGTTCAGCGGTGGATCTGCGTTCAGTGATGTAAGGGGTCAGCGCGGCGCTTGAGCTGTTCCAGCGCTGAGGATATTTTCATAGAGTGACACAAAGCACATGGATACTGCTATTCACATCACTATCACAAAATAAAGGAAACGGATGATGTCTCTTCCTGTGTCCAATAGCATGATGGTGACTTGCTTTAAAATCATATAATGCAGTTTCTGGAGTTTTCTCAAGCTAATATTGAAGTGGAACGTTTCTAAACATAGTCAAGATCAAACAGTGGGAGATCACTAACTGAGAAAAGCTGTTTTCTGTTCAATACAGACAGTTATGCTGCGCCTTATTGTATTTCTGTACCAGTGGTTCTGACGAAAAGACATGCTTTGTTTACCCTTATATGTGTCTCTAAACAGATAATATAGCAACATATCTCACCTCTCTACTGCCACCACCTGATCTGGAGGACACTGTGCTGATTCAGTGAAGTTGCACTTTATGATATATAAACCGCAGAATAAAACTATTACAATATAAAATGTATTAGTACAATAAAATCAACTGAAGAATTTGATATTCTTTTAACCTCAAATGATATATAACCCTTTAAAAAGAAGTACATTTTAGTATATTTCTAAAATGATAATGTTTGATGATTAATGAACTTAACTGCATGCTATTTTCTATTAAACTGACATTTATTATAGTTTAAATTTATGTGAAATTCAATTAACTGAACTTTAAAATGTTTTGTAGAACCAATTAAATAGGATTCAAGTACAAAGTAAAATTATAAATGTAATTTTATAATTACATCTATTGTTTTGGATTATGGCAAGTGAAAATGTGCCTAAAGCATTTATGATGAACTAAAAAAAAAAAAAAAAAAGATATTTTTTCTTTTCTCAAAACAACTTTTTTTCTCAAATTTAACACGTTTTTTCTCAACATTTCATTTAGACATTTTTTTTTTTTTTTATTTAACGAGTTTAATCTTGCCTTATATTGACTTTAATCTCAAGAAGGTTTTATTTGTTGTATTATTACTTGGCCCTAATCCTCTTCCGTAGTTGGTAGAGTGGGGGGAAAAGGTTTTTGGAGAGAAAAAAAAAAGGTGAAAGAGAAAAACATTCTTAGGACTTAGGCTCAGAAAGGGTCTAAGACACTAGATATATTTTTTCTCTTACTTGATATTTTTTATTTTATTTTTGGATATTGTTAATGTCATCAAACCTTGTTTTATGAACAAATCCCTACATCTGTCAGTGTTCAGCTCTCTGTTTAATGAGGTGTTTCATTGTAAAGTCACCACATGATGAAAAGGTGAGGTATGACACATGGTACACTTAGGTCAACGGCTACTCCAAGCCAAATATTAGTTTGCCTGCTTCATCATAAGAAGAGCTGCCTGGTTTTAATATTAGCATGTTTTGTGTTTAGCAGTTTGCAATAACTGTAAAAGCCTCTGTTACAGCTAACATGGCTGTTTTAATGTAAACTGTGTCGAGAAGTACACTAGGGAAGTGCCATTATGACTTCAATTTTAAATCAGAAGTCACAGCCAGTTTTACTGCATCATTGCTTATCCTTCTTGTTTTAAAAGCCGTATATATTTATACCACAACTAAAAAGACCTCGTGCTTTGACCTATAATAGTTTCACTATACAACATATCTATATATTGACTTAGTATCTATATATCTGACAGTTTCCATAAAGTCTTGTGCAAATTGTTGCATATTTTGACCAAGAACCACACACTTAAACGACCACCAATATGGAAATAAGAAATGGGTTGGGTCGTAGCTTTTGCTTTGTAAAGACTAGTGAGGTTTCAGTCCGGCTTCTGAAACTTCTGTTTCTAATTCATATTATGTACACAAAGCCATGTGTGCTGTCTGAAATCTGCATACAGTCCCACGCAGAGCCTACACACAATAATAGAGATTATACAGTGAGCATAAATATTTGACCAATTTTGAGATGATGACTAAATTTTAATTCATTTGTGAACTATTCCTTTAAAGGAAAATAAAAGTATACTCAATCGGAGCCCATCCAAGATGTAGATGAGTTTGTTTCTTTGTCAGATTTGGAGAAATGCAGCATCACATCACTTGCTTACCAATGGATGCTCTGGAGTGAATGGGTGCCGTCAGAATGAGAGTCCAAACAGCTGATAAACACATCACAATAATCTACACCACACCACTCCAGTCCATCAGTTCACATCTGGAGAAGACAAAAGCTGTGAGTTTGTAAGAAACAAAAAGAAAAAAATCCATCAAGGCATTTTTACCATCATTACTCGCTAAAATTGAGTCCATAAACAATAATAATGCTCAGTGGAAAAGTTCATCCCCTGTTGTTTCCTACATGTTTGTTTAGAGCTGTTTTGGCTTGTAAACGTAGCTTGATCTGTGCAGATTTCTCTTTTGATTCAGATGAGCTTACTTTTTCACTGGAGTGAACAATATTCAGTATGGAGAAAGCATTCTGACGGCACCCATTCACTGCAGAGCAAGTGTAATGCTACATTTTTCCAAGTCTGTTCAGATAAAGGAACAAACTCATTTATATATTAGATGGCATGATGTAATTTTTTTTTTCATACTTTTATCCACAAAGGATGCATTAAATTAACTGAATTGATTTTAAGTGTTAACTAAAAGTAGTAATTTTCAAGTGATTTGAAGCTTGAACGCGAACATACAAAACTAAAAGATTTAAGAAAAAGCGTGTGTGTGCAATCTATGATTTTCATGAGCCTGGACATTGCAGGTTGAACATGGCACTGGCATGGCATCTGTAAGGATGGGAGTAGGGTTGTGCCTGTTGCCTAAACCCCAAATTTACATTAGGAAGGACTGAAACATCTGGAGGTTAACCACTATGCTGGGATCACCAGTTAAATGGTGGCGGGTCTGGGCTGCGGTTCAAACCCGGCATCTCTTGGCCCCTTTTCTGCAGCAGGGGTACCGACACGGATGCATGGAAAAGCAGTTAGTGGCTACGGCAATAGTGATGAACAAGTTTCCATCAGCTCTCCTGAAGATTCAACGAATAAGAACTCAACATGACCTCCTTATATATATATATATATATATATATTTTATAATAAAAGCAGGGTCATGGATCGTAATGGATCATGTTAAATCCATTGTCAAACCTTGTGGTAAACACAGACTCGGCTGTTCTTTAGGACGCTTCCTCTCACCAAGTAGTTTTTGCTCAATGTCAAACTGTTGTTCACCCCAAAGCTGATTGCTCCGGATACTTTGCGTCTTGTAATGCATTTAATGTCTATTTTGGGAAATCATACACCAAAGCATGAACTCAGTGGATTTTTTATCCATTAAAAGCAGAGTTGGGAACTGAGAAAAAGTTCTTCTCCAAATCCTTTTAAACTAAATGAAGATTCGGTTCTGTTCAAATTTCTCCTAACGGTTTTCTCTTGTCTACTGCTACACAGTAGATGGCGATAGTAAAGAAACACTACAGAGACGACAATGGTAACATTTTCAAAAGCTTGCACTTTGAAACATGTTTTCAAAATGTTGCATTTCAGACCGACAAAACATTGTTGTCGTGTAAATAAATGGGCAAAAAGTTTTTCATTTTTAGTTGTAAATCTAATTTGCACATTGTCAGTAAATCACCAGAAATGTCCACACCCATCAGCACTTTTATTGGATTGCACTCTCACACTAACCATTTTAGTAAATCTGTTGTTTCCTGCAACAATTTATTGAGAATCACTACTGAATTATGAAGGTATTTTTGGTGCAAAAATTTGTTTTGCTGTAATTATTGTGTTTTTGGAAGAGAACAAAAAACTACAAGTTTGCAACTTTTGTCTGTGACTTCAAATTTACTGCTACACCTGTGTGGCTATTCTCTACAACTACAAATTCCACTTTCATAGACACTCAGTTGTTTTGCACCAAATATACCTTCATACTGAATCTACAGCAAATGAATGGAGAGCACAACCAGTCTGATTCCAGAATGAATGAGAGACATATACATATAATTTATAAAATGCACAATAAAAAAATAATAAAAAAAATCACATTATTGCTATATAGTTATGGCCAATAAGCTATGAAAAAAAAATGCAACTGTTTAAAATGTAACTTGTGCAAAAATCGCCTACCACTGGGCTTGTTTTGTTATGCACCTGGCAACCCTGCTTCACTTGCCAATTGATTTGCATTTCCCCCTCCTCAAAATATGAATTTCTTAGAAGTACAGAAATAAACGTTAATGGAATCAGACGTTTTCTTCAGTAACTCTTGTGATTAATTTTATTTTGTCTTTCTAACTTTACAGAAAGCTGCTCCTTTCCATACAATGCAAGTTAAAATTAACCAACTTTTGTTGTATGGAAAAGAGCAGCATTAACATTCTTCAGAACATCTCCTTTTTTTGTTTTTCCATTTGCATGACTATTTTTATTTAATTTTTTTTCATTTCGTGTGTGTATTCTTCCAGCAATTAGACACTATACACTCGTAAAGTTTTTATTAACTGGTATATTTTTTCAAGTTTCGCAGGTATGTAATATATCAGTATTGTATAACTTGCTACTGTTATTTCTGTTACTCAATATGTTTAGCTTCATTCAGTTCATTTTAAAAATATGTATTCCTCAGTAATGGGCTGCAGAAACAATCTTGGTTGACTTCATGCGGTCTGATCATTTTTTTACATTCATATATTCCATGAGTCATGCACTGTGTCTGACAATAGCTCTAATTTAAAAACAAAAAAAGGAAAAGTGGGTTGGTGTTTTATATGTTTTGCCAGTAAAGTCTGTTGAGGAGTGGAGCCCTTGAAGTGACCGGGAAAGCAGGCTGCTATAAACCAAGACTTGGGGCCACCATCTCTATGAGGAGATTTTTTTTTCTTTCTAAATTATTACCATCATTTGTCATCACATTAGTAGCTGGCTCTTATCCTGGGAAGCTTGAGCTTTTAAAACAGCATTGCCACAGTCAGAATCCAGTCCAGTTGACAAAAAACTAAAACATCTTTTAAGCATGCATGGTGGTCACATAGTGTTATATATAGACCCTCTTACCTCACAGAAAAAAAGAACACACACACACACACACACACAAAACACCCTACTGTACTTCCTTTTATAAGAGCACTTGAGTAAGGGCTGGCTGGAGATACCTAAACAAACACACGGTAAGTGGATATCCGTGGTTGAGGTCACACCATCTGTATAAGAAAAACACTAGGGTATCGGGTCAAGTCTAGAAGAATCAAAGCACTATAGAAGTGCTAAAATAAATTACATTTCTTCTGCTTTAGAAACTTAAAAAATAAATAAAATAAATAAAACAATTAACAATTAAAAACACACTGTCTCCTTGACATGATGCTCTCACACAACCAGAGCGTCTGTGTGGGGGGGGGGGGGGGGGGGATGGGCAGGTCAGAGTTGCGTTTCTCCCAAGACGGTAGGCGGAGATTATTATGCAAAGTGTTCTAGTGACGTAAATAGAGATGGGCAAAAGATTTGAGATCTATAACGACTCGTTTCAGCGATTCAGAGTCGACTCCTTATTTTAGAAGCCAATAACTTTATAAATCGTGTACTTTTTGGTTTAATTACTTTGCACATTGTTTACACTGATGGACAGCTACATCATACACTGTAATACAGCTAATTTTGCTCTTTAATACATTTGTCTATCATTTAATCAACTCATCTTTATGGTTAATTTATGGTTAGGTTTAGAGTAGGGTGAGACCCATAACTCCTATGAAATTTCACCATCATGATAGGAAAACCATATTTTTGGGACAAACTGTTACCCAGAAGCAAGCAAAACTTGACAGAATAACCTAAAACCTTCCTTTGAGGACGTCCTCATTTGTAAACCTGTGTGTTTTGCTATTTGTGACCATACAGCAAGACACAAAAGAGAGGAAATGCTCAGAGATGTATCAGAATAAGGGAGATGGATGGCATCAAATACTGCATTTTACATTACATTATGCCATGTGATACTGTAAATAGAATCATTACCATGGTAAAGACTGCACATTACTATAACTGACCCTTCATCTGAAAAATTCAGCTAGAATTTAGATTCAGTCATATATCACAGAGAGGACAGTTACTGCATTCACAGGAAACTCCTTATGGCCATGTCATACCTTCATCACACATTTTGATTACAAACTGTATAAATACTTTTACAAACATTACTGATTTTATGTGAGGTATTCGAGTTATGTAATGCAAGTGTATTTTCTAACATGCCAGTTATTACCTGTATTACTGTAATTATTTCAGCAACAAAGGTGATTTGAAACATGAATCTGTGACGATGTGTGTTTAGGGAAAACACAAGGAGAGGGTAGATCCAGTTGCAAGTATGAATTTTAATAACAAAAAGGGGTAATACAAAATAAACAGTCTTGGGAGACAAAAGAAACAAAAGAGGTCAACAGGAATCTGACTTGACTCTGGACTGCCTGTGGAGACGTGAGGCGCCTCGGCTTCGGGCACCGCCTCTGGAACAGCATCGGGCACCGCCTCGGCCTCCGGAACAGCATCGGGAGCGGCATCGGGCACCGCCTCGGCCTTCCGGAACAGCATCGGGCACCGCCTCGGCCTCCGGAACAGCATCGGGCACCACCTCGGCCTCCGGAACAGCATCGGGCACCACCTCGGCCTCCGGAACAGCATCGGGCACCACCTCGGCCTCCGGAACAGCATCAGGCACCACCTCGGCCTCCGGAACGGCATCAGGCACCACCTCGGCCTCCGGAACGGCATCAGGCACCACCTCGGCCTCCGGAACGGCATCAGGCACCACCTCGGCCTCAGGAACGGCCTCGGGCACCGCCTCGGCCTCCGGAACGGCGTCGTGAGCGGCATCGGGCACCGCATCGGGAATGGCCTCGAGCACCACCTTGGCCTCCGGAACGGCCTCGGGAATGTCCTCCTGGACGGCAGTGGGCTGCTCGGGAACGTCCTCCTGGACGGCAGCAGTCCGCTCAGGAACGTCATCCTGAACGGCAGCGGCCCGCTCAGGAACGTTCTCCGGGCTTTGAGGAACGGTAGACGCCTGTCTCCTCCTCCTCCGTCCTCTATGATGGCGAGTTGGTGGCACCTTGTCTGAAGCCATCTTGTGCTGTGGCGCTGGACTGATGACCACCTTGTGCTGTGACACTGGGCTGGTGACCATCTTGGGCAGTGGCTCTGGACTGGCGGCCATCCTACCGGAAGCGACAGGAGTGGCTGGGGCATCCCACGGAAGTCGATGCTGCAGGTAGCACACAAACTCCCAGGACCCGAATGTGTCCGGGTCATCCAGTCCAGTATTAAAATAGTCCTTCAGGGCCGCATCATGGTACCCCATGCCCTCGGCCAGGGACCAGAACACCAGTGCCATGGCACCTACGTCATTGCTCCTTGGTGGAAGGAGGTCAACTTTAAATATTTTTCCCTCCGCTCCAACATGCTGGTTGGGGAGGAGACATGAAAAGACATACCGCTGGATCTGTTGGTGATGGAGTCCTTCAGTGACGATGTGTGTTTAGGGAAAACACAAGGAGAGGGTAGATCCAATTGCAAGTATGAATTTTAATAACAAAAAGGGGTAATACAGAATAAACAGTCTTGGGAGACAAACGAAACAAAACAGGGAACCGGATGAAATGGATTGGAAACTCGGAGGAATGAGAAGGCATGGGTAAGTCTCGGGAGACGAGAACATATCACACAAAGGGTAAGGACTCCATACAAACAACAGAGAAGGACAGCTATTTATAAGGAGACTAACGACAAAGGATTGTCTGCACCTGTGCGATTAATTGGAGTGCAATTACTGTGAAGACAGGACCAGACTAGAGGAATTAAAGTGCCTATGGTGAAGTGCCTAAGGAGAAGTGAGCTCACTAGGGAACACCCAGGAAAACAGAGACTGACAGCGTGACAGAATCTTGCATTGTTCGCTCTTGAATTAACTGACTGTTAAAAGTATTAAATTGAAATTAGATCATACTGTAGCGTTTTAGTGATTAATAAAAGTGTTCTCAATACATATCACCATGATCTTCTCATTTGAAACAGTGATTATGGGAATGGGATTAAGGGAATGAAAATATATACAACTATAAATGAAATCATGAGATCAGGTTTTGAAAGAATGACTAGTGGTGTTACAAGTGTGATCAGTTTAAGGTTTTGTACTAAGAGTTTTGAAAATGTGCACCTTACTTACGAAAACAGTACCAATACAATTAAAAAAAAAAATAAAACCTGTGCAATGCATCCTTGTTTTAATCTTTTTAATCATTGATATAAATATACATATTTTCCATCTTTCTTTTTTTATAGTTTGGTGTTTGATGCTAAAATGCCTCTGGGTTTTCTCTCACCTAACACAATCCCAACAGTTTAATTACTAAATCATTTTGTCATTGATGTGGTTTTTGTTTAGAAATCAAATAAACCACCAAACGGGTTTTGCCTTATCTTGTTTTCATTACTTGATCAGTGGTTTCAAATCTCAAGCTTCAGGGAGTCTCTCCAAAATCCAAATGCTCATTATGTGTGGTCAATTTACAACATCGTGTAAGTACAGGCTGAAAACTAAATAATGCTTTTTAATGAGAGGAAAATTCCCTTTAAAAAATGATGAATGGAACACACATACAATTATAATTTATCTTAACCGAAAAGAGTGACAGTTAATGTATCACAGTATGGAAACGTCATCCAAATAGAAGCCCATCAAAGAAGAATTGGTAAATGTAGGTAAGATATATTGATATGTCAATAATCAGTATCTTACTGACAAAAACTACAAACTATATTTGGTTTTCATGAGAATATACATATATTTTTATGTGCGGTTATGCCTGTCTTTCCTTAAGTGACCCCTTGTGAAAAAGAAGTACATGTCTTTGAAAAAAAGAACTTCTCATAATTCAAAATAATATACTGAAGTGTGAACTGAATGTAATGAAAGACACTTATTAAATAGAATAATTAATTAAAATAAAATAATTAATAAATTAAAGTACTTAGGATCTTTATATGTAATAGTATAATTACTTCTACTGTCTTTAAAATATTGACAAAGTCGTAAAATTATGGTAACCTAAAAAAAATGTTTTAATGAAATTTGTGTCATGTTTCTAAATTTTAAATTTGCTATGAAAATAAGTTTCCAATTTAGTACATTTAAAATATATTCAAATTTAAATGTAATATTGACTAAGATACTATTTTGGCATGTGCTTTAGTATGTTAGTCAACACATCAACGTGTACTTCTTTAAAACACAACAGAAGATTATTAATATGATTTTAAATGTATTTTAATTTAAAGTTCACTTTCTTAAAAATTTAGTTAAGCATGTTAAAAAGCGGTCTTGAAATTGCCTCTCTTTATATAGACTTAAGTTACAGTTATTTTATCCTTTTAATATTTGAAGTACACTTAAGTGCACATTCAATACTATTTAGCACACTTATTTTTCATAAGTAATCTTGGCATTTGCAAAAATTCAAAATTTAGGTCTAGGCTCAATAGTCTGGAAAGTCAGTGTGAAAATACAAAGCACATCAAAACAAACTCTTGTACTTTACCAGATGTGCCAATTTAGCTTCTTGTGGTTTTTATCGGGACTATATGTCTGGATCTTGGCAGAGGGATTGAACAGTCATAGAGGGATACTTCCTTCCTAGCAGTTTGTCGTACAGAGTTAATAGGACTTAACGGTCTATTAATCCTTTCCATTTGTGTCCAAGCTCATTTGTATCAGTGTGGCACATTTCCACCAAACCTTAGTCATATATTATGAAGACTTGACTATTGGTTTGAAGTCAGGTCCGCACTGCAGTTCATTCTAGATGAGAATGACCACTTAGACAAGTGTAACGAGGAGGCTGAGGCAGTATTAGAATCCATTTGCAGAAGTTTATTAGAGAAAGATCTTACAGACAGAGTTGTTTAACCAGGCAGAGAGTCAGTACCATAATGGCAGTGCGATCTTACAACACAAGGGGAATCCAAAAGGCAGAGACGAGTAGCAGGATGGAGAGATACGATAATTCTCTAATTGGTATGTGACCTCATTTACTCTTATTAGAATCTTGAAGGTACCGCCATACCTTGGGCTGAGGTTCCTGCTTGTCAGTGACAATGTCTATGGAGAGATGAGACCAAGGATGTTGTGTAACGGGCAGAGGTTGAAGGAGTCCGGATGATAACTCCTTGGGGGTCTTGGACTGGGCACAGACCTGACAGGCCTTAAAATAAGCTGTGACATCTTTGGACATGGAAGGCCACCAGAATGAGTTATGTAGCCGGTGCAGAGTGTGGGATATCCCAGGGTGACCAGAGCTGACAGAGGTGTGGACCTCTGCTTTTATAGACAAAAGTTATTTGTTAGTTACGTTCTGCCGCTGTTAACTTCCTTGAAAAGAATACACAGGGAAACAGTATACCAGGTGACCATAGTGTTGAGAGAGCACAGCCCTGTTTCCAGAGTCAGAAGCATCCACTTCCATGATGAAAGGGATATTGGGATCAGGATGTTTGAGGGTGGGGGCTGTGGTAAATCTGTCTTTCAGAGGATTGGATGCTTGAGTGGCCTCGTCATTCCACTTGAGTTTTGATGGTTTTCCCTTTAGCAGAGATGTCAGAAGGGAATCAACCATACTGTAGTTTCTAATGATTCGCCTGTAGAAATTAGCAAACTCACACTTCTTTGCCTTTACATACAATTGATTCCTAAGAAGTCGAGTGACTTGTCATTGATGGCTTTAATCTTGATAGGTGGTTTGCAACCATCAGTGAGCGCAGGAACGCGCTGAAGACAGTGGATTCAATCATTTTCCTCCACAAAAACATGTAGACCTAGCCTAATCTCTGTGAGTAAAGGTTTTTCAAATGATAACTAAATATTCATTGAGTCTTAAATGCATAATGTTGACAGAGTATTTACGCTAATGTTGGCATTATTCTTTTATTAAATAAAGCAAATCCGGCGGAGCCTTTATCTTAATTTCGTTATTGCCAAATACCCATCTTAATTTAAAATGTATCTTAATTTTTTTTTAAATGACTCGTTTTTATTGGTGCGTTGGTCTATTTATAGGTTAAATGAGCCTATGTCTAGAATGCTGAGATGTTACGATGTCACAGAGGACTTATTTTATTTCTTTATTCCAACTTCCAAGTGGTCTAGTCTACGTTAGTTATGAGTAAATTATGTTAAAACATGAATAAATTACTCATTGTTGACAAAAGGCAAAAGAGCTGTGTGTGTGTGCACATTTGAATAATGTCGGGCTGTAAACGGGTTCGGGCTTTAAAAAAGCTGTCAATCAAAATGTACTTGTCGGGCTCGGGCCGAAACCTGTCGGGCTCGGGTCCTGTCGGGCCTAACTTTTAAGGCCCGATTACAGTTCTAGCCCACAGTGGAGATCGCTGCCAGACCTCCTCTCGACTGTTTGCTCCGGAGCAACCTCCCCTGGTCCCCCGGAACACCACTAGGCGAGAGGCCTCAAAGCCATTTTTCTCCCGCTTGCTGGCTGGGGAGGAAATGGTAGCAGACATACCGCTGGATCTTTGGAGATGGAGTCCTTCTGTGACGATGTGTGTTTAGGAAACACAAGGAGAGGGTAAGATCCAATTGCTGGTATTTATTGCACAGAAAGGGAATACAAAATAAACAGTTTGGAATCAATGGCGTAATAATGATAATTTTTTTAAAGGGCCTCTGTGCGGGTCCACAATGCTTCATTCACTTTGCTTATCACACAGAGGGACGCACATCAGCACACGAGCATTTTTAAATATGAAACAATTAAAGATTAAAATGCAAAATATTATTATTGTTATTCCTACATGTCATAATGGATAGCCATTGCATGAATCAGAATTAGGCTCCCTGTTTGCTCACACACGAGCAGCTCCGTTTCATCTCTGG
The DNA here is from genome assembly GCF_023724105.1 of Carassius gibelio. NCBI lineage: Eukaryota > Metazoa > Chordata > Actinopteri > Cypriniformes > Cyprinidae > Carassius > Carassius gibelio. The sequence goes on from NC_068392.1 coordinate 19,465,607, forward strand.
AGATGTGCTCTGTCTTTGCGCTTGCCAAATCCGCTGTGTAAATAGCAAATGCGCCATGGCACGAGCGCAACTGCCTCTTAAAGGGGATGGAAGATGATACTCTGATTGGTTTATTGCACATTACATCCAAAAATTCTCATTACTCATTAAGAGAATAGGAACAACCCATTTAGACCATTGTTTTATTAATTAGCTTGGGTTAAACTAATTTTAGTTTGTTGGATCAGAAGCTATGCTAATGATGTCTCTATTTTGTTTCTATGTTTCGCCACGGGATTTACATCCCGTGGTAACTAGGATTTACGCAAGCTCCAGTCTGGATCCAGAACACCTGAGAAGAGATGATGCTGACCTTCATAGGACCTCAGATGATGCTAACCCTGAATCAACAAACAGAACTAACAATTATTGCTAAATGTGTGACTGAATCATATAATAACTTAATTAATAATATTGATAGTTCATCGTCTAGCTGACTACGCCTTGTATTAATTTTTTCTACAAATCCTGTCATATGTGCACAAACTGACAGTCACCACCATAAGCTACTACTAAATATTGTAGAAACATAATATTTTGTAAAGTTGCTTTGTAACGATTTGTATTGTAAAAAGCGCTATACAAATAAACTTGAATTGAATTGAACCATGTGCCCACACCCGCCAACCATTTTCCTGTCATTAAACTAGCAAAAGTAGATTTGGACATGCCCTGAGTGCACCTGCGGTGTATGCTTTAGACCATGCGCTTAAATCATTAAAATAGGGCCCTTAAACCTTTTGTATTTTTATAGTATTTTTTGTCATTTTTGAACCTAAGACTAATTCAATTAAAAAAAAAAAAATTGCATATGTACTTCCATACAATACATACAAATATAAAATACACACACATATATTATGTAAACACAAACCTTTAGTTTGGATGTGATTAATCATGATTAACTGATTTGACAGCACTATCCAAAGTTCTCCCTTTGAGTTGCGAAGATTTTGTGGCCAATAACAATTGGGATCCTCTCGGAACTTCCTGGCCACTCAGTGTCCGCCCCCTCCACAATCTTTTCTGAACAGCTTGTTGGTTAATCCTGGCCAGCTATTTAAAAGGGCTTTTGCCTGTGAGATAACACAGAACTGGATGAATGTTTGCCAATTTATTACAATGCAGGAAACAGCGTGATAGGGAGGGGTGTTTCAAAGCCGTCATCCCAGACAGAATATATGCCATGGCCTTGCTACAGGAACACCCTCAGAGTGATGCCAGTGTTCTTCAGTTCATATGCATCATTAGATCCGGCACGTCCTTGGGTGAGCAGGAATCTGGAAAGTTGAAGTAGTTGGGTATGACAGTGGGAATTTTCCATTTTTGATAATTACCAATTGGCATCATGATATATCACAACCATATTATTTTCACATTATATTTATATGAGCTCATGTGAAATGGAAGTTGCAGCCAACTTTGTCTTCTGTTGTGACTTATTTAGAGTTAAACAAAAAACAGTCCAAGAGTGCACATCAATTAGGCCAAAAAAGCTCAATGTGGTTGCTCTACCATACAAAAATGAGAACAAAACATCAAAGTGGGCACACCACAGCTCCAGAGATAGAGAAATATTTAATTGCGTTATCACCAGAGGTGACGTTTTGAGCTTAAACGCTCTTCGTCAGACTATACATACATACATGACAAGAAGAAGGATGATGAAAAGTTTGTGTTTTATACGTAAAATTACATTGTTGCGAGTTAACACACTTGAAATTACCAAAAGTTATATGACTCAAGAAATGTTTTGGTTGTGGAACCAACAGATCTGCCCTAACTAGCATGTTGTGCAAATTAGGAGGTCTCTTATAGACCACCCTAGGAGATTTATCAAATTGATTGCAACTTGGGATCGCTGTGTGACAGTGTGCCAATATCTCGGAATAATACCATCAATGTTTTTAGCCAAAGGGGAAACATTGTTGAAACGTGTTGAAGAACATGCTTGATTATTCTTCAAACAGCCCACAAAATAGGGATGCAAAACTTGGGAGCCAGAGATGAGGACTATCAACAGCAAGCTGAGATCTTGGCAGACAGGTTCAGGCAAAGAGTGTATAAAGAGGAGTGGATCCAAGCTGCCGCCGCACGTTTCAGCAATGTTTCTCAACAAGATTGTCTGGTTAACAGATCTAAATGTAAAGAGCAGCGTGTTAATTGTTTCATTCGCTATTCCCCTTTGGCTAAAAACATGGTATTATTCAGAAATATTGGCACACTGTTGAGAGCGATCCCAATTTGCAATAATTTTTTTATAAATCTCCTAGGGTGGTCTATAAGAGACCTCCTAATTTTCGCAACATGCTTGTTAAGGCAGTTACAATGCAATTTCCCTAGATGTCCTCTAGCACAACATTTACAAATTTAAACATTGGGTTTTGACTCTAAAATACATCGAATCAGTTCAATTACCTCGAAGAGGGGGTAATTTTCACAATCTACTTTTAAGACGGGAAGCATATTGGGTTTATACTTAACTTTATTTCCTAATGGTCTCAATGAAGATTTTGATAGTCACCCTTTTCTTTAATTATTATAGTGATTTAGATGGTAAGATTTACCACATTATATCATGCATTGATATATATATATATATATATATAACGGTGGAATCAGTTTGGAAATACTTGTTGTTTGTTCTGGCTGTGGACGAGTTCCTCTCGAAGTCTGAGCTTTAACCCAGGTGTGCTCGACTTGACCTCGCTGCTGTGAGTTAAAACATTACGGCAGACCACACTGGGAATGCAAGCATTTCATTGGCCAATTTAAAGTCATTTCGGTTTCATACTCTCTCACAATCCCTTTAAGAGTCTAGTATGTGGCTCCAAGCACTCTAAGAAGTATTCTAATAGGGACACTCTTTCTCCTGGAGGATGTTTTGATGCTTGGATATTTTTATGTATTTTTTTTTTTTTTTTTTTTTGTTTTCTGAGAGATTCTTGTGCTCTGAATCTCCCCATGGGAAATTGTAGATCTCCTATAATTTAATCAGTGTAGTATACTGTCAAAAAGAGTCAATTTCCGTCCCAAAAGGTACAATCTACACTAACGTACCCCATCTCATTATAGTCAATGAATGTACCCTGTCAAAGCCAATTTTGTTCCCTTTTTGAAGGGTCAATTTTTGTACTGTTAAATAAAGGTACAAAATCGTCACCACAGGTACCTAAGGTACAAATCAAAAGGGTACAAATTTGTACCCTATGCCAAAGGTACAAAACTTTTTTTGGCATCTACTGTATGGCTCCTGGGGAACCTTTAACATCCATGGCACCTTTTCAATGTACAGAAGTAAAAATAAATAAATAAATAAATTTCATTAGATTATAAAGTGGGTTACAATTTATTTTAAGGTGTCCTTGTTACAATGCAATTATGCATATAAGTACTGGGTAATATTAATTAACTACATGTACTTCTTAGGGATGTCCCGATCCGATCCACGACATCGGTATCGTGCAGATACTGGCCCAGAACGCTAGATCAGAGATCGGAGAGGAGAAAGAAATATGATCCGATATCTATCCAACACATACCATGGTAAAATCTAGCTTAAACCATCAACTAAGTGCTTGAATATTAGCATTTCCCTGTCACATGATAACAGTAGCTGCCAATTATAGTTGCATGAATTTGAGAGTTAGCTAACTTACAGAATAGCCATGTCAGCAGTGTGGAAGTATTTTAACCTTAAAGGGGGGGGTGAAATGCTATTTCATGCATACTGAGTTTTTTACACTGTTAAAGAGTTGGATTCCCATGCTAAACATGGACAAAGTTTCAAAAATTAAGTTGTACGTTTGAAGGAGTATTTCTGTTCCAAAAATACTCCTTCCGGTTTGTCACAAGTTTCGGAAAGTTTTTTTCGAGTATGGCTCTGTGTTTGTGTTTGTTCCCTGCATTTCGAAGATGCTTGTTTTACAAACAAGGCCCAGTTTGACGCCGGATTTGAGTATCGCTTATTTCTTAAGGATAATGCAGTCCCAACGAAAAAGGGTCACGATCGTGTGTTGGAACCGCAGGCGGTGAGTAAAACTGCTTCAAATATCTCTGTGTTGTTAACTTAGCTATCGGCGCGCAAGCACATCAAGTAAACAACATGCGATGTTGTCATCAAACTGCACTTTCCACATGTACAGCTTTAAAAAAAAGACGACAAAGTGGAACTTAGTCATTTTCCAAAGCCACTAAGCAAATATATACAGTTTCAGTACATACCACATAGAGACGTCGTTGCTGCTGCTGCTCTTGTTAAATTTCAGCCTCTGGATCTGATTCTGGGTCATAAATATACGCTGAATCTGACTGTTAGCCATGGTTTGTTTTTGATTGGTTTTTTTCCTCACGTTAATGTCACAGCTTCTCAACGCAAAAGCCTACTGACGCTCGTGATTCTTTAGCTCCGCCCACACGTCACGCCTCCAGCCACTCGTATTTTTCCGGGAAAAATCAGTACAGACTATCTCTCTCTTATGAATATAATACAACTAAAGACTTTTTGGAGTTATGAAGGATGCAGTACTACTCTATAGGTACTCAAGATTAACAGGATATCGAGTGAAAACGAGCATTTCACCCCCCCTTTAAAGAGTAAAAAACTCCAACGGTCGAATGAGCCGTTTTCCGTTTGAGTCCCTGCCCCTTTGAGGTCAGACGCTAAAGTGCTCTTGCGGTCCGGTATGCCCTCGGTCTGCGATTTCTTCCGAGGGAAGGGTTGTGCGATATGAAGATTTTTGATTGTAGACGATAAAAATGTCCCCATGATCTGCTTTTGAAGAAAACCCTACTGGTTATTTAAATGTTTCATTTGTGTGCCTTTCTGACATGTGTTTTTTTTTTTTTTTTTTTTAGCACATTCAAAGTGTGCGCACGAAAATGAAAAACCCTTCAAACAGCACCTGATTTACTGAACTAAGTTCTGTTTTGTGTTGATACTGTCAAAAACACAAGGTTTATAACCTCAGTTGGTTATGTCTAAAAAGAAAGTAAACAACTGAAAGAAACAGATGCATGTCTGTATATTAGATGCGAGCAGGTCTTAAAGTGACAGAAGGCTACATGCTATCGACTGTAACAAAAGGGATAGTTCACCCTAAAATGTAATTTCAGTAATTTTTTATTCACTCACATGTTGTCCCAAACCTACAATATATTAATTTATTTCTTGTGTTGCACACAAAAGAAGATATTTTGAAGAATCTGGATAACCAAACAGTTGCTGGTCCCATTGACTTTGATAGTAGGGGGAAAAAACTCTGGAAGTCACTGTGAACCAGCAGCTGTTTGGTTTTCCACCTTCTTCAAAATAGAGTTTATGTTTAGAAGAAGAAGAAAACTCATTCAGGTTTAAAACTATTTTTGTGTGGGTACATGAAGTACGTTTTTGGGTGAATTATTCCTTTAATGTTAATAAAACACCAAACACAAAGAGAAAAATCACTCAATACTCTTGAGTGAAAAACTTAAACTATTGCTTTAATAGGATCAATGTATATTGTGTTTTATTTTGAATGTTCCTGCTAAATACTGTTGTTTATTTTTATTTGTGTATTATGTGTTTTTATAATGTGTATCTTTGTTCATTTTGTTTTTATAACAAAGATAGAATAAAATGATGTAAATCATTTTATAAAATGAAGAATAAAATAATGACAAAGATTTTTCTCTTCTCTTCAGGAAACCAAAACAAATTTACAGCCAAAAAAAACCTTAAATAATTAAAGCGGTCACATGATGTTGCTAAAAAGAACATTTGTGTATTTCGTAAAATGCAATGTGTTTATGGGGTTTAAGGTTAAAAAAAAATAACACATTATTTTCCATACAAATGTACAATATTGTTTCTCCTCTATGCCCTGCTTTTCTGAAACGCGTCGACTTTTACAAAGCTCATTGTTCTGAAAAGCAAGGTGTGCTCTGATTGGCCAGCTATCCAGTACGTTGTGATTGGCTGAATGCCTTAAGCGTGTGACAGAAATGTTACACCCCTTAACATAAAGTCATGCCATCTCCCAGCAGGACGAGGCTCAGTTCAGCTGCTCTGCTCATGCACATCCCATCATCGGATCTCTTTTAGCAGTTCAGTCAATGTACTGTTAGGAGTAACAGTATTTGTATCAATGCACTTTTGTCAACTTGGCAATAAGCGATTTTGAAATTTTTAGACCTCTTAAACTATACCCCATACATAACATAATCATTGTTCCCTATCTGTCGGTCACTACGAGTTATGTCGACCGACAAATGGGGTCTCACTTGGGAGGCCAATCATCTCTGATTTTAAGAGAAAACGCCAATGAAATTGGCAAGTGGATTAACACACCTGAGCCACTCCCCGTGCCAGCGGGTATAAATAGGGCGACAGGTGCATCCACTCATTAGATTTTTGCTTCGGAGCCGAGTGGTTGTATGAAAGCCGTTATACTCCACAAAGCCATTCATCTGCTGTGTCGGGAAGCTGTTCTGGTTGGCGGTACGGCGCAAACAGCGGTGTCCCTTTCAGCGATTCCCCTGAGCGCTTCAACTAAGAGAGCAGATTTCCTAAAAGAGCAAATCACGGACGATTCGCGTCTTTTTCAAGACGCCGTTTCGTCCGCGTCCTTCTGGATGCGGTCGTTTCCTGTTCTCTGACAACGGCCACGTTCGCTCTCTTCCGTGTCTGGGCATTCAGCACGCTGAAGGCGCGTTCGTGGATGGTTTGTGCACGCACTGCGTGTGTGACCATGGCAACGCTGTGATCGCGTCTCCCCTTTCTTAAAGGGAAGGGAGCAGACCCCTCTGTCACTACCCGTTCTGGTTTCTCTGTCTCGAGCAGAGGACCGCCGGCTAGTGCTCTGGGAGATTTGAAGGTGACAGTGAGAGCTTCTCCGCCGGGCCACGCCCCACGGACCTCTTACCCCTTCCGCAGTGTTTGTCCTGTGCAGCTGCTGGGTGATTTTGCTGGGCTGTCTTATGGCAGTCCCAACGGGTCATTCAGTTTGCCGCCGGAGATCAGATGTCGATTGCAGCATCGGGGATGGGCTGTTGATCTCTGTGGATGAAGATTCGGCGGGGCTTCCCCCCTCGGGTGTTGTCGCCACTGCCGAATTGGACCCAGAGTTGACAGCCGTGCTTGCCCGGGCAGCTGTGAGCATCAGGATGGAGGTGAATGCACCGCCCAGCCCTGAGTGCTTATGGCTGTTTGATTGGTTCTCGGTGTGGAGCGCGACTCACAACTGCGTTTTACTCTGGTTCCTTTCTTCCCGGATGTGCATGGGGAAGTGATGTAGTCGTGGATGGCCCCTTTTACGGCCAGAAGCAGCTCATTTTGTTCCTCCGTCATCACTACCCTCGATGGCGAGGCAGCTAGGGGTGTGTTGACATTCCCCAGCAGGAGAGTGCGATTGCGGTGCACTTGTGTCCGCAAAACGCCGCCACTGGGAGGGATAGTCCGCGCCCCTCACCCAAGGTCTGTAAGCTGTCGGCCGCGCTCGCTACCAAGGCTTACAGTGCTGCGGGCCAAGCTGTCTCTGCTTTGCATGCCATGGCTATCCTGCAAACCCAACAAGCCAAGGCTTTAACAATGCACGAGGGTAGGACCAACCCGAGGTTGATGCAGGAGCTGCCCATGGCGACTGACCTCCCCCTTCTGGGTGACGGAAGTCACAACGCAGTCCCTCGGGTAGGCGATGTCCACTCTGGTGGTCCAGTAGTGCCGTTTCAGGTTCAGCCTGGTCTGTATGAGAGACATTGACAAAGTGCACTTTCTCGATGCTCCCATGTCCCAGGCTGTCCTGTGTGGCGACGCTGTCAGGGGCTGTGCCCAGTAGTTCCTGACAGAACAACAGCAGACTGAGGCCATACAGCACATCTTGCCACGACGTGATCCTCCGGTTGCCACCATTCCGTCGCAGGCAGTGCCTCAGCCTGCTCGTCGCCGAGGGCGCCCCCTGCGTCCTCCACACCAGCTCCGCCCCGTGCTGAGAGTTCTTCGAGGCCGGCGCGTCGAGCCCCGCGCAGGAGAGCGGCGCCCCCCGTGTCACTCCCGGCTGCAAAGTCCTCGAGGAAGTCGACTAAGCGGCCCTGTCACGGGCAACTCGGAGATGCGGAGAACTGCTCTTCAGGAGATGGCGGAGAGAGTGCCACTCCCTCCCCCGGAGGAGGGCCGGGTGGAGAATCTTCTGGTTCTGTTCCGCCGCTGGTCGAACGGCCAGTGGCACCCACATTTTCATTGGAAGAGCAATTTCTCCTTCCTCCGAGTTGCAAGGCTCGTGGGCTGACAATGAGCGACGCACAGCTTCCTCATTCTCACCCACGACGGCCCCTTTCGCCAGCGGCCAAGAGGTCGCGGTTCGGAGACGCAACGCCTCTCCACGCGTCTCTGGCCAGTTCCTCCGGGAACACGGGGAGTGTGGTTGCGATGACCCAGGACGCAGTGCCTTCTGGGCCTTCCGGCACGACTCCCCATCGCTGCACCACTGCGGGTATGTCGACTGTCCCCTTGGTGCCACTTGTACGGTATCTGGGAGCGTGGCTTGCGCTGCCCAACCCGTCACGCTGGTTCATCCGGACGGTTCGACTCGGCTATGCGATTCAGTTCGCCCGGCGACCCCCCAAGTTCAATGGCGTGCTCGAGACTTTGGTGGCAGTCCAGGACGCCCCTGTCTTGTGCGAGGAGATTGCTGTCCTCCTGGCGACGGATGCAATCGAGCCGGTCCCTCCAGCCGAGATGAGGACGGGGTTTTACAGCCCTTACTTCATCGTGCCCAAGAAAAGCGGTGGCCTTCGACCTATCCTGGATCTGCGAGTCTTGAATCGGGCCCTACACAAGCTCCCGTTCAGGATGTTGACGCAGAAACGCATTATCAAATGCGTCCAGCCCCAGGACTGGTTTGCAGCGATCGTCCTGAAAGACGCGTACTTTCATGTCTCTATCCTCCCTCGTCACAGACCGTTCCTGCGCTTTGCTTTCGAGGGTCAGGCATGGCAGTACAAGGTCCTCCCCTTCGGGCTCTCCCTGTCCCCCCGTGTCTTCACGAAGGTCGCGGAGGGCGCCCTTGCCCCACTTTGGGAAGTGGGCATCAGGATCTTCAACTATCTCGACGACTGGCTCATTATGGCCCGGTCCCGAGAAGAGTTGTGCGATCACAGGGACTTCGTGCTTCGGCACCTCAGTCAGTTGGGGCTTCAGGTCAACCGGGAGAAGAGCAAGCTCTCCCCTGTGCAGAGAATCTCTTATCTCGGTATGGAGTTAGACTCAGTGAGTATGATGGCACGTCTCACCAGCGAGCGTGCCCACTCAGTGCTGAACTGCCTGAGTTCCTTCAGAGGCAAGACAGTGGTACCGCTGAAACACTTTCAGAGGCTCCTGGGGCATATGGCATCCGCAGCCGCAGTCACGCCGCTCGGGTTGCTTCATATGAGACCACTTCAGCACTAGTTACACTCCCGAGTCCCGAGATGGGCATGGCGCCGCGGTACACATCGTGTCACCATCACACTGATGTGTCGCCGCCTATTCAGTCCTTGGTCGGACCTTGCTTTTCTACGGGCCGGCGTGCCCTTAGAACAAGTGTCCCGGCACGTTGTTGTCACAACAGATGCCTCGAACTCGGGCTGGGGCGCGACATGCAACGGGCAGGCAGCTTCAGGGTCCTGGACAGGACCTCGACTGCTGTGGCACATCAACTGCCTGGAGTTGCTGGCAGTGCATCTAGCTTTGTGACGGTTTCGTCCGCTAGTGCTGGACAAGCACGTGTTGGTCCGCACGGACAACACTGCGGCTGTTTCGTACATCAACCGACAAGGCGGTTTACGATCACGTCGCATGTCTCAACTCGCCCGTCATCTCCTCCTCTGGAGTCAGACGTGGCTCAAGTCGCTGCGCGCTGTCCACATCCCGGGGGAGCTCAATCGTGCAGCCGACGTGCTCTCACGACAGCTCACTTTCCCCGGGGAATGGTGACTCCATCCCCAGACGGTCCAGCTGATCTGGAGTCGATTCGGGGAAGCCCAGGTAGACCTGTTTGCTTCCCACGAGTCCTCGCACTGCCAGCTGTACTATTCCCTGTCCCAGGCCCCCCTGGGCACAGATGCACTGGCACACAGCTGGCCTCGGGCTTTACGCAAGTATGCGTTTCCCCCAGTGAGCCTGCTCGCACAGACACTGTGCAAGGTCAAGGAGGACGAGGAACAGGTCCTGTTGGTTGCGCCTTACTGGCCCACCCGGACCTGGTTTTCGGAACTCATGCTCCTCGTGACAGCCCCTCCCTGGCGCATCCCCCTGAGGAGAGACCTTCTCTCTCAGGGGCTTGGCACCATTTGGCACCCGCGCCCAGATCTCTGGAACCTCCATGTGTGGCTTCTAGACGGGACGCGGCAGACCTAAGTGATCTGCCCCCAGCGGTGGTAGACACTATCACTCAGGCTAGAGCCCCTTCTACGAGGCAGGCCTATGCTCTGAAGTGGAGTCTGTTCACGAATTGGTGTTCTTCTCACCGGGAAGACCCCCGGAGATGCCCGGTCAGAGTCGTGCTTTCTTTCCTGCAAGGTAGGCTGGAGCGTGGGCTGTCACCCTCCACCCTGAAGGTGATTGCAGCCCATCACGATGCAGTGGACGGCCGGTCCCTGGGGAGGCATGACCTGATCGTTAGGTTCCTGAGGGGTGCCAGAAGGTTACATCCTCCTAGGACACCCCTTATTCCCTCCTGGGACCTCTCTATTGCCCTGGCGGGACTTCAGAGGGGTCCCTTTGAGCCGCTGGATTCGGTTGAGCTGAAGTCCTGATCGCGCTCACTTCCATCAAGAGGGTCGGGGACCTCCAAGCATTTTCGGTAAGTGAAGAGTGCCTTGTGTTCGGGCCGGCCTACTCTCACGTTGTCCTGAGACCCCGGCCTGGATACGTGCCCAAGGTTCCCACCACTCCCTTCCGAGACCAGGTGGTGAACCTGCAAGCGCTGCCCCTGGAGGAGGCAGATCCAGCCTTGTCGTTGCTGTGTCCCGTAAGAGCGCTTCGCATATACGTGGACCGCACCCAGAGCTTCAGAAGCTCTGAGCAGCTCCTGGTCTGCTTTGGAGGTCAGCAGAAGGGGAAGGCTGTCTCTAAGCAGAGGTTGGCCCACTGGATAGTGGACGCCATCGCCTTGGCTTACCATTCCCAAGGCGAGCCGTGCCCCCTGGGGGTGAGGGCCCACTCCACACGGAGTGTGGCCTCCTCCTATGCGTTGGCGCACGGCGCCTCTCAGGCAGACATTTGTCGAGCTGCGGGCTGGGCGACACCTAACACCTTTGCGAGGTTTTACAACCTCCGTGTAGAGCCAGTTTCCTCCCGTGTGTTGGGTAACAGGTAATTGGCGGGAAGGGCTGGCTGGGTGTCTCGCTTGCTGCGCCATTCCCCCTAACAAGGGGATGTGAGCGCCTTCTTCTCCCAGTAGAGTTCCCCGGTTGGCGTACCCTGGTCGAGCATCCTCCAGCACCCTCGGCGTCAGACTTGGCGGAGCAGTCTGTCGCCAGGCCCAGTACTGGCGTTAGCATGCCCGGAGCCGGTCAGCCCCTGTACTGGGCTAGGTGTCCATATGGCTGGGTTCCCTACGGGTAATCCCATATGTGTATTCTTCCACGGTAAGGTTTCCCTCTTGGCAAACCCATGTCTTCCCTTGACAGATCGCTCTGTCAGTCTCTTCTGGCAGCCGTTCCATCCCTACTCCAAGGTAGGACCTGCCTCAGAGACCCTTTCCATATGTAGTACTGCCCCCTGGGTCAGTCCATATCGGTATATCCACATGTCACCTCCCTACGGGTAGGATGTGGTCTCCGTAGCAACCTTTCCTAAAGGCTCGCTTCCCCATTGTCTTGCCAGCTGAAAGAACAAATAGGGAAGATTTGAAGCAATCTTTCACTGAAGGTTGAAATCCCTTCCATTTACTTTATGTGGGCGGAACAGCAGCATGGCCTTCTCCAGCAGCGATGTACTCACCCTTTGGCCCCTTCGGTACCAAGGTCAGTGAATTTGCGCTGGGGCTTTGGGAAGGTTACGACCTTAAGCGTAGCTTTTGTGGCACGCCAAGGCTTGTCAACAATTGCAGCGCCTCAGGGTTGTGACGAGGTTCAGGTTATGGCGTTTTCCATAGGACCCCATTTGTCGGTCGACATAACTCGTAGTGACCGACAGATAGGGAACGTCTCGGTTACGTACGTAACCCTCGTTCCCTGATGGAGGGAACGGAGACGTTATGTCCCCATGCCACAACCTTGAACCATTCGCTGTTGCCGGGACACGTTCTCGGCTCCTCAGCGTAAAACCTAATGAGTGGATGCACCTGTCGCCCTATTTATACCCGCTGGCACGGGGAGTGGCTCAGGTGTGTTAATCCACTTGCCAATTTCATTGGCGTTTTCTCTTAAAATCAGAGATGATTGGCCTCCCAAGTGAGACCCCATTTGTCGGTCGACATAACGTCTCCGTTCCCTCCATCAGGGAACGAGGGTTACGTACGTAACCGAGACGTTACTCATGAATATTAAGAGATATAAAATGTAGTTGTAGACCAAAATGTGCAGAGAAAAAAATTAAATAAATAATAAATATATGGGTAAATGAATAAATTATATGTATATATGTGTGTGTGTGTGTGTGTGTGTGTGTGTGCGCGTACGTGCGTGTATGTGTGTGTATATATATATATATATATATATATATATATATATATATATATATATATATAGTAGCATTCGCAGTAACAACATAGTTAAATATTAAATATAATATAATTAAATATAATAGTGTAATCACAATAATTTGTTTATTGCAAAAACATCAAAATGTGACAATTTGTGTACCCAGTGAGACACAGGAGAGAGAGATCCAAAAGCAGGTATGCTTTATTAAAGGGTAATCCAAAATCGAGGTCAAACAATCCAAGGTCAAAACCAACAATCAGTCCAAAACAACAATAAACAAAGGAAAGGAAAGGGAAAGGAAAGGAACAGAATGGAAACTCGGAGGACGAGAAGGCAGGAATGAATCTCGGGGAACGAGAAGGCTGGATATACGAACGGTAAGGACTCCATACAAACAACAGGGAAAGACTGGTATTTATAAGAAGGCTAAAGACAATCAAATGCCTGCACCTGGTGCAATTAACAGGAGTGCAATTACTGTGAAGACAGGACCAGACTAGAGGAATTCTAGTGCCTACGGTGAAGTGCCTAAGGGGAAGTGAGCCTACTAGTGGACACCCAGGGAAACAGAGACTAGACAGCATGACATTAGCCCCTCCTCCACGGAGCAGCTGCCAGATGCTCCACCTGAACCCAAGGGAAACCAAAGACACAAAGAGACCAGGAGGGAGGTGGAGCAGCGGACATCATGTGGACAAATGCAAGTCAAAAATGATCTTCATGTACGAATACATTAGCAGTGTCAGGGCAGCACCGATCTTCTGGAGTCCAGTAAGGACACCAGGGGATTACCAGAGTTTAGTCGTCCCGTTGATCCAGCCGCACGGAGGTCTGCTCCACCTTGGGGGGCTCTGGACCTCACCACATGGTTGTGGTGGTCTTCCGCTCCGCCCTGGAGGACTCTGGCTTCGACCACAAGGAAGTGGTGGTCTTTTGCTCCGCCCTGGGGGGCTTCCATCCTGACCTCACAGTTGTGGTGGTCTCCTGCTCCGCCCTGGGGGGCTTCTGTCCTGGCCACACGGCTGTGGTGGTCTTCTGCTCTGCCCTGGCGTGCGCCACATGATGTCCTTCATGGACTTCTGTTTTGTGTTTCTTGGTATCTGTTATGTTTCTGTCTGTTCCCCTCAGTGAGTCTGGCCCTCCGTCCCTCCCCCTGAGCCTCCACCTGTCTGCCTCCCTCCTGGTCTCTGTGTTGTGTCTTGTCATGGAGCGTCTGGGAGCCGCTCCGTAGAGGGTGGCTATTGTCACAGTGTCTGGGTTGTGTTCCCTGGGGTTCCACTAGATGTCCTCCTTTCTCACTGTGTCTGTCACCTTATCACTTCCTGTTTCCTTATTTGGTCACCTTCCTCCTTGTTGAATATTGATTGTTCCCCACCTGTCTCCTGTTCCCTCATTATCCTTCTGTGAATTTATACCCGGTCTGTCTGAGTCTGTGTTACGGAGTCCTTGTTTGAATGATAATTCATGTCCATCAGTTCTTGCCTTGCCTTGCCTTGTCTTCTTGTTTGTTTTCTTGTTGGATTTGGATATTCTGGTTTTGACCCTGCCTGGACTGTTTACCTGTTTGGATTACCCTTTAATAAATGACTTACCTGCAATTGGTTCTCTCTCTGTGTGTTTCCTGTAACACCGATCGTGACAGTCACAGCATAACTGAGGAAATGCATTCCCATGGCAAGCAAAATAAAAATTACATTGTAATTAATGGTTGCAGAAATGTTGTTCATTTTTAAGGTTTTAGAGTGTAGTCTTGTTTAATAGGATAGTTCACCAAAAATTAAAATTACCCATATAATATCTTTCTTATATATGAAATATATAAAGAAATGTATGACATGCAGTCATAATGATTTAATCCAAAAATAATAAAAAGGCAGGATAAAAGTGGTTCATCACATTAACTGTAGCTATCTGATGTCTTATACATGAAGAACATACCATAATTCAGTTGCAGAAAACCTTCACCTCAGCTATAGCTCTCAAATCTCAATAAAATAATGCATTAAATTTTGCATGTCACAGTTAATCATAAGACGTGCAAAAGCCATTGACATTTCACATCACTGATGTCTAAAATAGCTCAGCATGTCATATGAAGCATGAATCCAGTTATGAAGCATGTAAGTCATAGTCATATTGATCTTCATGCAGTTTGACTCGAGTTTAATTCCTATTGGGATTTCAAACATTAATGAAAGTAAAGGTAACCTCCTAAAACCTCTATCACATTAAAAAAGCAAACATTAATAAACACAAAATAAGAAAAAAAAAAGTAGATTTTACAAGTTGTCCAACAATGCATCATCATTCTGCATAGCATGCCTCTTTTTATTGCATCAGTGAATTATTCTCTGATATTAAAGTCATCCTTTTTTTATGGTTTTAAGATTTGGAAAGCAGTGTTGCTAATGTTAGCAGTGTGGACGGGTCATGCGGGTCCAAAGAGGCTGAGCTTTGCTGAATACCCATCATCTGGACATTATTAAGTCACGGGTAATTTGTTGTGGTTGACGACACTACTCTAGGCTTTGCATGTGCCAGATCATCACACACACAAAGTGTGAAAAACAATACATTTACTCTACATTATTTCTCTTACAGAATTACTGTTTTTTTGTCAAACATAAAAATATATATATATATTAAAAAAAACATTTTGGAATGACAGTTATTATCTTGTTTTCAGTTGGTTACGGTAAACGGTAAAATTGTTCATTTATTGTTAAGGTGCAGTACTCCTACTCAGTACTCATTTTGGAACTTAAATTGTAATAATATATATATATATATATATATATATATATATATATATATATATATATATATATATATATATATATATATATATATATATATATATATATATTCAGTTTGTTGGAAATCCAACTTAGTGTAAATACAAGACATGATTTTGGATAATACTGGGAAATAAAATACAAATGAAAGGTCCTGAAATTCAATTATTTTCTGATTTGTTTTAGAATTTGAAGGACTCAGACCAAACAACAAAATTATTCATAAAAAATAGTTAAGTATAATAGAAAGAAACACTTACAAAAGACAAAAAAAAAAATAATAATTGGATCGTTCTGGTTAGTCCATTTTATGAGTGAAAGAAAGGAAAGAGGAAAAACTTATCAGGACCTCTCCTCACTGATAAGGCTCTTAAGAAGGTCAGAGAAGGTAAGCTTGATGCCTTTTAAAAGACTCATAATTACTACCATACCATGGCTCCTTTTTTGTCTATATGCAACTTAGGGTAAATGGGCAGAGAGTTCAAACTGAAGACGTCACGTGATGGAGAACCAGTGATTTTTATCGGACTCAAATAAGACCTCGCTCACTCTTGGGTAATTAAGCTTCTGCTTTCAAAGACTTGAGATGGATGCAAATACACAACGGCTTGCTCATAATGATTAGAAGATCTGTCTCACTGTAGAATGTCATAGGATTACTGTCTATAGCATTATGTTGCTATATAATAAGAATTATCTAACACTACATTAGGAAATGCTATTGTTAATACTTTTATGGAAGATTCACCCAAAAATTAAAGCTCTGTTCATTACGCACCTTTGTGTCTGTGTTTGTGTTGTCAAACTGATGTTCTCTTTACCCTGCAAAGCAAGCGTTGTTTAAATTTCAGTCTGTTGCTCACACAAAACTATTGAGAAGAGTGAGTGAGTGAGGATGAATGAATCTAGTGTTTCAAGCATTGCCCTCATGCAGTAACTGTGTAAATAGATTTAAATATCTCTATTAAAAATTATGTATGTATAGGCCTATTACAATTAGTATAGTATTGCAATCACATATTTTATGTTTTCAGGGAAGTATAGTTATTGAAACATATCATGTACACTATAAATAATAATAATAACTAGATAAAAAAAAAAAAAAAAAACCCATTAAGTTAGCTTGAGAAAGCCGGACCAGAAAGTTTGAACATTAGAACATTTTTAAAAGTTTAAAAAGTTTTAGATATGAAAGATTTCAGCCTGAAATAGTAAGAAGTTTAAATTAGTTTTAAAAGCATAAAGTTTAAATGTTTGAAGAAAATACAGTCTGTCAGAAATAGATAGATAGTTGCTATGTGGTTGCTAGGGTACCCGGGGAGGGGGGGGGGGGGGTTCTAAGGCGTTGCTATGTGGTTGCTAGGGTACCCGGAGTGGTTGCTAGGGTGTTGCTATGCGGTTGCTAGGGAACCCAGGGTGGTTGCTAGGTTGGTTTGGACAGTTGCTATATTGTTGATATGAAGATAGATAGATAGATAGATAGATAGATAGATAGATAGATAGATAGATAGATAGATAGATAGATAGATAGATAGATAGAAGGTACGTCTGATTGAGTGTAATGGCCTTCAGTGTGTTTAGAATTTTTGACAGTTAGAGTTTTGCGGAATGTTCAGTTGAGCAGAGGCTTTTCAATGTAAGTCTGTGGGAGTTTTATGATTTTTAATCTTCATTTTTATGAAAACCATAAATCTGATCAGTCAGATCAGTCTGAAGATCTGGGCTAAGTTTGGAGTCTGTAGAGTTAAAGCTGTAGGAGGAGTAGCAGTCAGAAATTTAGTCTCAGAAGAATAAAAATAAGTTTAAATAGAATATTAGTAAGTTGGCTTTCTCAAGCCAACTTAATAATAATACAAAATACATCTTACGCAATACTTTCAACGCCAAAGCATTCACATGCTCGCAGAACTTGTAATTATAAATTGTAAGATGGGAATGTTCTGAGAGCTACAACTTGGACCATGCGACCGCTGTATCATCTGACCACCGCCAGATTTCTTTATGCGCTACCTCCGAGTCTGAAGACCTGGACTATGGAAGGCAGACAGTCCCAAAAGTCTTTAAACTGAAAATGTGAAATGTGGCCATGTCAACACGTACAGTTTTGTCCATGTAATTCTGAACGTCTTTCTTTTGCATCTGTAGACTCACACATTCTGGCTGTGTTAAGGTATCAGTTTTCGCAGTGTTTTTTTAGTATGTGTAAAGATACACAGTTTTACTACATTAAGATGATTTTAAACGTGTCTCTCAAAGCACACACATTGTGGCCATGTTTGATTGTGTAATAAAGCAGATTTTCCTTTAAATTTACCCATATATCAATATTTTCTTTAGTTTATTTCGGCATTACAACTGACATCTACTGTTATCAATTAATTAATGATACAATGTAAATTAAGACTTTTTCATCTGAGAAACAATGTTGAACTAAACACGTCAAAAAAGACACAACAAATCATAAAATAAGACTGATATTACACACAATGTATGATACCTTTATGATTCAACAGCGTTTATTCACTTTTGTTTTTGTAAAAAAGAACAGTCTTCAAATGATTTTATATATTTTTTAATTTTTTTTTATGTGTGCTCCACAGGAAATAAAAAAGTAATTTGGGGTTGGAACTATGTGAGGGTGAATAGGCCTTTTTTGGCTTTGAATTATTCATAATGTTAATGCTTTATGATAAATAGTCGTGATAAAAGGCCTCACTTCCCTTCTGTAACTATAAATAGTTTTTATTAAATAGTACAGTGTTGAACACTGTTCTAGAGCACATTTTTACTCACTGATCGCCTTAAGTAATTAAACAGATCGTTCCATGACATCAGTATTTTTCACTTGAGTTTTAAGACACACATTCACAATATTTTGAGTTTCTTTGAACAGATTGTCAAGACGTTTCATCTTTACTAAATATTACACTGGAAACTCTGGTTTTGGATATCAAAAACTGTCTGGAATAGCACCTGTCTCATAGCATGAGGTATGCTTCTGGTTAAACTTGGATTGAAGAAGTGTTTATTTGCTTCTTTGGATCCGCCAGAACTGGCGTGGTGAGAATGTCCAGGTGTCTGAACACTTCAGCTGTTTCAGTGCCGTTCCAGTGGCTCTGCTACCAGAAACACTTTGCCTGCACTAGAGCAGGCATAATTAACATATAACAGAACACAGTACAAAGAAAACTCTAAAATGACACCATCTCACCTGTTTTTAACTTACATTGTTTTATACTGTATACAGTGGTATTTTGTGGGTGGAGTTATGTTCCATCTCAAAATCTAAAGAAAAAATAAAATATTCTCCCTCCATATATATATATATCACAATATTACAGCGGCCCTATTGTATTTATGGCAGAAAACATCACAAAACCCTTGGTGACCCTGCTGACAAAAACAGTAGAAACCATCACAGAATGATTTCCACTACAAATACTAACACAAACCATCAACTTTTAACCATTAAAACCATTAAACAATGGTTTCCTGTAATGTGTTTTGGGACATTTTACATTAGGATTTAGTAACTTTAACAAAAGCCATGAAAAGAAGTTGACCATTTGCCAGTAAAGATCAACAGGTGCCATTAAAGTTTCCATTAAAACCTATCCAATTTTTAGAGAGGGATTCCCTAACTAGAGTTTGTATAAGGCACAATAGAAGACATCAATAAGACAAATTAGCTCTATATATATATTGCCGACAATTACTAAAATCTGTTACCTATAAATAAAACCACAAATAAATGATTCTCATTCATTTACCTCTTTTTACCTTTCAAACTCCTTTATAAACAATACTACAAACATACATATTTCATACATAAACTCAGACCAGCAAAGGAATCAAATCTTATCTGTTCTGATATGATGATGAAGGACAATGATACAAATGCTGAATGTTCATTCTACACGTCTAGAAATCATTGTCCATGAAATCCAATATTCACCATCCAAAGACTCCCCAGTGCAACACGTAATCCTGTAGATACAGTACAGACCAAAAGTTTGGACACACCTTCTCATTCAAAGAGCTTTCTTTATTTTCATGACTATGAAAATTGTAGAGTCACACTGAAGGCATCAAGGGCTATTTGAGCAAGAAGGAGAGTGATGAGGTGCTGCTCCAGATGACCTGGCCTCCACAGTCACCGGACCTGAACCCAATCCAGATGGTTTAGGGGTGAGCTGGACCGCAGACAGAAGGTAAAAGGATCAACAAGTGCTAAGCATCTCTCGGGGAACTCCTTCAAGACCGTTGAAGACCATTTCAGGTGACTACCTCTTGAAGCTCATCAGGAGAATGCCAAGAGTGTGCAAAGCAGTAATCAAAGCAAAAGCTGGCTACTTTGAAGAACCTAGAATATGACATATTTTCAGTTGTTTCACACTTTTTTGTTACGTATATAATTCCACATGTGTTAATTCATAGTTTTGATGTCTTCAGTGTGAATCTACAATTTTCATAGTCATGAAAATAAAGAAAAAACTATGAATGAGAAGGTGTGTCCAAACTTTTGGTTTGTACTGTATCAATCCCAACAACCAGCAAGTCTTTGGAGTCACTTTTGTGGCATAACCCGGTTCAAGAATCCAACATAACAGTTGACAACATAATTCACAGCCTCAAAACCCACTTTAAAGTCATGCTTATGGTGCAAGTACAACAGGCATATTAATATAAGGATAAATCCCACAGAATGTGGAGTCTTTCTAAATAATATGAAATAAATCACATTAGAAAAATAGTCACACATAAATCACCCAATTTAGCATTCAATCAATACAAGTGATTGTTTGGAGCCATAAGACTTGTCTAAATACCCACACTTGCGGTATTTGCACTTGACTACTTCTATGACGTATTTCCTGTGTTTAGCCCAAGTGTTCAACTGAGGATGAAGACCACAAGTGTGTGTCAAACTTTTCATAACCTAATGGGACACACTTATAGTAATGTAAAAATATATTCTATATAAATAAAATACTTTGCATTTTAAAATCAACTTCTAATGTTAATTTAAATTTGTGGTGCTTTTAATTAAGTGATAAAAAGCAGTTCCTAATGTTTTACAAAATATATATACTATGCAGCAATAAAATGTGTAGCATTTTGTTTTACTACCAAATTATATGTAATATCTAATTATTATTAATATTTAACTTACATTTTAAAGGTTTCTTGGCATCTCTGCGATTTATTTCCACAACGTGATGCATGATGGGATACAATAAGCCTTGAATACCACTCTGGAGCAGTATTCGAGATAGTGTGGATTTAGTGTGCGTTAAGGAGCACTGCGCTTTGGCGTTTTTAAGATCTGGACAGTCTTGCACACTTACTTCCTGTCATGCACACGCGCTCTCAAGTGGCCAAGACTGCGAGTGTGGGTATTTGGACAAGGATGTAGTGTTAAGATGTCATGTTCCTGTAGAACACGATATACACATTGCTCGGTTTCTGTTCTTTATTTTAACAACTGCGTAACATAAAGTACCCTGTGCTGTCTCATGCTGCTTGTGCCCTATATACTCAACTATCATTACAAAGGCAATAAGCAATGCCTAATTCCCTCCATTACGAATCTGACTTTTTCTTCTCCCTTCACCCATTGTATATCTGAGAGATTATAGCTCCATGTTGCCCCCTCATGGTTGGTAGAACAATGACAACATAAGCACTACAGTGAGGGACCGCAAACGTCTGCAGAGAGTGGTGAAGACTGCTGTGAAGATCCCCAGGACCCCGCTGCCCACTCTGCAGGCCATTTACCATCACAGAGAGCTGTCCATCATTAATGACCCCTCCTATCCCCAACACAGACTATTCACACTCCTACCCTAGGGACGGAGGTATAGGAGTGTAAATTGCAGGACTCCAGATTAAGGAACTCCTTCCCCTCAGCTATTAGACTCTTAAACAGGTAGCTAGCCAGTGGACTTATCTATCTCAGAGAACAATCGATTCAAACATGTATAATGTTATTGCTGTTATTACTACCGTTGTATATTTGTTGATATTACTCATGTAGCCTCATCTCAATTTGCACATCTGTTACTGTTACTGCTGCTATTGTCAGCATGTTACTGCACTATTTGCGCAAGTTCATACTGTGCATTTGCATATATAGATATCATATACATAGTCTATATTTATATTTTGCACATTCTATATTCCTACTACTGCAGCAGAGTTTTTTTTTATTGTGTTTCGTACATTGTATGTATGTATGTATGTGTGTGTACAGTTTTGTCTTGGCATTCATTGTGGACAGCAAAGAAATTCATTGCTCAGGGAAATTTGTTTCCTGACTGGGTATATGACAATAAAGGCTTTGAATCTTTGAATTATAACCAGTAAAACCATTTCAAATCATGTGATGCTTTCTATTTTCTTTCTCCTTTTTTTTCAGCAGAAGATTGAAATAAAATGTATTATTGTATTGCAACTAAAATATTTAACCTACATAAAAAGAGCAGAATGCCAAATGTATGTAAACCAATACAACATATTTCACATCTAAAAGTGCATAATTTATGTAGATAAGATCATTCTACAATTTCGGAAATAAAATAGGTAAAATAAATCATATCTAAATTCTTTAAAAAAGCTCCTATAACCATTGTACCCTACTTGAAATGTCGCCAGAAAAAAAAAAAAAAAATTCTGCCAAAGTCAAGTCAAGTTTTGGCCACTGCCACCTTATTTAATTTCCATATGTCAACTTGAATAGTATTTTCCTTTGCATCAGGATATCAATGCACAATTCCCCCATGTTGAGCCACTTACCCCCGAAAACATCAAATAAAGGTGCAGCGTTGGTGGTGAGACTGAAATTAACGCTGATAGGAGAATTAGCACTGATTCAAGAGTTTCCATTGCTCACCGAGAGCGTGAATGAGTAAATAATTCAAATTCAATTTCATGGATCGGGAGAGAAAAGCACGTACTATTAGTTTGAACACAGAGAAGGCCAGAGCCAGGAGCAGGTCACTTTGTCCATCACGCTTACCTCGTGTTAGGTGGCTGTTTGATCCAAGTCTTTGACTATCTTCTAGATCTTCATGCATTACCAGGCCTTCTAATTTATTCCATACCCCCTCTGAAACGGGCTTTCGTCAGCTTACAATCTGCCTTCACTTAAAGCCCAGGTAGGCGCCCTGTTGTGCCACCTTCTTCAGATTACGTATGTCATATCAAGATTTTCAGATGGATTGTACAATACGTTTATTGTCATCTGAATGTTCTCGTGTTTCTCAAGAACGCTGGATTTGAAAATGTATGATGTCATGAATATACTTGTCTTAATCGACACCTGATTTTCGAGAAAATTTAAACCAGCGGTTTTGCTTCAGGACTCAGAGTTTAGATTGGACATGAGGAAGCAACATGAAAAAGGGATGATTTATTTATTTATTTTTATCATGAAAACATGAAATCTATTAACATTTATTAATTATGTTCACCAAAAAAAAAAGACTGTATGACATTTTTGGGTCGAGAACCACTGATTTAAAGCATATGACAGTCACCCTTGTTCTATTTAAGGGGTACTCTTGGTTTTTATTGCCTCCCGTCCCACTGATCCTGTGAAACGGAGGCCTCCCAAATGTATTGCTTCCACAAGGAGCGATTTTATGAAAAAACACTTGTGGATATAGCCTTCGTTTCCACATTTTTGGCTCTTTAATGCATGGTCTTTTTCTGAAATTCCTTAATTGTTTTTTATTTTTTGGTGGAAAGCACAGGGAGTGGAGAAGCACACAACGGTGATTAATATTGAATTTTGCATTCTTTCCTAGTTGCCCTGTATTGCTGGACTCTCACTCAGGATTGTAATTGTGCAAAAATTGTGGGTTTGCACTTTGCACAAGGGCTTTGAAGAAAATTAAAGTGCAAATAATTAGAGAGCACATTTATTTAGTTGTTTTATTAACTGAATTTTGGTAATCTCTCACTAATTAACACGAAGTGGCACTCCAAAAGCATTTTACTCCCATGATGTAACATATGTGAAACAAGATAATCAATGACAATGAAGGGCACTTGATTTTATCCATTTGGGGTTGTATGGTGATAAGTGGCCTCTATATGACAAAAAAAAAAAACAAAAAAAAAAAACAAAACAAACAAAAACACATACAAACTGTTATTAAAAATGCCACTTCCATTACACAATGTCAGAAGTTCACATTATCACATATTCATCAAGGTCATGATTATATATTTTTCCCCTGATATTGAACAATGTTATTTGGTATTTAAATGTGCCTCTTATTGAAGAATCACATGTTTATGTTGTAAAATAGAGGACTTTTGGTGAACCCTTAGGAAACTTCACTGAAATTGTATTGATATGAGAAGATAAAACCTTAGGTTATAAAAGGCAACTATAAAATATGTCCAAAACATTATTATACATGGAAAAAGATGGTTGCTTGGCATGTGCAATTCAACATGAGTGGTAAAGTAAAGAACAATGTTTTGTGAATGTGGTTTATGCATTAGTAATTCGACATCGAAGGAGGATGCTTCATTTCATGTATCTGAACTAACAGCCAGAAAATAATTAACAAGCAATGTGTATCTAAAAAAATAAAAAAAAAAATACTGGAATGCACTTGGATGGACATAACTCTCTCAGTTTCAAACATAACAAAAGTCTTATAGATTTGGAGCAACATGTGGATTGATTTCATTTTTGGCATCTCTCACAGAAAGTGAAAACACCAGTGTTGGGGGTAATGCATTACAAATAATGAGAGTTACGTAATCAGATTAACAGTAAAGTAATGCATTACTTTTTAATTTACAAGAAAATATCTGATTTACTTTTTTCAAAGAATAATGTCAGTTAATTGTTTTACCTTTTATTGACTGACAGTTCTCCTGTCCTCATGTTGGGAGAAATCAGGAGTGAGTGCAAAGGCGTTGTGTGCGCTCTTGTGAACATGATGTTACTGTAATTCTAGGCTAAATGTGAACATGCATTTACTCATCTCACCTGCTCAAAAACAGATCCAGTGTTCCTCAAAATGAGTTAAAACAGTAAAACGCAAACTCAGAATATGATGTAAGCCTGCAATAACTATGTCGAATAACAAAAATATTCTTTATGTATTTAACCCCATTTTATTAACTTTTTATATAGAAAACAAACAAGCAAGACCAGATGAGAAAAGGTAATGAAAAATTAATGTAACACATTACTTTCTATTAAAAGTAACAAAGTAACGCAATTAGTTACTTTTTTTAATGAGTAGTGGAATTTGTAATGAATTATTTTAAAAGTAACTTTGCCCAACACTTGAAAACACTGTCTCTGTGTGTCAAAAACATTGCAAGAATACTGATCTAGGAAACATTTCCCAGAAGCATCATAAGCCTATGGTTGTGAATTCCATCGTAACTAACGATTCTGTGTTGCGCAAAATCACAGGTCCATTCGCTAAGAGCATCACAAACTTACGCGGTTGGAACTACTGCTCTCGAGTTTATTGTTAGTATGACATACAGTATGGACCAGAATTTCCACCGTTCTGCTAACACTGACTCAACCAATGTCGTGAGTTTAAGGCGGGGCTCTTCGTTTGCCTGACCAATGGGAGAGAGTTGACAATTCCATTTGATGTTGCATGTAGTAATGTATTACACACTTCATCATTAGCAACTAAAATGGTTACAACAATAAAATATTAAGTGGCTTATTGTACCTTTTTGACAGATTTTGAGCATATTATATAGCGTAAACTAAAAAACTGACGGTACAGGTATTTTCACATATGTTATAGCTGTAAAAAAGTAAAATTCATAATTGTGTAGCTCTACTGTACAGTGCCAGATGCCCCTGCACAGTGATTTATCATTGGGCTGTTAACATTAATTGACCAAATTATTTTTAATTGAATCTGTCACATAGCCTTTTCTTACAAAATAAAGCTTAATTACATCCTCATTGCATGGGCACAGTTGATCTTAAAACATTTAAATCATTGTACCTGTAAAAATATCATGTTTCAGGTCATGGTTTTAACAAAGAACTGGCACAAGAAGCAGCTCCACATTAAAGGGGAGTCCTCCACAAATTTTCCAATACTGTGTGATTTTCCATCAGTTTCTCTAGGGCATCGGTTTATAATGGTGTTTCCCAGTTATCCTGGAGCCCTGCCCAAACGCTTGTTTTGTTTTGTTTCTTTGCTTATTCCTGGAAAGAATCCTTGTTGATGAGTTGTCTTGTTAAAGCACTCCCAGGTGGAATGCAACTTTGATGAATATACTTTCCTCAGTATTTCGAGATTTACTTGTTTGGCATTGCAGTGACTGTTCTTACAAGTGAAGAAATAATTATATATTGTTATAAAATGTGGGAAAATGAACAACTTAGTGCAGTTGGTTTTATGTGTATTTTATTAGAAGTTAATGCCTGGACCTCTGAAACTGGCATGTGTGTTAAATGCATTTATTATACGGCATTACAAGGTATGTTATCCCAGGATAACAACTGGTAAAAGCTAATAACAATGGCTTATCCGGGTAACAGCAGTCGGCGCTGTACTATTGCTTAAACATTTCTTTTGTTGGTGGAAGATTTGCATATTTTTAGGTAATAAAATATTAAAACTTGATTCAAATCAAAATATGCATTTCTACATTATTAATAATTCATTTCACATTTTCATTGAATAAATCTAAAATTTTAACAGCAATATACACAAATGTATCACAAAACACCTCAGGCAGGTGGCCTTTTATTAATGTATAATGTTTGTTTTATATGTTGTTTATGCAAAGCTTGACAAACTGAGTCCATTTTGAAGTAACCAAATTCTCTCATTTTTGTATTATTACATGCATTTAGTATTAAAATTCATTAAATTATAAAAAAAGAACCTATATTATAAAACTGACCTGTGATCAGTTAACATCTATGAGACCATTCTTTTTCAACAAGATGTTAGTCATCTTGTAAATTCAAGAACTGCGAGTTTATATTGCACATATTATATTGTGAGTTCATATTTTCTTTTTTCTCTTGGTTTATATCTCACAATTTAGAGATTATAACACATAAATGTTAGTTCAGAAGTCAGAACGTTTCCTTTCACCCTTAGAATAGGACTTTTTAACTCACAAATTAAAAAAAAAAAAAAAAAACTCAGAGTTGCGAGAAAAATAGCTCACAGTTGCGAGAAAAATAGTGAGAATAGTGAGTTTATATCACACAGTTCTGAAAAAAAAGTCGGAAACTCAGTTGTGAGAAAAAAGATAAAAAGTCGCAATTAACTTTATTTATCTGTTTACACAATTTTATTCAGGCCGAAACAGGCTTCCCTAAGATCCAAACCACTGATTCAAATTTGTAAATATTTGAAGCTTCATGAAGCAGTGTTTTGAAACAGATCATCAGTACCTGAAAGAGGATAATGCAACAAAATCTCCCAGCAATTCATAACTATGTTACATTTTGGCGAATTGATGATTAAATCGTGTGATTTTTCTATGATTTCATTCATGCGATTTCATACAATCTGTTCATGCACCAATTAGGGTAAGAAATGGACCTCCGTGCTTACTTTTTCTGAAAATCGTTAGGTTTTCATACAGTTCAATTGGGAAAATGACCCCCAGAGGTTTGCAAGAAAATCCTCTGTAAAACTTTTACAGCAATGCTGATAATATAACATGTACTTGTCACGTTCTGACTTATGTTCTCACACATATCGAGTATGTTTCAGGCCTTATACGAGTGGAGTTTACTTTTGAAGTTTGGCTAAGCAGGGACAGCCGTGTCATGGACGTGGAGCTTGGACACATGTAAACAGGTGATTAGCATCACGGGAAACAAACAGATATGGACTTAATGTGTGGATGCTGATCGGAAGATTGCTGGCATGTGGGGCCAATTGGTGAACAATAGGCCGAGTTGAGCTGTGAGGCAGATGATTGCTGACAGATGGAGCCCGAGCAGGAGAAGAAAGCAATCAGGTGGAAGCAGTGATATGGTTGCCATCAGGTGAATGTGAGAGCAGCATGATGTCAGAATGAGTCAGTGACAGACCCCCCCAGACAGACTGATGTCAGTGTCCTGCCATGGGGGGTTGCCACTACCTCAGCCAACTACAAAGAGCTGGAGACCAGTGAACTGATGACATGAACCGGTAAACAGAACTAATCAGATGCTGCCTATTAGCACCCAACAACCAACACTACAGTCCAGAGACTAAGAGAGCGCCTGGATCATATTTCCAAACAGTGTTTGTAGAGTATTAGTAGACTGGCAGGGTTAGATTAAAATGACATGTACTTGCAACATTACTGATAGTCAGTGGAATGTCTTTCGGGAGACCATCAAAATAAATAGTTAGCAGATATTAAGCAGACGGGCTACTAATACTCTAATGAGAGTTAGTAGACATTTAGGTGTTCTGTTACTTATTGTCAACAGAATGTTCAAAAGGAACCACCAAAATATAGTGTTAACCATTTCTTATATTATTAATTGATCTGTAAAAAATACTATTCCGTTGTTAGTTCTAACATTTATTTTAATATTTTAATTGTAAAAATATGCTTTAGATTTTTTGCATTGTTAGTTAATGTTTAAATTAAATTTAAATGTATGCATTTAGCAGACACTTAAGCAACTTACAGAGCATTCAGGCTATCAATTTTTACTTATAATGTGTTCCTGGGGAATTGAACCCCCTACCTTGCGCTTGGATATTTACAGCAGTATTTCAGTCATTTTATTAATATGAAAGTCACAATGCTAAACTAATTAATTAATTGTCCTGATAAAATATTAACTAATATACATTAATATATACTATGATATATCATTAATATATTATCATATAATAATGAAATTGACATTTTAGTTTGCAAATTCCATTTTCATCCCATGTTGACAACCGTTCAGTTTACCAAACATCTGCATCAAATAAAATCCATTTAAAATAAAGCTATGAGACGCAATTGAACACCTGATATGTCACCAAACAGGGTCACAGTGATCACTTCATCAGGACAGCTGTAATGATTTTACCACTTTGCTTTATTCCGGCAGTAACCATAACAGAGGAGGGAGCCATACAGCGGGCAATAGCTGTAAAGTTACCAGGAAAGGCCAGAGACCTCCTATCATTAAGAGTGATGATGGACCCAAGAGGAACATCATCACAGTCTCGCTCCAAATCTTTGCTAAGACCCAACATCATGCTTATGCGTTTAGACAAGGTCACCTAGTTTTAGGCAAAATTTAGGCAAAAAAGTACACCATCCACTTTATTTAAATAGAAAAAGACAGGTTTTCTATAGTTGCATTAAAAAAGGTCATGGGAAAATGGGCTTATGTTGCTCTGTTTAGGAAGTTCAGCTTTTTTATGAATTATTTAGTTTTTTCTGCTGCCTGAGGATTTGATTAATTGGGTCAATGTCAAGTGGTGGGATGATGGTTTTAATATTACAAATGTTCAAACAGATTAATGCAATATCAAGATGTTGCAGCTGGCGCTACAGATTTTCCGCAAAGAACTGTTTTTTTGTCAGTTTTGTAGACTAACCAAGACAAAAGTAAATTCCAAAGTTCTAGAATATGATGCTGCTCGCGTTAGTGAGAAAACATAGAGTAAACAGGCAAAGATTATTAGCAAAAACAGGCAGACAGCTCTGTAACAGTCCTTCCTCTAAATCCACGTTTAATTCGTCATTATGCTTGGTTTGGTTTGAAAAGATGGCAGAATTTGTTATCAGTCTAACGTTAATTAGGTGACTTTGAAAAAAGCAGTCAAAATCATAATAATAAAAAAAAAAACACTTGGAGAAGCTAAAAATCAGAGTCAAACTCATTTAAAAAAGACAATGTTACCCAGAAAACAGAATACAGGTTTAACTCATTCAAAAAACTTCTGCTTAATGTTACACTGTCAGACATGCAAAATAAATCTAATGTATCTCTTGCTCTGGCTACTGTGTATAGACCACCAGGGCCGTATACAGAATTCCTAAAAGAATTTGCAGATTTCCTCTCAGACCTTCTGGTTACAGTTGATAAGGCACTAATCATGGGAGATTTTACTATTCACGCTGATAATACAAATGATGCAATAGGACATGTGTTTACTGACCTAATAAACTCCTTTGGAGTCAAGCAAAATGTCACCGGGCCCACTCATCGTTTTAATCATACACTAGATTTAATTAACTATATCTTCCTGAACTAGATATCATACCTCAAAGTGATGATGTTAGAGACCATTTCCTTGTATCGTGCATGCTGCGTATCACTGATATTAACTATGGTAAATGGACTGCATTTATATAGGGCTTTCAACAGACCACATGGCCATCCAAAGCACTTTTCAAGTTGCCTCACATTCACCCATTCATACACCGACTGCGATATCAGCCATTCAAGGCACCATCCATCTTGTCGGGAGCAGCTGGGGTTAGGTGTCTTGCTCAAGGACACCTCGACACTTGGTCAGGTGGAGCCGGGGATTGAACCACCAACCTTCCGGTTTGTAGACAACCTACATGAACCAATGAGCCACTGCCGCCTATATGTCTCAGTATTATCGTCTGGGCAGAACTATTGTTCCAGCCACCAAAGACAGATTCACAAATAACCTGCCTGATCTATCTCAACTGCTATTTGTACCCAAAAATACACATGAACTAGACGAAATGACCGGCAACATAGGAACTATTTTCTCTAATACATTAGAAGCGGTTGCCCCCATCAAATTGAAAAAGGTTAGAGAAAAACGTACTGTACCATGGTATAACAGTAATACTCACTCTCTCAAGAAAGAAACTCGTAGTCTTGAATGCAAATGGAGAAAATAATTGTGTGGAAAAACAGTATGTTCAGCTATAGACAGGCTCTAAAAACTGCCAGGGCCAAGCATATCCACAGACTCATAGAAAGTATCCAAACCAATCCAAGGTTTTTATTTAACACAGTGGCTAAGTTAACAAATAACCAGATGCCCCCTGATTCAAATATTCCACCAACGTTTAATACTAATGACTTTATAAATTTCTTCACTGATAAAATAGATAACATTAGAAATACAATAGCGAATCTAGATTCTACAGCATCTAACACTTCAGTTTCATCCATCGCACCCAAAGATAAACTGCAGTGCTTTACAACTATAGGACAGGAAGAGCTAATTAAACATTACTGTATCCAAACCAACAACATGTTTATTAGATCCTATACCCCCTAAATTACTGAAAGACCTGTACCTAAAGAACCGCTTCTCAATATCATTAACTTGTCGTTATCTTTAGGTCACATCCCAAAACCATTCAAGCTGGCGGTTATCATGCCTCTTATTAAGAAACCAAAACTAGATCCTAGTGAACTGGCAAATTATAGGCATGTTTCAAATCCTCCATTTATGTCTAAAGTTTTAGAAAAAGTTGTGTCTGCTCAATTGAGCTCCTTCCTGCAAAAAAAAAAAAAAAAAGATCTGTATGAAGAATTTCAGTCAGGCTTCAGGCCCCACCAAAGCACGGAAACTGCACTATTTAAAATTACAAATGACCTGCTTCTTGCGTCAAATCAAGGCTGCATCTCATTGCTAGTCTTACTTGATCTTAGTACTGCGTTCGACACCATAGATCATGACATACTCATAGATAGATTACAAAACTATACAGGTATTTAAGGGCAGGCTCTAAGATGGTTTAGATCCTACCTGTCCGATCGCTACCATTTTGTTTATTTAAATGGGGAGTCATCTGATTTATCAGCCGTAAAATATGGAGTGCCACAAGGATCTGTCCTAGGTCCCCTTCTGTTTTCAATATACATGTTATCCCTTGGTAATATTATTAGAAAATATGGGATTAGTTTCCACTGTTATGCTGATGATACGCAGCTATATATCTCAACGAGATCAGATGAAACTTCTAAATTAACTAAGCTAACAGAGTGTGGATGACCAAATTATTAATATTAATTATTGCACCAAAAAACAGTACACAGGATCTTGTAGATTACAATTTGCAACTAGACAGGTGTACTGTTACTTCCTCTACAGTCAGAAATCTGGGTGTCATATTAGACAGCAATTTGTCTTTTGAAAATCATATTTCCAATGTTACAAAAACTGTATTCTTCCATCTTTGAAACATTGCCAAGCAATGAAACGTTACCTGCTTCTGATACAGAAAAGCTAGTTCAGGCATTCATGACCTCTAGACTGGACTATTGTAATGCACTTCTAAGTGGTTATCCTGCATCTTCAATAAACAAGCTACAGGTAGTCCAAAATGCAGGACTTGGAGTCCTTACCATGTCAAGAAGATATGATCATATTACCCCAATTCTACAGTCTCTGCACTGGCTACCTATTAAGTTCTATTACAAATTATTATTACTTACCTATAAGGCCCTAAATGGTTTAGCTCCTGCGTACCTTTTTTTTTTTTTTTTAAAGTGTGAAGTGACATTCAGCCAAGTATGGTGACCCATACTCAGAATTTGTGCTATGCATTTAACCCATCCGAAGTGCACACACACAGAGCAGTGAACACACACACACTGTGAGCACACACCCGGAGCAGTGGGCAGCCATTAATGCTGCGGCGCCCGGGGAGCAGTTGGGGGTTCAATGCCTTGCTCAAGGGCACCTAAGTCGTGGTATTGAAGGGGGAGAGAGCTGTTCGTGCACTACCCCTACCCACAATTCCGTCCGGCCCGAGACTAGAACTCACAACCCTTCGATTGGGAGTCCAACCCTCTAACCATTAGGCCACGACTTCCCCCCCTTCCACCTAACTAGCCTTATACTTCTGGTAGTTCCTAGGATAGCAAAGTCCACTAAAGGAGGTAGAGCTTTTTCACATTTGGCTCCCAAACTCTGGAATAGCCTTCCTGATAATGTTCTGGATTCAGACACACTCTCTCTCTTTAAATCTAGATTAAAAATGCATCTCTTTCGCCAAGCATTCGAATAATGCATCTCTTAAATTGTGACTGCAGTTGAATCTGATCAAATGCTCATTATTATTCTTTAGCTTGGGTTAAACTAATTAATTTTACTTTGTTGGAACAGCAGCTATGCTAATGATGTCTCTATTTGTTTCTATGTTTTGCCACGGGATGTAACTAGGATATACACAAGCTCCAGTCTGGATCCAGAACACCTGAGAAGAGATGATGCTGACCCCTCAGAGGACCTCAGATGATGCCAACCCTGAATCAACAAACAAAACTAACAAATATTGCTACAAGTGTGTGTCAGGATCTGGGTCTCGTTCTCTCTCGCTCTCGCTCTCTCTCTCACTTCAGTGCGCGCACACCTGTTTGCGCTCTGTCTTCACCTGTTACTCATCGCAATCAGCGTTCTCGCTGCTTTGCGCTCTCACCTGTGTCTTGTCTTGTCTAATTACTCCAGTCTATTTCTGGCGTTTGTTCTCTCTGTTCTGGGTCGGATTATTGTGTGAGCTATGCCGTTGTGTGATTGTCTACCATAACCTTGTCTTGTCCTGTCTTGTGTAGCAGCGTTCGCCTTAGTGTGCCCTGTCTCCTGTCCCCAGCCGGGAAGAGCCATCTGGAGTTTCTCTCCACTCGTGTAGTCCTTCTCCTTTTCGAGTCCTGTTAGAGAGTTTTTGTTCTGCACTGCCCTGCCTGGCAGAGGCTCTTCAGTCGAGCTTAAGGAGAGTGTTTTTTGTTCTATTTTTATGCCATCTACCTTCGGCTGTTCTTGTTATAATAAAGGACTGTAATTATTGAAGGCTACCTTTTGCGTTTGGATCTTCTGTACTTGCACCTGACAGAGTGATTGCATCATATAATAATTGCTGTTAATAATGTTCATCGTCTGGCTGACTACGTGTTGTATTACTTTTTCTGAAAAATCCTGTCATATGCACACAAACTGACAGTAACCACTTATAAGGTATCACTAAATATTGTAGAAGCGTAATTTTCTGTAAAGTTGCTTTGTAATGATTTGTATTGTAAAAAGCGCTATACAAATAAACTTGAATTGAATATAACACCTGTGGCCATGAAATCATTTGAAAGACTGGTTTTGGCTTATCTGAAGGACATCACTGGAACCTTACTGGACCCCCTGAAGTTTGCCTACAGAGCAAACAGGTCTGTGGATGATACTGTCAACATGGGACTTCATTATATCTTCATTATATCCTGCAACATCTAGACAGACCAGGTACTTATGTAAGGATCCTGTTTCCCGAACCTCATCCTGCCCAAATTAACTAAGCACTCTATGCCCACCTCCGGCTGTAACAGACAGACACCCAGCAGCTAGTGAGGCTGGGAAAACTCTCATCTAGCACCTGTACGATCAGCACTGGAGCTCCTCAGGGCTGTGTTCTCTCCCCACTGCTCTTCTCCCTGTACACTAATGATTGCACATCTAAAGCCCCCTCTGTCAAGCTCCTGAAGTTTGCAGACGACACCACACTCATGTCAAGATGGAGATGAGTCTGCTAACAGACAGGAGGTTAAAGAGCAAACTGTCTGGTGCACTCTCAACAACCTGGAGCTGAACACGCTCAAAACAGTGGAGATGATCGTGGACTTCAGGAGGAACCCCCCTGCTCTTGCCCCACTCACCCTCATGGACCGCACTGTGACTGCAGTGGAGTCATTCAGGTTTCTGCTCACAACCATCTCTCAGGACCTGAAGTCAGATATTCACATTGACTCCATTGTTAAAAAGGCCCAGCAGAGGTTGTACTTCCTTCACCAGCTGAGAATGTTCAACCTGCCACAGGAGCTGCTGAAACAGTTCTACTCAGCCGTCATTGATTCTGTCCTCTGCACTTCAATAACTGTCTGGTTTAGCTCAAATCTGACCTCAGAAGACTACAGAGGATAGTAAATCATTATAATAGAGGATAATAAATCAAGTAGCTAACGCATATAATAAAGGTGTACCAATGCACATTGTTAGTCTATTTGTGTAATGATGCAGTAAAGTGCTCCTGACAGACAGCAATCATTAAGTATAAGTGAAAGTGAAACCCGTCTTACTTTAAACCTGTTCTTCTCAAAATTCCATTAAGGAAAATCATATCAATCAGCCAACTTCAGATAGCCATAACTTTTGTTCCATTCAAGCTATGTACAAAATGGAAAGTGCTTGAACTCAGCTTTCATATCATATTTGGGTTTCAAAACCTTAAAAAAGGTAAAATTTCACCATGTGTTTGGTTTTCCTTGATCGCATCACATACATATGGAAAACAGTAAAGATCAATGAAATATTTCATCTTGCATACAATATTTCGGTAACACTTTATTTTATGGTATCTTTACTAGTTGCTTATTAGCATGCATATTACTAGAATATTAATAATTTATTAGAACCAATCGAGCACAAATAAATGCCTTATTCTACATCCCTAATTCTACCCAATACCTAAACTTAACAACTATCTTATTAACTATCAATAAGTAGCAAATTAGGAATTTATTAAGAGAAATGTCGAAGTTAATAGAGAATAGTGTTCCCTATTGTAAAGTGTTACCAATATTTCAAATAATGCATTGTTTCAAATAGTATATCAGGGGCAGGAAAATACATCTTCAGTTTATTTATATATATATGTGTGTGTGTGTGTGTGTGTGTGTGTGTGTGTGTGTGTGTGTGTGTTTGTGTGTGTGTGTGTGTGTGTGTGTGTGTGTGTGTGTGTGTGTGTGTAAGTCATTTTGGATAAGTGTCTGCTAAATAACTAAATGTATATGCATATTAATCAATTATCTATCTTTTTTTAAATTTTTTGGTTTTTGGACTTGGACAAATTATTAGGATTTAGTGATGCTTAGATATAATAAACAACAAAGAGTTGACAATATCAGAGCAAATCACTCTCAGAAAAGACAATGCTGCCCAAATGCTTTGGTTATCCAGGTTTACGTACCTTTAATTTGAGAATGAGAATTTTAAGCCAGTGAGCACAGTGAGCCACAGCCTTTGATCTTAAGAGGAAAGAAAATGTTAACCCAGACATTTCTAGACAAGAAAAAACACAGGTCTTTCCAAATGTTTACAACTTATTCCTCATGTAGTAAAGAGCAGAAAAGGTGGAAAAATTGGCTAATATTTCAATGAAAGTTGAAATCAGCTGGGTTTATTTTGAAGTAGCTCACTATTTTGGTAGTAATTTGTGCCGTTCATTTCATAATGTTAGTTTTGGATGGCACATTGTAAGAGTGCAGAGCTCTGCTAGATTAGCCATCTGCGCAGTGTAAACACAGACCTCTTCTGTTCTAAGAAAAGAACTACAGCAATGAGGTTGACGCTATTGCGCTCACAACTTTTGCACTGAATATTGTACGATTTAATTACTTGTGGGGTGATTCATTCATTCATGTGAAAAAGGCCTACAAGTTCAGTGACTCAGAATACAAGTACTTACATCATAAAGATAAAGGTCACAACTGAATAACATTGTGTTTGTCCTTAAAAGCCAAGCGTGATAGTCATGTTGTGGGAATTAGACTTGGGTGTGTGCTGTTTGAGAAAACCTGTGAGGGCTTTTTCCCCCTCAGAACATGCTGCGTTTATTGACGCAACTTTTTAGGTGGTCCAGTGGAAAGTGGAGAGACTCTGCACACTTGGGGTCTGCTCAATGTTGTACTTTTTCCCCACTGCTAAAGGCTAATGTTATTTTTCTCTCTCTTAGCTGCCTGTTTTGACCAGGTTTCATGCAGTCTTAATGAGATATCAAAGACAAAACAGCCTAGCTGTGATTTTCTAGTCTCTGAAGCTGCTAGCTTACATGCACAAGTTTGATGTTATCCCTAACATTAAAGAAGACATTCTGAAGTAGTGATGTAAAGATCAGATCATTTTACTGACTCTTTTATTTGATACCGTTAATAAAAACAAACCCATATTGGTCACACTTTAGTTTGGGGACCAGTTCTCACTATTACATAACAATTAACTACAACTTTTCCCTCAATAAACTCCTAATGTGCTGCTTATTAATAGTTGGTAAGATAAATGTTAAGTTTATGTATGGGGTGGATTAAGCGATCTAGAATATGCTTATGCAGATAAGGCATTAATATGTGTTTTATAAGTACTAATAAATAGCCATTATTCTAGTAATATGAACTGGTCCCTAAATTTTAAGTGTTCCCCTAATATTTATTCAAGTTATTTTGTTCATTTGAGTGCCTTTAAATGTTATATTCACAACAGCCAAATTCCCTTAACACATCCATCTTCACAATCTTCATAGTATTATGAATTAGGAAATCATTATAATGCGGCTGAAGTTAATTTATGAGGAACTTAAATGATTACTTTACCTGCTGAGTCCTTTGTTTGTTATGTGACAGAAACAATGAAAATATTTCATTCATGATCACTTTTTAATAACGCTGGAAACCAGTTGTTGCCAAGATACTAAAGTCTGTCATCAGAAGTCAAAGATCTCTATAAGCGCTCAAGCATCTTTCATCCAATAAGTTATTTTAGGAGAAACATCTAAGAGAGAGTTAAAGTGAGCTATTATTGAATGTTATTTTAGAACTCCACCAGGAGCCCTAAGCTATGAAGAGGAATAAAGTTTTTCTCTGTGTAAAAATTTGGTAAAATGAATGTTGGTTGAACTAAAAGCCTGATTGATTGGCTATATTAGACATTATTCAACACTGGCTCCGAGAAGTGGCATAACGGTTGTGAAGTGTGAATGACCCACACCTGTGACCCTCTTCTGAATGGAATATGATGTCCAAGTCGCCCCATTGGTGAGGTAAAGGACTTGTGATCCACATGTGGCCAAATCTAGACCTACACTAGTAGCAGCCAATGAAAAAGATAAGGCAAAACCAATAAGAAAAGTGCCCTAACCCTACCCCTACCCCTACCCTAACCCTAGCCCTAAATTAAATTAAAGACTGAGCAATTAGAAATATCATAACTATATTCTTACAAATTATCTTACTTTGTCCGCCATCTTGAATGAATATTGAGTTTGGTGCAATGCATTCTGGGATTACCTTCTCTGCTAAGGATACATGTTAGGCTTTCTTTTGAATTTCTTAAAAGAATGCATTTTAGTAGGCACCATAATTATGCTACTCATCTTTAAGTATAGCCCTCACTTTTGGAGTGCACTAAAATGGCTGTCTACTTAGGGAGTTTAATAGATTTTGGAACAGAGTCAGTGTTTATCAGGTGTTTTAGGTCCTTTGTGTTACGTGAAATAATGGATCAAGGCTCGAATTATACAAGTTTCAACATGATACAAAGGAGACAGTTATTCTGTAATATTTCGTGCCATCTTAATGTTTTAAATTAATGACTGTGTGCATACGTTGCACAACCCATTGACATAATCCAGAATCTATTCACACTTATACAATCACACCAGGACGTCCAGACAGGATAGTGTTGAGATGTGTCTCAGTATTATAAAGAACAAAACCCATTTGTGGCACTAAAGCAGGATCATCTTTGTTGAGAATAAATTGTCTGTGTACGCAAAGTCATTCATTTAATAACCCTCTCACATCAAATCTTTATTATTGTGTTGGAAATCTTTTAACTACTGCATTAGAGTTTTTGCTCTTTAATGCTTTTCAATTACTTTCATTATACACATTCTTTATTAAGATATTTGGTTAATGACTTGACATCAACACAATCTTTTCAGTTAGATATTTCTTTATAAAAGATTGTTATATTGCAATCATATTCTAAATAAGTGCAATACATACAAACTTCTCAACTGTCAACCCAACTGAATCACTACTGTGACGTGCTTGTATCGTTATTATATAAAGATACTGCAAAATGATGTGGTCTTGATGGATTTATTTCTTATAAACATGTAATTGATGGCTGATGGCTTTTATTGGGGTCAGACCCAGTACATGACCGATCTATCTATCCAAGCTGCAGTTGGATGGCTCTAGAAGGCCATTTTGAATGACAAGCTGTCACAGCACAATGGCAGACAAGTATTAAAAGTATTGATATTCAGCACTCACAGCCATTCCTGCCAGATCAGATTGCTCCAAAGCAAACTGACATGAAAAAACGGGAACACGTATTAAATTCTAAGGAAATAATGGAGAAAAGCAATGGAGAGATGCATAAACGAACTGGCAGTAAATGGATGTATCCACTAACACTGTGTGGGAATTTTACTGGAAGGAACTAACAAGCAAAGACATTACAAACAAGGAAAAACAAAGGCCAAGATCCGCTCAGATTTCAGAGCTTTTACCGGGAATGTTCTTCAGAGAACAGGTGTTCAAAGGAAGCTTTAATCTTCTATCAAACATTTCCAAATCTGACTCGGACTCAATGGGAGCTGTTAAAATAATGTTCCAGTGATGTAAGTGGTTTATGCAGTATGCCAGGTCAGCGTTCACAATAGGCTCAAAGATTGCTGAGACATGGGACAAAACATGTCTCCCAACCTGCCATGCCAACAAATGTCCACTTTGAAATGAATCAGAGATGATCAATTGAATGTTTTTATTAAAAATGATTTTCTTGTTATTTTATCGGAATTATAAAAATTACATGTATCAATGACTATAGGCAATAACACTGTTGTTTTCAGGCCCCCAAAATGCTGTTATGATTTGAATGAATGGGCAAAACACATTTATCTATCTATCTATTATAGTGTTCCTGTAGCTCAACTGGTAGAGCATTGCATAGGAAGCAAACAAGCGCAAGGTTGGGGATTCGGTTCCCCGGGAACACATGCTAGGTAAAACTGATAGCCTGAATGCACTGTAAGTCGTTTTGGATAAAAGTGTCTGCTAAATGCATAAATTTGTTTTTTAATTTAACCTATCTATCTGTCTGTCTGTCATAAACAACAGTCTTTATTAATCCAAACCCAGGGAAACACAGTTCAGGCTTTAGATACACGTAACACATCGAGATGTTTAACACCGGACCAAGGAACATAGATGAGACAACACTTTAAATACAGCATTAACTAGTAATAAACGAGACACATCTGAACCAAATGAGACAATCACACATGTATGTATATATATATACATGGTTTGTTTAGCTTAGCAAAAGTAGAATGCTAAGTTGTAAATCTTTTGTCAACCAAGATTTGCACTGTTAAATGATTATGGTGAAAACTACTATGAAAAATATATACTTTACAGATACTGCAGACCCTTCACAAATCCATTTCTATACTGATTTTTACTGTGTCCACAGAGTATATTCAGCTTTTAATGACCTTACAGACACCAATAGACTTATAAGGTTGAAGTTCTATATGGTAATATTAAGATGTAATGAGATTATGTATTTAAAAAAGGAATCATTAGGTCACGTTTCCAGCCACATCAAAGAGGAAGAAGACATTTTTTAGTAATACTTCATGTCAATAATTCATTTCCTATTTCATATTTTGATTTCGACATAATGCAATTATGTCCTTCAGTGGTACTGTTTTCTTAATACCTCAGTTCCTGTGAATTGCGATTTATTGCCAGATGTGGTTTTATCCGGGTTTATGTTTCAGCATGTAACTTTCTATAAACTCTTAATAAACTAGAGCATGTTTTCAGAATGTACTTGTTCAGCCTAGTCTTAGTGCTAAATTAATAATAAT
Organism: Carassius gibelio; assembly: GCF_023724105.1. NCBI lineage: Eukaryota > Metazoa > Chordata > Actinopteri > Cypriniformes > Cyprinidae > Carassius > Carassius gibelio. The sequence continues at coordinate 19,505,710 of NC_068392.1, forward strand.
TAAAAAAAATTCCCTGAGGGTTTCATGAGCCCAGCTGAACCTCCACAACATTTGATCATGTTGATTTTTAGGGAGGACCTGCTCATAAAGCATAAAACGTGCTTGTGCAATAATATTACCATTGTCACGTTCACTTGATACTTGAATGCTTTAACATATTATTTGATCTTGTGAACAGAAAATGAGATGTGTGCTATAACTTTCATGTTAACAGAAGAGCTTAAAAAGGAACAATTCACCCAAAATGTAAATTTACAGAAAAGGTGCTCACCCTCAGGCCATCCAATATATAGATGAGTTTGTTTCTTCATCAGATTTGGAGAAATGTAGGATTGCATCACTTGCTCACAAGTGGATCCTCTGCAGTGAATGGGTGCCGTCAGAATGAGAGTCCAAACAGCTGATAAAAACATCACAATAATCCACAAGTAATCCACACCTCTCCAGTCTATCAGTTAATGTCTTATGAAGCTTAAAGTTGGGTTTTTGTAAGAAACGAATTCATCATTAATATTTTTTACTTCACACCATTGCTTCTAGCTAAAATACAAGTCTATAATCAACAGTAACGCTTTAACCAGTGAAACCCATTCCAATGCAAAATTTCCATAATTACTTGAAAAATACCAGAACAATTTAAAGATATACTTAAAAAAATATTATAATAATAGTGTATTTTAACACATCACCAACATTCACCAAAAAAATAATAATAATTGTGTTAAAGAAAAATATGATTTTTCATATTTGAGTGAACTATCTATTTCTTAGCCTCCAATAGAAAATACCCAATCAATGTGATTCAGTATTTCAGAGGCATGAATGGTTTCATTTACAAATATTGTCTTGTATATTTTGGAAGTGGTGTTAATAAGCCCATAAGAGCAGTGATGTAGACGCATTAATGCCATTGTAATCTTTAAGATTAAACAGGCTTTTAATAACCACAACGCTTTCCGATAACACATTAGCAATTGCAGTTAAGTTCCCACGCACCGACCCCTTCAGGTGCTCATTGACAAGAAGCAGCCCATCCAGGAGCTTTAACTCCAGAGACACTGTGATTATGACGCATATGAAGCTTTATATTTGTGTGTTTTGGTTCTTTATTTGTATGGTGTGAGGTCTTTGAAATGCATTTTGTCATTGTGCGTGTTTGAAGTCCGCTTGTTTTAACGACGACTGAAAATGCCAAGCTCAATTTTTCTCTGAATAAAGCAACCTAAAGCATGCATCGACTGAGCAAATAAACACCCTCAGCAAATACAGTGAGAAGCAATTGTATGTATTTTTTAAAGTCACGCCAGTGATCGCTACTCTGCGTTTGATTGGAAAAGCTTACCTCATTTATGGAAGACTGATCTATTCATTCTTTTATTATGTGCAGTAAAAGATTTGCACTGTGGAAATCACACTCTCAAAACAATGATTAAAGGAGCAGTTCACCCAAAATATGAACATTTGCTGTCAGTGTCATCCAAGATGACAGATGACATGAGTTTGTTTCTTCATCAGATTTGGAAAACTGTAGCATTACATAATTTGCTTACCAATGGATTCTCAGCAGTGAATGGGTTATTGAACAATAATTCATAAGTAATGCACACCACTCCAGTCCATCAGTTAATGTCTGGTGAAGCAAAAATGCATGTTTGCAAGAAATAAATCCAATCCAATATATATATATATATATATATATATATATATATATATATATATATATATATATATATATATATATATATATATATATATATTAGTGCTGTCAATCGATTAAAAAAAATTAACTAATTAATCGCACAATTTTTAAAAATTAATCGCGATTAATTGCGATTAATCGCAATTAAAAGACTGAAACTTTTTGGATATGTAAATGTAAAATGTTAATAATTAATGTAAACTCAAGACAAAGAAACTATTTAAATTCAAAATATGATTGTTTATTGGAATTTTTGTTTAACTTGTAACACTGATTTTCTCATGTAAACAACATACCTGCAATAAACCATCAATATCCTCCAAATTAACTGTTGGCTTGAAAGCCATATTTATTACAGAAATAAAAACACAGAAATGTAAGTACCATTTGAATTTCAAAACAATCAATGCCAATAAAAAACAAAAATGATTTCCATGTTGAATTCTAAGTGGACTGCAAAAAAATTCCAAAGTATAGTCATTGCCAGGGCTTTAAGTGGGCCGGTACACACAGGTACTCAGTACCGCCACTTCCAAATATAGCTCTTGAGCGTACCACCACCTCTCCGTGCGCCGAGAACGTGCTTGTAGCGTACCGGTACGCTCATTTGGACATCTGTTTTAATAGAGGTTTTAATCTTTTACCTGCACTGCCGATTTTCAGAGCGCCCTTCACAATGCAAGCTTCCTAATTCATCCCACCCAGAGCAGAAACTACATTACCCATTCACCCTTAAGTTATACAAGTGAATAGCGCATGTGTCGCTTTTCCCACTGTTAAGTGTCAACAACTCAACGTGCCCGGAGAAGGTGTGTGAAACTCGTTGTGAGTTATACTAAAGCAAAATCTTGAGTATTTATTGTCTGATAAACATTAAAAACTGTCTGCGTCGTCCTGCAGCCCCCGCCGGCTGTTCATTGGCTGCAGCATCTTTTTTCTAAGTTCTAAAAAAATACCGTAGACGGCAAGGCACAAATTTAGATATTCATTTATCTAATTAATCTATAGCCTATGCACAAAGATAATATGATCTTTTTTCCCCTTTTTGTTTTATAGCTTGATGAAGAGAGAGAGCGCAAGTTGCTGCAGCTGAGGAGGACAGTGATGCACGCGTACAGGAGTGATTGACAGTTCGCGGCACTGTGTACAAAAAATACTCCGCTACACAATTATTTCGTTATTTTAATGTTGCTGTTTCTTGTGGCAGACTAAATGAAAATGTTTCTTGTGGCAGACTGAAGAGTAATCCGGCAGAGTTTTATACTGAAACTTTCCGTCTAAAAGTCCTTCCTTGGTCTTATCCATATTTCTTTGCACGTTGAACACACATAGGCCACAACTGGAAATAAAAAAAACTGCAACCGCGTTAATTGCGTTATTTTTTTTTAACGCGTTAAATATTTCAAATTAATCGAATGCGTTAACGCGCTAATTTTGACAGCACTAATATATATATATATATATATATATGTATATATATATATATATATATATATATATATATATATATAATTTTTATAATAATAAGTGTTGCAAGAGTCTTATTGCAAATCATACATTTTCCTACGATTCAAATTGTACAAATCTGTATGATATTGAAACTTTGTTACATATTATTTTTCGATATCAGTTTACTTTAAATCTCACAATTGTGAATTTATGTATTAGGATGTGTCTATATATATCATTTCAAACTTTATCTCACGTTGTCATGTTTAGTTTTGACTCTAATGGGCTTCTGTAGAAAGCGTTTTTTTAATTAAAAGGTCTAACAAGTGATAAATAAATATAGTAATACAGTATAGATGAGAAAATCCACTTTGACATAAGGAACTTGTCGCAATGTATTAACTCACTCTTGTTTTGGTTTGTTTTTGTCTCTGTGGCTGACTAACATTGTAAATGAGACACAAATTACACTGCTACTGTATGACAGAGTTCACCCATGCGAGTCACTGTTGATTTAATGACCAAGTAGTTCACGTGTGTATTAATCAGAACTTCCCCATGATGCGATGTGTTTCATTCTCCCAGGGTTTCCAGGATGCCTAACCCCCTCCTGTATGTTTTATCAACTTCCTGACCTCAAATCCTTTGCAAACATCCTCTCATGAGCAACTGAGGATCAGCGCTTAGGGGAAAAGGCCCAGCATTACACCCTGGATCTGTCTGACCCACAAAAACCCTGAGGCATGGTAAGATCCCTGACTTAACACATGCTAGGTACACTTCATCCGACTGAAATGCCACACCTGAACTAAATTATACAGGACTTTAATAAACAGATGTGATATCCCTTTTCCAATGATGCCTAAATTAATCTTAAAGGGGTCCTGAATTGAGAAATCAAATTTGTTCGCTTCATTTTACTGCAAATTTGACAGATATCTAAATTTAATTGCCACAACCAGTGAAATAGAAAACATGTATAAAACATGGCTGCCATTTCTCAACATCAGAAGTTTTCAAAACAATTCCACATGTGTATCGATGGGAGGGTTGAAACTTATTTAAATAAGCAAAACTACTAGCCAATCATGGCAGTGGGCTTCTTCTTCTGAGTCTAGAATGGGCCATGCCAAAAACAGGACAGAATATAACCAATAGCTTGTAAATTAGGATTTTTTTAATGCAAAAAGTGGATCCCAGAGAACAGTCTAACATTCTTAGAAGCCAGTTCATAACCCTTTTACAAACAAGTTTTGCAAGTTCCCAGCATGCATTGCAGCTTGAAAAACGTATGTGGTAACTATTATTAAAAATGATAATTGATTTAGAACTTACTGGCTTCATTTTGTAGTTAATGTTGCTGCTGTCAATAAGCTGTCAAATCGTTTAGGTTTTTTTTTTGTTTTTTTACTGAATTAACAGTTGATGATCATGTGCTAAGGTATATGTGCATCTCATTCCAACTGTGGAAGTTAATATGTTTTCATTTAGGCCAGGTATCCTCAAATCTGTCCCACAAGATCCACTTTCCTTCAGACTTTAGCTCTAACCCTAATCAAACACACCTGAGCATACTTATCACTGTCTTCAGGATCATTAGAAAATTACAGGTAGATAAATTTGATCAGGGCTGGAGCTAAACTCAGCAGCACAAGATTTGAGAAACCCTGATTCCCTATCTGTCGGTCCCATCCCATTGGCTAGTGGATTTTGCATACCTGAGCCAATCCCTGTGCCTTTCGTGTGTCTGTGCCCTTTTGGATTCAGTAATTTCCTGTCCTCTGTCGACAGCCACGATTGCTGCAGGATGAGTCATGCAACTATTGTGGGCGTATGACCATGGCATTGCTGCGATCACATTTCCCTCTTGTCAAGGGGGTTGCAGCAGATCCCTCCATCCCGGTTTCTCTGCCACGAGCAGAAGACCGCCGGCCTGTGCTCTGGGAGATTTGAGGGTGACAGTGAGAGCTTCTCCACTGGGCCATGCCCCATGGACCTCTCACTCCTCCGGCAACTCATGTTCTGTGCGGCTGAATTGTCCTGAGGCCCTGGCCTGGATATGTTCCCATCACTCCCTTTCGAGATCAGGTGGTGAACCTGCAAGCACTGCCCAGGAGGAGACAGATCCAGCCTTGGTGTTGCTGTGTCCCGTAAGAGTGCTACACTAATACATGGACCTCACCAAGAATTTCAGAAGTTCTGAGCAGCTCCTGGTCTGGTTCAGAGACCCATTCCATATGTAATATTGACCCCTGGGATAGTCCATAAAAGCCACCCCCCTATGGGTAAGAAGTGGTCTACGTTGCAACCTTTTCCCTTAAGACTTGCTTCACCATCGTTCTGCAAGGCTGAAAGAACAAATAGGAAGATTTGGAGCAAACTTTTACAGGAGGTTAAAATCTCTTTAAAAATTTTTTTTTTGGACGGAACAGCAGCATGGACTTCTCCAGCAGCGATATACTCACTGTTGGTCCCCTTCAGTACCAAGGTCAGTGAATTTGTGCTGGGGCTTTGGTAAGGTTATTTACATTTACTCATTTAGCTGGCGCTTTTATCCAAAGCGACTTACAATTGCTATATATGTCAGAGGTCGCATGCCTGTGGAGCAACTAGGGGTTAAGTGTCTTGCTCAGGGACACATTGGTGTCTCACAGTGGATTCAAACCCGGGTCTCTCACACCAATGTCATATGTCTTATCCACTGGGTTGTGACGGTGTTCAGGTATGGAAAGTCTCGGTTATGTATATTCCCATGCCACAACCATTCGCTGTTGCCGGGAAACGTTCTCGGCTCCTCAGCGTAAAACCTGAAGAGTGGATGCACATGTTGCCTATTTATACCCATATGCACAGGAAGTGGGTCAGGTATACAAAATCCACTAGCCAATTTTCATTGGCATTTTCTCTTAAACTCAGAGATGATTTGCCTCCCAAGTAAGACCCTATATGTCGTTCTACATAACATCTCTGTTCCGTCCATCAGGGAACGAAGGTTACTTGCGTAACAGAGCTGTTGCCTCTCGTTTTAAGAAGTCAATAATGCTCAATAATTTCCTGTAGCGGGCTTTCAAAATTAAACAAAATGTGGAAGGAACAAGGTTTGTAGATTTGTTGAATACCTTAATATCTTCAGTTGACTGTCATGTCATATTATATTTTCATTCATTATATGAAGAAAAGTTTATAAGGTTTCAACTTAGAGTTAGCTCAACAAACTGACAAACCTGATCTCACCGGAAAAGAACTGGCAATTTTGAAAATAACTATTTACAAAGTAGCAAATTTGCACGAATTTGTATATTGTGAACTGTGCAAAAACATGTGAGATTGTATAAATTCATGCAAATTAGCCACACATTTTTAACTGTCACTGTGGCATTAGCAAAACATAGGAAAACATACAAATTAGATGGTGGGCATTCAATAAAATTAGCCACCCATTTTTTTATACCATCACTGGGACATAAACAGATTGTACAAAAACAAATAAGTAGAGCCACCAACTTTTAGAGAGTCAGTGTGGATTAAGTTCATACATAATGTACAAATTGGATAATATGAATTAATACAAATTACCCAGCAATTTTTACTGTCACTTGGGCATTAGCAGATTGTAAAAAAAGTGTAATCATACAAATTAGCCACCAACTTTTATACAACCAGTGAGGCATTGTCACAATTTCACCGGTGTAAAGGTGATGCATGATGCAGGCAATTCATACAGAGATAAGAAGTGGACTTAATAAGGCCTTTTGCACCACAGGAGCCTTTTCATAATACCAGAACTAACTTTGAATCTACCCACTTTTTGACATTTTCGCACCACCAGAACTGGGTGCGATTTTAGCACTGGACTGCCTTTTTCGAGAACCAAATTAGCTTCTATTCCGGAGCAGGGTCTAACCAGGACAACTGGTATTACTGGTGATGTAACCTGCCATGATTTAAAACGCTTTGTAAACATACTGTAAACATTGTGTTGACTTATTTCACACATATTCATATGAACTAGCCATAATGTGGATTACTTGCAGTGAGATTTTGTTGTAATGTTGCCTTTTTTTTTTTTTTTTAAGACAGGTATGTAAGGTATTTTTATAGTGTGTGATAAGGGTAAATGTAAATGATTTGCTTTTGCAAGGGGCTTTTCTGGGTTGATCCGAATCAAAACGGGGCCAAAAATAGAGCAATATATTTGTTAGTGCATTAATTCTTCCAGAAGGACATGTCTTTAGCTGTCTGAGGTGAGAGAGTCAAGCACCACTTACTGATGAAATCTGACTTCACCACGTCCACATGACTACATTACTCAAGAGTCATTAAGGATTCAAGGACCTCTCGTTTTAGCTCACTAAAGCCCAGACAGAATCCCATTCAGAAGAAATGAACGAATGCGCAAGAGCGCCACAAATGTCTTTCCTGACTTCTGTCGGGCAAAGGTAAAATCATAACATCCTCCTATCACAAAGCTGATCTCATCTTAATCTGACACACATAATAGTCTCTGGCTGAGCTTGAGAGATTTCATAAGGAAACATTTCAGCTCATGCATGTGGAGACCAGTGCTGTTCCTTGTCCCAGAAGCGTGACGCTGCCCCCAGTGGGCTGAACTTGTTCTGCATGGATGGAACAGAGAGGACGGGAGTCCTCGCTTTTATGTCTCTTATCTTCATGTCTTTGAGCTGAAGGTAATGTTGGGCGTTAGCTTATAACACCCATTTGTTCCTTTTGTCAAGAAAATGGTTCTTGTTGAAAGACCCCACATCCGTCTTGCTCATCTGAATGAGGTTTAATTTGTTATTGGTTATTATTTTTCCTCCTGGGTTGGTTTTGTCCCAACTAAAGCTGTAGTTTAAGTTCAGTAAACCTTCTGCTGATGTTCCTGTGCTTCTAAATACCAGCATACATTAATTGGAAGAGGCCATTTCAGTCTGAGTGTGACTCATTCTACTGGCAGGAGGACATTAGTTAAGGAGTAATAATTAGCAGAGGCAATTAACCTTTAGAGGGACACGAATCTAGCACAAGAGGATATGAAGAATGACCATCTACCATATAAATCCCATATATTGCATCTTATAATAGATAGCTTTTCTAGTAAAAATTATTAAAAGCTCCTGGTGAAAGCTGGGGAAGTGAAACATGGCCTCTTTTTCTAGAATTATCCTAGAATATGAATAATTTTATCTGTAGTAGAATTGGTTTCAAAGGGGGTTTTCAAATTGACGCCATAGAAGAACCATTTTTCTTTCCCCAAAGAACGTTTCAGGGAATTTTATAATCTAAATTACCTTTTTTTTTCACCCATAAAGAACTTTAAAACTTAAATCTATTTTTTTTTATAAAACTGACCATTCACACTGAGATGCATAAAAAAAAAAAAAAAAAAAAAAAAAAAAAAAAAAGATTTTGTATTATTATTTATAATTTAATGTAGTTTTTACATTTTAATTTATATAATTTTGCTATGGTTTCACCATTTACATTAGGTTTTTTATTAATATTTCTATTTAGCTTTAATTTATATCATTTTATATTTAAGTTACTGTTTTTCACATACGTATATATTATGGAGAAACTTTTTTTTTTCGAGGTTTAGTTTTAACACTGCTCTGACAATAAAGTGTCACATGGCAAAGGTCAACACTAGCATACTATAAAAACACAATAATGCGAATAAAGTGAAATTATATAATTTAATTATGCCATACATCTACCTTGGACAGAGCGAAAAACTGTTTTCATGTTCTGATGATAGGCTTATGTTCAGTGATGAAGAAATAACACTACACTTTCCTTAGTTGTCAGTTATAATCATAAAAGCTAAAATAAATAAACATTTGAAATATATCAGTCTGTATTTAATGAATGAATAAAATATACAAGTTTCACTTTTTGAATGGAATTAGTGAAATAAATCAACTTTTTGATGATATTCTAATTATATGACCAGCACCTGTATATTGACTTCTTGCCACTTGGAGTCCAAGACCGGTTGCCCACTGAAGCTATGCAGGGCTGAGCCTGGTCAGTACCTGGATGGGAGACCTCCTGGGAAAACTAGGTTGCTGCTGAAAGAGGTGCTAGTAAGGCCAGCAGGGGATGCTCATCCTGTCTTACCTATCAGATAGGTCCTTTCAAAGTATTTTGGAGAGGTGAGGTGTCCAAGTCACAACATCTAACTACTGGGGTGCCTCAGGGCTCAGTTCTTGGACCACTTCTCTTCTCTGTGTACATGACATTATCAGGTTCTGTCATTCAGAAACATGGCTTTTGATACCACTGCTATGCTGATGACACTCAACTCTACCTCTCATTCCATCCTGATGATCCGACAGAAGCTGCTCACATCTCAGCTTGTCTGACAGACATTTCTTGCTGGATGATGGACCATCACCTTCAACTCAACCTTTCCAAGACAGAACTGCTTGTGGTTCCAGCAAACCCATCGTTTCATCACAATTTCACCATCAATTTAGGCACATCAACCATAACTCCTTCAAAACAGCCACACGCCTTGGAGTTATGATTGATGATTTTCTCAGACCACAATGCTAAAACAGTCCGATCCTGCAGATTTGCTTTATTCAACATCAAGAAGATCAAGCCCTTTCTTTCGGAACATGCTGCACAACTCCTTGTTCAAGCTCTTGTTCTGTCCAGGCTGGACTATTGCAATGCTCTCTTGGCAGGTCTTCCAGCCAATTCTAATCAAACCTTTACAATTAGAACGCGGCAGAAAGATTAATTTTTAAAGAGCCAAAAAGAATACACGTCACACATCTGTTTATCGATTTGCACTGGCTTCCAATAGCTGCTCGCATAAAATTCAAGGCATTGATGTTTGCCTACAAAACTACCACTGGCTCTGCACCCATTTACCTAAATTTATTACTTCAGACTTAAGACCTCTAACACTAGATTGCTCTATTATTTTTCTATTCTATCTGTTTTCTTTTTATTTATTATATTATTTAAAAGCCCATGCTACATGTACTATGTTAAGCTAATTGAGACGTGTTATAGCACTTACATATCATTGCTCTTTTTGTTGTTTTTGATTGCTTCCACTGCCCTCATTTGGATAAAAGCATCTGCTAAATTAATAAATGCTAATGTAAATATAAATTTAAATTTAACTAAATGATGCATAATGTAAAATGTATTAGAGAAAATCTGTCCATTTCATATGCGTGGACTAAGTGAATGCTGGTCCAGCTTGTCCAGTGATTGAAGAGTGGACATTAATCACTCCCACACCTCTGCCAAAGACAACATAAGGCTCCTCAGGCAGTGACGTAGCAGGGTGAGACCCTGTCAGTCTGTAGACAGCAGCATGTGTGGTCAGTGTGATAACAGACACTGAGCTGTCATGCTCTTCACTCACATCAAGAACCGAGTGCAGAATGAAAGCATGTGTGAAGTGGAGGTGCGGGCACTGTCATTGTTTGCTTGTGTGACTCCTGTGTTGCACTGGCATGTCTGATAACTGGCAGGCATGCTGGAAGGATGCTAATTACTCCTTTTCTCAAGAAGATGCGGCTTACAACAGCTGGAAAGAACAATGTTGCCAAACAATAATGAATGAAGCTGTCCACCCACACATCTACAGCTGAGAGCTGAGTGATACATATGCATATAGTGCAACCACTTCATTCTCATCAAGATGAGAAAATGAATAAATTATTATTATTATGACAATAATTGTTATTATTATAAAACAACAGTTAGTAGCATTAGTAGAAAATGTATACTAATCGTCAATATATTATTAACACTAAAATAAATAATAAATAATATAAATGATAAATACATCAAATAAATGATAAATAAACTAAATAAACACAAATACATATTTATTATTAAGCCTGGAAAGTTGGAGTATCAGTCTGCTGAATGCCCCCCTTATTTCAGAAACTGCATTAGTTTATGTATCTGCAAAAAATTTATTACTGAAGTTACTTACATAAATTAATTTCTTATACGTTTGCTATTTTTTTCTGTGTGATTGCCAAAGCACTGTATGTAGATTACAAGTAAAAGAAAAAAAAAAACTACACAAACTTAAATACTTACCTATTAGCAACAGTTACTTACTTGTCTTGATACTTCAAACTTGATACTTGATACTTGATACTACTAAAATTCATGGTGCAAGATTCACTTCCATCTGTGTCACTCGATATCATCTGAAAAAGGTCAAACCCAATTTATGACATTAAAACAAAGTCTTATCATTTTGATCATGTAGCATGCCATTACAGAGCCCATTCACTTTCAAGGAAATTATAGTGATTCACAGTGTCGCCATATTATGTTGCATAAAATATCTATTGTAGATCTGCTAATATGAGAATTTCCCATGAAATTCCATGCAGAGAATTCCAGGAAGTCAACAAAACATATTTAATATCATTATGTGAGATGTTTTCGTAACATATCCTTAAACTACAGTGACTACCCATTATAGCACTAAGACAAGGATTTAGCTGGTGCTTTACTTTGATGATAAAGACCAGATTTTGCATGTACTATATTCCCATAAATTCAAAGACTGTATCTTTCTTCCCTTTTAAATCAACAGTATTGGGCTGAAACTCATAAAGCAGCACTGAAGAGTGACTTGATACAATCACGTACTGCTCAACTAGAACAGACACAGGCAAAAAAATTCATATTTTCTGAAATTAACCTAAAAAATGTGGACAATTTCTTTCTTCGTGGGACACTTTATTGACAGTTCATTTCAGTTCATGTAGAATGTAATTTAATTTAATAGAATTTAACTGTAATCTTAAAAATAACATCACACACACACACAAATACTGTTTAAGAAAAACATTTTTTTTTTTTTTTATTGCTACTAAATGAATGGAAATAATGCTGACTCAGTATTTGGTCAAATTTAGGTTAATTAGAATGCAAATATTACTACCATCTAGGCAAGCAGCTCACTAGGTTGTAGAACAAATAAGCGCCTATATTTCTTATTGTCATGTGATGAGAGTTTTTTTTTTTTTTTTTTCAGGAGACTTAAAAATGACATTATGCAAGTTATTAGTTCACTTTGTGCTCTTTGTTAATTTGCACTTAATGGCTCAAAGAATTACTTAGCTTTCAAATTATGTTTAAAGCTAATCATGTCTAATTACTTCAGCAAACATTATCGTCCCTGGTCTTTTATTTTATGCCTATGTTTTTTGCACAGCCATGTGTTTGCCATTAATGGACCATTGTGATGTGATTGTACCCATTCTCATTCACAGCGCACCAAAGACGAAATAACATGAGTCGATCATAATATGCCTACACCTCAGACAGAACCTTACTCTCTCCATGCAGAAGTGCACGTACAGAGCAAAGTTCTTACTAAACCAGCACATGGATTACACATCTTACCTAAGTCATGTTTTAACATTGTGTAATGCTGTTCTTCCCCATTTTTTTCATTGTATGATGAATTTCTTTCATAAAAGTCATAACAGTATTGAATTAATTTTCCGGATTAATTTCCTTGTGTCACTCATAAGTAAATGTGTGTGTGCGGGGGTGTGTGTGTGGGCATGTTATTTTTACATATCAGGACATAACTCTGTATAATGACATGGGTATGACACAGGTATTACAAGGAGAGGGTGACTTATGAGGACATAAGCCATGTCCCCATTTTTCAAAACGCTTATAAATCAGATACAGAATGAGTTTTTTTGAGAAAGTAAAAATGCACAAAGTTTCCTGTGAGGGTTAGGTTTAAGGGTAGGGTTGGTGAAGGACGATAAGTAAGAATGGAAAAGTGTTCTTTCCTAATCTTTGCTCATATTGTGTAATCTTCAAACTGCCAACACTTTGCAGTTTCAGTTTATGTCTTTACTGTATGACCCAAAATGACATGAGAATTTTATGTTTCAGCAGTTTGATTGTGCTGGTGATATATACATTGCAAACAGGGCATCCTGTTCATTATCAAGATAAAATACAGTTACCAAAACATAAAGAAAGTTACACTAGTTAATTTAAATAGTCTGTATTATAATCCATGCCATTCATTGTGAGCACCGGTCCACTGTGACACATTTCTGCTCATTATGATTTTTTTTCCCTGTCGATAACGAAACAAGTGTGGAGTAAAAAGCCTAGTTTACTAAATAAATATTTTACTTCAAATACATTGCAAATATGGAAATGTTTGGATTTGCGCTCAATGAGAGGCACAGGAGCCCAAGTTTACTTTCTTTCTTTTTTTTTTCTCTCTCGCTTTAAATACATTTAGAAGAAAAACATAAGCCCAAAAACAAAACAAAAAACAAAAACATAAATGACCTGGGAGGGAAGGATTAGTTTCAGTTTTGGGAGGAGAGGACAAAGGTTGTACCAAGGGGGCGTTTTGCTTCACAGGTGGGGTAAAATGCCCCCAGTCTGACAAAGCAATTTGCTTTATATATTTACAGCAAAATCAGAGTACAGGTTTTAAATTCAAATTACAAAGAATATAATCAATTATATTTGAAAAATATTGTTGGCTAATGCTAACTGGCTAGCTTTCTAGCTACCTGATGATAACTTGAGGTCATTTCCAATTTTTTTTTATTTAACCAACTAGTTATAATACATTTGATGCAAAAACATAGTACAGACCTTACTATTCTCATATCATATATAACTGCGATGTTCCACAAAACAACAAGCTTTAAAACACTTGTATTTATTACTGGTCCCTGTGACCCAGTTTGTCCCTCATTTGACTACGTTCATTTGGTTCAGGTGTGTTTTATTTATTGCCCTGCATTTAGCCCTGTATTTATAGAGTCATCTGTCCCGTGTTCCCTGTCCAGTATTCCCTGTCCCTACCCTGAGTAATCCTTGATTTGTCTATTAAAGACTGTTGTTTCCTGCAACAGTAGACGTTGTGACAGAATACCAGACCCACAAAAAACGTAACTCTGTTTTCCCTCAATTTGATTTCCCTGTTTTATGTACAGTGTTTTTTTTTATTTTCATGGATCTGCTTTACCAACCGTGACAGTACCCCAACCCCCCCCTTCCTTAAGAACTCCTCCTGGAGTTCCCAGAAGGGCCACCTGCTGATTGTAGTCATCAATAAGGGAGTGATCCAATATGTCCCTAGCAGGTACCCAACTCCTCTCCTCCAGACCGTAACCTTCCCAGTCCACCAGATACTGGAATCCTCGTCCCCTCCATCTCGAGTCCAGAATACGATTAACCGAATATGTCGGTTCCCAATCTACAAGACGCGGCGGCAGGGGAACCGGAGTAGGCGGATTAATACGTGCATAAAACACGGGTTTAATTTTGGACACACGAAAGGCAGGTTGCATCCTCTTGTATGCAGGAGGTAGTTTGAGGTGGACTGTCACCGGACTAATGATCTTAGTCAATAAATTTGGGAGCTAATTTATTAGATACGGATCACAGAGGAATGTTACTGGTAGAAAGCCACACTTTTTGACCCACGACGTAAACAGGAGGCTTTGACCGGTGGCGATCGGCCTTGGCCTTAGTGCGCTCCCTCACCCGGAGCAGAGTCTCACGGGCTCTGGTCCAGGTGCGGTGACACCTCTGGACAAATGCTTGAGCGGAGGGGAACGCGACTTCAGATTCCAGGCTGGGAAAGGCTGGTGGCTGGTACCCTACACTACACTGAAATGGAGAGAGGCCCGTAGCTAATACTGGCAATGAATTGTGGGCATACTCCAACATAGAGAGTTGTTGACTCCAGGAAGAAGGATTCTTGGAGACCAAACATCGCAATGTCCTCTCTAAATCTTGGTTGGCTAGCTCAGATTGTCCGTTGCTTTGGGGATGATAACCCGAAGACAAGCTAACTGACGCTCCTAACAATTTGCAAAACTCTTTCCAAAATTTGGATATAAACTGAGATCCCCTGTCCGAAACCACGTCTAATGGGAGGCCATGAAGCTGAAAGACGTGATCTAGAACAGTGACCGCTGTCTCCTTGGCTGTCGGTAATTTGGGCAAGGGAATGAAATGTGCCGCCTTCGAGAACCGGTCCGCTACGTTCAAAACGACCGTCATGCCATTAGATGGCGGGATGGCGGTAACAAAATCTAGAGCAATATGGGACCAGGGTCTCCAAGGGACAGACAGTGGTTGAAGAAGCCCATCAGGAGGTCGTTTGGATGACTTTCCACTGGCACAAACTGAGCAAGCCAAAACAAAATCACGGACGTCGCGAGCCTTACGTGGCCACCAGAATCATTGTCTAACTAACCCATTAGTTCTACTTATCCCTGGGTGACAAGCCACATTAGAACAATGACCCCACTGGACAACTTCGGACCTTAACTCCTCCGGCACAAATAAACGGTTCGGTGGGCAACTGGACGGAGGCATTATCCCTTCTAAGGCCGTCTTGACCTTCGATTTGACCTCTCATACGAGTGCTGAGACCACTAATTTCTCAGGCAAAATACACTCGGGAGTCACCGGATGGGAGGAGGGATCAAAAAGACGTGATAAAGAGTCGGGTTTGTCATTTTTGGAACCCGGGCGGTACGATAGGATAAATTCAAAACAACCTAAAAAAAGTGCCCACCGAGCCTGCCTGGATTTGAGTCTTTTGGCAGTTCTAAAGTGTTCTAAGTTCTTATGATCGGTCCAAACAATAAAGGGAACCCCTGAACCCTCCAACCAGTGACGCCATTCCTAATTTGACCACCAACAACTCTCTAATGCCAATGTCATAATTACGTTCGGCAGGAGATAGTCGATGTGACAAAAACGCGCAAGGATGTACCTTATCGTGCGAAGCAGCACGTTGGGACAAAACTGCTTCTACCCCCACCTCTGACGCATCGACCTCCACCACGAACTGCCGTGTGGGATCAGGGGCCACAAGGATGGGAGCCGAAATCAAAGCGTTTCTTGAGGTTAGTGAACGCAGCCTCAGCTGCGTCCGACCACCTGAACGGAGTACTGGGAGAGTACTTCAGACTTTGCCTTGGCCCATTGGTCCAGCGGCTCCACCATGGCTCCTAGATCCCTACTCTTTGCCGAAGCCCGGCGGTTCACTGGCTCCACCTTGGTCTGTCATCGAACATCCATCCCTCTGGCTCTGTCAGGCTCCTCCTTCCCTTCGGCTCCTCCTTGGTCCTCTGTTGCTCCAGCTTCACCGCGGCCTTCCGAATCTCCGCCTCTGTTGCCTTAGCCATGCACCCTCAAGGTCCTCTCCATCACCCTGGCTCATCGGCTCTCCATCTCCGCCTCGGAATCCTCCTTCATCAGCTCCACCACCATCAGGAGGCCTCCTAGAGTTGTCAGACCTTCCTCCACCATGGCTTCTCTCCCCATCGGCTCCACCATGCGTCGCCTTTATGGCTGTGGCCTGGGTCCCACCTTGCTCAGCCTGCTCCAAGTCCCTCCTGTCTCCTCCCTGGCTCTTCCCTCTGTCTGGTCAGCCCTGATTCCTCCTGTCTCCTCCATGGCTCCGCCCTCCATCTGGTCAACCCTGGCTCCTCCTGGTTCCTCCCACCAACTTCTCAACCCTGGAGTCTGTCGGCTGTCCTCCTCAAGGGTGGCCATTCTCCAAACTAGCCTCCTCCCTAGGGTCCCACCCATACCTCCCTCTCGTGTTTATATGACGTGAGGACACACTTTCTGGGAGGGGCAATATGTCAGGAATATGGACTGGTTTTGTTGTACTTTCTCCCATGTGCTCCCTGTGACCTAGTTTCTCCCTTGTTTGATTACATTTATTTGGTTCAGGTGTGTCTTATACATTCCCTTCATTTAGCCTTGTATTTAAAGTGTTTTCTGTCCCGTTTTCCCGTTCTTGTATTGTTCGTCTCCTGATGGCGCTACTTGTGTCTCCTGCCTACCCTGTTTAACCCTTGGTTTGTCTATTAAATTCTTATGTCTCTGCATTCCTTGCTTCTACACAGTAGACATCGTGACTGTAAGCTTCATTGGGAATCTTCTACACAATTCTGCTTGACTTTATCAAGTGGTTATTTTGGGAAAAACAGTAGGGGTTGATTTACCCCATGGTGTGTTTCCCCCATTCCACCCTACGTGACTTGGGCCTATCTGTTTGGTTTTGTTTTTTCCTCTCAAATATTTAAACATGTATGCTTATTGTTTTTTTTAATCAGTTAAAAACTGAATATGAAAAATATGGCTTCCCATATAGGAACAGAGACTGGGCCAAATCTGGCTTACATTCAGCACTTCTGGCTTCATTCTGGCATTGTTTTTTTTATGTATATATTTTTATTTTCTTACGCAGGATAGACTATCACAATTAAAACAAAAATGATGCTTGTGTTTAATGACACCAATTACTACTTTCTTTGTTCAGAAATGGAAGTCTCTTAAAATGTTATCTGTGTTGCAGTATATATATATAGTGGCTTTATACAACTACAGTGTTTCCAGTAGGTTATTTTACAGAGCTTTCAACACTGAAAACTCCAGTGGCATGCAATCAGTTGATGAACACCCTATTCATCATATATAAATTATTTTATTTATAAGTTTTGTGTGTGGTTTTCCCGTTTTATTTATTGCATTCGAAAATGTCATTATCTACACTGGTAGTGCGCAAAATTTAGATCAATTAAATAAAATAAATAAATAATAACAATAATTGTGCACTCCCCCTCACACTGACCCTGAAATTGAGTGACAGAGACAACTGGACAGGAGACAAAGGAAGTAATTACTTCCCTTAGTTTAGTGGTCATTTGATTTGTGAATGAGTTCATCCATTCCTCTTGTCTGCTATGTAGGGTCACAGGGAAAGCAGGGAAACACCCTGTACAGATGGCTAGTCCATTACAGGGAAACTCAGACATAAACACGTGCACTCACACCTACAAGCAATTGAATGTCTCCACTTCATCTGACCTGCATGTCTTTGGATTGTGGAGGGAACTGAATAGCCACATAGAATATCCTTCTGGCTCAGTCATGACTTGAACTGGGGACCTTCTTACTGAGACAACAGAGATACCCACTGAATCACATGGGCTCAGTTGTTGGCACAACTACTGAGGGGAATGCAGACAGTGGATGACGGCATTTGGATGGCAGCAGAACTGAACTGTCCATATGAACACTCCTTTAATCCCCCATTAGTCTTGGTCAATACATGTCCCCTTAGACAAGAAGAGACTATCTGAATGATGGAGTTTCTTCAATTGACATTTAGGAGTGGTTAAATCTAAAACAGATATATGTCGGAGAACAATTTTGAGTGTTTAGGTTTGCTCAAGGATAAGCGATTGAACTTTCAAATCCGTTTCATAAACCTTTACACCCTTGAATCCCAGTCAGTTTGAAACCAGAATTAAACTGATTGCCTTTGAGACCTTAGGGCAGAGGTGGGCAAATGTGGCCCTTGAGATCCACTGTCCTGCAGAGTTTAGCTTCAGCCCTAATCAAAAACACCTGCCTGTAATTTTCACATAATCATAAAGGATTTAGTTAGATTTTTCAGGTGTATTTGAATAGAGTTGGAGTTAAACTCTGTACAGTGGACATCAGGAATCAGAGATGCCGACCCTCTGCCATAGGGTGTCCAAATTGTCTTTTTAATAGTTCACAAACATGTCCAAGAGTGCCCCATATGCAACTTTAGCTGAACTCATTTTTTTCCCAGTTTGTCTTTTTTACTATGGGACAGTAAAACAATAACAAAAAGTGATAAGAAACCAGAGGGAGGAGCAAGAATAGGAAAGATCCATGAGCCGGGACTTGAGTTTGGGAAACCTGAGCACTGTTGCAGTGCGTCGGAGAACTGACAACAAGATCATGACTCTTACACCCTGACCTTGATAGCAGATTACTACTTGACAAACTTCTACCCTCCAAAGAAAGATCACTAAAGTGTGAACTTTTGGACTTCCAGGACTGAGGGCAGAATTTGGGATTGGGCCTAGGAAAGCTTTAGCTACACTTGAGAGTTAAGCAGTTGTCTCTGGAGACATTCTAGATCAGCCACTTAAAAGCAGGGTGGAGAAGCACCACTGATGTGCCGAACGTGATATCCGATAGTAATCCAGGCTTCTGGTGAAGTCACGGCCATGTCTCAAACTGTGATGGTGGTTTCCAAGGCAAATATTTATGTGGGCAGGTCAGTCAGGTATAATGGGGTTGGAAGGGTGGGAAATGGAATATTGCAGTGTCTTTGCCTAGTTTGTAGACTCAGATCTCTGCTGGTGCTGAAAGCCTTTTTCAGACCCTGACCTTCACAAGTGTAGTAGGGTCATTTCATGGTAACCCTCATTGTGCAAAAGTCAACATCCTACACATATTTATACACAGTTTTTTTGGAGACCAACAGAAAACCTAACCCGTAAAAGTCTTGCAGACTAAGAATTATGTAACTACACTGTAGGCACAATGTGGGCTACCCTTCTTAGACCAGCCTTAAAGTGTTTGTTGTTCTCACCTGGTTTTGGGGGATTTAGCTGGTCTCAGAACTTTGCCAAGCTGTTCCTTAACTGGTTTAGCCGCTTGATCTGCTGGTCTCCCAGCCTGACAAGAGTCAAAAACTTGGCCAGGCTGGGTTGCAAATTAACCTTAGGCTGGTTTAAGTTTCTTCTTAAGCACAGAAAGGTTATTTAAGGACCATTTTTGTCCCATTGCATTACATCATCCAATAAATGTAATCTCTTTTTAGATGCAAAGTTGGATATCCGATAATGCTTATAAGACATTTTATTTTAATAATTGTTCATTTTAAGTAGCACAAACATTGCTCATGGTCACACACATGCTGCAAACTCTTTAATATAGCTGCATGTTACCAAATTAATCATATTGTTTTTTGGCTTTCAGTTTTGTATCGTATCCAAATACTTTGAATACTTGAAGAAGCAGACATATCCGCATTCTAGCCATATCCAGACTAACAATAGTTATGTTCTTATCTGTTTATGTTTTCTTTGTTACATTAATATACTTTATCATTCTTCAGAATATGCAAGTACATCTGGCAAAGCAGGAAGAATATAAATATAGTTAGCCTCTGAACAAGGTTTTTGTGAAGAGCCAGGTTTTTTATTAGGTACTATTAGGGACTTATTGTGCATTAAATTACACATTTTATCAGCTCTTGTTTTCCCTAGGCATCGCACCCACAACCTTAGCATTGCTAATGCTATACTCTACTGATTGAGCAACTTGAAGGCCATTTAAACCTTCAATAAACTTTTTATTTTCATTAAAACTACATTGTGATACATGTGTTTGTTGTGACATAAAGGTTCTCATTCCAAAAAATAATATTTAGGAATATCCTGTATATAGTAACCACCAATCCCCTACAGAGTTGTTTTAGTCCATAATCCCAAATAGAAGCATTAATAATAGTGATTTTATTCAACCAAGTCTAATTAAATTGACCTGTCAAAATAAGACCCCAAGAAGTACCAGGAAATTAATGAAGATTAAAGGTTAAAGAAACAATGATTGGAGTTCTAGTGAAATGAGCAACACTATTTTATAGCGCTGCAAAAGCACATGTGTTCCTGGAACCTGAGCTCTGGGCAATTGAATAAAATCACAGCAGAGATCACTGGAAGAGATATCAGGACATTTAGAGAACTCATTCTCCATGACCCCTGCTTGATCTCCTCTATAGTCATTTGGACTGATCAGAGAGAGGTTAAGATCAAGAAAATTGGACCACACGGCATAGAGAGACTAGAAGTTCAAGTTGCCATAATACCCCAGCGGCAATCAACAGGACAGGATCAGGGGGCTGGGTGGAGCCCATGACAGCGCAGGGGAAAGTTCCTGTAGAAAACTCCTTCTTAAATGGATGTGGGGATTAAACTCCCCCTATCTAGTGTTTCAGGTGTCACGACTTCCAGAAAAGAAGCAAATCCAAGAGGAAGAAAAATATGCCTCTTGGCTGTCTCTGTAAACATATTACAAAGAGGAAGTGTGGAAAGTATTAAAGCACGAACAAATACAGCCATTACCCAAATTCATGTTGCTGGACAAATTACTTTAACATAAGACTCGCTCAAACTACGTTTGAACAATCCAATTAAGACAATCAGATGGGATTTTGAGCTATAAAATGTTCTTACAAGTGTGCAGAGTTTCTGTTTTTGGCAACCATGCACAACATATAATCAGAAATATTGATAAATCTGACTACTTGTGCTTCACATACGGTTTAAGAATACCTCTTTACTGGAGGTAGAATCACTGTAATATTTACCCTCTCATGGCTTATTGCTTTAATACTGTTAGCTGGGTAAAATGCATTATGAAACAACCTTTAAAAGATAGTAGATGTGCAATTTCTAATTTATTAATAACTGTATAGTACATATTTCTTGCTAGGATGTTCTCAAAAAGTTAGTCAAATTAATATTTCTGTTACATAAAATATGCAATTGCTGTAAGTGCATTAATGTAATTATGACCAAAAAAACAAAACAAAACAAAAAAGTTACACTAATGGTTGCAAATCCTGAAATTAATTACAGAATATTATTTAATTTTTTTTAACAGTCATCATTTCTGTCACACTTCACTGCAGGAGGAATGGGAGTGAAACGTTGAGTACAAGCAAGAGTCTTGGGAAAAATAAACAACAAAAAACAACAACAACAACAAAAAGTCCAGGGGCTTGACATTAATATTGACAAGTGCCATTTCTGTGCTATGGTGGGGCCTGAAACCTGACTGAAACGTGGTGGGACTGTTAACAGCTCGCTATATACTTACCCCGGACTTGTGAGCGTCAGCCAGGGAGGTTTCCAGCAAGGCTCTCTGCTCTCTCAGCTTGGCCTGCCTCTCCTCCAGGTCACAGATCTGCTTCTCCATGGCCTCCAGCTATGTATGTGTCCTCACCTGCACTCAAAAGGTAGACATACAGTACATCCACTATTAAAGCAAGTAACAGCAACGTTAATGTGCGTGAATAGAGTATTAGCAATGCAAGTGGGTTAAATGGCAACCACGCTGGTGATGCTAACAGGCTATAAGCTAAATAATGTACTCTGGGAATCAGAATAAAACTAGTGATAACAAGGCGCAAATTAGATGGTGGGCTAGGCTCTGGGTCAAGAGTGGCACTGGTGAAAAGCTCCTGGGAACCGGTGGGGAACGGAGATCCATTTCTCATCAATGTCCACTCCACAAAGGCTGAAAAATTCGCTTGGGGACCATCCTCAGACATCCGCACCCTGTACGCAATATTCAAACTGGCGTCAATCAGGTATTTGGTGAGGCTTGCCAGTACCCCTGCTCCAGCAGGTGGAGGAGGTATTCTGGGTGAAGGAGGAGATCAATGGGACAACTGAACGGTAAGAAAAATCGAGAAAAAATGGAAAACAAATGGAGGGGAGACAAACAAACATTTTTTGGATCAGGTCATCTGTCACACTTTGCTGCAGGGAGAGCGAGAGAGGGAAAAGTTGAGTACAACCAAAAGTCTTTAATCCAGGAATCACACACCGGTAACACAGAACATCCAACAAGTATGGACAAAGTAGATCCAACAGAGGAGAGATGTAACGACAGGAACTTAAATACTATACATAATTACAAAACACATGTGCATAGAATGACTAATTAAATGGGAACATGGCACACATGGGGAGGAAAACACAACAAAATGAGTACAGGGGCACAACAGTTTCTCCACAGGTTTATAGAGTACTTAAAGTCTTCATACATTAAGATATATAGCTGCTTTTTAGCATTCTTATTTTAGAAAGGGCAGGATCATCACATTTAGGGTTCCTTGGCATCAAAACGTTAAAAAAATCCTGAATGTGTGAATAAGTGTATTATTTCTTTCTTTCTTTCTTTCTTTCTTTCTTTCTTTCATCCAAAGCTTTAATGGTACATATTAGCTCTTAAGTTTATATATATATATATATATATATATATATATATATATATATATTAATATATATATACCTGTAGATATATATAGATTTAGCATTAATTTAGTACATTTAGTAAATGTTTTCATTTTCATTAGGGCAGCTTGGGTTCAGGCAGTGTGGGTTCAGGCAGGATTTTTTGTAACCGTTCCACACAAGAGCAGGGAAATGGCATGTGAAAAGAAAGAGAAAAAGAGGTAAGAGCCTTTAAATTAATGATCGATGAGGCTGCTTTCTTTGACTTCAAAGCGCTCCAGAAGCACTTGAAGCACTGCTATAGTTTCCCTATTTTACCCCATCTGCCCCTCAGCAGCACGTGACCTGACCTGCTCGTCAACAGAGCGCATTGGGAAGTCTACCCCTGTTGATGTCATCAAAAGAGCCCAACAATGCCACTTTGAGTCGATCTGGGACGGCTTTTCAATAGGCAACTTTTCCCTATTCTTCCTGCGGTTTTGGCATCTGATTTTATTAGTTCCTATTCCTTATTTGATAGGTTCCCAGTGACGGTTCCCAATGGCGGTCCCCAGGCCTGGAACAACCTCAGACTACAGAGGAAGACGGAATGAGAAAGAGAAAAAATGCAGTGGAGTTCTCTGGAACGTGTTGAGAATTTCTATGGCTAATCATTTCAGAGGTCACTTTGCCGGGACTTCAACCCCATGGTGTTTGGCACTTGTTTTGTACCTCTGTTGAATGATGTAGCACATTGGAGTGCACTAATATAAGCCGGCCAAACGCTTTTGTTTTGTTTTGCTTATTGTGATTTCACACTCTGTGAGCCCCTAACAAAGGTGTGGAAAAATATAGCATTTCTAATGAAGGCAAAGCAACTGCCTACTTCATTAGAATTGCTTTCAATGGGGTTTTGATGTTTGTTTTGTTGAGAATTCCAAGCTGCCCAACACAGCAACATTTTTTCAACCAGTGGAGTGAGCTTGTGGGTGGGACTTTTTTTATTACAATTATTTTTAATGGGAAATCAATATTTTGTTCTGTTTTTTAATCCCAACCTCTCCAACACAACAACAGTTCTTCAGTCAGTGGAGTGAATTTGGAATGGTACTAAGGGGAAATCAGTATTTTGTATTTTGCCTGCCCATTAAACCAGTTTTCAACCAAATCAAGTGAGTTTGGGTGGGACTATTTGCATTGTCCAACCAATGGCAGACAAGGTGATTGTTTTGGAAAAAAACAGTTTGACAACAATTATTTTTGTCATTTTTAGTTCACACTTACACTTTTAAATTGTTGTGTAAATATGTTATTGGAAAGTTAACCCAAAATGGAAATTCTTTTAAAGATTTTTAAAGAGAATTTTGTTTTTTGTTTTAGTATCCCAATATTTCCAACACAGTAACAGTTTTTTGACCAGTGGGGAGAGTTTGGGACACAGCAAACAAGTTTTATGTTCAGTGATTTTTGGGTGAAACTATTTGTTTTGTCTAGCCAATGGCAGTGTTTTGAAACCTGTTTGAAAACAGTTATTATTTTTCAAATTACACTTTCCTTTAAATTGCTACGTAAATATTTTAAAGGAACAGTTCATCAAATTATCACTGTCAAGGTTTTTTTTTTTTTTTTTTTTTTTTTACTTGGTGCTTATTTGATTACCTCCAAAAAAAAAAAAAAAAAAAAAAAAAAAGCTTGACATCCATTTCCTTTCATTTTCATTGTATAGAAGAGTTCCCATGGACATGAATAACCTAGAAACATGAGGTATCCAGTTCTTTAGAAGTCAGTAGTTTCAATCAATCAGCTATAGTAATGTCTGATTTAAGTTGAATTGATCTGTCTGGTGTGAGTTAAACTCACCGGTTCACAAGTCTGAGCCAACTATTACGAATTTGAACGATTTTGTGTTCTTGGAATCGCAAACTATTTTATTTTGTTTTATTTTATATTTATTTATTTGTAATTTTTTGAAGGCCATGGACATTTATTGTTCACAAATGTCGTGTTTTGTATGCCATGGCGGAAAGAAGATTTCTCCGGTTTGGAATGACATAAGGGTTAATAAACGATGACTATATACAGTCCTACACTATATTGTTTTTCTTTGCTAATAACGGTTGTAAAACATGTCACATAGATACACATAGACATCTGTACATTTAGTATCACAACATCAATTAGAGCATTGCCAAACTGTGTCAGATTCATTCTCATGATGAAATGCTCAATCAGACATAAACAGCTTAGTAAGATAAGAGCTGATGGGATCGGTATGTGGGATCCTGGCATGTAGTAACAAGTCATGAACCTGTTTACATGACAGGCTGCTAGTGTGGAGATATTTCAGTTCCATCTTTCCCTTTCCTTCCAAAATCCATCAAACAAAGGTGACAGTAACTATTCACATGGTTACACTCCCATAATGACACGTTGTTACTTATTTGATTGTCCTGTTGCCGTATGACATCACTGCTATTACCACAAAAATATCTATGTAGCTCGTTGACTCACTGATAAGAACAGGATCTCAGTCACTCATTATTAACAATTGCGTATTGTTTTTGTATTTCCTGAATCATGTTCCACACATAGTACTGTAAAAGCATTTTTACTTAGAAAATATATTTAAAAAAAATATTTTATTTATTTAAATAAATCAGTTTATTATGTGGCAGATTAAATCAATTATTTTAATTACAATTAAGCAGCAATCGCTTGTTTACGAGATTAATTTAAAAGCATGAATGTAAACAAAAACTAATGGATATGGCAGTAAAGGGTAGAGAATGTTTCTCACGAAAACACAGCATCATATTTTATGTAATTTTTCTTTCTATATAATGGCACATTAAAAAAACTAAACAACAAAAGTATTTAAAGTGTATGCTAATGACAATGGCATGGGATTTCTGCCAAGTAGGTCAAATGTGCTATATCATACGCCCATATACACTTATATACACAGATTTTTTGCAACCTAAGACTGGATTCGGGTTCTGAGCCAAGATTCTCACCTTGGAGTGCTTGGAGCAAATATTCTTGGCTTGTCATGAGGCGTCTCTGCAATAGAGTGAGGGAAATCAGCATATAAATCACTCCTGTTTCTAATATAGATTTATGTTTTTCAGTTATGTGTGTTTTATAGAGTCTGACAGTCCTTGTGGTCACATACAAAACTCAAAACATACTGCAATTGAGTGTGTGGTACTGAATATCAGCACCTACCAAGTTAAATCAAGGGATACTCCACCCCAAAATGAAACTTTTGTCATTAGGCCTAATCACTTAACCCCAGGTCGTTCCAAACCAGTAAAAGCTTTGTTCGTGTCCAGAACACAATTTGATATATTTTGGATGAAACACAGGAGTCTTGTGACTTTCCCATTGACTGCCAAGTAACTTACACTGTAAAAGTCCAGAAAAGTATGAAAGCCATCATCAGAATAGTCCATCTGCCATCAGTGGTTCAGCTGTAATGTTATGTAGGGACGAGAATACTTTTTGTATGAGAATAAAACAAATATAACTTGTGTTCTGGTGACCAGTGGTCACTCCACTACATTTCCTAAATAAAATGTATACTTTCACTCTGATACAAGTATATTTGTTACTTACTGCAAAATAGTCAGAAGAGCACAGACGGAAAGCAGGTTTGATGAATCAGTGGTCAGTGGTCAGTTAGACTCATGAACAACCGCGGATGATTTAATTTTCCACTCAAGTCAAGGCTGGGGTGTGCAGTATACAGCATTGTCTGCAATAATATGGTAAGTGTTGTTGTAATGATGTGCAATCAGACGTTATCAAGTAGGCAATATTACCAAATCACACACAGAGTGCACACATGTTGATTTATTAGTCTATGAAAACTCAATATTCCAGGCATTCTAAATTATAAAGGGCTAAAAAAATCTTCTTTATGCTTTTTGTATTTATATAATTTAATGTAGGCCTAGTTAACTCAATCTATAGCCACAAAGAGTACCGTTTTTATGCAGATGCATAAACACATTTAATAATAATTTTATACAAGTTCAGTGAAGCAATAAGTGACTTACATTTTACACATAATATTGTTCTTTTTGCTAACGAAAATAGTTCCAAACAAAGATCACAGCATGTTTTGCATCTCTCAACAATGAATGCTGTTTACTTATGGAATAAATCATAACAAATTGGTTGAATAAATGATTAAATAGTTCACTCATTAACACGGTCAAATGCTTTGTTTCTGAATGAATCAGTGTTTGAATGAATCGGTTGTATCTCAATGACTCACTCATTAACATTCACTTGCTGTCACCTACTGGCGGATTTAATTTCATATTTCGACTATTTCTTTTTTCTTTTTCATGTTTTAAATTATTTCAAATCAGTATTCAGCATTTATGTTAAAAACAAAACATTAAGCCTATTTATGCATCGGCAACTGCAGGTTAAAATTCATCCATGTCCCCGCTGAAATACATTAAAGTGTAGGCTAAATGCTATTTCAGATGAGGATTACAGATTACAATCAAAGACACTAAATACCAGATGAAGTGCTTCTTATTCTTACCCAAAAATACAAAATGGAAGAAATAGTTTAAACTGAACAATCTTGCTGCTCAAGCGAGAAGGGTCTGGCTTCAGACTTGCACTTTCACTCTCAGACTTGCACTCTCAGACACTTGTGCTTCCTCTAGCGAGATCACTTGCAGTCTTTATTTGTTTTAAATTTTTGTCATATTTAATGATAACTTTTTTTTTTAAATCTCTCAATATTTTACAACAGTAGCAAGGTGGTGAAGACAAGAAAAAAGAAACTAAATTACAATGTCACTTGCAATCTCTACTTGCACTTTCCGCTACCTGTGACGTCACTTGCAATCAACACAAATCGTGCGTGTTATCAATGGAGACAAGACGCTGTGGTGGTGATTAAACAATTAAAACAAAATAAGTATGCCTACTACTATAACGTACAGGGTCCTGCATGAAAAAGACAAGACCGGCAAATTCGTGGCCACTAGGGCTGGGACAACACGTTGAGGTCATCGATGACGTCGACGCAAAATATACGTCGATGCAAAATATGCGCATCGATTCGTCGACCTGTTTTTATTTCTCTAAAAAACGTTTGCAAAATGTTTACCTTATGTGCGCTGAATATACGTGATGGCCGGATCAAAATTCTGTCCAACGTTATATAACCAATCCAGGGGTTTTTCTGCATTGATCTTCTTTTTTTTTTTTTTTGGCGGCTGTCAAAGCCTTATTTGATCGGTGAGTGATGTAAAATACCATACCATACCAACTTTATTTGTTAAGCGCTTTACAACAACCACAGTTGACCAAAGTGCTGTACAGAAAAATAAATAAAAATAAAATAGATAAAATAAACATATGTACCATTTATAACCACAGAATAAAAGCATTCAAAGTAACAAACTGAATCAAGTAAATAAAGTCGACATCTTACTAGGTGTCAAAAGCCAAAGAAAAAAGATGGGTTTTAAGAAGGGTTTTAAAAACAGATAAAGAAGAGGCCTGCTTAACATGCAAAGGCAGATCATTCCACAGTTTAGGGGCAGACACAGCAAAGGCACGGTCCCCTCTGAGCTTACGCTTAGTTTTAGGTACAGTCAGGAGCAGCTGATCATCTGATCTGAGAGAGCGGACGGGTTTATAAGAGTGTAGAAGCTCAGAGAGGTATGGCGGAGCAAGACCATTTAGTGATTTAAAAGCAAATAACAGAATTTTAAAATGGATCCTAAATTGAATAGTCAGCCAGTGTAATGAAGCTAAAATAGGGGAAATGTGCTCATGTTTAGGTGTGCCCGTTAAAAGACGTGCTGCTGCATTTTGTATCATCTGGAGACGGGTGATGGAGGACCCACTAACCCCCACATATAGTGAATTACAGTAGTCCAGCCACAAAGGCGTGGATTACAGTTTCAAAATGTTGTCTTGACAGAACTGGCTTTATTTTGGCCAGCTGCCTTAAATGAAAGAAGCTTGATTTGACAACAGCTTTGATCTGACTGTCAAATTTAAGCTCAGGGTCCACTTTAACTCCTAGGTTTGTGATAATAGGTTTAATATAGGGTGCTAAGGAGCCCAGATCTACAGGCGGGGTCCCAGTGGTGCCTCCGAAAACCATCACTTCTGTTTTTTTATCATTAAAATTTAAAAAGTTCAGAGCCATCCAGGCCTTTATGTCGTCGAGACAATTGAGTAGTTGTCCAACAGAGTTATAATTTTTCTTTTTAAGAGGTACATAAGTCTGACTGTCATCTGCATAACAGTGGAAAGAAATGCCATACTTTCTAAGTATGGAACCAAGTGGAAGCAAATAGAGAGAGAAAAGTAGAGGGCCGAGGACTGAGCCCTGTGGGACCCCACACAAGAGAGGACTAGAGGAGGATACAGAGTCACCTAAGCTAACACAAAAAGTTTGATCCGCTAAGTATGACCTAAACCACTCCAGTGCTATGCCACTGATGCCCACCCACTGCCTTAAACGTGAAATCAGTATTTCATGATCCACTGTGTCAAATGCAGCAGTTATATCTAAAAGCACAAGGATAACAAAGTCACCAGAGTCAGTAGGTAAAAAGATATCATTAAAAACTCTTAAAACAGCAGTTTTGGTGCAGTGCAAGGTCTTAAAACCGGACTGGAAAACCTCTAGAATATTATGTTCTTCCAAAAAGGCCAATAGTTGACTGTACACAATCTTCTCCAAGATTTTTGAAAGGAAAGGCAATTTGGAAATAGGCCTGAAATTAGCAAGAACTGACAGATCTAGAGCAGGTTTTTTAATCAGAGGTTGAACTACTGCATGTTTTAAAATTTCAGGGACCACACCCGAGGTCAGACTACTATTTATAACTGCTACAACAGATGGTCCTACAGTGGGGAAAACCTCCTTTAATAGTCGAGGGGGGACAGCATCATTTGGAGAACCCGAGGGCTTCAAATGACCAACAACCTCCTTTAAAGAGGAAAAAGTCACCGGCTCAAAATGATCAAAGACAGCCGAGCAGGGGACAAAGATTGAAGGATCTGAAGCTGAAGGTACAATTTGAGACCTAATAGAAGTGACCTTATCAATAAAAAAGCAAAGGAACTTTTCACACATAATAGGGGATGACAGAGCCCCGGCTGCGCGCGCACTCACAGTCTTCAAACAACACGAGCGCTTCTTGCTCTCTCTCTCCCTTGTGCATATTAATCAAAATAATTAAACATGATAGAAAAAAGGCGAAACACCAAAGATTCACGCACTCACAGTCTTCAAACTACACAAGCGCTGTCTTGCTCTCTCTCTCTCTCTCTCTCTCTCCCTCGTGCATATTAACCAAAATCATTAGACACGATAGAAAAAGGGCTGAACGCCAAAGTTTCACATGGAGCATTCAGAGATTTTTTTTTTCTCCATGACAGGCTGCTGGCTCCCACTGTTAATTTTTTTTTTTTTTTTTGGAAAATCACTCTCTGTATTAGCTTAAAGCCCTCAAGTTTACATTGTTTACTGTATTCTTTCAATTGCTCTAAACAAGTATTTTGGGTGACCTTTTTTATTGAATGCTAGACATCAAGTTGTTGTTATTTTCATCTGAAAGAAGAACTTTTTTTCAGTAAGCTAGGCACTATGTGTTCAGTAAGCTTGTTTCAGTAAGCTATGTGTTTTCAAGGCGTCAAGGTTTTATTGAATGCAATCTCTATACAAGTGCAAAGTAATGCATTCTTAGTCAGTCTTTTATTTTGTAATTTTAAGAGCAATAAACATATATTGCAATGTTAAGGAATTTGTGTTTTTTCATTCAGATATGTAAACCAACTGTCACGGTTTACGCTGCCTGAAGGAATACGGAGTCGAGGATAAACAGAATAAGGCTTTAATATATATCATTCATGGAGCACAGCGATAGACACACGTAAGAGAGTGAGTTAGTCACAAGTGAGGAGACCCCACAAAAAAGAACTAAAAGGTAAAGGCTTATGTACAGAGGATAATGGGGAAACACAGGTGGATGGAATAACTAAATTAACCCCTTACTAGTAACCCCCCTTTTTTGGCATGGAGACCGAAATTACATACCCAAAATAAAAAGGTTTCTGCTCATGATTCTTTCTGATTAGATACATAATCAACCTTTGTTCACAAAGCTGACACTTTAAAGTTTACTGTTCAAGAATCAGAATCACTCAGACTGTTATGATAATAGAGATATATAAGCTCAAACATAAAAACAAAAATAAAAATATAAAAAACATATGTTTTAAATGTATTTAAAAAAATGTTGATGTAGGAAATGAGTTTGAAAACACAGTGTAGCTAAGGCCACAAGTCTTCCAAACCTTCATAAAAAATTTCATAATCGAATCTGTAAAACGGTGAATTTTATGAAATATTTTCTAAGGCCATGTCATGTGTGTTTTTAGAGAAGGCTAATCAGATTGATTTATGGCCCTTGTCATCTCTGTGAGATCTAACATGTAAACTCTCCTGTGTATTTTGTGTTTGTTTGGCTGTGAAAACTGCCCGATTAATCCCTATCTGTTATTCCATTGTTCTCACCAAACGAGTCTTTCACACCTCCGCCAGGTATGACACATTATCCGCATTATTCTTTTATCATTATTCTTTTGTTTTTATTCCACCTTTATTAGCCTTGATTGTGGTTTTTCAGGCTTTACAAAGACACAAAGCAGCGATCTCACTTCAGTCTCTGTTTGCATTTAGCCCTTATTTATCAAAAGTCTTACTATAAAAATACAACAAAACATTTTCTTACGACCTTACGTGAATTATTGAGACAAAAATGCATGATGAAGAAGAAAAGCACCTGCTATTAGTAGCATTGGTGCTAACGTTAGCATCAAGCTACATCTGACAATTTATGAAATTATTAGTACACTTTTACTCAAAACTCACTTTAAACCCCGATCGAGTGTTTATAATAACTTCCTTTAGCGATCAGGGGTGGAATTTGGTCGTTTACTGTTGTAAAAATATGTTATTTGTAGCCTTTTTCATCGCTGCACAAGTTAGCATTTCCGATGTACATTTTCGATTTTTTTTATAAAAACGCCCCAGATCTCAAGAAATTCTCATACCAAGCTTTACTATCGTAATCGCGGGTTTATTGTTCGGATATTTTGTGTGTACAGAGGTGTTTCAGTGTTGTTTTGGCCAGATAACTACCAGGAAGTGTGCAGGAAGCATGTGACACGATGGGGCGGTATCCAGATATTACACTCTCTGTGACTCTCAGATTGACTTTTGGGAAGGCCCAATCAGAGTCTGAGCCACACAGCACGAGCTGCCGGCACAGCAAACACATACACAGATCGCTGGGAGAGGCTGTTTATCATCTGATCGCGTAAGTCCGTGGAAAATGAATAGAAATGACGATTCTGTCTGAAGAAATATGAAGTAAACATCAGTAAATATATCCATATATCTCCGCAGATATGCATCTTTGGTCTATAAATCCTTATTGACGCTGTTCATTGAGTCTATGTGAACACAAATAAACCGCTTTTGACGTGACTGAATATGAGTGAGTGGTAAATTTCTATTCAAAATGTGGCATAATACGGATTTATTATTTTGCACTCCTGACATAAATCACTAAATATCTGTCACTGCAACAATGTTTTATCAAAATATTGGTCAAATATCGAAGCTAGAGTCTTTAAACTTTCAATTGATGCATAGTTTGTCCAGATGAAGTAAGACAGTGATGTTTAATGTGCTGTGAAAGTGAAACAATAATAAACTGGGGCCGTCAGCGATGTTTGCACGTAAAGGGGTTAACAGGGACATGGAACACATGAGGAAGATAATAGACACACCTGGGAACTAATCAAACTCAACACCGAAGACACAAACTGGGTCACGGGCAAAAACACACTAAAAGAGTCCAGGTGTGACAGTACTCCCCCCTCCCGGCAGGTGCGTCCTCGCACCGTAGAAACAACCGAGGGAGGCGTGGGTGGGAACTTGGGAGGAGGTTCCGGTGGAGGACGGACTCCCAGGAGGGGGCCAGCAGACAGGGACCACGGAGGAAGGAGCCAGGGAGGAGACAGGAGCAGGAGGAGCCAGATGGTCCACCAGAGACCAGCCAGGACGGAGATACAAGGTGGAGTCGACGGCGGGAGGAGCCATGGTGAAGGAGGGGTCGACGACACCAGGGGGCCGACAGGCGGAGACTGCACCGGTGGGTGAGGAGCCCAAGATGGAGCAGCACAGCCGCAGAGCCAGGGGGACGTCGAGGTTCCGGAGAGCCTAGGTGGAGCAGAAGGCTCAGGCGACCAAGGCGGAGGCAGGGTCCTGGCAGACCGCTGTGGAGCCGGAGCGACCGAGGATGGAGGTGGAACCGGAGGGAAGGAGGAGCCTGAAAGAGCCGGAGGGATGGAAAGACGAGGTGGAGCCGGAGGAGTGGAGTCCCGAGGCGGCGGATGGTCGACGACTGACCAAGGTGGAGCCGGAGGGACGAGGGAGCCCGGTGGAGCAGGTGGGATGACAGGCCACGGTGGAGACGAGGGAGCTAAGAGCCAAGGCGGAGCTGCTGGGTCGAAGGACCGAGGAGGAGTCCAGGGCTCGGAGGCTGGAGGCGGAGACAGGGCCTTAACACGCCAAGGTGGAGCTGGAGACTGGCAGTCCAGCGGCGAACCACCGCGCCCCGATGGCGCGGACTGAGGGTGAGCTGCGGGACTGACTGGCACCAGCAGGGATGACGAGGAACTGGCTGGTCTAGGAGGAGGAGAGAGAAGAAGGATGGGAGGAAGGACAGGAGGATCAGGGCTGGACGGAACCAGCGAAAGTGGAGCAGAGGGACCAGCAGGTCCTGGAGGAGGTGGGAGAGGGAGGCCGGGAGGGAACACAGGAGATACAGAAGATTCAGAGCTGGGCGGAACCAGCGGACACACAGAAGATTCAGGGCTGGGCGGAACCAGCGGAGACACAGAAGATTCAGGGCTGGGCAGAACCAGCGGAGACACAGAAGATTCAGAGCTGGGCGGAACCAGCGGAGAGACAGAAGATTCAGGGCTGGGCGGAACCAGCGGAGAAACAGGAAACTCAGGGCTGGGCGGAACCAGCGGAGAAACAGAAAACTCAGGGCTGGGCGGAACCAGCGGAGAAACAGAAAACTCAGAGCTGGGCGGAACCAGCGGAGAAACAGAAAATTCCTGGCTGGATGGAACCAGCGGAAATGGAGCAGAGGAAGTGACTGGAGGAGGTAGGAGTGGGAGACTGAGAGGGTATACAGGGGAGTCAGGGCTGGACGGAACCAGCGGAGAAACAGGAATATTCGGGATTACCTCCATAGACCAGTCCATCAGATCCAGAACTTGCTCCATATGACTTTCAGAGACTGTATACGGCTCACCCTCAGTCGCAGGAGTGTGGGCAGGGCTTTCCTCCACGCCCTCGATCTCCACGAGGACTCCCACGATGCACGGTGTTGCCGGCTCACACACCTGGTCAGTGGCGCTCTCGAGATCCTGTTCCCTGTCAGTGGATGGCTTGGGCTCTGCGGCTGCGGTGGGCTCTGGCTCCGTGCGTCGTGATGGTGGCTGGCTGGTCTCTGGGTCGGGAGTGGGACTGGCGAGATCCACTATCGGGCAGACGGTGAAAGGTGAGCCATTTCTCGCCAGAGTCCACTCCACGAATGCGGCGAAATCCTCCCGAGGACCATCTTCGGGCGACAACGCTCTGCATTTGGAGTTCAGGCTGGTGTTGTAGAAGGTGCAGAGCACGTCGTCCGGGTAGCTGGTGGCATTAGCTAATAGAAGAAACTGTCTGGTATGGTCCTCGAGAGAACGTCCTTCCTGCTTCAGCAGGAGGATGAGGAATTCGGGACGATAGAGGGGATCCATAGAAACTAAGAAAAGAAAAGACTGTGAAAAAACGAAAGCAAAACGGAGGGAAAAACACGCAGTTTTAAACTTTCTTTTTTGGTCGGGTCTTCTGTCACGGTTTACGCTGCCTGAAGGAATACGGAGTCGAGGATAAACGGAATAAGGCTTTAATATATATCATTCATGGAGCACAGCGATAGACACACGTAAGAGAGTGAGTTAGTCACAAGTGAGGAGACCCCACAAAAAATAACTAAAAGGTAAAGGCTTATGTACAGAGGATAATGGGGAAACACAGGTGGATGGAATAACTAAATTAACAGGGACATGGAACACATGAGGAAGATAATAGACACACCTGGGAACTAATCAAACTCAACACCGAAGACACAAACTGGGTCACGGGCAAAAACACACTAAAAGAGTCCAGGTGTGACACCAACATGTATAAATTGTTAGTAGTCAATTAATGGGGAGATAATCGAAATTGAATCGGTCTGAAAAAATTAATCGTTAGATTAATCGATGCATCGAAAAAATTATTGCTAGATTAATCGTTTAAAAATAATCGTTTATCCCAGACCTAGTGGCCACGGAACAGCAGAATATGAACGCAATGCACAAAGTCTTTCGTTAAGCATTTTCCTCCTGTAGAAAAAACAAACACTTAATATGGCATAATGTATTAAGATGCATTTAGTTCAATTAAAAGACCAAATTCGATATATAGTTATTATTTAATGTACTACAAGGCAAGCAGATGGGTATGAACACAATGCGCAAACTTTGTCCTCCCATACAATAACGCTTAATGTGGCCTAATAACAGACTAAGATGATAAAGACAATTCAAGTTTGAAAGTGACATTGTAATTTAGTTTCTTTTTTATTGTCTTCGCCACCTGGCTACTGTTATAAAATGTTGGGAAATTCAAACAAAAAGTAATAAAAAAATTCAACAAAATAAAAAATAGAGACTGCAAGTGATGTCACTACCGGAAGTGTAAATGTCTGAGAGTGCAAGTGCAAGTCTGCAGCCAGACCCTATTGACTCAAGCTGTGTACGAACATTTTCATTCTCGGGTGAACTAACCCTTTAAGTACAATAAATATCACATTCTTTAAGACTTTTACTCAAGTAATTTTCTAAATGGTTTCATTGTCTGGTAAGATATGTGTACTTTTACTTGTGTATGAATTTCATGTACTTTATACAACACTGCCAAAGATGAACGAAGCTTTTATGGGTTTTGGAACGACATGGGGGTAAGTAATTAATAACAACATTAAAATTTTGGGGTGGAGTACCCCTTTAAATCAGGGGGTGAGAGATATATCTATTTTCTACTTTCTACAAAAAAAGTTGTCTTTTAAGTCACTGACATCTGTCGGTCTATCTATTTATAACTATCTATCCATCCGTCTGTCCATCACTGTGGCTCAGTGGTAGAGCATTGTGTTAGCAGCGCAAAAGGTCATTGGTTTAATTCTCAGGGAACATACATACAGGTAAAAAAAATAATTATATATATATATATATAGCCTGAATACACTTTAAGTCCATTTGGATAAAAGTTTCTGCTAAAATACTGTCTGTGAATCAGCTTTCTAGGAATAAAGGCAGCTGCCTTCAGTCAGGCAGTGTTTTGTAAATCAGTAAGGGAAATGTTACCCTTCATGCCTGAAGTGTTCATTGCAAACATCTGGCACCACTGACCAACATCACAAAGGCTTCAAAAATACTGTGAGTATCAGAAAAGAAAGGATACTGAACTCATTCTGTTTTGCTTTAGGGGAAATCTGTCAGTAAACTATTCCTTGACAACGATCTAATGGAGACAGCTAACAACGATAGCTCACATAGTGACCCTTTATATATATATATATATATATATATATATATATATATATATATATATATATATTTTTTTTTTTTTTAATCAATTTTATTACCTGCAAAGGCCAGACAAAACTATAGACATGTCAGTTTTTTGTAATTAGATTATGGATTAGATGTTTCACCATCAACACAGACTTTTGGACTAAGAATAACAAAATTAGTATCAACAAGTTGATTATTTGCTGAAATATCTGTTAAATTATTGCCAGTTGAATCATATTTTAGGATGACCCAAGAGGAAAGTATCTCAGTGGCTATAATACCCCATTTGATTAAAGGCTTTCAAAAATCATATTTGATGAATTAAGATTATCTATCAATTTCCCTGGGATGTCAAAACGCATGACGGATGAGATCTCGGCCTTTGCATTCTCATCTTTGTAAGCATGCCTTGACAAATCTAACATTTGCACTGCTTGTTTCTCTTTCATACACTGAGATCAGCGGCTCCACCACAACACTTACATCTGTATTAAATCATTACTGGCACTAATCAAGCTTTGATTTCTGGTATCTCTTTCAGCCATCAGTAAAGATTTGTGAAAGCTTGTTTGATTAAACAAAATCACATGTACTCAATCGGACCTTATGGATTTGACAGTTAGCAGTGATTGCTAAGGCAGTTTTTCCTTGTTCATAATTATAGCGCATGAAAGCTAGCAAACATACAACAGACTGTACACAAGAACATTCATTCAAATGCTTCTTGCTATCCAGGTCAATATTTATGCCTTATGTTCTAAAATTTGTCATGCTGCAATTCATAATGCCAGTATTCGCTGCATAAGTTGTGATGCCACAAGGGGCGCTATTGTGGATAGTGGCATAAACTGTTGTCTTCTGCTGTTTCAGGTCAACTGCTGTCATGGCAGAGCAACAGTTTGCAGAGAATAAAATGCATTCATTATTTGTCATTATACACACGTACAATGAAATTAAAATAGCTTCTCTTCAACATAATTTACATATATCACATAGTCATATAAAACATTAAAGAGTTGCATTGCACCAAGACTTACATTCAATATACGAAAATAAAAGAGTTAAATTGTACAATGATCTTTCTGCTGGACCTGGTTAAAGCATGCTTTCTGAACAAGAGTGCACTTAAATTTATCTTTGTACAGTAAAATTACCTTCTTTTAAGTTTCATTTCTTAACACATCCAATTTTAATAAGACAAGTAAAGTCAAGTCACCTTAATTTATATAGCGCTTAAAAAAAAAAAAAGATTGTGTCAAAGCAACCTAAAAACAATAATTAAATAAATACTTTTATTTACATAAAGAACAGTGACTGGTCTGTTTCTTCTTTACATCTATTTAACATCAACATCACATTTTATCTCTATCTGTGCGTATGTAGCTTTATAAGTTTTCCATTTATCATTTTACCTAACACTTTAATGTTATTCTGTTGACTTGGAAGTGCTACTGTTTTTAGGAAATCCAAAACTACTCAACGTGATTAATGATATTTGCCTAGCAGACAACAAAATGAGCTCAACTCCTGTACACTTACACTGAAAAGGTTTCACACAGAGACTTGTGCTGAGTTCTCTTGAATTGGTTCAGTAAGCAACATTGTATCAATAGGCTAATAACCAAACAAACCTCAAAACAGAAGATGCACAGACAAATATAGCTCATATTTTCTCCAGACAATGTAAACATTTATTTTAATCCAATACAGCATTTGTGCTGCTGTTCACAGTGGCTTCTTCTTTGATATTAGCCCACATGACTAATGGAATATATTCTTCCTAATCAAGGAGAGCTGGTGAGATGGCCAAACTGATCAATGAAGAGAGAAATATTACCTCATAATGGCTTTGGGTAATGAGTTCCTGCCTCGACATTTACCACTTCATTTGATTATATTACCCCCAGCATTCGCTAGCAGTACAGTAGGGTGTAGTCTGCTCTGCTTAATAGAAAGTACTTTGTTAAAGTTACAATTGGAAAACACATTTCCAGAGGATCTAATTTGACTGCTATCAGTGGGAACATTAACACTACTTGAATTTCTTGAAAAGCAACTTGTTTTGTAAAGCATCGCAAGAATATTCTTTGTTATTTACAATTTAATGTATATATATATATATATATATATATATATGTTAAAATTTCTATTCATTTTGTAAAAACAAAAATTAAAACATGTTTAAAAGGATAGTTAACACAACAATAAAAATTACCTCATGATTTACTCGCCATCAAGCCATCCTAGGTGTATATGACTTTCTTCTTTTAGATGAATACTATCTGTTGTACGAGAATATGCTAGTCTTTACAGCAAAGGAAAACCTGTCTCCTCTTGGCTTATATCGAAATACTCTGACTTTTTCTTTACAAATCCTTGTTTTGTACTTCTAATGTATATGTCTAAAAGAAGAAAGCCATATACACCTATAATGGCTTGAGGGTTAGTAAATCAGGTGGTAATTTTCATTTTTGGGTGAAGTATCCTTTTAATGCACTTACGGTGGAATTCGAAGGTATTGCTAGGTGGTTGCTGGGATGTCCTGGTTAGTTATTCAGTGTTATTCATGGCTTTCAGCACAACCGTATGGTCAAGTTACATGCAGAAACTCAATCCATGAAGTTTCATGTTGATTGAAAGTGCACTGCATCCAGCAACCAGTTGAGGGATTCTTGTAAGATCTCCCAGGCCTTGCCCAGCTGACAGAAACACATTTTGGCCTCTGAAATGCACTAAGCGCCCTGCTATAGAGGTAGTTTCCAAAGCATGAGTGGAAAACTAGATCTTTTTAATGAAACTGGGACCACACATGAGCCACATAGGTATTAAACTTTCCCCCTTAAACTTTATGAAGTTTTTTTGCTGCAGGTTTTCATGCCCAGTCTCAATTTGGTGTTCTAAAAATAGACCCAGTGTAGTTCAACATGGGCCTCTAATCGTAATATCTCTGGAGTGCCCTGGGTGTCAGAAAGGTAACGGGTGAATTCCTGAGGATATTCCAAAACTCCGGGCTTCCCACAATTAAGGAAGTGCAGGTACTGGGGTGGATAAGCGTTCTTTTGGCTCCGATTTTCCTCACAAGGAACTTCCCCATGTTCAACATTTCAACATCTGTATAGAGTCGGCAATAATTCCAGCACCTTTTTTTTATTATTCCATTCGTTCAACAATCTTTACTAGTGAGTTCTTGAAGAGATCTTCAGTTGAGTCTAACTGATTCAGGGACTTAAGCTGTCAGACAAATAGCTTTGATGTTTTAGGAAATTAAGAGATCCGGTCACCATTGAGTGTTACCAGTAAATTTGTGTCCTGCTGAGGGCTGTTCCCAGATGTTAACATTCAAGGATTTGCCTAACCTCTGACTCATCATAGGCAGGCTGGCAAGAAAGAGCTATGATTAGACTGTGAACCTCCTAATGAGTTTAATATGGCAGCATATGTCTGACAATCACTGTCCTTGGCACCCAGGACTCATGAGAAGACGGAAACTGCTAGGGATGTGCATGCCAGACATCATGTGCAGGAAGTATCACAGTCTTTGACATAATGTAATTTTCTTAAATGTGTTTTTCTCATATTGAATTGGCTACTGGTTATGCAAAATATTGTAGTCAGTAGTTTAGAATGGGGGTGTCCAATCTTGCTTTGTAGGGCTGACAGAGTTTGACACATTTGCATGGATGTTTCTAGTAAACCTAAAGACCTTGATTAGCTGGTTCAGGTGTGTTTAATTAGGGTTGAAGCTAATCCCTGCAGGACAGAGGCCCTCCAGGAGCAGGACTGGACACCTCTAGTTTTCATAAAACTAGATTTTGTGCTGCTTGTAAATTCAAAACTCTTTATCAAGGTGATGGGGTGTTGCAAATAATTTCAAGGCACTGTTACACATTTTCTAGAGTGTTCTGGGTGGTTTCTAAGGCTACATCTACATTAATCCGGATACATTTGAAGATGTTGTTTTCGTTTAAAACGCTCTCTGCCCACACTAGCATTTTCCAGTGTTTTCCAAAAGTGTCTCATCCACACAGAAACATCAGAAAACGTTAAATTCACTTTCTGCACATACGTAAAGCCTCAATAAAGCTCACTGCTGATGATACAGTACACATTTTAAGTCCGATCGGTTAGAAAAGTAATAAAATCTCTCTCTTTAAAGCTCCACAAGATCTGAGGTATCGTTAATGTTCATAGTCCAAACAGTGCAGACAAATTAAGTCCCTAGCCTTCAGTGAAAGTGATGATAGATGCAAAGTCACCTCGTAACTTAGCAAGGAATTTAGTACATTGTACGTACGTTACTTTGTTGAACAAGGTAACCTCATTTTTATTAGCAATCATAGAAAAGGTTTCATGCTCACAGCCAATGTCATGAGCCTTCAAATACGCTACCTTGTGAGTGAACTTGAATGAAAAGCAGCTTTTCCGAAAC
Organism: Carassius gibelio; assembly: GCF_023724105.1. Classification (NCBI taxonomy): domain Eukaryota; kingdom Metazoa; phylum Chordata; class Actinopteri; order Cypriniformes; family Cyprinidae; genus Carassius; species Carassius gibelio. The sequence goes on from NC_068392.1 coordinate 19,546,868, forward strand.
CACAGGCATTTAGAATATTGTCCATGCGCTCGTATCGCTAATGCCCAAATAATGATTTAGTTTCCCAGGGCGGCAGTGGAAACCATTTTTTTGTTGGCAGTAAACATGGAAACCTGAGGGGTGTGATTGTTTTGTTGAATACAATGTGGCTCGTTTGGATGATGCCAAAGGCAAGAGATGTGTTTCTAACGGCTCTAGACAGAGAAGGTAGCTGAAGCTGATTTATCCCTACTGGGATAAATACAGTATGGGTTTGCTCTTTCCTGTCTAGACCCTCAAAGTTAGTTATATCATCACCTGCAAAAACCTCTCTAAAAATGTATGACTTCAGTCCTATGGTATGAACAATCGTTGCTCCATGTTTCATAATATACGCTGCTGGAATTTACAAAGAGTCTTACTTTTTAACAGTTCTTTCAGATGTAAGTCAGGTTTAAACAAGGTAGTCATGGTTTGCTTAGCCTCTTTCACTTTTGATGTCAAGCCCGCATTCCCTACAATGGCTTGATTTCTTTAGAGAATGGGAGCAGGGATGGTAATTAGCAAATCTCTTGTGCGTAAATATATTTGTGTTCAAAGAGAAAACGCCCACCCCGTCATACTACATGGAAAAAGCTTTGTAAACCAACAAGCTGGATCCAGGAAAGCAAATTACAGACAACAACCTTGTGTGAGAAAGAACGATCTCCAGCAACTATAGCTAGCAATTGAGCAGGCCAGTGTTTGGAATGGTACTCTGTTTTATACCATTTGAGAGGTCCTTTTTCCTCAAAAAGCAGATTATGAAAAATATTTTTATAGCTGCTAGTAAATAATAAAGAGTCTTATCCCATAAAACAGAAATGTAAAGCTATGACTGACTTTTTGGACTGGATTGAACATATAATCTCATTTATCTACACTTATTCCAAACCTGTATGAGTTTCTGTCTTCTGTCGAGCACAAAAGAAGATATGTTGGTAACCAAACAGCTGATGGCAACAAAACAGTTGAAAGTAGCCATTGACTTCAATAGTTAGTGAGGACAGAAACTTAAGGGTGAGCAACCAATGATATATGATATAATAGATGATATAATATTAAAGAGCATTATAGGATGTCAGGAAAATGCCTGGACACCACCTACAGTTTTTTATGACTGAGACCATAGGGTGTCCAATTCATCATCTTTGCATTCAGAAGCATGCTCGTGAGTGTCGCCTTGGCGGCCGCTCTGCGCCATCGATGTGCACTTCTGCCGAGGTGAGGCGAGCTCTGCGTCAGACTATTACCTGACACTCAAAGAAGCATTACATCATCAAAGTTTGGACTCAGTGGAAGACGGTGGGGGTTTAGTGTGCAATTTGGGACAGGGCCGTAGAGTATAGAACAGGTAAGAACTCTATAATAAACAGAAGAGGCAAACAAGGCAAAACAAAACAGGTTCAGGAACGATTGCAACTCGACTACCTCACATACATAGAATTATAAATACAATTAACAATTCAGCCAGACAGAGTGGTGGGAGTGTGGTGTATAAATAGTCCAAGACAATGAGGAACAGTTGTGTGTGTGTATATGAGTTTTTGAACAGGTGTATAGAGTTAAGGTAAAGGAGTCTGGGGAAATTAGTGTAATGATTGTACAGGTGTATGGAGTTTGGGAAATGGAGTCTGGAAGTTGGCAACCTCTGGTGGAGAGAGCGATAAATGCAGTACCCGGACTCATGACAGAACCCCATCTTCAAGGAATGGCTTCCAGTCGTTCCCAAGCACCCAGCCAGGGGGACGGCAGAGCGGGAGCGGAATAGGAAGAGGGATTGGGGGACAGGTCTGTGTGCTGGAGGGAGACCTAGATACTGAGGCAGATCCGGCGGGATGGGGACCCAGGGCAGAACCAGTGGCCACCACAATGGGGTGTGTGTGGCTGCCACCTTGGAATGGGGAATGGTGGGCTCCACCACATCGGGAGCCCCATTGACGAGCACTGCCACTTTGGGAAAACCAGAAAAGATCCCCACTGTCTCCAAGGGATCATCAGCAGGCTCCACTGCTTTGGGAAAGCCAGAAGTGAGCCCCACCGCCTCAGAGGAACCGTGAGCGGACACCGCCACCTCTGGAGCTTTCTGAGTGGACAACGCCACCTCTGGAGCTTTTTGAGAGGACACCGCCACCTCAGAGGACTCGGGAGTGGATACAGCCACCTCGTGAGGATTATGAGCAGGCTCTGGCATTTCTGGAGCTTTGTGAGAGGGCGTTCCTGCTTTATGGGAACTGTGAGCAGAATATGTTGCTTCGTGAAGCCCTGAAGCAAGCTCTCCACTTCGGAGGGAGAATCAGTAGGGGAAAGGCCAGCACTGGGAAGGCCAGAAGTGAGCCCTGGTGCCTCAGAGGAACCGCGAGTGGACACCGCCACCTCGGGGGAACCACAAGCGTACACTGCTGCCTCTGGAGCTTTCTGAGTGGAGGCCCGAAGCAAGCCCCGCCACCTCAGATGGATCATCAGCAGGCTCCTCCGCTTCCTGATGGCCTAAAACAAGCTATGCCACCTCATAGGGATCATCTGTGGGCTCCGCTGCTCCCTAAATGCCAGAAGCGAGCCCCGCCACCTCGGAGGGATCATCAGTGGGCTCCAGCACATACTGAAGGCCGGAAGCGAGCCCTGCTGACTCTGAGGGATCATCAGTGGTTTCCGCCACTTCGTGAAGGCCGCAAGCGAGCCCCTCAACATCAGCGGGGATTGTTGTATCAGCCCGGGACACTCCGCAAACAGGCATGATGTACTGGGTGCATCAGACGAGGCCTCTGACGCTCCTTGGATTGCAATTGGATTGAATTTTTTTATCATTTATAACAGCCCAAGCATAACTATATAGATATAGAAAGTTGCATCAAACAAATTTGTAAGGAGAAAAATTTAAACAAATCAGCTCCATTTCTGATTCAAGTGATCAAGGGCTAAAAACGTTCCAATTCAGCCCATTACAAGGGATCGGCCAGTAGTGGGCACTCATGCAATTCAATCAATGATGTACATCTAAATAGACGTGACAGATGGATGTTAGCAAGTGAAGTTCATAAAAAAAATTAACTGGATGCTGCCCTGGTCATGTCTGTGCTTGTCTTTCAGTGTGTGAGACAGGCTTATATGGAGGTGCTGACGAGGTGCGGATCAGTGGCAGGTGTGGATGATGGCTGTTTCTCAAAAGGAAGGCAGCATCCTCTGGAGGTCACATTTGTAGGCTGCATACATCATAAATAATATATTATTTTATAATATTAACAGTTATAAATGTGATCATTATTCTTAGTTAAGTATAAATCGATATATGCTTATGACTCGCGAATGTAATGCTCGGTTAACTGAAATAAACCAGGCTTGGTGACGTATGCAGCCTCCAGAGTGCGACCTCCAGAGGATGCAGCCTTCCATTTGAGAAACAACCGATGACTGAGCCAGTGCAGGTGAGAACTGCTGAGGATGTTGGGAGATGTAGTGCAGAGTGTGAGTGATGGAGCGTAATCGTGACAATTATTTATTTATGAATGAATGGATCGATTGAGTCATTCAGTGTGATTCGAAATGGCTCACATGTTATAGACAAAAATATGATTTTGGTCCATTAATAGCAACAGTGTGAACGTAGCCTGTGTTACTCATCTTTGTCTCATATTTAGGTGAATTAGAGTTCACAGACACACAGCTGTTCATTCCTTTTTTGACTGCATTTGAAAGCGTCCAAGTTTTTCTTGAAAGAACATTTTCGCAAATATTTCCTCTGCCCTTATGGAACCTAGGTGACCACTGGGATGAAATATCAGACTGCAATTACAACTGTGAAAATGGTGAGTTTACTGGAACTGCTGGGGGAAAGGAACTTTAAATGTCCTTTAAATGTTTAAATGTGATTTACAAGACATAACAAATTCAAAGTGCTCTCCAGAACATTCAACATCACCCCGCTGTATTTCTGGTGTCCATACTTCTTTAAGCAGCAGTATTTGCAAAGACAGTCATTTTGTTTGCATGTGTTCCCAGTTCTTTTAAATCCACATTTGTGATAATTCAAATTCAGTGCTCAAATAAAATCATTTAGGTCAGTTTTTAGAAGTGTTAAGCATTGGTGCAGTGACATTATCCAACACCTGTGCGGCGATCGGATTGCGTTAGATGCCACGGCTTGTACGTGTTGACACGTAATGACATCAAAGGAAGTGATGTCATCAGATAAATCCAAAATGAAAAGCATTTTATTCCTGTCAAAACACTTCATCACCTTGAAGAACTGACCTTTGGTGATGTCAGCAACTGCTCAATATTTGCATCAGCCTCTCCTGGATTTCAGACAATAGGCAACTTTGACACCGTTTCTCTGGATTTTATTTAACTCAGTCTTGAAAGGCCATGACTCAAGCTATGGAGGAATTTAAAGTGTTGACGTTTGGTTTGGGTGGTAGGGCTGCAGTTCTCTACTTCAGTCGTGATGGCTCTCGGCCTAACAATGCTATCCCAGCAGGACATTGGTGGGCATGGCACGAGAGAGCACTGGAATATTAATCTATTATTCACGCACCTCCCCAATTGTGCTTCCCAATTTCTCACGCTCTCTTGTATTTATCTAAAAAAAAAGGGTAATGGGAAAATGTATGTTTTGTGTGCAAAATTACATAGATTATTGGCCACATTTTTAGGGGGTGTTTATTGATTAAATAAAAAAATGGGAGATATTACCACCATTATTGGTTTATATAATAAATAACCATTTCGTTATGCCTATATTTGGAAAAGAATAAGAATAAGAATAAGAATAAGAATAAGAATAATACAATTACATATAATCCAATAATGAATTTATTGCTATGTAATAAACCTACTAATAAAAAATTACTAAAACATTCACAATTTTCTGTTTAAAGGGATAGTTCACCCAAATAGCAAAATTATGTCATTAATAACTTACCCTCATGTTGTTCCAAACCCGAAGCTGTGTGTACGGTATACTGTCCATGTCCAGAAAGGTAAGAAAAACATCGTCGAAGTAGTCCGTGTGACATTAGAGGGTCAGTTAGAATTTTTTGAAGCATTAAAAATACATTTTGGTCCAAAAATAGCAAAAACTACGACTTTATTCAGCATTGTGTTCTCTTCCGTGTCTGTTGTGAGAGAGAGTTCAAAACAAAGCAGTTTGTGATATCCAGTTTGCGAACAAATTATTCAATGTAACCGGATATTTTTGAACCAGTTCACCAAATCGAACTGAATCATTTTAAACGGTTCGCGTATCCAATGCGCATTAATCCACAAATTACTTAAGCTGTTAACTTTTTTAATGTGGCTGACACTCCCTCTGAGTTCAAACAAACCAATATCCCAGAGTAATTCATGCACTCAAACAGTACACTGACTGAACTGCTGTGAAGAGAGAGATGAACACAGAGCCGAGCCAGATAATGAGCAAAAGATTGACTCGTTCACGAGTCAAGAACCGGTTGCATTGGTTTTCGGATCACCAGTACCTCTTTCAGACAGTTCGATTCAATAAACCGGCCCTTGATTCAAGCCTTCGGTTTACCCGCGCTCATAACATTAGCACAGAATCAGTTCAGAATCAATCACCAAAAGAATCAGTTCGGTTCAGACGCACTGTGTGTCGGTCTGTTTCACGCTGAATCACACATAAGCAGTATCATCAGCTCCTCGGTTCTCGAATCGACAGAAACGGTTCTTCACTCGTGAACGAGTCAGTCTGTTGTTTTTTATCTGGCTCGTCTCGGTGTTCATCTTCAGTTCTCTCTTCACAGCAGTTCAGTCAGTGTACTGTTTGAGTAAATGAATTACTCCGGGATATTGGTTTGTTTGAACTCAGAGGGAGTGTCAGCCACATTAAAAAAGTTAACAGCTTAAGTCATTTGTGGATTAATGTGTATTGGAGACGCGAACCGTTTAAAACGATTCAGTTCGATTTGGTGAACTGGTTCAAGAAGATCCGGTTACATCGAATGATTCGTTTGTGAACCGGATATCACAAACTGTTTTGTTTTGAACTCTCTCTCACACAGACACGGAAGAGAAGACAGTGCTGAATAAAGTCGTAGGTTTTGCTATTTTTGGACCAAAATGTATTTTCGATGCTTCAAAATATTCTTACTGACCCTCTGATGTCACATGGACTACTTTGATGATGTTTTTCTTACCTTTCTGGACATGGACAGTATACCGTACACACAGCTTCAATGGAGGGACAGAGAGCTCTCGGACTAAATCTAAAATATCTTAAACTGTGTTCAGAAGATAAACGGAGGTTTTACGGGTTTGAAACAACATGAGGGTGAGTTATTAATTACATAAATTTGCAATCTGGGTGGACTAACCCTTTAAAGATCATTTTCTAAAACAGTTAATAATTACTACATTATAATGCATGCAGATGTGTGATCATCTCTTTATTATCCTTATTATATTCTTAATTATTAATTTTATACTTATTATTGATACATTCATATATTCATCATAATTAACATATTACAAAATAAAACATATTAGAGAAGAAAAACTGAATATATGTACTTTTTAATCACACTGCAGGGCCATTTCAAATGAACAATTGAAGGCAAAACTCTAAACTGTAATTAAAAATATAATTAAAAATGGTAAATAAATTTAATAAGTAATTTTAAGTAAATAATTACAATTATAAATTTACAACATTTTTATATAATTTAAGAAAAAGAAAACAAACACTGTAAAAAAGATTTTTCAAAGAAAAGAGTACTGGAGTACATTTAACATTTCAGTCTTTCAACTTCAAAATGCAGTGTTTAATTCAATGCTTTACTTTTTCTTTGTAACTGTTTGTGAAAATTACTAGCAATTTCTGAGACAAAATATATTCTACACCCCTTTTTTCATTATAGTTTAAAGGGATGGCTCACCTAAAATTTCAATTCTGTCATTTACTCACTCATATGTCTTTCCAAATCATATGACTTTCTTTCTTCTGTAGAACACAATAGAGCAAAATTTGATTAATATTTCAAGAAGAATACAAAAGCTGTCTAAAAAGTGTCTAAAACATAATTTTACAGGAGAACAAAATGCACACAAGTTTTGATTGACAGCAGGGTAAGTAAATTATACATCATTTTTATTTTTGGTGAACTTTCCCTGTCATGGACATGTACTGTATGTGTCAACTGATCATACACCCTCAAACAGCTCGTGTTTATTTGAGACACATTGTAATTACAGCTTGAGAAAATTACAGTTTTAGGAAATCAAACACTGACTCGGGTAATGTAAGGTAATGTTGATTTCCTCGGCTTTCCTATTGTAAACAGTTGCCAGTGGTGCATCAGATCTAATGAAAAAGTCACAATCACCTACTTGGTATTTAGAAAATTTATCACATTTATGACTGAGTACTTTCTCAGAGCCTGCAAAATGACAAAGCTCCACATGACCCACAGATGTTTACTGACTCCTGCTATAAAACTATTTATTTACAGGACAATTTCGAGTTCCCATTGGTGTGACTGGTGCCTCGTTAACTTTACCAAGGAAACAAAACCGTTTTTTTAATTCACGTCCCAAGTTTGAATGATGTAATGGGCCGAGGTCTACGCTGCGCCAAAATCCGCTTTGTACAAGCCATGACCAATTGCGAGTAAAGATCAATCAGCACTCGAGAAAAGACTTCATTTCGGTTCAACAAAACATGGATGAATGGTCTGCTTAAATGTCTCTAGCTCACTGAAGATATATTGGTTAGCTTTCTAATTATCTCTTTAGCACTGAGAGACTGTCAGAGGTAAACGTTAAAGGTTCACCTTACTCATCACGGGAAGCATAATTTTCCTTTCACATTTAAACAGAAGACATATTCTTACCTTCTTCTTGGTTTATCTTATTGCTGAACACTTTGTTTTGGTTTGGTTTACTTGAAATTTCCTGGCAGGTGACAAGTTGAGCCCTTTGAGCTTCAGTTTGAGAAGAGTTTAGTTTCCATTCAAGTGTCAGGAGATTTGATTAAATCAGCTTTAGGGAGCAAAAATTTGGCAGCTTATGTACTCAAAGTTCTCTAACTGTTGTATTTTTTCAAACTGAATGAAAAAGTTGAGTTGCATTTACTGTATGTGACCTCAACCCTATTATACTTGAACTATTAGAGCTACAAGAGTCATTCATAAATCCCACCATCATCACCAATGAAAAAAAAAAAAAAAAAGTTAAACCAGCCTGAGTTAGTTCACTGGTCTTAGCTGAGCTGCCGAAATCCATTTAAACTTGCCAAAACAGACCACAGACTGAGAGATCAGTTTCATGAGAAGACAAAATAAAATCTGAAATTATGGAGTACCACCAAGTATATTGTTAGTTTATAAAGCTTTAGCATGAAGAGACTTGCTAATTACAGTTACCTCATGAGATAAGTGCTGAGTAATGTATATGTCTGGGGGGTTTCTTTGGCAGCAAGTATATAAATAATGAAAATATTACACAGTGACTCAAACAATCCTCTAAAGCATATAACATTTTGATTAGGATGCTGTCTTTAGCTATAGCTTGGCATCAAAAGAGCTAGAGCTGCCCAGACAGTATTTTAAACACTTAAAAATGACGTTCAAATGTTTCGCATGACAACATTACCTAATGCTTTGTGACAAAAAACAAAACAAAACAAAAAACTAAACAAAAAAAAGATATCAATATATGCACACACACACAGTATACAATAGTTCATAGAATTACAATACATATATTTAGCATGTATGTATATATATATATAAATAAATAAAAAATATTATTATTTGTGCCAAATACATGTATTTACATAAATATATTTAAAAAATGTTTTAGCAAATACCATTTTTGGTCATTAATTTTTATATTTTGAAATATATTTAAAAATGTATATTCTGACCATTAATGGATTTAAATGTGCATATGCCTGATTCATCTTAATTACAGCACTCTGTGGTCTTCATTCAGACTCATTCTAGTATTTAAATATAAATCAAAAGCCTTCCAACAGCAATATGTGATCAGCTAGGTGATGATTTTCATTAAATTATAGGCTAAAAATCATTGTGCTGAAGGCAATTTTTGGTTGTTTTGGTTCACTCTGATTTAAAACGATGAGGAAATCATTATTTGAAGGAACAAGCACCTGGTTGCAGGGAATCTCAGTTTTTTTAGCGGCCCTTCATGCATGCAAACAATCAGGAGAAAAATAAATCTCTCTTGGCAATTATTTTTAATGGACCAAAAACACTATTTGGAATAGGGTTCGTTTTAGTATCACTGAAACAGTGCTTCATTTGCCACAGTTTGCTGTATCAGCATGAGATGTTAGTGTTGATGACTTCAAATTAAAAGCTTTTCTAGAAAAAACATCTCCTTGATGATGTCAGCTCTTGTTAAATTTAAAGATGCCTTACCCATAGTTCAGTGCAAATTTGCATCGACAACAAATCACATCACATTTTGGTACATCTTATATCTGTTGTACTAATTAGTCCAATGCTGTAAATATGGTATTTTTGTTCCTCTTCAGGAACTTGAGCTGCGTCAATGCGCTTTGGGGAATGCGCCCAGCATGCGCGACTCTGAATATCATGTGAAATCAGTCCAATGGAAGAGCGTGACGTCACTGGAGGGGTGACGTAAGTGACCAGGAATCTATAAAAGCATGTGCCACGCAGCTGGCGTCAGCTTCACGTCTTTCAGCAAGCAATCTGTGTGTGAATGTCAAACTGTTTGTCTTGTGAGTCTTATTTACTGTTGTTTGTCCAGTTAAGAGCTCCTAGACATGGCAAAAAGCAAGGCGAAAGTTAAACACTCTGATGGCGATTCCAAATTGCGTTATAGGTTATGTGTTCTTCCCTGCCCTAGATATATAACGGGTGGGGATACACACAGCCTGTGTGTGGTTTGCCTGGGTTCGAAGCATGCTGAGTCGGCTTTCGAGGGGGCCGACAGCCCGCACTGTGAGCGTATGTCGGTGCGGCTGCTTCGTTCCCGGAGGGCCCTGTTTGAGGAGGGGGCCTTCGCCAGCGTTCCCCGCGGTGATGGTCCCACTTCTGCTGAGGCAGAAAGGCGGCTGCACTCGTGGGGTTCGCAAGTGGATCTGGTGGAGGGAATGGAGACGGGCCAGTCCCTATCTCCTTCCACTTCTGCCAGATCCGGCAACCAATCCCTAGAGTCTGAAGCACGCTCAGCGGTTCCTTCCACTCAGGGAGAGGGGTCGACGCTCCGCCTCTCTTCCTCTGAGGAGGTTGACGTGGAGTCGAACGACAGGGATTCGCCACCCCACTCGCCGCAGTATGAGGAGCTCTTGGAGGTGGTTACTCGCGCGGTGGCCAAATTAAGCATCGATTGGCCCGCAGAGAAAACAACTGAACCGCAGAGAAGCAAGCTTGACGAAAGAGATCGCCAGGTCGTGGAAACATCCATTTTCGGCCCGCCTCTACATCCCCTCGTCACACTACTATGGAAATTTAGTGGGGATGGGAGAGCACGGTTATAGAGCGATTCCCCCGGGTGGAACAGACACTCGCAAGCTATCTGTCCCCTGGCGCGGCATAGTCTCTAAAGGCCCCGGCATTGCCCTCAAAGCCACTCAGAACAACATCAGCTTTGGTGGGCAAAGGGTAGGCGGCTGCAGGTCAGGCTGGTGCGTGTCTGCACACCATGGCGGTGTTACAGGTGTACCAAGCTGACCTGCTTAAGGAGCTAGATGAGGGAGAGGAGATCAAGTCCCACGATATTTCAGAGCTGAGAAGGACCACTGATCTCTCCCTCCGCGCCACCAAGGAGACCGCCCGAGCGATTGGGCGGTCCAATGGGAGTTATGGTGGCTGCGGAGAGGCACTTATGATTGACCCTGTCTGACATGAAAGAGCAGGACAGGGTCTGCCTCATGGACGCCCCGATTCAGCCCCGACGCAGTCAATTCTGTCGTCGACAGGTTTCAGGAGGCCCGCAAACAAGCGGCGGCGTTCCATAAGTTCCTCCCTCGTCGCTCCCTTGGGGCATCTGGGCGGGAGATGCCCCAGCCGCACCCTAGCTCCTCGTACCGCGAAGCACAAAAACAGAGCATTGCCTCTCGTGCTCCTCCACGTCGGGAACGCTCTCGGCCGAGGACTTCTAAGCCCAAACAAGATCTCAGGGCAGTTATCGAAGCTAAGAAGTCCTCGGCCAAGAAACCCTGACGCCTGGCGAGAGTACGCCGGGACGGGGTCCGTCTGTTGTTAGTAGCCCTGTTCTGGCCGGGCCGAGTATGGTTCTCAGATCTAGTCTCGCTCCTCGACAGCTCTCCGTGGGAGATACCGATCAGGACAGACCTACTCTCGCAGGCGCAGGGTACGATAATTCACCCTCGCCCGGAGTTGTGGAAGCTGTGGGTGTGGCCCCTGAAGGGGGCACAATTGTTAGCAGCTGGTCTCTCAACCGAGGTTGTTGAGACCCTTCTCCAATCCAGAGCTCCCTCAACGACGAAACTGTACGCCCTGAGGTGGAAACTCTTCACCTCATGGTGCAGAGACCGCCAGTTAGACCCAGCAAACTGCCCGGTTGGTACAGTTCTGGAGTTTCTACAGGCTAGGCTCTCTGCGGGGTTGACCCACTCCACGTTTAAGGTCTACGTGGCGGCTATTGCGGCCTACCACACCCTTCTCAATGGCCAGTCTCTGGGAAGACACCCCCTAGTTACACGTTTCCTCCGCGGTGCGCTGAGGCTGAGACCTCCAGTATGGTCCCGTATTCCCCCATGGGACTTGGTTGTGGTGTTAGAGGCAATGTGCAAACCCCCGTTTGAACCTATTCAAGATATCTCAGACAGACATCTCACACTTAAAACCTCCTTTCTGTTGGCTATCAACTCTCTGCGGAGAGGAGGAAACCTTCAGGCCCTCTCTGTGGCCCCTACTTATCTTGAGTTTGCACCAGGCATGACCAAAGCGTTCATATACCCTCGAGCGGGTTATGTTCCTAAGGTTCCCTCTGTTACACCACGACCTGTAGTGCTGCAGGTCTTCTGTCCTCCTCCCTTTCGGGAGCCCAAACAAGCAAAGCTAAAATTGTATGTGTCCAGTTCGAGCGCTGGATGCATAATCAATCAATCAATCACCTTTATTTATATAGTGCTTTAAACAAAATACATTGCGTCAAAGCACTGAACAACATTCATTTGGAAAACAGTGTCTCAATAATGCAAAATGATAGTTAAAGGCACTTCATCATTGAATTCAGTTATGTCATCTCTGTTCAGTTTAAATAGTGTCTGTTTTTATTTGCAATCAAGTCAATGATATCGCTGTAGATGAAGTGACCCCAACTAAGCAAGCCAGAGGCGACAGCGGCAAGGAACCGAAACTCCATCGGTGACAGAATGGAGAAAAAAACCTTGGGAGAAACCAGGCTCAGTTGGGGGGCCAGTTTTCCTCTGACCAGACGAAACCAGTAGTTCAATTCCAGGCTGCAGCAAAGTCAGATTGTGCAGAAGAATCATCTGTTTCCTGTGGTCTTGTCCTGGTGCTCCTCTGAGACAAGGTCTTTACAGGGGATCTGTATCTGGGGCTCTAGTTGTCCTGGTCTCCGCTGTCTTTCAGGGCAGTAGAGGTCCTTTCTAGGTGCTGATCCACCATCTGGTCTGGATACGTACTGGATCCGGGTGACTGCAGTGACCCTCTGATCTGGACACAGACTGGATCTGGTGGCCACGGTGACCTCGGAACAAGAGAGAAACAGACAAATATTAGCGTAGATGCCATTCTTTTAATGATGTAGAAAGTACGGTGTTATGTGAAGTGTTTCCGGTTCCGGTTTACCTAATTAATGCAGCCTAAAAATCCTTTAACGGATTTGGATATTAAAAGCATATTAGTATGTTATGTGTATGCCAGGTTAAAGAGATGGGTCTTTAATCTAGATTTAAACTGCAAGAGTGTGTCTGCCTCCCGAACAATGTTAGGTAGGTAATTCCAGAGTTTAGGCGCCAAATAGGAAAAGGATCTGCTGCCCGCAGTTGATTTTGATATTCTAGGTATAATCAAATTGCCTGAGTTTTGAGAACGTAGCGGACGTAGAGGAGTATAATGTAAAAGGAGCTCATTCAAATACTGAGGTGCTAAACCATTCAGGGCTTTATAAGTAATAAGCAATATTTTAAAATCTATACAATGTTTGATAGGGAGCAAGTGCTGTGTGGACAGGACCGGGCTAATATGGACATACTTCCGGGTTCTAGTAAGAACTCTTGCTGCTGCATTTTGGACTAGCTGTAGTTTGTTTACCAAGCGTGCAGAACAAACCACCCAATAAAGCATTACAATAGTCTAACCTTGAAGTCATAAATGCATCGATTAACATTTCTGCATTTGACATTGAGAGCATAGGCCGTAATTTAGATATATTTTTGAGATGGAAAAATGCAGTTTTACAAATGCTAGAAACGTGGCTTTCTAAGGAAAGATTACTATCAAGTAGCACACCTAGGTTCCTAACTGATGACGAAGAATTGACAGAGCAACCATCAAGTCTTAGACAGTGTTCTAGGTTATTACAAGCAGAGTTTTTAGGCCCTATGATTAACACCTCTGTTTTTTTCTGAATTTAGCAGTAAGAAATTACTCGTCATCCAATTTTTTATATTGACTATGCATTCCATTAGTTTTTCAAATTGGTGTGTTTCACCGGGCTGCGAGGAAATATAGAGCTGCGTATCATCAGCATAACAGTGAAAGCTAACACCATGTTTCCTGATGATATCTCCCAAGGGTAACATATAAAGCGTGAAGAGTAGTGGCCCTAGTACTGAGCCTTGAGGTACTCCATACTGCACTTGTGATCGATATGATACATCTTCATTCACTGCTACGAACTGATGGCGGTCATATAAGTACGATTTAAACCATGCTAATGCACTTCCACTGATGCCAACAAAGTGTTCAAGTCTATGCAAAAGAATGCTGTGGTCAATTGTGTCAAACGCAGCACTAAGATCCAATAAAACTAATAGAGAGATACACCCACGATCAGATGATAAGAGCAGATCATTTGTAACTCTAAGGAGAGCAGTTTCAGTACTATGATACGGTCTAAATCCTGACTGGAAATCCTCACATATACCATTTTTCTCTAAGAAGGAATATAATTGTGAGGATACCACCTTTTCTAGCATCTTGGACAGAAAAGGGAGATTCGAGATTGGTCTATAATTAACAAGTTCTCTGGGGTCAAGTTGTGTTTTTTTTATGAGAGGCTTAATAACAGCCAGTTTGAAGGTTTTGGAGACATATCCTAATGACAATGAGGAATTAATAATAGTCAGAAGAGGACCTATGACTTCTGGAAGCACCTCTTTTAAGAGCTTAGATGGTATAGGGTCTAACATACATGTTGTTGATGACTTACTAACACTTATTTTAAAATCTGATTGAACCAGAAGTTGCAGCCGACTTTACTTCCATATTGTGACATACTTGCGAGATTTAAGCAAAATAAGGTAAATTAGTAAATCATGCTCACAATTTAGGCAAAATAAGGTAAATTACTAAATCGTGCTAACGATGTATGCAAAATAATCATGATCACAATTTACTCAAAATAAGGTGAGTTAGTAAATCATGCTAACAATTTACGCAAAATAAGGTAAATTAGTCAATCGTGCTCATGATTATGCAAAATAAGGTGAGTTAGTAAATCATGCCAACAATTTACGCAAAATAAGGTAAATTAGTCAATCGTGCTCATGATTATGCAAAATAAGGTAAATTAGTAAATCGTGCTCACGATTTACGCAAAATAATGTAAATTAGTAAATTGTGCTCAAGATTTACACAAAATAATCATGATCACAATTTACTCAAAATAAGGTGAATTGGTAAATCATGCCAAAGATTTACACAAAATAAGGAAAATTAGTAAATCGTGCTCAAGATTTATGCAAAATAAGATAAATTACTAAATCATGCTCATGATGTATCCAAAATAATCATGATCACAATTTACTCAAAATAAGGTGAATTAGTAAATCATGCTAACGATTTACGCAAAACAAAGTAAATTAGTAAATCACGCTCACGATTTACGCAAAATAAGGTGAATTAGTAAATCATGTAATTCGTTTACATGATTTACTAATAACAAAAAGAGGGTGTAGGCTATTCATAAATCATTCAAGGAACTGAATAAATAGAACGGATTAGTAAATCATGATCACAATTTACTCAAAATAAGGTGAATTAGTAAATCATGCTAATGATTTACGCAAAATAAGGTTAATTAGTAAATTGTGCTCACGATTTATGCAGAATAATCATGATCACAATTTACACAAAATAAGGTGAATTAGTAAATCATGCAAACAAATTAAGCATCCATAAATAAATTTGTAAATTGTGCTCACGATTTACGCAAAATAAGGTGAATTAGCAAATTGTGCTCAAGATTTACGCAACATAAGGTGAATTAGTAATCCTTGTTAACCATGATAATGCTGCCCATGCCAACCAGCCAAAGTGTGATCCCTTTAGACATGCAATTTAAGTAAACATTCGCTAACTTACTAGTTGACTATCTTTCTGGATGACTAGTTGAATAGTAATAATAAGTGTTTATATGAGATCTTTTTGTGTCCTTTTTCAAGGTAAATCATCAGTGTGTTATATATAAGGTGTGATATGAATTACACCATTTTACCTATGGCATACAAACCAATCAAAATAGTTCTTAAATGTGCATCCAACTATGATAACTTATACAAACAGTAAGTCTTTGTGTGGTTCACTAATCTCATCTATCATGATGAAGATCAGACACTAAGTGACTCTGTGATCAAGCTGCCAAGCCGTATGTCACACCTTCTCCAGGGGCGTCCTGTGTAAGTTTATAAACGTGACCTGCAGTAACCTGCACATCTGCACATCCATGGGCACACTGTGTAACCACAGTTACATTTACCAGCCTCAGAATGTTTGCTCATCGTGGAACATGTACAGCCATCTTTGTCTTGAATGAGCAGCAATATTGCAACCCTCTAGAGCAGTGGTTTTCAACCTGTGGTCCGCGGCCCCCTAGTGGGCCCTAGTGGTATTGCAGGTGGGCCGCCAATTATTTTCTGTTCATTTCCAGTCCATTCTAGGGCTGTGCGATTAAAAGAAAACGTCCTAAAATCACGATTTGAGCGTGCGCATATGCCTAACTCCTGGTTCACACACTGTCTGTGATGCGCCTTTTTTCTGAGCCAATGTTGACGGATCAGAACGTTCTCACTGCGGTAAAAGGCTAGAAATAAAAACGTGCGAAAATTATTCATGTCTAACACATGAGCATAGAGTGAATTTGTTAGTGAACAGGATGCAGTTTAAGTGAGAGGAGGCACGTTTTAAGTGTGCACACTCTCTCCTTGCAAAGCAGCGTGTATCTGAGCAAGCACGACCGGTTTTGTGACAGAGCAATGGAAATCTGCTGCGAACAGAGAGATTCGCACTCGTGCATTATTTTAATGTGCTTTCGCGTTATATTTATGCGCTCTCACTGCTGACCGCATACACATAGGCCTACTGTATACACACTACAAACACCTGAGGCACCGCTACAATTAATGAGCTCTATGAACAATGCATGGCAAAAAAGAAAAAAAAATCCCTGTATACAGGATTTTCTTTTTTTTTCTTTTTTTTTCACAAGTCTATACATTTTTTTACATCTTCACTATAGTGATAATTTTGACTTATGTCTGTTCTAGAGATGTTACAACTTTTTGATAAAGCTCTGATTGGTTTTCTTTTGGAAATATGTTTCAAATTAATCCTGAATGCATTTATGACTGTAAAAGCACAATTGCAAAATTGATAAAAAAATTGCGATAGTTTTTTTTTGTCCATATCGCACAACCCTAGTTTATTCAATAAATATAGTTTAAAATCTAGCTTCTGAGTACTAAGTTATTAACCCAACAATAGCGGGGTCAGTTAATTTTTTTGAAGTGGGCCGCGCAAACATATGTGTTTGGTTGTGTGGGCCGCGAGTTGAAAAAGGTTGGGAACCACTGCTCTAGAGACTCAAAGTTATATAACACTTTGGAACTTGCCTGTCTCTGCAAGGAAATAATTCACCCAAAATTAACAATTCTGTTAATAATGTAACAGCCATTATGATTAATTGTCTCTAACACCACGCCAGAAAACTGTTAATGCTGACCATGCTAATGCTGTGCATGCTTTTTTTTTTTTTTTTTTTTTTACAAATAATTACAAAGAAACTGCAAGTAACACACTGAAATAATCCTAAATAGTTGATTTATAATTACAGAAATTTATAAAAAATTTAAAATAAATAAAAATGTTGCTAATGTGTCCACAACTTGAGACCCTTTGTGTTTTTAAATGTATTCCTTTTTAAGCATCGTCGCTAACAACAACAATAACAACAAAAGAGTACAATTTTGGAATTACAATTACTCATTATTCTTTATTTTCTACATCCATGTTCCATTTCTACTTCAGGCTTCTCTGCAGCCCAACTAAATTACGGATTGTGTTTGTGTTCATTTCTAAAGCGAGTTCAACCCTCAGCACTTAACACTGCCCTCTCGTTTTCTCACAAAGAACTCGGGCAATCTAATTCAGTAAAGCAAACCTAAGTGTAGCTACTGTGAAAACATCTCTGGTTACCTCCATGTCTGTGGCTATGATCCTTACTGGTCTTAAACGAAAGTATTTGAAGTTCTGAATGAAAAATGACAATACACTATGCACGACCCAAATCGAGAGCGCATTCACTTGCAATTATAAACCACATGAGAATGTAAAAACTGGAAAAAGTGAGCAAAATTCCCTCAAGGGGCCAGCCTTTAAGAGGTAATATTCTATTTTCAGGAAGTATGTGGTTGAATCTGACATCGGTATTTATACTTTTTGTCATTAAAGGAGATTATAATTTGTTTCTGGAATAAAATTCACTTACCTACAGTAATAATGAGGCTGGTACTTTGCTGAGATATGACCATGTATTTATTTGGTTTAAAAACAGGCTTTGTCTGTTTCCTGAAAATTTAGACACACAGAATCCAGAGCATTTAGAAGTGGTATTTATTAAAGGTAGCTGTCTGGCAGAGCTTGATAAAGCAGACCGCACTTCTCCGACTCGTTTCAAGTCCCCCGGGAGGTGATTAGAAAATGAGCATGTACAAAGAAAAAAAAGTGCTTTTTGCAGCAAAACAAAATAGAAGGAAAATTAGTGCTTTTGACAGCTCATTTAATGCTCAACTTCAAGCAAGGCCCCGGGAAGCTTGCTCAAAGCTCACTTTATAAGTGGAGAGCACCGACAGGCCGGCAAAATGCCCACTCTTAAATGGGAGATCTCAGCATAAAAGTGTAGTGAATTACATCTGAAAAGAAATTATTTGTTGAGGTTGTGAAAGTGTAGAAAGACAATAAATAAACAATCTTGGTTTTATAGTGTAATATTTGAAGAGATTGGTTCCAAAACGCATTAAAATACATTTAGATTAATTTGAGTACAAAATTGATTTTCTTTACCAAGAAAGTGGCAAGATGAAAACCATTATTTTATTTTTCAAACTTTCACATAGCATCTTTAGGTTATAATAACATTAAAAATGAATATCCAGTTTTTGATTTTCAAAGATTTATTATAAAATTGTATTATTATTTTGCCCAAATGCAGTAAATCTATGACACTTTTTTTTCCTCGAAATGCAATAAATCCATCGAATCTATATGAAAGGTATTTTTATAATCTAACTGATGAAAATTTACCACTGTGATGAGTGGAGTGGGGCCGAGAGCTGTGGGAACGGGGTGAGTCCCACGGAGGAGATGGAAGGATATAAAACAGGAGCAACAAGAGTGACGGACGAAAGAGGACCAGGCTTGGGTTTTATTTTATGTTTCGATTTTGTTTGTGCACGGCAGTCGTCCGTGAGGGGCTGCCGTGCTGTTTTGTATTTATTTTGTAATTAAAGTTTCATTTTGATTGTCCAATGGTTCCCGCCTCCTTCTCAACAAAAAGCGGATTTTGGAATGTTGGAATTTTTGGATGTTGGAAACTCCGAGTTTGTTAACCCCAGAAAAGCTAAATTGAGGGTCTTTGGTTCCAGTAAAATACAAAACTAAACCTCTCGGTAAGTTACCATAGTAAATTTCTCTGTGAACCTAACCTGGTCGGGAGCAGGTTTTCTATGGTAAACCCAAAGTTTATTTCGGTCTCCTCCCCCTTTTTAAATCATAAGCAGTGTTTAAATACATAATTCATTCATTTATTCAAGCTGCAAAAACTGCTTTTATTGATGAGATTTTTGCTTTATTTCAGGTACAAATATCAAAAAATTCTTAAACCATTTTCTATATAAGAAAAATATATAGAATATTTAGTCTTGTTTCCTGGGGTAAACAAGTAAAATTAATTGCCAGCGGGGTAAGAAAAATAATCTTAATGATTATTTTTCTCAATGGACCACTTTCATTTTCATATGGAGCCCAGGAAGTCACATGTAGGAGAGAAAAAAACAATCAGTGCTGACGGTTTTGCAAGCCATCCCCTCAGTTTATAAATCGTACTCACGAATTCTTAAACTTTTCCCTCTGTTTAACAAATCGTGCCTACGGATTAATAAATCGTACCCACAAATTTCCAATCCGTGCACAGATATTGCTAACCGTACTTTAGTTTTTTCAGTTCAGAATGGATTGCAAAAGCATGAGCACGAATGATGAATTTGTGGCTACGGATTAAAAACCGAAGGTAGGGTCCACAAAATCTGAGCGCATGGATTGGAAATTCGTATGTATGGTTTATTTTAATCCAAGGGCATGATTTGTTAAACTGAGGGAACAGTTTAAGAATTAGTGAGTACAGTTTATAAACTGAGGGGACGTATTGTTTTTTTTTTTTTTGTTGTTGTTGTTTTTTTCCTACAGGTAACTTCCCAGGCTCTGTATTTTCATCATGCAGACACTGTAAATGTGAAAAAATGGCCTGTCTTTTTATAAGGGGACCTGTAGATGAGGATGTTGCATTCATTCGCGGGGAGTTATTTTTACATCAGGAGAGGATTTAATTTAATTTAATTTTATTTATTTTGTCATGTCCACATCCACATATTTATTTGATTGGGACTATTTTTAAATGGCGTTCACTTGATAACATCTTGTTGCGGCCTCTAAGCAACCTAATAATTAAAATTTCCTTTAGGATTTCCAGAGCTGTTGGATGCATTGATTACACACACATTCTCACTATGACTGTCTGGTGCAGTCATAACAACCTGAAGCTTGAACTTTTTTGTTCTGTTCTCATGTCAGATGTGTATGTATGTATGCATGTATGTATGTACCAGAAGCACATTTAAAAAAGCACAAATTCATTGTGTGTTGGCGAATAAAGCTGAGATATCTCATCTACAACATTACAGTGCGCTATAAATCAATCAGAACACCCTAGCAACCTCACAGCAATATGGTAGCAACCACTCAGAACATCTTAGCAATTGCCTAGCCCCGGCAGCAAGCTACAACATCTTAGCAACAGCTTAGAGCACCCTAGCAACCAATACACCTCATCTACATTACAGTGTGCTATAAATCACTCAGAACACCCTAGAAACCTCAAAACAATACTCTAGCAACAACTCAGAACACCTTAGCAGCCACCCAGAACACCCTTGCATTGCGACGGTGAGTTTTGCACATAAAAGTCTGCAAAAATCTGTTGCTGTGCAATAGAGCTATATTACAGTATGATCATAATGCACATCTCCAGAGTAATAAAAGCAACAGAGTGAGAATAATGGTTACACAGGATAACATTTTAAATCCTTCAGCAAAACGTTTTTCCTTGCAATTTACTCCTAAAGGCCTTAATCCATGAAGTTATTAGCTCAATCAGTGGACTGAGACATTATATGATGGGAGAAAAGGCCATCAAGACAAAACAGCATTCAATTGAGTCTTAATGCTGTAATAATCCTGAATATTGAGCAGAACCCTATAACATGAGCCATATGGTGCAAAACCTTTTGACAGTGTGATTTTTCACACACACATATATATATATATATATATATATATATATATATATATATATATATATATATATATATATATATATATATATGTATGTATATGTGTGTGTGTGTGTGTGTGTGTGTGTGTGTGTGTGTGTTAAGTGGTTTGATAGGTAAATACTAAATACAAATCAACTTTTACATTCCGTTTCCATGACTTGTCAGAGCTGCATGACTCATAGTTCATGTCACAAAATAGACTAAATTAGGTATCGGGGCCTGTTAAATCCATTAGACTGACAAATGATGAAGTACAATCACACTTAAGTTACCCAAAAAATTCCTCTTTTCAATGGACAAAGCCATTAGATGTCTAGATGCTCCTAGTCAGTAAAATTACACCATGTTCACCTGTTCTTTTTTATATATCTTATCATATCCATCCTGTTTATAAGCACTGTTCTTTAAAAGTCTTTTACCAAACAAAAACAGTTTGACGCAAGGCAACACAACATATCCTGCCACAATGTTAAATGGTTTTTCCATTGGCCCCCTGACGTACAGTCATGTCTGCCATCTTCTGGCACACTGGAGAAAAATTCTGGGTTTGGAAACTACACAATACCTCTATAATATTAAATAAAGAACTAGTTTGATTATGCTGCTTCCCCAATGTTTTTCCTGAGTAAAAGTCCCAACAAATGTCTTTAGAGCTCCAGAAAAGATATCAAAATGTGGTGTGCCAAGATACAAAAGTCTGCATTCAAAACTCAGTATAAAAACAAAAATGTCTCATCATATTCTTTAAAGATAGAATTATCTGCACTCTTACTGTAAACCAACAACTGTCCGGGTTAATTCTTGATTTATCTTAAGAAACAAACTACTTCCTTAAGATTTTCATGAATCCAGCCTCAGAAACTGTCAAGTGTTAACTAGTAAATAAAACCTCAAACTTTATGTGAACAGGTACCAGTTCAAATCTAGACCCAGGAAACATCACTTTAATTATTTTTCTTTGAGTCCAACATAAACCTGGAAACAAATTCCAGGTATGGATCTTTCCAGAACTTTTTGTCAAAACAGCCTTCTTGTATTTAATTAATTCATATTTATTGTAGGTGACAATTAATGTCTTCACACAGTTGATTAAGAATCAAACAATTGGCCTAAATTGGTAGCAAATGCCTTTGATGAGAATCCATTAGGCTTGTGTGTTGAGGTTGAAAATTTCACTCCAGGTTGCTTGCTTTAGTCCGCTTCCATTGAAATTATATTTAAACAGTGCTTAAAGATGAGAACAACGCCATTCTTCATTTCAGGTTCTACCCACAAAAAATAAAATAAAAATGCAGCATTGGTTTTTCCTCTAAGGAGATATCATGCAGAGTGCTAGGCCCACAAGATCATTGTGTTCTTTGGTTAGCATGGGGTTTTCTAGGTTGGTCTTGCTGTGGAACATCTTAATACTCTATTGGAAGATAGAGGAAATGTAGAGTTAATGCTGAAGGAATCAATAATTATTTGACATTCTTGACCACAGAAACATCAAGAAGCCTACTGTGCCAAGTGTTAACAGGTATGTACCCCAGTACCTAGTCCCATGCACATATTTATTTATTTATTTATTTTAATTATTATTTTTTTATTTTTTTATTTTTTAGCCAGACAGCTAGTGTTGGAGAAACTTTTTTGAATTATTTCAAAATAAACTTCCATTTGGTGACTCTAGAGATGCAATTATACACCATTAAGAGAATATTCTGTTCAGTTACAACATTTAAACCAGTAGTGTTGTAGTAAAGTTGAATAATATTGATTATATTATTACAGTGGCACCTTTTAAGAGATGGGATATATTAGGCACCCAGTGAACAGTCTGTTCTTGGATAACGTGTTGGAAGCCGCAAAATAAAATAAAAAATAAAAAAAATGGGCAAACGAAAAGATCTGATTGACCTTGAAAAGTGCCAATGAGAGATGACTAGACGACTGGCTTAGAGCATCTCCAAAACTTCAAGTCCTGTGTGGTGTCCTTGGAATGTAGTGGTTAGTATCTACCAAAAATGGTACAAGGAAGGACAACTGATGAACCGGCAACAGGGTCATAAGCTCCCAATGCTCATTGATGCACATGGGGGTGAAGGCTAGTCTGGTCCAGTCACACAGAAGCTGTACTGTAGCTCAAACTGATGAAAAACAGTGATGAACCTCCACCTACAATGGACACATGAGCATCAGAACCTGACCATAGAAGAAGGTTGCCTGATCTGATGAATCACGTTTTCTTTTAGATCAAGTGGATGACAGGATGCATGTGTGTTGTTTTCCTGGGGAGAGATGACAGCAGATGCGCTATGGAAAGCCTTAGTTCCTGGCATTTGTGTAGATGTTACAGTACTTTGACACATACCACCTTACCACTGCAATGGTGTTCCATGATGGTAGTGGCCTCTTTCAGCAGGATAGTGTACCCCGCCACACTGCAAAGATTGTTCAGGAATGGTTTGAGGAACATGACAAAGAGTTCAAGGTGTTGCCTTAGTCTCCAAACTCCCCAAATCTCAATCCAAATTGAGCATCAACGGGATGTGCAGTACTGACAAATCTGATCCATGGAGGCTCCACAACGCAACTTGCAGGACTTCCAAAGATATGCTGCTATGACGCGGTGCCAGATACCACAGGACACGTTCAGTGGTCTTATGAAGTCCATGCCTTGATGCTTCAGAGCTGTTTTGGCAGCACAAGAGGGCCCACAAAATATTAAGCAGGTTGCTTTAATGTTAATTATTATTTTCACTTTTTTAAGTTTGTCAAGGTAAGGGGCATTATTATTATTGTGATAACAAACTTCATGATTAATTCATAAAAGTGGGTCATAAAAGTGGGGAGTCGCATTACATGACATTTTAAAAACTCTGAAATGTTATAAAAATATATAACAAATTTTATTATTATTTGATATTTTAAGAGACTTTGCAACTTTTACACAGTCTCTACGATATAAATTCCTATTTTATTTTTCTTTGCACCACATGACTTTCATGTCTTGTTTATATATATATATATATATATATATATATATATATATATATATATATATATATATATATATATATATATATGTTTATATGCACCTGCTTGTTATGGGCTTAGCGGTCACACCGGCAGCCCATCAAGACCTGGCTTTATAAGCAGCACCAATGACCAGAGAGTTGAGAGGTGTCTCCAAAGACTCGGCTAACATATCTCTGTTGTTCTCCTCCAAATAGCAGCGTGTGTCCGCCAGCCCTCGATAAACACGGACTACAAGGACCCACACAGCACTACGCACAGAGAGAGAGAGAGAGAAGACCGAGCACTGGAAAACCCTCAACTCACCTTGATCCTTGTGTCGTGTACTTCACCCCATCACACTGGTGGAGAATGTGGGCATTGCACTGAAGAAGTTACCGACCAGGATCCCACCACATTCATTGTCACTTCACTTGGCTGCTACGGACAGTTTTTTTTTTTTCTGGTTGTTTGTCTCACGTCCCCTTCCTGTTTCCCCAGGTGGCGCTTCTCCCCCGAAGATGGAAGATCTGCTCAAGCATCTCACCGAGGTGAGCATCCGCCAGCAACAGATCATGGAGCACATGGCCTCCCGACAAGGTGAAAGTGAGCTCGCCACCCTCCGCATGGTTGCTGCCCCACGAACTCCACACCTCATCCGACGCCTCATTTCCTGGTGAAAAATGGCCTGCTTTACTGTGTCACGCAGCGAAGGGGGGAGGAACCTTGCTGGTAGTTCCGCAGACCAAGACAGAAGCGGGCCTGGAGGCGAAGTCCGGCCTGTCCAACCTGTCAACGGACGCCTCCTCTCCGCCCGCTGATTCCGCTGCCCATCATTGAGTTGCCCTTCGAGTGGATCGGAATGGACCTAGTGGGGCTGCTGCAAAAGTCCACCTGGGTACACAAACACATCCTGGTCATCTTGGACTATGCCACGCGTTACCCTGAGGCCATCCCCCTCCATAAGGCCACCGCAAAAGCCATCGCCCAGGAGCTCTTCCTGCTGAGTGGTCGGGTCGGCGTACTATCCCAGATACTGACTGACCAAGGCACCCCCTTCATGTCCCGGGTCATGGCTGACCTCTGCAAGCTCCTCCAAATTAAACCGCTCCGCACCACCGTGTATCACCCGCAGATGGATGGCCTGGTCGAGCAGTTCAACCAAACACTCAAGCAGATGCTGCGTTGAGTGGCTGCTAAGGACAGGGATAAGATGCTGCCCTCTGTCCTGTTCGGCATCCGGGAGGTACCCCAGGCTTCCACCGGCTTTACCCCCTTTGAGCTCCTCTTCGGCCGACAGCCCCGTGGCCTGCTTGATTTTGCCAGAGAAGCCTGGGAGCAACAGCCAGTCGTCCACCGCTCTACAATAGAACATGTCCAGGAGATGCTGTAGAGGATCGACAGGGTCATGCCCATCATTGGGAAAACCTTGCCAATGCCCAACAAGCCCAGCAACGGCACTACAATAGGTCGGCCCAGCCACGGGAGTTTCAGCCAGAAGACCAGGTCATGGTCCTAGTCCCCACCACCACCTGCAAATTATTGGCCAGCTGGCAAGGTCCCTACACTGTCACAGAAAGGATTGGCCCTGTCACCTACTAAGTCAAATATACCATGTGAATCCCCAACTTGCTGCCCTCGCTCATTTACCTCTCGAGGCTGTTGACATGGACCCCCACCTCCCGGCCACCCAAAAGTCTGCAACACCTGGTCAGTCAGTTCAGAACAGGGGATGCCCGGGATATTGCCGATTTTGGGGATGCCCGGGATATTACCGTTTTATCCCTAACTTCTCCTCCTTAGCCTTTCCCCTGACAGGCCTGACCAGGAAGGGGCAACCAGAGAAGGTCCCGTGGAACCCAGAGACGGAGAGCGCATTTCAGTGGGTGAAGGCCACCCTCTAGTCAGAGCCTGTGCTCAGAGCCCCCGACTTCAATTGCCCCTTCCTGTTGCAAATGGATGCATCCGATACCGGGTTGGGATCCGTCCTCTCCCGTTGATGGGGATGGCCAAAGCGGTCTCTCGAGGATATGGTCAGCTTTTACAGGTCGGTCAGGCTCCACACCCCGCCCTCGCCCAATCTCCCCACCTCTCCACAGGGACAGGCTGACACTTGGGGTGGGGGGGTGTCCCGAGCTCTCATCAGCGTCACCCTGGAAATGGAGCAGGCACACCTGCACCTGCTCATTACGGGCTGAGCGGTCACACCTACAGCCCATTAAGGCCTGGCTTTATAAGCAGCACCAATGAACAGAGAGTGGAGAGATGTCTCCAAAGACTCGGCTAACGTACTGTATCTGTATCCTCCAGATAGCAGCGTGTGACCTCCAGCCCACAAAATACATGGACTACACAGACCCACACAGCACTGCGCACTGAGAGAAAGGAAAGAAGAGAGCAGTCCGAGCACCGGAAAACCCTCACGTTGGCTACTTTCCCCTCACATTGGTTAATAAAATCCACCCTCCGGAGAACTCGCCTTGATCCTCGTGTTGTGTGCTTCTTCACCCCGTCACAATATATATGTAGAAAGTAGAAAGTAGTTGTAAAGATTGTTGCTTTGGTAGAGGAGAAAGAGCACATGGCAAAGACGGATTCAATAACAATCCCTTTCATAGTAATCCAAGAGAAAGGGTAACACAAACTTACAACAACACAAATACAACAGTACCAAACCAGGAAGAACAGAAAGGGAGCATCTTAAATACACAGACTAAACAAAGATAATCAACAAACACAGGTGAACATAATGAGCTAAATCAAGAGAGACAGAAAATAGATCAAAGGAAACATGAGGGAATAAAACAAACTATCACTATTAATTAAGAGTTTTCCCTGAACAATGTACTCTTTGTGCCACTTTTATTGCCTCACTTGATCAGAATTCATTTGTAGTTCACAATATAATATCTTGATCCTTTTGTAAATCGCTGTCTGTAGATTTACAGTCTGCACAATTCAGATAACTGTGCATTTCATGACCAAATGAGAATTACCTCATCAAATCAAACTGTTTGACATTTCCTGATAGCACCTTTAATCCCTTATGTTAAGGGATAATGTACATCCAGCTGGTTATCACAGAATAACCCCAGACAGGGTGATAAGGACACCACGTATATTACACAAAATTTCACCAAAGAAATAATTATGGCAATAAAAGATATTGATTTAAACTGAAACTGTTTTAAAATCTTACCAGTTTGTTATAATCCATTATAGTGTACAAAACAACCATGGCAAAATGGCAGCAGCTAAGCTGTATGAAATGAGAGAGCGAGTCAGAGATACCACAATGACATTAAATAGTTGTACTTGTAATATTGAATTGAGTTTTAATATTTTATTTGCTAACCAAACTCAAAGCTTCCATGAAGAAATATTGTTCCTAGTAAGAGTACAGTGCCGACTTCAGATCTTTAGAAACATCTTGCCTCATTCATTTTTTTTTTTTTTTAGTTCCTTGGGGCATGTGAAAACCGTAAACATCTGTCAAACAGATTCTCTTGAATACAGAAGGGTGATTCTTTCAAACTCCGGTAATTACTAGTATAACAGTTGTTCCAGCTACTTGGGACCTGTGCCGTGGGAATCCAACGGTAGGCTAATATAATGGTGCAATCAAAGCTTTCATGAGATGTGAAGGGTAATTAAGATGACAGATTGAACAGTTTTCCTTTCAGCAGATAAACGCCACTAGCTTGTCAATACCTGCCTAAGCTGAGGACTGACAGTGCCTGAGGAAGAGATACGACGAGCAGCCCTACTGTGGATATATTTGGAATTCTCTGTAGAAGTTTTCTTAAATATCGCTAATTTTTGACCGTGAACAAAGGTGTGACCATTTTTTTTTTAATTACCATTTCGCTTTTTTCAATCCATTTCAGGATTTATTTATTGTTGTCACAAAGTAACTGCCATAAAACTATTCGAGTTTCGTACCATTACGATGAAGTAGTGATTTTTAAAATGTAACTTTTTTTTTTTTTTGTCTAAAATGACCAAAAAATTCAAGAGGTTAAATATATTTGTAATTCCCCATTTGCAATGATGAAGTTGCAATTTAGTACATTTAAGTAAATTTTTGTAGTTTTATGTTCTATTTATCAGACCCATCTTCCTAATAAAATTAAAGAAAGCTTTACTATTTGTTTCACTTGACCATTTTATTAAAACCTTAAACATTTAATTCTTGAATTCTATTCATCTTTATTCATTCGATCATACTGTTCTTTTCTTGTTCAAACTCAATACATTCAAGAATCACATGAGGTATCGTTTCTTAAATCGCTTTACTCCAGTTGTTTTGCTAATTTATACACTTCTTCATTTCCCCTTGTGCTGGATGTAAAACTGACTGATATATAATTTTGAACAATGAATACCCTTACTTTTCACGCAAATCAAAATAAGAGTGGTTAAAGCATAACAAAAGATTAATAAAACATAATGACTGAAAAGATACATGCTTAAAAGTAACACTTAATAGGACATTATTACAAAATGCCCGTTTTGGTTAGGAAACTATACTACGCAAGTACAGTTTTTGATTATTATTATTTTTTTTATTTTTTTCAAAATATAGTTTTGACACAAGTGCACATTCAAGCCTTTTTCACAAGGGGTCAGTTATGGTTCCACTTCATTAAGGATGCTGCTTTAAAAGCTTTATACCCACATTTTGTAATACAGGGGTTCCGGAGCACCTAAAGAGGGTCTTCTTTCGAAATCGAAATATTATGATTATGATGTAACTGCTTTCAGTCAATTGCAATAACTGTCCACTAGATAGCACCATCACCTCTCAAATATTCAATCATTCCCCAGGCAGAGGAACTTCAGCATAAACACAAGCCACTGGAGTCATTTATTTGTGAGTGTCTTTTAACTGTTTGGGTGGCAGAAGCATTTTAACTCAAACATTTCTGTCATGCATCACATGACAGTGGCAGGTACTGGCTCACATCTGTCTATCCTCTCCAGATGTTGTTGTCTACTGAGGGATCATCTCATGGGGGGGTCTGTTCAGGAGCAGGTTTAATTAGAAGCGCCTGCAATATTAATGTTTCCCAGATATACATTTACTGTGTGATTTTGTCGTTGACGGGCTGGCGTCATGGCCTAATTTGAACACTGGGTTAGTGAACACGTACAACATCAAACCACTTGCTCACAGTTACAACCTGAAACTCATCACTATAAAAAAGTTAAAAGGGACATGCGTGATGTAACTTAAGAGTGTTATGTCTTCAGCAGTGCTCTTTAGGTACAATTAGAGGACGCTTACAAGGAGCGGAAATTTTACAGACATAGTGTCACTGTTTTGTTAAATCCTTGAAGTATTATTATTGTTAAAGGCTGCCAGCTAAACTCCTCATATAGGACAAATAAGACACATCATTAAAATATTGAAATAATTATAATAGATTTATTTTTATAGTTATTATTGCAAGGATATTGCTATGCAGTTGCTAGGATATTCTGAGAGGATTCTACGCAACTACAACTGTCAAGGCCCAGGAATTGAGTAAAGTAGTCCATGAGACTACAGTGGTTCAACCTTCATTTTATGAGGCAACAGGAATGCCCCCCAAAAAATGCAATAAAATAACAAATGTATTAAATTTTGCACCACGGCGCTTACGTTGTGTTGACGCAAATGCTGATTAAACCCTGTTCTGGCATACAGGGAAAGCACACTTTAGGTGCTAAAGCATCATTAATATAGAATTTAATAAACAAATCTCGCAATCTCTTTAAAAGAAAGTCAATGGGATTTGTTCACCCGTTTTATTGGGGTGTGTTGAATTGTTAAACTTACTTTTTTCTAATGTATTTTATATTCATAGGCTGAAAACTAGGCTTTTTTTCTTTTTATGATGGTGATGTTCACAGTTATATAGATTCAACACTGAGCCCCTTGACATTGCAGATTTCCTTTGAAGAACTTTGACCTGCCACATTAAATATTGCACTATTACCTTCAGTCATAGAGCCTGCCAATAAAAACATGATTACTGTTATCGTGCTGCGGTGTAGCCTCTCTGTCATCTTATGTTATGGCATGTGGTTTTTATGTTTACTTCAGTGGCAACGTACATTTCAGAAAGAGCAAAATTATATATTTTGAGTTCTATGATGAATGTCTAACTTTTAAAGGTGTCAAAAACTCCCATATTCACCTGATTTTCTATTTAAATGGAAGGACAAAACATGATAAGTATATTTAATGTGGAAAAAAATGAAATTAAAATATTTTTTTTATATAAAAATAGAATTTAAAAAGCACTGGTTAATGCTGTCATACTTTAAATATAAATAATATTTTCAAAAAGTGTGAGTGGTGTTTGCCTGTGCAAAATCACTGCCACAATGCCAAAGCGTTTTTGTTTGCTTAGTGGCATGGGGTTGCTAGGGTATTTGTTAGTGGTTGCTAGGTGGTTAACTGGCTCAACTTTAAAGGCCCAACTTTAATCTCTGTAATATTTTCTTCTACAGATATGGCTCGGGTCCCTCTTTCAATGTAATAATGCTTCCACAAAGACTTCTCTCCATTAAAGTAGTGAAAAGGCCTCCCAAAGATCTTGCAACTGGCAGTTGTAGCAGCAATGTATCATGCAACTGTCAAACAATAAAAGCAGTCCCATATGTGTCTGATTCCAATAGCTATAACATGAAGCTTTGTTTCTGGATCAGCTCTAGCTCATGTTTTCTCCATGTGTACTGAGCGTTAAACTGCCTCGACAGACTTGTGTCACCGTTGGTGTTCTGAAGAGCTTCAGTGCTCACGGGAAGTACACTTCCTACAAGTAAAGTACGCACCATTTCAATGCAGCCATCTGAATAAGCAGTCTGGTGAGGTTACGGATACGCTTGTGCTCCATCACACCTTGATCCCAAAGTTTAGGTTTCATGAAGACACTGCGTCGAGGCTGAAAACCCTGCCTTTTTCCACTTCAAGTGCTGGGTTTTCTTCCTGTAACTCATGATTCATACTTTCCCGATTGAAATAATGTAAACTAGTTTCATTTTGTGTAATCTTGGTCACCATGTGCCGCCCTGTGTATGTTTGGAAATAGCTGTGGAACACAGACCCCAGTGTCTTCTGAAAGAAAAAAAGCAAGTCACCCTGGCCTCATTTTTCATTTGACGCTGTCTCTTGTATATTCCAGTGTACACATTGGATTATCTGACAAAACACCAGTTCAGTCATAGATAATTGTTGGGGGGGAAAGGGCATTCTTCATAACTTTCATAATTAAAAAGTTCCTTACCTGTTTTGAAAAAAAAAGAAAGAAAAGAAGAATGAAAAATTTAAGGGCAAGGTATGTCTGTCTGTCTCTATCTCTCTGTCTGTCTTTCTCGATCTCTCTGTCTGTCTGTCTGTCTGTCTCTATCTCTTTGTCTGTCTGTCTTTCTGTCTGTCTGTCTGTCTTTCTTTCTTTCTTTCTGTCTGTCTGTCTGTCTGTCTGTCTGTCTGTCTGTCTTTCTGTCTGTCTGTCTGTCTGTCTGTCCCTGTCTGTCTCTTTCCATCCGTCTCTTTCTGTCTGTGTCTGTCTGTCTGTCTGTCTGTCTGTCTGTCTGTCTTTCTGTCTGTCTGTCTGTCTGTCTGTCTGTCTGTCTGTCTGTCTCTTTCCATCCGTCTCTTTCTGTCTGTGTCTGTCTGTCTGTCTGTCTGTCTGTCTGTCTGTCTGTCTTTCTGTCTGTCTGTCTGTCTGTCTGTCTGTCTGTCTCTTTCCATCCGTCTCTTTCTGTCTGTGTCTGTCTGTCTGTCTTTCTGTCTTTCTGTCTGTCTGTCTGTCTGTCTGTCTGTCTTTCTGTCTGTCTGTCTGTCTGTCTGTCTGTCTGTCTGTCTGTCCCTGTCTGTCTCTTTCCATCCGTCTCTTTCTGTCTGTGTCTGTCTCTGTCTGTCTGTCTGTCTCTTTCTGTCCGTCTCTGTCTGTCTGTCTGTCTGTCTTTCTGTCTTTCTGTCTTTCTGTCTGTCTTTCTGTCTGTCTTTCTGTCTGTCTGTCTGTCTGTCTGTCTCTTTCCATCCGTCTCTTTCTGTCTGTATGTCTGTATCTCTGTCTGTCTCTTTCTGTCCGTCTCTGTCTGTCTGTTTATCCATCAGTCCATAAATCTATCTTTTTTGTGATCAGCCTTTATCTACTGCTTTTCTACATAAATTATATCTACATAAATATCTTTGAATTTAAATTCTGCACCCTCCATGCTGTCCTAAATTTTAAATAAATTCAAATATAGGAGCTGAATTGAAATTGTTTAGGCATTTTAAAGTCAATATGATTCTAAACAGCACACAACCTTGATAACCCTGGTAGCTGTTTAAAGCCATATTCTGGCCAGACTTTTATATTTTATGTGCATTGCAGTTGTGAGAGAATTGCTTACTGATTTTAAACTTATATAAACCCTTTAAACCCAATCATCTTTGTACATTGTCCACACCAGGTTGTCTTGAATTAGCTAAATATTTTCACTTTAAGAAATTTATACTAATATATAATGTATATTTATCTCATGAAATGAAAAACTATGAATTATAAACTTTTACAAATCTTGGCTTTTAATCATGCACCCAAAGAATTGATGTGTAAGACTATGACTGTTTCTGTTTTCCCAAAACTGCTAGTGTTAAACATAATTAGAGCTTTCCAAAGAAGCATTCATCATCGGCTCCCTCCAGTTGGTTTTCCCAAGACTTATTGCAATCTGTGGAAAGGTCAGCTCACGCTGGTCTTCTTTACTCAGAGCCACCACTTAAACGCTCTCTCATACTTCCTGTCTTTAATTAACTCTTATATATATCACATTACAGATGCAGCATTGCCTTAAATTATGTACCTGGTGCTTGACAATACTCTTTGTGAGGAATTCCTTTAAATCTGGTAGATTATTGTTATATTATATTATATTATATTATATTATATTATATTATATTATATTATATTATATTATATTATATTATATTATATTATATTATTGAAGGAGCTTGTTATATAATCTATGCTTACATTTCCTCCTATAGTTTTCTGGTTAAGGGTAATCATACCTGTGTGAGCTTTGCTTTGGGTTTTACCTTTGGACATTGATATTTAACAATGGCAGAGCATGATTTACAGTATCTATTAGTTTCTTTAGATTTATAGTATCTATTAGATCAGTTTGTTTTAATTATCTGTTTTAGTTCCTGCTCATGTCATGATTACCTAAACATATTGTTATCATTAAAGAAAAAGCTATTTATCAGCAAAAAAAGAGGACTATATACTGTAGCTGTCACACACCTGGACTCATTTAATGTTTTTGCCCCAGTGACCCAGTTTCTGTCTTCCGTGATTAGTTCCCAGGTGTGTCTATTATCTTCCTCATGTGTTCCATGTCCCTGTTAATTTAATGATTCCATCCACCTGTGTTTCCCCAATTATCCTTTGTACTTAAGCCTTGTCCTTTCAGTTCTGTTTTGTCGGGTCTTCATTCATCACTTGCTACTTACGTGTGTCTACCTCTGTGCTCCATGTTGGATATCCCCAGTGTTGTTTATATTAAAAACCTTATTCCGTTTATCCTCGACTCCGTATTCCTTCAGGCAGCGTAAGACCGTGACAGAAGACCCGACCTAATAAGAGAAAATAGAAAACTGCGTGTTCTTCCCTCCGTTTTGCTTTTGTTTTTTCACAGTCTTTTCTTTTCTTAGTGTCTATGGATCCCCTCTATCGTCCCGAATTCCTCATCCTCCTGCTGAAGCAGGAAGGACGTTCTCTCGAGGACCATACCAGACAGTTTTTCCTATTAGCTAATGCCACCAGCTACCCGGACGGCGCGCTCTGCACCTTCTACAACACCAGCCTGAACTCCAAATGCAGAGCGTTGTCGTCCGAAGATGGTCCTCGAGAGGATTTCGCTGCATACGTGGAGTGGACTCTGGCGAGAAATGGGTCACCTCTCACCGTCTGCCCCATAGAGGACCTCGCCAGCCCCACTCCCGACCCAGAGACCAGCCAGCCACCATCACGCCGCACGGAGCCAGAGCCCACCGCAGCCGCAGAGCCCGAGCCATCCACTGTCAGGGAACAGGATCTCGAGAGCACGACTGACCAGGTGTGTGAGCCGGCAACACCGTGCATCGTGGGAGTCCTCGTGGAGATCGAGGGCGTGGAGGAAAGCCCTGCCCACACTCCTGCGACTGAGGGTGAGCTGTATACAGTCTCTGAAAGTCATATGGAGCAAGTTCTGGATCTGATGGACTGGTCTACGGAGGTAATCCGTAATATTCCTGTTTCCCCGCTGGTTCCGTCCAGCCCTGATTCCCCTGTATACCCTCTCAGTCTCCCACTCCTACCTCCTCCAGTCATTTCCTCTGCTCCATTTCCGCTGGTTCCGCCCAGCCCTGAGTTTTCTGTTTCTCCGCTGGTTCCGCCCAGCCCTGAGTTTTCTGTTTCTCCGCTGGTTACGCCCAGCCCTGAATCTTCTGTTTCTCCGCTGGTTACGCCCAGCCCTGAGTTTTCTGTTTCTCCGCTGGTTACGCCCAGCCCTGAGTTTTCTGTTTCTCCGCTGGTTACGCCCAGCCCTGAATTTTCTGTTTCTCCGCTGGTTACGCCCAGCCCTGAGTTTTCTGTTTCTCCGCTGGTTACGCCCAGCCCTGAGTTTCCTGTATCTCCGCTGGCTCCGCCCAGCTCTGAATCTTCTGTGTCTCCGCTGGTTCCGCCCAGCTCTGAATCTTCTGTGTCTCCGCTGGTTCCGCCCAGCTCTGAATCTTCTGTGTCTCCGCTGGTTCTGCCCAGCTCTGAATCTTCTGTGTCTCCGCTGGTTCCGCCCAGCTCTGAATCTTCTGTGTCTCCTGTATTCCCTCCCAGCCTCCCTCTCCCGCCTCCTCTCAAACCTGCTGGTCCCTCTACTCCTCTTTCGCTGGTTCCGTCCAGTCCTGATCCTCCTGTCCTTCCTCCCATCCTTCTCCTCTCTCCTCCTCCTAGACCAGCCAGTTCCTCGTCATCCCTGCTGGTGCCAGTCAGTCCCGCAGCTCACCCTCAGTCCGCGCCATCGGGGCGCGGTGGTTCGCCGCTGGACTGCCAGTCTCCAGCTCCGCCTTGGCGTGTTAAGGCCCTGTCTCCGCCTCCAGCCTCCGAGCCCTGGACTCCTCCTCGGTCCTTCGACCCAGCGGCTCCGCCTTGGCTCTTAGCTCCCTCGTCTCCACCGTGGCCTGTCATCCCACCTGCTCCACCGGGCTCCCTCGTCCCTCCGGCTCCACCTTGGTCAGTCGTCGACCATCCGCCGCCTCGGGACTCCACTCCTCTGGTTCCACCTCGTCACTCCATCCCTCCGGCTCTGTCAGGCTCCTCCTTCCCTCCGGTTCCACCTCCATCCTCGGTCGCTCCGGCTCCACATCGGTCTGCCAGGACCCTGCCTCCGCCTTGGTCGCCTGAGCCTTCTGCTTCACCTAGGCCCTCCGGAACCTCGACGTCCCCCTGGCTCTGCGGCTGTGCTGCTCCATCTTGGGCTCCTCACCCACCGGTGCAGTCTCCGCCTGTCGGCCCCCTGGTGTCGTCGACCCTTCCTTCACCATGGCTCCTCCCGCCGTCGACTCCACCTTGGATCTCCGTCCTGGCTGGTCTCTGGTGGACCATCTGGCTCCTCCTGCTCCTGTCTCCTCCCTGGCTCCTCCCTCCGTCGTCTCCTCCCTGGCTCCTCCTTCTGTGGTCCCTGTCTGCTGGCCCCCTCCTGGGAGTCCGTCCTCCACCGGAACCTCCTCCCAAGTTCCCACCCACGCCTCCCTCTGTTGTTTCTACGGTGCGAGGACGCACCTACCGGGAGGGGGGAGTACTGTCACACACCTGGACTCATTTAATGTTTTTGCCCCAGTGACCCAGTTTCTGTCTTCCGTGATTAGTTCCCAGGTGTGTCTATTATCTTCCTCATGTGTTCCATGTCCCTGTTAATTTAATGATTCCATCCACCTGTGTTTCCCCAATTATCCTTTGTACTTAAGCCTTGTCCTTTCAGTTCTGTTTTGTCGGGTCTTCATTCATCACTTGCTACTTACGTGTGTCTACCTCTGTGCTCCATGTTGGATATCCCCAGTGTTGTTTATATTAAAAACCTTATTCCGTTTATCCTCGACTCCGTATTCCTTCAGGCAGCGTAAGACCGTGACAGTAGCAGTCTCACGTGGACAACAGACTGACATGAAAAATGACCAACCAAAGTTCCCCAATAACAGTTATAATTTAATGACTTTAAAAACATTAAGTAAAATAACATTTGAATACCGAAGTTCTACTTTTTTTTTTTTTTTTTTTTTGTCACATTTTTGAACCATTTACATTTACAACCAAATTTGCACTTAAACCTAAACTCTCTTCTTTGTATTGATTCACACTGCATTTAAGTGAACAAAAGCAACTAGTCCTGTGATTAATTCACTTTCCAAATTTGGTTTAAAGCAAATGAAAATTGAAGACTCATCATTTTATGAGGGAATAAACTACTCATCTCTTAAAGCACTGCATATAACATAACTGAATCAAAAATGTAAAACAAAAAACTTATAAAAAAACACATAGCCTTATCTTCTACTGAAGAATTACATTAACATTTTATCATTATTATTATTATACCAGTATATATTTATTACCATTTTCCAAAATGTCCCTACAAAAACAACAACTTTTTTTTTTAATTCATCAGAAATTGGAAGCATGCTTGTCATAGAACATCACAGAAGAAATTTATTTAAGCCACTGTTTGTGTGAAGTGCATTTCTTGGCAATAATGTTGTTTCAGAACGAAAGCAAAAGAGTCGTGGTCATCCTAAAACTTAGTAGAAACAAGCTGTCATTGTGTTTTATTCATGAAGTAGCATTATATTTATATCCAGAATGCCGGACCATGGTTCAACTGTCTGCATTTGCAAATTCGTGTATTTTTAGCACAGTGTCTTGCATTATTTTGATGCCCCTTGTCTGGGCAACACCTGTAGGACAGAAAGCTCCCTACGAAGAATGTTTGTAGATACAGTCGAGTCTGGGGTTTGCCTTCCTGACTCCAGCATAGCTGCTTATGGAAATAAACACGTGCCAGACCCCCAAGCTTTAGTGCTCAGGCACTTGACTCCTGCTGTGATCAGTGTTTGACTGCGCAGAAACCAAACACTCAAGTCCTGCTGGGTGTCAGTTTGAGCAGCTGTAAAGACGGCCAACAGAGATAAAGGTGGTGCCCTGTCAACTAAAGCCACAAACCCTCAAATGTAGCAGTATGTTAGACTTATTGTGTTGCCACATTTTTAAAACTCTTATTACAGTCTGCATTACCAACATGAATGTCGGCCAAACAGTTCCAAAACTCCCTCAGACCAACATAAACTTAATTTATGTCTTAAAATAAGCTTGTTCCAACATAACACTGGCAACATTTAATTTAGAAAATGTACATTTCATTCATAACACACTCAAAAAACATTTCAGCATTTCATAAATGAACTTTTATTCTTTAATTTAGAATTATAATTTTTTCACATAGATCAGTTCCCTTTCAAGGGAACTTTGAACTGTGTCCTCTAGGGGTCGCTATATGGAAATGCCTCATCATGATCCGTGTCTGAAGCATATATGACGTCACTGTGTGACTATAGTAAAGATGGTTTATATCATGTCTTTCTCAGGTAACCACATTATACTGCACTCCTGCTTAAAAAAATCCATTATGGTCCCGCATCCACTTATTATCAGACAATAGCTGTGTCCAAATTCAGGGTCTGCATCCTCCTTAGGATCCTTCCTACCCGGTTGAAGGAGGATGGGTCCTCCGACGACCGCAAAAACCAGAAGTCGGTGTTTGTGAATTTGGACAGCCTACCCTTCTTTCAGTTCCCTCCCTTAACCGTTGCTCATATCCTGTCGCCTAGCAACCGTGACAGTGCTAAGCAAGACGTTCTCTCCCCGGAGCTTTATAAACACTTCTGTCTTCTTTTTCGTCCTTAGAAGCGTTAAAAACAGCTTCAATCACTAACAAATAAGCTGTGTGTAAGGGGATATTTACACAGGCAGTAAGGAAGAAGCTAGTTTACGAAAGTAAACTTTTTTTTTTTTTTTACATATACACGTACAAATGTAAAAAAAAAAAATGCTTAACGCTAAAACAAATTGCCTAACTAGATAACCACTGAAAATATATATTTTTGAAGAGCCAGTTTTTAAAAAACACAGAAAATAATACTCCTCCCCCACTCCGCTACCGCTCGCTTCGTCCTGCCGAAAAGAATCATGGGATAGGTAGGACGCGAAAGGATCCACACAACCATCCTTCCAATTCGGGGAAAAGGAGGACGCATTTGTGGGCCGCATTTGAAGGATCCTACGAATTTGGACAGCCTTCGTCGCGCCGCTGTGACGTAACATCCTTCAAATGAGTCCTCCGGAGGATGTAGACCCTGAATTTGGACACAGCTTATATATGCCAACATACTAAGGGATGCATGAGAATGGTTATGAGAAGATGCTACCTGTCGAAGAGACGATGGCCTACTATCTCTCCATGGGGGAGAGATAAGACTCATCTTTCTCTTAAGACTCCCTCCTTGCCATCTAAGCCCTTTAGGATACATCTCGCTTAAATGGTAGGGCATATACAGCAGTAGCAGGTCAGGCTATCACTTCGTTGCACAGAGTGGTGTTGCTTCAGGCAAATCAGGCCGATCTGCAGAAAGACCCGATTAAAGGTGAGGGCTTTTCTCCTGATGAGGTAGCTGAGTTACGCCGCACCACAGATCCCACTCCCTGTGCTACTATTCAGGCCGCCTCAGCTATGGGCAGGTCCATGGCAGCTATGGTGGTAGTGAAGAGTAATCTTTCTGTGAACCTGTCATATTTCGGGAGGAAAAAGAGGGGCATTCTTCTTGATGCTCCGGTGTCATCTTCCAAATTTTCGATACCTCCATCGAGATTGAGTAAATCAGAGGAACAAAGGCACCCGCGGGGCACCCGCGGACATTAAATCATTTGTTCAACACAGGTCAAGGTCTAAGCCCATACAAACCCAGGTATCCTGGTCTGTCTCGATCTGAGGATCAGAAACGGGCACAGGATTCTAGTGTCATGGCTTGCACTCCTCCCTCGCCTATTGGTATGGGTGGGAGGAATCACAGGTCAAAGGGAGCTAGGCAAGTAGGCGAGATGTGAAATGTGACTTGAGTGTCTGCTCATTTCCCTTAGAGGTTTAACATATGCCTTCTCTTTGCCTTCCTAATTCCCCTGTAACCACGATCTCTCCACCTGACCAAGGTTAGGTTTCTTCAGGTTGCTTTTTGAAGGGGGCTCCTGAGCAGGAACCATGGTGGGTGAGTATGAACCAATTTATATATATGAATATATACTTGTGTGATTTCATCTGCAAGATTTTTATTTTTTTTTTGCTTTGTTTTTTCTGGGACCTGTGTGTTTCTGTCCTTTTTCTTGGGTAGGTCCTCAATGAGCACCCCCTCTGCTGGATGCAGAAACCGGGTGCTTGACTTGCAGTGTTTACCTCACTGATCAGTGTTGGATCCAGACGCTAAGCTTTGTGCACTTTCTGTGATCCACATAGTGGCAAGTGTGCATGCTGAGCACTTTGCGGACTTTCTAAAATCCACATAGTGGTAAGTGTGCATGCTAGACTCTGCACACTTTTCTGAAATCCTGTATGATTAGGGTTACCTGTTAGTAGCATTGTTCCCTTTCTCTGAGTTGGTTTAGACCCCCTCTGTTGACACACTTTAGATGAATCACTTCTCAAACGATTGAGGGTAATTGTGAGCATGGTGCTTCCTTTCAAGCACTTGAGTTCTCTCTCCTTCTGTGGAGTTGGATTCCTCGCTCCGTTGGTGTTCTTGTGGTTGTATTAGCAGTGCTCCTTTTTATCAAAGGGTTGTTTATGAGCACACTACTCTTTTTTTGAATTTGGAGTTCTCCTCTCATGTGAGAGTTGAGTTCTCTGTTTTTCCAGAGCACCTGGATCTGGCAACAGACGAACTAGGCCCTTCCTCCATCTCCCTGATGCGTGAGTTTTTGGCTTACCCTTATGATTTCTAATGATTATGCTGCAGGTTGAGCCCTCCTTCCGGCTGAGAGCTGGGTGTTATGCTCCCTCAGCTGGGTAACTTGCTGCTAGCTGTTCCAGCGTTGGAACATGCTGTAAGTTGAGCCCCATCTCGATTGAGAACTGGGTGTGTTGCTCCCTCATTTAGGTTACTTACTGCTAGCCATTCCAGCATTTTACCATAGATCAAGTTGATGACTTCTCGACGTATTGTCTATGGGATGCACCATTTCCATATTTGGGCTGCTCTTTTAGAGTGCCACAAGGGCCTGCTAGAACCATGTTATGGTAAGTGTGCATGTGAAGGCGTTGTGCACTGTCTAAAATCCACACTGTGATAAAGCGAGAACCACCACCCTGCTAGGGGACGTTGTGAATGTCCGTAAAAGATGTAAAATGATGGCTCAGCCCGCAATAGCACTTAGGTGCAAGTGAAATTTATTTACAGTGCCAAAAAATAAACACAGTCCAATGGTGAAAAAAAATATATATAGGTGCACAAAGTACCAAAGAAACAACAAACAGAAAAATAAAGAGGGAATAATCCAAATTAAAAAATTCAATATACAGGTAAGTTTCCACAATATTCAGGAGTTAGAAAAGATTGCTTGAGGCACCACAGTTGCTCTCTCGCTCCGACTTGGTAAACAAGTCCTGAGTTTTAATCTGGCCTGCCATTATATAGGCCAGACTCCACCCCCTTCACATGGGACTTCTCAAATGGGTAATAAGAGACGGTAAAACCCCATTACTTCAGGCATTTCTACTTCTTTTACACCAATTATTAATACTAAACACAAACTCAAACACGTAATCAACAAATAAAACATTAAACACAAAAATAATACATTCAAGCATTTAATTTATATACACACAAAAACAAGTTACCCCCTACTAATATAAAACAATGGTTTGGCTGGTTTCCGGTGCGTTGCGGCAGCGCGGCGCAGTCAGTGACGTCATAACTGATCGCCGCTCGATCGCCCTGTTTGGCATCATCTCACACCGGAACACCGACCATCGCACGCCCAATTCAATATAACAAACACTGACGAGACAAGACAACATCAAACAACGTGCAGTGTGAGTGTGTGAAATGTCCGGGGTTATGAATATTGACGGATGTGGAGGGGAAGATGAAATAATGTCCAACGCGTATGTGCCATCGGGAGTGCGTGTGCACCCGCGCTGCCGACGGCGGAACAGCAGGAGGAAAATGAGCATTAGTTGTTACAAAGGTAAGTATTTCTGCTTAAGTGTAGGGGTGTGTGTGTGTGCGTGTGCGTGTGTGTGCCAGTGTTGCCCAGCAGTGACAATTAGGTCAGCTTTGTCAC
The DNA here is from genome assembly GCF_023724105.1 of Carassius gibelio. Taxonomy (NCBI): domain Eukaryota; kingdom Metazoa; phylum Chordata; class Actinopteri; order Cypriniformes; family Cyprinidae; genus Carassius; species Carassius gibelio. Next base: position 19,588,334 of record NC_068392.1, read on the forward strand.
ACACACTGTGGTAAGTTTGCATGCTAATACTTTGTGTTCTTTTCTAAAATCCTGTTATGGTAAGGGTTACATGCGGTAGCTTCCGTCCCTTTCTTGAGTTGGTAACAGCCCCAGGCACCTTGGGCATAACTCCACCTATGTATTATCTGGATACCTATTTTAACAGGGTGTTGCTACCAGGGTTCTGTTGAGACAGTTCCTTCAGCAAGCACATGAAGAGCAAGTGGTAGCGCCAGTGTGCCAGGCCAAGACTTAGTATGATGCTAGGCTCTTGGTCATATCCCTTTAAAGGGATCTATTCCTGATTCCAAGCCTTGAGCTCTACCCCGGGCCCAGGAGTTCTGGCCCTAACAGGTACATTTTTGGGGTATGTATGCTAGGCCTTTGGCCGTAGGGGATAAGGTCACTGATAGCCATCTGTACATCCCAGGGGCAGCTCCCATAGCTATGGTAGAGTTGGTACTTAGTGCTCACCATGGTTCTGGCATGCACTCCCCTCAGCATGGTGATGTGGTTATACCATTCCCCATAGCGACGCCTAGAGGATGAAGTCTGAAGTTCCTTTGAAAGGGAATGTATCAGGTTACTTATGTAACCATGGTTCCCTAAGTAGGAAATGAGACACTGCATTCTCTACGTTTCTTGCCATGCTTCGGGCACAAGCTTCAGATGAAGAAGGGGATGACATGTTCTCCCGGCACCAATTTATACTATAGCTACACCGGTAGTGATGTCATGAGCTGTCACCGGCTAACATATTGTTGATGTTTTTGTATGTACAGTATGCTTCAGACATGGGTCACGATAAGGCATTTCCCCATAGTGACCTCTTGATGATGCATTGTCTCATTCCAGAGGCATTTTTCATTATAGAAAAGCAACTTTTCACTTTACTGAATGTACTAAAGCATATGAAAAATGAATCAGAAATGCTGCAGTTTTCTTTGACTACAGTACTTCATCTTTGAAATTACAGTAAAAAGGTAAAAAATCCTGAAATTCCAGGGCTGCAATAATTTCAAATAATAATAAAAAAATCAACACCATGTGTAGCTTTCATTCATTGTAAATAATTATTAGGGTTCTAGTCCTCACTCTCTCTTGCATTTGGCCTCAAGTTCTTATCAACATCACATCTGATGTCTTCTCTGCCAATGCATCTTGGAATTTACCGTCTGGAATGTTTAATCCAACTCTGGAAGTCTTCAGAAAAAAATGTCTTCACATCACGAATTCATTGCCTTCAGTAAAGTAATCTGTTAATCTATTAATAAACAGCAATTTAGGAGTTTATTTATGTAAAAGTCTTCATAATGAGAACTGGACACCAAACCAAAGTTTGACCAGGTTCTCAAATACTGCTGTGAAGCAGTATTGTTACTTTTTCTTCTTTTCCATTCAGACAGTCTGCACATTAAATTTTCTTTATTAAATTTACAATAGCAGAATAAAAGGTCACAGAGACTTTATTTAAAGCCTTCAAATAAGAGGAAACATTACATCTCATTATTTTTGCATTCTCATACAAAAGTATTGCGTTTATGTGAGAACGTTCCACCAAATAACTTTTCTTGTCACCCGCATGAGGATGCGCCATCCGGGAGGGGGGCATTCTGTCACACTCTCACACCACATGGTCTTTTGTTTTCACAGTCAGTAGTACCGTTTTCCCTTAGTTTGTTTGTCATGGATGTTCATTAGTTTCAGGTGTGCACTAATCAATCATCTCATTATTACTACTACATACTACTACTGTTTTGTGTGAGTTTCACTGTTGAGTCTTGCATGTGGTATGTTTGCTTTTATTGTTTATTGTAGCTGGATTTACCGTGTTCAGATTATTAAATATTATAATTTGATCTTCATCCCTGTCAACATGTGTGTTTCACAACCACATTGTTACAACATGACATTTTTACAGTCACTAAATTTATATTTGTATTGAAAATCAGAACTTTTTTGCCTTGCCTTGCCTTGCCTTATGATTTAAAAAGATTTTACCTTTGCTTTATGGAGGACACTCATTTTATATCCCCACCAGCATTTCTTATGGCCTTTATCTGGAACAGTCTTCAGTAAGTGCTTTCACTAACTTTCACAAACTATCACTAATCTGGATTCAAACATGGAAATATTGTCAAAGTAAACCAGATCACAAACCATTAAATGACCTCCAAGAATAAAAAAGTATTATGGACAAGACTTTTCCAGTCGCCAAAGATTGCTTAGTTTTCTAAACTAACCCACTAAACACTGGACTTCAGATAGACGTTCAAATCATGTCGGTCCATTAACCATTTTTTTTTAAACACCTATTCAACTTCCATACTAGGTCTACTATCTCGACGTCCAACCATGACCCAACTTGGACGTCATCTTGAAATTCAATATTTGATCTTTGAACTAGGTAATTTTTTGGATGTCATTTGGACCCAATTTGAACGTCCAAAAATTAAATGAAAAAGATGTCTCTCTGACTTCACATTGCACAGATGGAAACACAAATGCTTTGCATTAATAAATTTCGGACATTCAGGATTTTAAATGCATTAAGGGCTTTTTTTTTTTTATCTTTGCATGAAAGGAATGCTTAAGAGGCTAGTAAAACTAATTTGCATCAGTCATTTATTGCTCTGGAGTTTTTTAGAGATTAGAAGTCTGCCAGATGGTGTTTTGTAGAGGATGGGTCACACCAGGCAGTGTGAGAGTGTTACTGGGAAATAAAACTGCTGTGTCATGCTCATGCTAACCTGTTTCTGTGTTTCTACAGTTTCAGCTGAATCTCTTTTCTTTATGTACTGAACGTATGACATTATGCATGAATATATTTTCAGAAATGACTGGGTCACTGGGATAGTTCACCCAAAAGAATGCTGGCAACTAAACAGTCGAAAGCAGCCAATGACTTGATTTAATTTTTTATTTTTTTTATGGAAGTCAGTGTATTGGTTGCCAAATGTTTGGTTGCCAACATTCTTCAAAAAACTTTTTTTTTTTTGTTTTTGTTTAACATAAGACACTTATACAGATTTGTAACAACATGAGAGTGACTAAATAATGACAGAATTTTCATTTCTGGGTGAACTATGCCTTTAAATAATATGTAAAGCTATGCGCGACCCTTAAGTACTGTAAATTATATTATATTTTAAATAGCATATTCAATTATTCATTGCAAAAAAAAAACATCCTTCTCTTTTAAAAATAAAGGATTTTGGTAGCATACAGTTCTTGAAAAATAATAATAATAGGGTTCTTTAACCATTTTTCCACTATAAAGGACATTTTTTGCATCAAAAATTCCATGGATGTTAAGGTTTCTTCATGAAACCATAGATGCCAATAAATGACCTTTATTTTTAAGAGTGCAGTTGTCACAATAAAACTGAACACCATAATAATTCTTCAAAGAAATAGTCATATCTAGTCATTTAGGCTCTGGAAACTCCATGCATTGGTTTAAGTTCCCTATCTGTCGGTCACTACGAGTTATGTCGACCGACAAATGGGGTCTCACTTGGGAGGCCAATCATCTCTGATTTTAAGAGAAAACGCCAATGAAATTGGCAAGTGGATTAACACACCTGAGCCACTCCCCGTGCCAGCGGGTATAAATAGGGCGACAGGTGCATCCACTCATTAGATTTTTGCTTCGGAGCCGAGTAGTCGATGAAGAAGATCACTACAAAGCCATTCATCTTTGTTTTTGCTGAACTGTTCCTGGTCGGTGTGACGGCGCGTTACAGCGGTGTCCCTGCGAGACGGCGATTCCCCTGGGCGCTTCGGCTAAAAGAGACAGTTCTAAAAGAGCAAATCACGGACGATTCGCGTCTTTTTCAAGACGCCGTTTCGTCCGCGTCCTTCTGGATGCGGTCGTTTCCTGTTCTCTGACAACGGCCACGTTCGCTCTCTTCCGTGTCTGGGCATTCAGCACGCTGAAGGCGCGTTCGTGGATGGTTCATGCACGCACTGCGTGTGTGACCATGGCAACGCTGTGATCGCGTCTCCCCTTTCTTAAAGGGAAGGGAGCAGACCCCTCTGTCACTACCCGTTCTGGTTTCTCTGTCTCGAGCAGAGGACCGCCGGCTAGTGCTCTGGGAGATTTGAAGGTGACCGTGAGAGCTTCTCCGCCGGGCCACGCCCCACGGACCTCTTACCCCTTCCGCAGTGTTTGTCCTGTGCAGCTGCTGGGTGATTTTGCTGGGCTGTCTTATGGCAGTCCCAGCGGGTCATTCAGTTTGCCGCCGGAGATCAGATGTCGATTGCAGCATCGGGGGATGGGTTTTCGACCTCTGTGGATGAAGATTCGGCGGGGCTGCCCCCCTCGGGTGTTGTCGCCACTGCCGAATTGGACCCAGAGTCGACAGCCGTGCTTGCCCGGGCAGCTGTGAGCATCAGGATGGAGGTGAATGCACCGCCAGCCCTGAGTGCTCATGGCTGTTTGATTGGTTCTCGGTGTGGAGCGCGACTCACAACCGCGTTTTACTCTGGTTCCTTTCTTCCCGGATGTGCATGGGGAAGTGATGTAGTCGTGGATGGCCCCTTTTACGGCCGGAAGCAGCTCATTTCGTTCCTCCGTCCTCACTACCCTCGATGGCGAGGCAGCTAGGGGTGTGTTGACATTCCCCAGCAGGAGAGTGCGATTGCGGTGCACTTGTGTCCGCAAAACGCCGCCACTGGGAGGGATAGTCCGCGCCCCTCACCCAAGGCCTGTAAGCTGTCGGCCGCGCTCGCTACCAAGGCTTACAGTGCTGCGGGCCAAGCTGTCTCTGCTTTGCATGCCATGGCTATCCTGCAAACCCAACAAGCCAAGGCTTTAACAAATGCACGAGGGTAGGACCAACCCGAGGTTGATGCAGGAGCTGCGCATGGCGACTGACCTCCCCCTTCTGGGTGACGGAAGTCACAACGCAGTCCCTCGGGTAAGCGATGTCCACTCTGGTGGTCCAGTAGTGCCGTTTCAGGTTCAGCCTGGTCTGTATGAGAGACATTGACAAAGTGCATTTTCTCGATGCTCCCATGTCCCAGGCTGTCCTGTGTGGCGACGCTGTCAGGGGCTGTGCCCAGTAGTTCCTGACAGAACAACAGCAGACTGAGGCCATACAGCACATCTTGCCACGACGTGATCCTCTGGTTGCCACCATTCCGTCGCAGGCAGTGCCTCAGCCTGCTCGTCGCCGAGGGCGCCCCCCTGCGTCCTCCACACCAGCTCCGCCCCGTGCTGAGAGTTCTTCGAGGCCGGCGCGTCGAGCCCCGCGCAGGAGAGCGGCGCCCCCCGTGTCACTCCCGGCTGCAAAGTCCTTGAGGAAGTCGACTAAGCGGCCCTGACACGGGCAACTCGGAGATGCGGAGAACTGCTCTTCAGGAGATGGCGGAGAGAGCGCCACTCCCTCCCCCGGAGGAGGGCCGGGTGGAGAATCTTCTGGTTCTGTTCCGCCGCTGGTCGAACGGCCAGTGGCACCCACATTTTCATTGGAAGAGCAATTTCTCCTTCCTCCGAGTTGCAAGGCTTGTGGGCTGACAATGAGCGACGCACAGCTTCCTCATTCTCACCCACGACGCCCCCTTTCGCCAGCGGCCAAGAGGTCGCGGTTCGGAGACGCAACGCCTCTCCACGCGTCTCTGGCCAGTTCCTCCGGGAACACGGGGAGTGTGGTTGCGATGACCCAGGACGCAGTGCCTTCTGGGCCTTCCGGCACGACTCCCCATCGCTGCACCACTGCGGGTATGTCGACTGTCCCTTTGGTGCCACTTGTACGGTATCTGGGAGCGTGGCTTGCGCTGCCCAACCCGTCACGCTGGCTCATCCGGACGGTTCGACTCGGCTATGCGATTCAGTTCGCCCGGCGACCCCCCCAAGTTCAATGGCATGCTCGAAACTTCGGTGGCAGTCCAGGACGCCCCTGTCTTGCGCGAGGAGATTGCTGTCCTCCTGGCGAAGGATGCAATCGAGCCGGTCCCTCCAGCCGAGATGAGGACGGGGCTTTACTGCCCTTACTTCATCGTGCCCAAGAAAAGCGGTGGCCTTCGACCTATCCTGGTTCTGCGAGTCTTGAATCGGGCCCTACACAAGCTCCCGTTCAGGATGTTGACGCAGAAACGCGTTATCAAATGCGTCCAGCCCCAGGACTGGTTTGCAGCGATCGACCTGAAAGACGCGTACTTTCATGTCTCTATCCTCCCTCGTCACAGACCGTTCCTGCGCTTTGCTTCCGAGGGTCAGGCATGGCAGTACAAGGTCCTCCCCTTCGGGCTCTCCCTGTCCCCCCGTGTCTTCACGAAGGTCGCGGAGGGCGCCCTTGCCCCACTTTGGGAAGTGGGCATCAGGATCCTCAACTATCTCGACGACTGGCTCATTATGGCCCGGTCCCGAGAAGAGTTGTGCGATCACAGGGACTTCGTGCTTCGGCACCTCAGTCAGTTGAGGGCTTCAGGTCAACCGGGAGAAGAGCAAGCTCTCCCCTGTGCAGAGAATCTCTTATCTCGGTATGGAGTTAGACTCGGTGAGTATGATGGCACGTCTCACCAGCGAGCGTGCCCACTCAGTGCTGAACTGCCTGAGTTCCTTCAGAGGCAGGATAGTGGTACCGCTGAAACACTTTCAGAGGCTCCTGGGGCATATGGCATCCGCAGCCGCAGTCACGCCGCTCGGGTTGCTTCATATGAGACCACTTCAGCACTAGTTACGCTCCCGAGTCCCGAGATGGGCATGGCGCCGCGGTACACATCGTGTCACCATCACACTGATGTGTCGCCGCCTATTCAGTCCTTGGTCGGACCTTGCTTTTCTACGGGCCGGCGTGCCCTTAGAACAAGTGTCCCGGCACGTTGTTGTCACAACAGATGCCTCCAACTCGGGCTGGGGCGCGACATGCAACGGGCAGGCAGCTTCAGGGTCCTGGACAGGACCTCGACTGCTGTGGCACATCAACTGCCTGGAGTTGCTGGCAGTGCATCTAGCTTTGCGACGGTTTCGTCCGCTAGTGCTGGACAAGCACGTGTTGGTCCGCACGGACAACACTGCGGCTGTTTCGTACATCAACCGACAGGGCGGTTTACGATCACGTCGCATGTCTCAACTCGCCCGTCATCTCCTCCTCTGGAGTCAGACGTGGCTCAAGTCGCTGCGTGCTGTCCACATCCCGGGGGAGCTCAATCGTGCAGCCAGCGTGCTCTCACGACAGCTCACTTTCCCCGGGGAATGGCGACTCCATCCCCAGACGGCCCAGCTGATCTGGAGTCGATTCGGGGAAGCCCAGGTAGACCTGTTTGCTTCCCACGAGTCCTCCCACTGCCAGCTGTACTATTCCCTGTCCCAGGCCCCCCTGGGCACAGATGCACTGGCACACAGCTGGCCTCTGGCTTTACGCAAGTATGCGTTCCCCCAGTGAGCCTGCTCGCACAGACACTGTGCAAGGTCAGGGAGGACGAGGAACAGGTCCTGTTGGTTGCGCCTTACTGGCCCACCCGGACCTGGTTTTCGGAACTCATGCTCCTCGTGACAGCCCCTCCCTGGCGCATCCCCCGGAGGAGAGACCTTCTCTCTCAGGGGCCTGGCACCATTTGGCACCCGCGCCCAGATCTCTGGAACCCCCATGTGTGGCTTCTAGACGGGACGCGGCAGACCTAAGTGATCTGCCCCCAGCAGTGGTAGACACTATCACTCAGGCTAGAGCCCCTTCTACGAGGCAGGCCTATGCTCTGAAGTGGAGTCTGTTCACGAATTGGTGTTCTTCTCACCGGGAAGACCCCCGGAGATGCCCGGTCAGAGTCGTGCTTTCTTTCCTGCAAGGTAGGCTGGAGCGTGGGCTGTCACCCTCCACCCTGAAGGTGTATGTGGCTGCCATTGCAGCACATCACGATGCAGTGGACGGCCGGTCCCTGGGGAGGCATGACCTGATCGTTAGGTTCCTGAGGGGTGCCAGAAGGTTACATCCTCCTAGGACACCCCTGATTCCCTCCTGGGACCTCTCTATTGCCCTGGCGGGACTTCAGAGGGGTCCCTTTGAGCCGCTGGATTCGGTTGAGCTGAAGTTCCTGTCTCTCAAGACAGCGCTCCTGATCGCGCTCACTTCCATCAAGAGGGTCAGGGACCTCCAAGCATTTTCGGTAAGTGAAGAGTGCCTTGTGTTCGGGCCGGCCTACTCTCACGTTGTCCTGAGACCCCGGCCTGGATACGTGCCCAAGGTTCCCACCACTCCCTTCCGAGACCAGGTGGTGAACCTGCAAGCGCTGCCCCTGGAGGAGGCAGATCCAGCCTTGTCGTTGCTGTGTCCCGTAAGAGCGCTTCGCATATACGTGGACCGCACCCGGAGCTTCAGAAGCTCTGAGCAGCTCCTGGTCTGCTTTGGAGGTCAGCAGAAGGGGAAGGCTGTCTCTAAGCAGAGGTTGGCCCACTGGATAGTGGTCGCCATCGCCTTGGCTTACCATTCCCAAGGCGAGCCGTGCCCCCTGGGGGCGAGGGCCCACTCCACACAGGGTGTGGCCTCCTCCTATGCGTTGGCGCACGGCGCCTCTCTGGCAGACATTTGTCGAGCTGCGGGCTGGGCGACACCTAACACCTTTGCGAGGTTTTACAACCTCCGTGTAGAGCCAGTTTCCTCCCGTGTGTTGGGTAACAGGTAATTGGCGGGAAGGGCTGGCTGGGTGTCTCGCTTGCTGCGCCATTCCCCCTAACACGGGGATGTGAGCGCCTTCTTCTCCCAGTAGAGTTCCCCGGTTGGCGTACCCTGGTCGAGCATCCTCCAGCACCCTCGGCGTCAGACTTGGCGGAGCAGTCTGTCGCCAGGCCCAGTACTGGCGTTAGCATGCCCGGAGCCGGTCAGCCCCTGTACTAGGCTAGGTGTCCATATGGCTGGGTTCCCTACGGGTAATCCCATATGTGTATTCTTCCACGGTAAGGTTTCCCTCTTGGCAAACCCGTGTCTTCCCTTGACAGATCGCTCTGTCAGTCTCTTCTGGCAACCGTTCCATCCCTACTCCAAGGTAGGACCTGCCTCAGAGACCCTTTCCATATGTAGTACTGCCCCCTGGGTCAGTCCATATCGGTATATCCACATGTCACCTCCCTACGGGTAGGATGTGGTCTCCGTAGCGACCTTTCCTAAAGGCTCGCTTCCCCATTGTCTTGCCAGCTGAAAGAACAAATAGGGAAGATTTGAAGCAATCTTTCACTGAAGGTTGAAATCCCTTCCATTTACTTTATGTGGGCGGAACAGCAGCATGGCCTTCTCCAGCAGCGATGTACTCACCCTTTGGCCCCTTCGGTACCAAGGTCAGTGAATTTGCGCTGGGGCTTTGGGAAGGTTACGACCTTAAGCGTAGCTTTTGTGGCACGCCAAGGCTTGTCAACAATTGCAGCGCCTCAGGGTTGTGACGAGGTTCAGGTTATGGCGTTTTCCATAGGACCCCATTTGTCGGTCGACATAACTCGTAGTGACCGACAGATAGGGAACGTCTCGGTTACGTACGTAACCCTCGTTCCCTGATGGAGGGAACGGAGACGTTATGTCCCCATGCCACAACCTTGAACCATTCGCTGTTGCCGGGACACGTTCTCGGCTCCTCAGCGTAAAACCTAATGAGTGGATGCACCTGTCGCCCTATTTATACCCGCTGGCACGGGGAGTGGCTCAGGTGTGTTAATCCACTTGCCAATTTCATTGGCGTTTTCTCTTAAAATCAGAGATGATTGGCCTCCCAAGTGAGACCCCATTTGTCGGTCGACATAACGTCTCCGTTCCCTCCATCAGGGAACGAGGGTTACGTACGTAACCGAGACGTTCTCCACCAGATGTAAAGAGCTTCTTGTTTACTGGAAACCTACTTCCATTGCTATTCTGAGATTCCAATTGGCATAAATGTCATGATGACATATATTGCTCAAGTTCATTTTGATTATACATATGGATTTGTGCTGTCTTTTATTGTTATTTTTGAGAAGATGACTGGGTCATGTGTAAAACTGAGGAACTACTCTAGACATTTATTCCTAAAAATGTAACTTTTTTATGTGTCGATTTGGGATAAGAATCAGATACTCCATTGTATTATTTTTTCTTTTCTTTTTTTCTTCCTTTTTTATGATTTATTGGAATTCACATGTATTCACATTGAAGTTAATATGATATGTTAATATGATTTTGATGCAATTTTTTATTTATATATATATATATTTATTTGTTTTAATATCTTTCATTTTCTATGTAATTTTAGTTATAGTTTTATTAATTTCATCGTGTATCTCCATTTATTTATTCATTAAATAAAGTACAGCTGAATGAAAACAGTATATATATTGGCATCATGTCATTTCCTAACAGACTCAAAATGTTTAATGTAACAGTTATACTGTATGTAACAATGCATTTGATGAATGATTTTTACTTCCAAAACACTGCATTTACTACAGTTTTTCTATCCAAAACAGCTGTAGTCTCAGTTTGGTTTGGATAATATCGCTTCCATAGTAAAGGCTATGGGAAAATCTCAGTAGAAGAATGGAAAATAGAGCTCAAATAGAGCTTGAGCTGGTTTAAGTCTTACCGCAACTCATTATTAGCTTAATCTCAATTCAGCCCTTGAAATTGGTGCCTACCATAACAATGGGCTGACGTGTCTCAGCTAGCCGAGGATTGAGTTTCCCTGCTCATATTTTGGTATGTGCAGAGTGGTCACATCATGTGAGGCCTCGGTGAAGGAACGCTTTATATTTCCGCTTTTATTAGCTGCTTGATTTGCCACAAATGAGTGTGTCATCCGCTGTGCTGTTTAACATCTTGTCCATGCGATACGGATGAGACACTCTTTAAGCCTCATTAACTGCGAGCACTGAGCCTTTCTGGATTTAAAGTCCAGAAACCTTCCTGGAGTCTCTCATGCTGTTGTCTCAAGTTTTTTCCTCTCTTCTCTCTCTCTCTCTATCTCTCTCTCTCTCCTTCTCTCTCTCTATTTTTACAACATTAATTCTCCACTACCTCATTCTAGAAAAATGCTGCTTAGGGTTTATTTCCCACCAAACAATCCAAAGGTGCCGAGTTAGTTAGCAAATAGTCAATTACTATTAACTATCTATCTATCTGTCTATCTGTCTATCTATCTATCTATCTATCTATCTATCTGTCTATCTGTCTATCTATCTATCTACTAATAAAATAAGTATTAACAATGGTTTTGTAATGGTACACCAATGCATTCATAAAATACATCATTTTATATCATAATACTCTATTGTACCGTAGTCAATGGCAATTTCATGTTTTGTTCAATTATAGTGCCACCAAGAAACACAATCCAACCAAATTTTGTATGTGTTCTAAGAGTGTGCCCATACATTTTTGTAACATATGGAAAATATCTCATTTTGTTTTGGAGCCATAGACATTTTTATATATGAGAAGAGAAAAAATGACTGATGGCCGACTTTGTCTGCATTTTTTTATTTTTTTTTTTTGCCACTTACTATACAAATTTTGCCATTTGGGCATTTGTGTAAAGCTGGCACGCTATATATTTTTATGTGACGATTGGAGTTACAGTCTTGGTAAGATATTGGCAAATGTTTTTTTAAGTGCTAAAATGCAAAGATGCACAAACCATAAGGCAAAACCTGGCATGTTTGGTATCGCTGGACTCGGCAGGGATTCAGAAATCTAAACATGTGACTCATGTGAAAATAAGTTGACCATACCCAAAGTTATAAGCATGTGAATATTCGATTTGCGCTGGCTCAAAACTTCTCAGGCTCCTTCAAGGATTCATATTGATGACCCATACCAAGTTTCGTAATGAGATGTCAATGCTTTGTAAAATATAGCATTTTGATATAAAATTCAAACTGCTCAACAACCAAAAATTGCTGAAATGGGAATCATTCATCTCTCTAAAGAGACCAGTTTTGTGATTTTTGGCCAAACCATTCAGAAGTTATAAGCAAAAATTTGCATTTTTCATATCTCCTTTTTTTTTTTTTTTTTTTTTATTTGTTTGCGCATTATAGGAGAACGTTATGACGAATCAACTCGAATTTCAGATTTTTTTGCCAACATGGTCGGAAGATGATCTGAGCCAATTTTGGTAAAAAACCGACAAATCATCTAGGACAAGTTCGAAAAAGTAGTTTTTTGGAGCAATTGAAAATAATGAAAAACTAAACCTTGTGATTTTTAAATGATGGTATTCTTTCAACTCGGCATGAGCCAAGGATTCAGGGGAAAAAAATAAGAATTTTCCTTCTCAGGCTTACAGTTCAAATGCTATTAGCATAAACATGAGTGAAAATTTGGACAAGTGATGGCACTAGAGAGTTTGAGTTAGAGACTCCAAATTTGCTATGGTTAATGTTGAGACTGTCCTCTATCAGTGTGCCAGATTTCCCAAGTTTGCCGCAAGCAATTCTATGGGTTGTCATAGACTCAAGAGTGGAAGAAACTGAAAAAGAAGAAGAAGAAGAAGAAGAACACAGACGGATACAATAGGTGCCTATGCACCTTCGGCACTTGGCTCCTAATCCTAAAATAATCAGTGGATCATTCTGCCACATTTGAAACTGTTGTAAAATAGCTAATATACACACATCTGAGACCACACTTGAATTCTAGAATTGGAAATCACCAGAATTCTATAAATATCCCTATATGGAATGTTACCAGGGAACCAAAAGCAACTAAACACTGCTTGCCTGCACATCCTTTAATAACAAGTTCCTCCCCGTCTTGACTTGTTTGGGACACACTGAGCTCTGTAACTTCACTTCATGTCTCATTGTTTCACATGCAAATAATGTAAAATACTTCTTCGGTCAGAATATAGAGTGATTATCTATTTTATACCCTTGTGAAAAAGAAGAATACTTTTGCATACTTAAAAAAAAAAGAATAATAATAAATATTTTGGAAATAATTTACTTGGGGAAAAAAACTGAATCATTTTTTCAGATACTTCGTTGCATGCTAATTGCTAATTAGTTCAAATTTATATTAAATTCAGTTAGTTTTTCTAATTACTTTTAATTTCTGAAGTATGTTAAAAAATAATAATAATAATACTCTTTAACGTAAATAAAAATGTTTGTTATGTTTCTACTTGTAATGAGGTTGAATTTTAGTCATTTCAAATAAGATACTACAGTTAGGTGGATACATCAACATAACTGTACATTTTTTAAAGCATGCTAAAAGATTAAAACGTAATGATTGAAAAAGTAAAACTTTTATTTTTACATTATTACAAAGTGCACTTTTTAAAGGAATACTTAAGTGACAGAGTCACTTAAGTGTGCTTAAGTTGACCTTTGTTTTCATTCATATTATATATTAAAATATATTTTAAATATATACTTTTATGTAAGATATGATGTACACTACAAGTGCACTTTAAATACAATTAAGTGCTCTTTTTCACAAGAGAAAAGCATTTTTGACACTTCAGGGCTATTTGCATCCTCCATAGAGTACGAAACCTTGCAAGAACTGGAGAGCTTGACGTTTCACACATGCTGGATTGATTTTCCAAGTCATAACAGGGACATAAAAAGCAATATGTTTTGAATGCTGCTTTTTCTCCAGCCGACTAACCGTTGTATGGAAAATACACATTAGCTCAATTTGCCACATCAAAGGTGGCTTTCGGCTTCCAAGAGCAGATCTCAGGAGAGCCAGGAACAGAAAGGAAGAAAAGAAACAAGGAAGAGTGCTCAGCTAAAACTAAAACGGCGGATTTGGAAAAAATGCCAAGGGGTTTCCTGGCCCTGTGTGGTCCCCCACCGTCAGCACGAGCCTATGAGCTGTCAGGGGCCCCGGCTCTCAACACACCCCAGGTTTTAAAAGCAGGAGCTGGAGGACTGAGGAGACACTCCTTCCCAGCTTCGAGGTGTGCTGAATTTGCTCCTTTTCTCTGTGTTTTAGGATGTGTTTGGTTTACAGCCGGGCCCCCGGCATCCTGCTCCTCTTGGCCCGCCTCCTCCTGAGCACCAGATGCAGTCTAGAGACCACGGGTAAGCAAACAGCGCTCCTCTTGTCCACGTCTCTAAAATTAGCACAGGTAACGTCTGCTGGTGGGTGTGTGGGTTGAAAGCAAATCCCGGGACTGTAGTGTAGTTTTACACTGCTTTGTATAAAGTCTGTGTTCCCGTTAGCATGGGGCTCTCAGGTCTTGTCAGGGCAGGTTTGCGGCAGAGCCTCTTCAGAAGAGTTACGGCCCCAGACAGCCGCTATTTCTGAGAAGGACACGTTGTTTATAGCCTGGTATTTGTTTTGGTAGCTGAATGGGAGAGAGAACCTGCGTACTGGAACGATCAGGCCAGGCGGACGCTGGAGGCTGCTCTCACACTGCCACTGCGAGCGCATCGTGCCAAAAACCTCATCCTCTTCGTCGGCGACGGTGAGTTACCAACCCAACCCAACACTGCTAGTCAGTCTATGACGAAACTACACTCCTTTAGTGGTAAAGAGTTTTTTTGAGGTTTCAAACACATTAAGAACTCAATATACTAAATTAAAAAATATACAGTATCAATATCAATATCAATACAGCTATGAAAAAAATTAGGAGACCAGTTGAACATTGAATATACGATTTATATGTTTGAGTAAAGCGTAGTTTTTTATTTCTTTTTGAGCATTTTTCTTGCATAAAATGATCACAATGTTCAAAATTACAAAAAAGATGGCATGTTTTCAGACATGTAACCCTGGAATAACCCTGATTTTCAATCACAATGAAAAAAAGCATTCATAAGTACTATTTTATTTTCCTTTATGAATACTTTTTTTAATTATTACAGAAATAATAAACTGTCACAGAATGTATTTACGTATAAACTGAATGTAAAGTTTTTCTAACACTAACGCTGCATTTCAATTGCAGTTAAATGAAAATGTACTGTAGTTTAAATTTAAATTAAATGCAATTAGCTGAACTTATAGTGCTTTTGAATCACTTAAGTGCATCTTTATGTGTAATTTCATAATTACTTTTATTATCTTTGAAATATGGATAAAGTCACTGGTGAATGTTCCGCTCTCACTCTCATGTGCAGTTATAAAATCTCACTATTTATTATGTAGATTTCTATATAGGTGGAAAATGATGCAGTTCAGTATTCCTGATCCACCTGTTGGGTTTATTTTGTGATAATGACTGGCTGGCAGTATATTAGCCCTTACGCACCTGCATGTTACTTCAGGTGATGATTGGTTTGGGTTCAGGATCAGGCTGTGATATTTGTTCCTCTGTTGATCTGTCAGGGATGGGAGTGTCTACGGTTTCAGCCGCCCGTATACTACGAGGTCAGATGGAAGGACAGTCAGGGGAGGAGACGGTTTTGGCCATGGATACATTTCCATATGTCTCCCTGTCAAAGGTCTGACGCTTCTCATTTCCCACCCTCTTTAATCACTCACAGATAATTCATAGCAATCTTGTTGTGCAATTATATAAAGGCAGTTTTGGGCTGTCAGACAAATGGAACAATGGACTGAGCATGGGTGTTGCATGGAAAAACTGCGGCTTGTCTTGAGATTACATTTTTTATTTTATTTTCCATATTGAGATTCTTACTGAACTGGGTGTAAAAGCCTGAAAAGCAAAGCAACTGATTTAAAATCAACATGAAAATCTATTTACTTTCTCACTGCACATCAGTCTCTATACTGTTACTTTAACAAATAATCAATTTATTGTAGAATGGGGGGGGGGGTGTCTGACCGCTTACTTAAAGCTTGAAGTCAAGTAAGGGGTCAGACCCCCCACAATTCTACAATTAATTGCTTTTATATATATAAATCAAAAATTTTCAGCCCTAATATATATATATATATATATATTAGGGCTGAAAATTTTAGATTTTTCATATGACGGTTATAGTGGCCATAAGAATTCACGATATCGATATATCGCGATATCTATAGAAACCTTGGGGGGAAAGATATCAGTCTATTATCAGTCTATTTGTTCCTTTGTTTACTGAGTTTTTCTTTTGAAAACCCCTGTTAACAGGTTAATATAACATTTCCCATTCTATGACTAGTAAAATAATAACGACTTACTCTAATAAACAGGACTGTCCTCAGATCAGGCACAATACTGCCACCTGGGAGCTCAGCCAGGTACTGGAGTATTTACATGTGGTGTCACTATAAGAGAACTGCTCATTTTAAATATTGCGTTTATATTAATATTGCGATAAATCGTCACATACTAAATTAACACGATAATGATAATTGTTGTTTTGTATATCATGGTTATGTCTAAATATACTATTATTATAAAATATATTTTAATTTTAAGTAAAATATTCAGGATTATATTTGTAGTATAATATATTTATTGGTTGAGGCAGTGTTTATGCATCAGGGTGATTTGTTTTGTGGATGGATGGATAGATCCAAGTCCTAAATATAACATAAAAACTCAAAACCATAAACCTTGCAAGCTTCGATTTTACGAATCATCGAATCACTGAGACCTACAGACATTCGAGTTCCCCTCCCCATACAACTGATACTCTACTGCCATTGGCTCATCTGCATTTGAGGGGAGGGGCTTACCGATAGTTCAGTAGCTGGGTTTGTCCAGCACAGGGTCATATTTAACCCAGCATTTTTAGAGTGCATTTGACAGAAATGGGCCTCCATATTGTTTTGATAGCAACACATGCACAGTGAAAGATAGGAGAAGTTATCAGTTGATTGCAGGTTATATATTCCTAATGAGTTTTGATAGCACTGCAACCTCTGATCCTGGAGAGCACATGAGGATGAAGGAATGCTGACTACGGATGATCTGTACTATGCATGACATGCCTATAATCACTATATAAATAGGGATCAGAATAGGGTGTAAGGAAATTGTTTATCTACTTATTGTATGCCTTAAAATGCTATGTTTTCAACAGCAAAACTATCCGTATTTGATATACTGAGTTGATGTGTTTCCAAACAGACGTACAGTGTTGACAAGCAGGTGGCAGACAGTGCTAGCACAGCTACGGCGTACCACTGCGGTGTGAAGGCTAATGCCAAGACGGTGGGTTTGAGCGCTAAAGCAGTGGCCTATGAGTGCAACACCACATTTGGCAATGAGGTTTTCTCAGTGTTACATCGCGCCAAAGCACAAGGTATTATCCATTTAGACTCATTATCGCACTTACAGATAATGCAACCAATGTTTTTTCTGTTGCTGTTCTTAAAGAGACAGTTCACCCAAATACGAAGATTTTGTCATTTAATCACCCTTGTGTTGTTCCAAAGCTGTACGACTTACTTTCTTCTGTTGAGCACAAAATAATTGACATTGACTTCCATGGTTTCTTTTTTTTTGGTTGCCAACATTCTTCAGGATATCTTTTTGTGCTCAACAGTAGAAAGAATCTCATATAGGTTTGGAACAACATGAGGGCGAGTAAATGATGACAGAATCTTCATATTTGGGTGAACTGTCCCTTTAACCATGCAGGATAAATGCACTGATGGGTGTTTGTGTGTATATATATCCAGGAAAGTCCGTTGGCATTGTGACCACCACCAGAGTCCAGCACGCATCGCCTGCTGCTGCGTACGCCCACTCGGTGAGCCGCAGCTGGTACAGCGATGCAGACGTGCCCTCCGCTGCCCGCCGGCAGGGATGCACCGATATCGCCACGCAGCTGGTGACCAACACTGACATCGATGTAAGCTTTAATCCGCTGTTTGATGCCATACATTCAATAATTTGTATGCTGTACACTGGTGCCGAGCCAGAGAAGTCTCCAGGGTGGACATCCCTGACATTTGACCCCAGGTGGGACCCCAAAGTTAAAGGTGCAGTAGGAGATCTTGGAAAATGCTAACTTTAGCATGATAGCACTGAAAGCAAACATTCCACCCTCTCTGCAATCGCCATTCAAAAGCCACGGCCCCTGAGCGCATTTACGCTCACAGTCCAGAATACCAGAGACAACATTACTACAATAGGCTACATCGACAGGTTCCCAATTCTAGCCCATGATCCAAAGTGAAGTAAACGTCAAGAGATTAGGGCGTAGGGAGCAATGAACACTGTGTAGTGTAGTGATCATATTAATCAGAACACAGTTCATGCACGTAGCTCACTTCTAACAAGCTGGTTATCTGAATCGCGAAGACTGGAATTGGGAACCGCTTGGCTACATCATGTGTCATTCACCTGTGAAATAACTTTAAAAGTACTACAATACCAGGAGGGAAGATCGGGTTGTTTGTGTTTGTCTGTCAGTCTAGCTCAGTCTGCACAGCGTGCGTGAACACGCTGATGACGTATCCTGTCTGTGAATGCAATAGTGATGCGCAAGTCTGTTTTTTTCCAGCCCGCGGGTCCTGCTTTTATGAAATTATTTGGCCCGCCCCAGCCTGCCCTGCATCACTTTATCTATTTTACAACCTGTCCCGCCCTGCAATCATTAAATAGATATACCAGGCATTGTAATTTATTTCAGCCTCAAAGTGCTTGGAAACATCGCTCTGTAAACTGGCAACAACATACGGTTATGAATATGAACCATAAATCAGGTCATATTAATAACAAAATCAACATTTACAAAGCAGCGTTTGCAACTATTTTTGAGAAATAGTTAATAGTTACTTTATAATGCCAGGTTGGAGTTATACACTGATTTTCGGTCACGGTCTATGGACCCCCTGAATTAGTCTTGGTCATCCGTGTATAAAACTCTAGCTCCGCCAATGCTTCACAGCTGCAGCTAAATAAATACTGTTGAGTGCAAATTGAAAATTAGATTCTAGTGAATCGATTCATTTGGATGTTTAACATAAATTAAAAGACTATGTCAAGCCCCTTTATACTCTCAGAAAAATTCCTGGAGCGTACCATAAGGTAGAAAAGCTGAATTGTACATTTGTTTACCTTATTTGTACATTGTACCTTATTTAGCGCTAAATGCTGCCTTAAAGTTACCTATAAAAGTGCACACTAGTACCTTTTGAAACGGTACTGCCTCAGTCTTGTACCTTTAATATGTAAATTATGGTGTTTCTGTTTTATTTAGTGTATATTTATTTATTGAAATTTGATACTTTGTGTTTTATTATCTTGGCATTGAGGGTACATTTATACAGCAACGATGCACTAAATCATGCAAATAAAAATGGCGTGATGGGGCACTTTAAATACCAAACGCATAACTGAAGCAATCAAACTTTATGTCGAGGAGCATAAAAATGTTAATATTTTAAAGAGAGAGAGGTTAACAAATTCTGAATATGTGTTTCTATCGTAGGTAATTCTCGGCGGTGGCCGCATGTACATGACACCCAAGGGTACCCCTGATCCAGAATACCCCTCTTCATCCTCTCGCAAAGGGGATCGCAAAGACAAAAAGAACCTCATTGATGTCTGGCTAAGTGCTCGTAAGGTATCTGAAAGAAATCCTTTTATCACAGCACAAATTGTGATTATAAAACCACAATCTTACATCATGAGCTGCTTTGTTTGTTAGGGAAGGAATGCCCGATATGTCTGGAACAAAGAGCAGCTTAGTGCAGTGAATGTTAAAACGACAGACTGCCTGATGGGTAATGCCAGTTCACAAAGATTTGACTGACTTACTGTATTTGTCTGCCAATATGACGTTCACATTTATATTTCTCATTCAGGACTGTTTGAACCCAAAGACATGAGGTTTGAAGAGTTCAGGAATCGCACCCGTGACCCCTCTATTGTGGACATGACTGAGAAAGCCATTCAAATCCTCAGCAAGAATCCCAAAGGGTTTTTTCTCTTTGTGGAAGATGAGTATTTAACATTTACTCAGGTGTTACACTTTTGTCAAGATACTCTGCTAATAATGAATCGCGTGTCTGTTCTTTACGTGGTAGAATAGACCATGGTCACCATGATGGGGTTGCCAAGCTTGCTCTAACTGAAACCATCATGTTTGACCGGGCAATCCAGAGAGCGTCTGAGCTGACCAGTGAATCGGACACTCTCACTGTTGTCACTGCAGATCATTCCCATGTCTTCACTTTTGGTGGAAATACACCACGGGGGAACCCTATTTTTGGTACATCTTAACTTCATGTCATGGAATTGAAATAATTACAATGTAATCTCTGGCATGACTACTCTCAGAGAGAATAGCATGGTAATATACATGGTTTTGTTAATGTGATTGGTCTTGGTGGAATAGATCTGCTGCTGCGGCAGAGCATGTACTGAGACTTGCTACTGTCAATACATCTACAACATGCTGCTGTGAGCATGTAAGAAATACTGCTGCTGCACATATAACATATATGATATAATTCCCATATATAACACACATGAAATCACCTCATAGCAAATCTATACAGGTAAAGCTGGGGAGGTGGAGGGTTTCTGAAGACTAGCCAAGTATTTGGATGTTGAGCAGCAAGCTCATTGGAACCTATCGGCCTGCTCCATCTAGAGTTTTATGACAGAACTTTTTTTTTTTACAAAGAAAGTCATGCTAATATACCAACCTGTCCTCTAACCAATACGCTTGTATAGGTCGTTTGTCCAAATCCCTGAAATACGACCCATCAGAGCGTATACTACAATTGCGCCCCTATCGGCAAAAGGTCGTTTTCATATTAATGTTTTGTACTCTTTTATTTGCACTCTGGTTTGCGTTTCAAGCAGTTCAGTTAGTAGATTATTGCGTTATACCTTGATTTCGATCCCAGGGAACGGGCGTGCATGAAAATGTATATGCTCAATAAATCATAATTTAGCATGATTTCTGTGAGGGGTAGGTTTAGGGGTGGGGTTAGGTGTGGTCATTCGAACGAATAAGCCACCGACAGTAGTAAAATATGTAGGAAATACTGTGAGATCGGTGTAAAAAGCCCACACATTGCATTTAATTAAACGTGCGTTTTGATTGGTAATGATGTTATATGTCAATTCACGACGACAGATGCAACGCGATACAGTCATTATTTTACACCCGCTAGAGGGCGCTTAACTTTAAAACGTAAATATAGGTCGTTATAAATGCTTGCACACATGACCTATATGGTCGTTTTTTTGTTGGAGGACAGGCTCTAATATACTGGACTATACTGGTGTTTCATTGTACTGAATGTGCACTTGTAGTGTACTTAAAAGTATATTACAAAACTGTACTTACTGATAGTATAATATTAATTAAATAAAAGCTACTGAAGTTAAGTTACTTAAAGTGAGTACACTTTCAGGATGACGATTGACATACTACAGGGTCCCACTTTATATTGTGTCCCTAATACCTGTTTACTTACATAGTAACTAAATGTGTACGTAGTATATAACCACAGTGTAAGTACATATTGGAACATATCATCTACAGCTATAATATTTCTGTAACTACACATATGTAGCAACACATTTTTTCACTTCACTAAGTACTTGTGTAACAGAAATTATATAGCTATATTTTGTTACAACAATATGTATAAGAGTAATTGGAACCATATGATCCGGGGGGTAGAGATGGGTAGGTTTTAGGAAATGGGATCCTTAAGTTAATAAATAACATAAATGTAAATTAATAAATTTTTATTTAATTGCAGTTAACATGCAATTAATTGTGCTAAAAAACATTACACTGAGTATATATATAGTATAGATATAGTATGTAGTAAGCTAATTTCATTTCGCATTCTGAATAACATGCAATCATACTACTTATTTTGTTGTATGCAGTAATACTTTAATTTTCTAAATGTAATATCTATAGTAATAGTTTTTTTTTTCTTCTTTTTTTATCTTTCTTTCAGGTCTGGCACCCAAGAAGGCTGAGGATAGTCTTCCATTCACTAGTATCTTGTATGCTAATGGCCCAGGATACAATTATGTGAACGGAACAAGAGGAAACGTTTCAGCAGTGGATCATTGTAAGTATTTACATAATTTACTATCTGTCCCTTATATTGCTGTCTAAAACTAAAATATACCTTGTTTTATTTGTAGTTAGTGAAGAGTACATGCAACAAGCGGCTGTTCCTTTAGAATCAGAGACACATGGAGGGGAAGATGTGGCAATCTACGCAAAAGGCCCAATGGCTCATCTCTTTCACGGAGTCAAAGAGCAGAATTATGTGGCCCATGTGATGGCTTATGCAGCATGTCTGGAGCCATACACTAACTGTCCACTGCGTCTTCATAGCTCAGGGGGCTGTAAAATCACTCTTTCAGGGCCTCCTGTCTTAATAACCGGCGTGTTTTGGCTTGTCATGAGATGACAGACTCTACTGCATAAGTGATTATAGCTCCAGGACACTTCGGGGCTTTTTGGAGATTTATAACCCAAATAGTTTATACTGAAATTTGGTGCTCTGCAGAATTGCAATGCTGTGTATATACATGTAAAGATTTCTTCTTCTTTTTTTATGGATGTATTTTATAACCATATTTTTGTATATATTGCGCAATGGAAGACTCTTTTGCACTGTGACTATAAATTTTAAACGTGAGACCAATAAACTTTCTAAAAAACAACAACATTACTCATATTGTCATTATTATCAGCCTTGTGATTAAATCTTCTGTGGCATGAATGCCATTAGAAATCGAAAGCAATTACATATCCATTACTGAAGGGTTAGAAAACTAGCCGTATAACATTACGTCATGATAAACATATCTATAAATCTTAATTACATTTGATTTAAATCCAGTTCCAGTTACTATTTTGCATGCAGGCAATGCATGAACTGATAAACATTGAATTCTATGCAGTTTACATTGTATAAAAGCATTCCGCAAATGTAAATATTGTTGCGCGCTTTTAGACATGGACCATCAGCAAGGCAGATTAATCAATATGTTGCATGCTATATTTACTTATATTTACAGTCGATCTTGATTAACTGGTTTATTGTAGGATCAAAAATGTATTTTGAACAGAACAATGCAGTAAAGTATAGTTCATTTTGGCAAAGAACAGAACAATTTAGTAAAGAAACATTCAGAACAGAAATGCACAGAGCAGGTTAGACGAGTACATTTTAAAAATTCAGTTTAGTGCAGATCACTGAATTTCACAACAAAACAGAACAGTTAAATGCAGAACAGAACAATTCAGTAAGGATTTAGACAGTACATAACAGTTAACAAATTCAATTCAGAAGAGCAGTACAAGTTTACTGTTTAAGATATGTATACAGGTGCTGGTCATTTAATTAGAATATCATCAAAAAGTTGATTTATTTCACTAATTCCATTCAAAAAGTGAAACTTGTATATTATATTCATTCATTACACACAGACAGCTATATTTCCAATGTTTATTTCTTTAAATTTTTTATGTTAATAACTGACAACTAAGGAAAATCCCAAATTCAGTATCTCAGAAAATTAGAATATTGTGAAAAGGTTCAATACTGAAGACACCTGCTGTCACACTCTAATCAGATAATTAACTCAAAACACCTGCAAAGCCTTTAAATGGTCTCTCAGTCTAGTTCTGTAGGATACACAATCATGTGGAAGACTGCTGACTCGACAGTTGTCCAAAAGACGACCATTGACACCTTGCACAAAGAGGGCAAGACACAAAAGGTCATTACAAAAGAGACTGTGTCCAAGCACATTAATAGAGGGACGAAGGGAAGGAAAAGATGTGGTAGGAAAAAGTGTCCAAGCAATAGGGATAACCAGACCCTGGAGAGGATTCTGAAACAAAACCCATTCAAAAATGTGGGGGAGATTCACAAAGAGTGGACTGCAGCTGGAGTCAGTGCTTCAAGAAACACTACACACAGACGTATGCAAGACATGGGTTTCAGCTTCTCATTCCTGGTGTCAAGCCACTCTTGAACAACAGACAGCATCAGAAGCGTCTCGCTTCAAAAAGGACTGGACTGCTGCTGAGTGGTCCACAGTTATGTTCTCTGATGAAAGTAAATTAAGCATTTCCTTTGGAAATCAGGGTCCCAGAGTCTGGAGAAAGAGAGGAGAGGTGCACAATCCACGTTTCTTGAGGTCCAGTGTAAAGTTTCCACAGTCAGTGATGGTTTGGGGTGTCATGTCGTCTGCTGGTGTTGGTGCACTGTGTTTTCTGAGGTCAAAGGTCAACACAGCTATATACCAGGAAGATTTAGAGCACTTCATGCTTCCTGCTGCTGACCTACTTTATGGAGATTTAATTTTCCAAAAGGACTTGGCACCTGCACACAATACCTGGTTTAAGGACCATGGTATCCCTGTTCTTAATCGCCCAGCAAACTCACCTGACCTTAACCCCATAGAAAATCTATGGGGTATTGTAAAGAGGAAGATGTGATGTGCCAGACCCAAGAATGCAGAAGAGCTGAAGGCCACTATCAGAGCAACCTGGGCTCTCATAACACCTGAGCAGAGCCACAGACGGATCCACTCCATGCCACTCCGCATTGCTGCAGTAATTCAGGCAGAAGGAGCCCCAACTAAGTATTAAGGGCTGTACATGATCATACTTTACATGTTCATACTTTTAGTTGGTCAATATTTCTAAAAATCCTTTCTTTGTATTGGTCTTAAATCAGTAGAGTTGAATCATTCAGTGCAGATCAGTTAATTCATATAAAGTTCAGAACAGATTAGAACAGTTCAGCGAAGAACAGAATAATTGGGCAGTACAGAACAGTTTAGACCAGTAATTCGGTTCCGTTACTAACTGTACAGTATTGTTCAAAATAATAGCAGTACAATGTGACTAACCAGAATAATCAAGGTTTTTAGTATATTTTTTATTGCTACGTGGCAAACAAGTTACCAGTAGGTTCAGTAGATTGTCAGAAAACAAACAAGACCCAGCATTCATGATATGCACGCTCTTAAGGCTGTGCAATTGGGCAATTAGTTGAAAGGGGTGTGTTCAAAAAAATAGCAGTGTCTACCTTTGACTGTACAAACTCAAAACTATTTTGTACAAACATTTTTTTTTTCTGGGATTTAGCAATCCTGTGAATCACTAAACTAATATTTAGTTGTATGACCACAGTTTTTTAAAACTGCTTGACATCTGTGTGGCATGGAGTCAACCAACTTGTGGCACCTCTCAGCTGTTATTCCACTCCATGATTCTTTAACAACATTCCACAATTCATTCACATTTCTTGGTTTTGCTTCAGAAACAGCATTTTTGATATCACCCCACAAGTTCTCAATTGGATTAAGGTCTGGAGATTGGGCTGGCCACTCCATAACATTAATTTTGTTGGTTTGGAACCAAGACTTTGCCCGTTTACTAGTGTGTTTTGGGTCATTGTCTTGTTGAAACAACCATTTCAAGGGCATGTCCTCTTCAGCATAGGGCAACATGACCTCTTCAAGTATTTTAACATATGCAAACTGATCCATGATCCCTGGTATGCGATAAATAGGCCCAACACCATAGTAGGAGAAACATGCCCATATCATGATGCTTGCACCTCCATGCTTCACTGTCTTCACTGTGTACTGTGGCTTGAATTCAGAGTTTGGGGGTCGTCTCACAAACTGCCTGTGGCCCTTGGACCCAAAAAGAACAATTTTACTCTCATCAGTCCACAAAATGTTCCTCCATTTCTCTTTAGGCCAGTTGATGTGTTCTTTGGCAAATTGTAACCTCTTCTGCACATGCCTTTTTTTTAACAGAGGGACTTTGCGGGGGATTCTTGAAAATAGATTAGCTTCACACAGACGTCTTCTAACTGTCACAGTACTTACAGGTAACTCCAGACTGTCTTTGATCATCCTGGAGGTGATCATTGGCTGAGCCTTTGCCATTCTGGTTATTCTTCTATCCATTTTGATGGTTGTCTTCCGTTTTCTTCCACGTCTCTCTGGTTTTGCTCTCCATTTTAAGGCATTGGAGATCATTTTAGCTGAACAGCCTATCATTTTTTGCACCTCTTTATAGGTTTTCCCCTCTCTAATCAACTTTTTAATCAAAGTACGCTGTTCTTCTGAACAATGTCTTGAACGACCCATTTTCCTCAGCTTTCAAATGCATGTTCAACAAGTGTTGGCTTCATCCTTAAATAGGGGCCACCTGATTCACACCTGTTTCTTCACAAAATTGATGACCTCAGTGATTGAATGCCACACTGCTATTTTTTTGAACACACCCCTTTCAACTAATTCAACTAATTGCCCAATTGCACAGCCTTAAGAGCGTGCATATCATGAATGCTGGGTCTCATTTGTTTTCTGAGAATCTACTGAACCTACTGGTAACTTGTTTGCCACGTAGCAATAAAAAAATATACGAAAAACCTTGATTATTCTGGTTAGTCACATTGTACTGCTATTATTTTGAACAATACTGTATATTGCAGTAAAGCATGGTATATTTCAAAATAACTATTAAGAACAGCTCAGTAAAGAACAGTATAGCACAGAGAAGTGCAATTCACTAAAGCGCCTGTCAGAAAAAGAAACCACAGAACAGTACAGTAATTCAGTCAAATCAATATTCATGTTATCAGTATATTCATAGCATATCATGGTCACAAATGATCAGTATGTGATCAAAAGTTCAAGTTGCAAAAGAGGGAGTGAGAACCACAAATGACCTTTGTTCTGAGAGAAGACTATAAACAGAAGGGCATCGAATTGTTTTACAGAGCTGTCAAGTGCTGCTGCAACAACACATTGCCATGGCCACAAAACAGACCCTTCTGATTATTGGAATATTTATTTTAGCAGGATTTGATGGATGTCTCTCCATTACCCCTGGTAAGTGCTATTCCACAGTAAGCAATTATTCTTTTTCTCCCCAAACAAAGAGAATGAAACAATGTTTCTTTTCTGAAATCAATTTGAAGAAAAGGAGCAGAAGGCAGACTTTTGGTATGTTAAGGGTAAAGATGCTCTTCGTACATCCCTCTCCATGAAGCCCAACCCGCACCGTGCTAAAAATCTCATTCTCTTCCTCGGAGATGGTGAGTTCAATAGAAAATTTTTATCTTGTTTTTTTGTATTGTCCTATTTTATAATCCATCATGTATATAATCTTGCACCCTGCACAATTTTAGCCACAAATTAGCATTCTAGGCATTTCTAGATTTGAGGATTTGGTCCAAATTTATTTGCCATTACAAACAATCTTAAATAAATAAAATTGATGAAGTTCTTGCAGTGTCTGATTTTTGGATTGCAGTTCTGCGATGTTCAAATTAAGAACGATAACAATAACGATAAATATAAAGCTAACTGTACTGGCATCCAGACTAACAATCATATGTGTGCATGCCACAATTATGTTGTCTGCAACTCTAAAAACTCAAGCTCTTTTAAGTCAGGTGGAGTCTGATAGGCTGTCAATGTTTTTATCATTCGTCATCTGGAATAAAAATACATTTTCAGAGTGATTCCAACAATAGTTTTTATTGAGCTACAACTATTAAAAATTGTGCTCCATAACTGGAAATAAAATTATTAGATTCATTATAATTCATTTACACTCACTAAAAAGGAAAAAAAACTGTTATAACACTGTTATAAAGGTGACACATTGTTATTACATATTACACTAGTGATCAAAGTCCTAATAAACATATCACAAACAGATTAGATTAGATAATCAGATCGTTTGCTGAAGGATTGTTAATTAGTAACTAAATTAGTCAAACTAATATATTGACTTATCAAACTTAATAGATAATACCAAAAGGATACTGTATTTGATACAGATAACATTTATAATATTACTGCATGGACTAAGATCACCAATAAATCATAAATTATTCATGCAATTAGTTATATGTGGAAACAATAAAAAGGTGATTTCAACATTTTATCTCACGACTCTGACTTTTATTCTCACAACTGTGAGTCTGTTTAGATTTGCATGATATAAACTCACAGTTCTGACTTTTGTCTGATGATTTTGTGATATAAGTTCACAATTATTAGTTATAAATTCACAATTCAGTTTTTTGTTTCTCATAAAATGTGCGAGTTTATATCTCCCAATTCCGACTTTATTATTATTATTATTATTATTATTATTATTTGCAATTCTGACTTCTATCTCACAGTTCTGACTTTAACTCAGAATTGTATGATATAAATGACCAATTCTGACATTTTGTTCAGATTTACTTGATATAAACTCACAATTGCCTGTAACAAAAGTCAGAACTGTAATATGTAAGCTTTCAGTTCTGAGAAATAAAGCTGCAACTGTGAGATATTAACTCACAATTGTGACTTTTTTGTTTGTGAGTTTCTATCTTGCTATTATGACTTTATAACATGCAGTTTATATGGTGCAATTCTCAGAAAGAAAAAAAGTCAGAATTGCGAGATTTTTTCTTTTTTATTATTTTTTTTTTATTCACTGACAGAAACGTGCTTCCGTAGCAACCTCAAGGACATATTGATAAAAAAAATTATGAACAAATACATGTCTTGTGTGCCTTAAAGTTGTGAAATGTGTTCTTTTCGAAATGCAATAAGGCATGGGAATCAGCACTGTGACCGCAGCAAGAATTCTGAAAGGACAGATGGAAGGGAAGACCGGAGAGGAGAGCATCCTAGCCATGGACACGTTCCCTTATCTCGCTCTCTCCAAGGTGCAGAAAACTCACTGGCCTGTTGATAATCGACTGACAGATCTGAATACTCCACCCCAAAATGAAAATGTTGTCATTAATCACCAACCCCCATTTCGTTCCAAACCCGTAAATGTTTAGTTTGTGTCTGGAACACAGTTTAAGATATTTTGGATGAATTTAAGATATTTTGGAGGCTTGTGACTGTCCCACAGACTCCCAAATGAAATACACTGTCAAGGTCCAGAAAAAGATGAAAAGCCTCTCAGAATAGTCCCTCTGCCATTAGTGGTTCAACATTAACATTATGAAGCGACAAGAATGCTTTGTGTACAAGAAGAAAACTAAAATAACGACTTTATTCAACAATTTGTCTCTCTCCACATCACTCAGGCAGCGTACGCTCTTCTGTATCAGATACGCCACAAGGATACACTGTTTTCTTTCAAATCAAAGCATAACTACACATAGAAAACGTATCTTTGTGGCACGGCTGACACAGAAGATCGTACGCTGCCTTGCGTGATGTGGAGAGAGACAAACTGTTGAATAAAGTCGTTATTTTTGTTTTCTTCTCATACAAAACGTATTCTCATCGCTTCGTAACGTTACGGTTGACCTTGACAGTGAAATTTACTTGGCAGTCAATGGGACAGTCACAAACCTCCCGGTTTTCATCCAAAATATGTTAAATTGTGTTCCGATGATGAAGGAAGCTTTTACTGGTTTGGAAGGACATGGTGGTAAACGATTGATAACAAAGTTTTTTTATATTTTGGGGTGGAGTATCCCTTTAATAATAACACTGTGCTTGTTTCTGTTCCTGTGTAGACCTACAATGTGGATCAGCAGATGCCTGACAGCGCAGCAACAGCCACTGCTTATCTGTGTGGTGTGAAGGCAAACTATGGCACTCTGGGCCTCAGTGCAGCTGCCCGCCGCAAAGACTGCAGCTCCGTTACAGGCAATGAGGTCAAATCAATTCTGCATCAGGCAAAGATGGCAGGTAATGGCAAGGAAGACTAAATACCAGGACAGTCGACCCATTACCACTCAGATTTTTCTCTCAGGTGTTCAGAGTTAAGCAGATGTTCAGTTCAGAGTTACCGCGCATATAACGCATTTCACTTGATATCTCAAATGTAATCTGCATGTAAAGATGATTTCAATTGGTGAATTGGTGGGTACACATGAAATACATATCTATTTGAGTAAAAAACTAACTTGTGACTATATCTCACAACTCATCGTTTCAACTTCAATTCTCATAATTCTTACAACAGTGACTTTATTTCTTTATGTTTTACAATGTGACTTTATATCGCAATTGTTTAATCATGACTATTTCTCATCATTACAATTTTGACTTCATTTCTTGCCACCACGACATCGCATTTATAACTTATTTATAACTAATTTATAACTCGCATTTATGATGTTTCACACAATCTGAACCTTATGTTGTTTTTTCCGCTTTTTTCATGCAGTTGTGAACCTTATATCATCATTTCTTTATTTCTAATAACGACTTTGAACTAGTGACTCATTTTCAAACCGTTTGGACATCACTACCCTTTGTACTTTCATTTATATCCTTTAATGGGTTGAGGCTGATCTAATCTGTGACAATGCTACACTGTTGAAGGCAGTATAAGTTATGTAATTACCTTGGACTGGCTTTATATATTTCAGGGAAGTCTGTTGGCGTAGTGAGCACGGCACGTGTCCAGCATGCATCACCTGCCGCCAGTTACTCCCACACCCCTGAAAGAGAATGGTACAGCGATAAAGAGCTGCCCTCTGAAGCCGTCGCAGGCGGATGCAAGGACATTGCGTACCAACTCGTCTATAATACCGACATAAACGTAAGATCCTAAACTGGTAAACTTCGCACAGCATTGAACTATAGATAATAAGTTGCTGACTACAGTCCCGCTTGTGAAATCCCTCTGTCATTTTATTGCAGGTTATTTTAGGTGGTGGCAGGCAGTACATGTTTCCCAAGGAAGTGTCTGATCCTGAATATCCCACATTTTTCGGGAGCCGACAGGACAACAAAAACCTTGTTGACGAGTGGTTAAAAACCAGAGATGTAAGGCAAACATCTACTAAAAATGAAAATTCGGTCATCATTTGTTCATCCTCATGAAGTAAAAAAACTAAATTCTGGAACACAAAAGGAGACGTTTAGAAGAATGTCCTGGTTGCTCTTTTCCATTCATTGGAACCAGGAATTATTTATTAAAAATCCAAGTCAATATTTATGCATATCTTGCACCATTTGCAAATCTCAATCATGCATGTACTCAGTTTGTCACAAGAGCCAACCTCGAGTCATGATTGGTGTGACACTTTAATGCATGACTCGAGCTATCCGTTCCCATTCATTCCATTGGCAGTTTTGGTCTCCATCTCCATTTGTGCTCTGTGGAAGAAAGAAAGTCTCTAGAACAACATAAGGATGAGTCAGTTTTGGACCAGCTATACCTAACACCAAACAACCATTTTTTTTTCTTTAGAATGCCAAATATGTGTGGAATAAAAAAGATTTTGATGCTGTCCAAGAGCACAAAACTGATTACTTGATGGGTAAGGCTGCCTCCTCCTACATTTTAATGTAGTTATTCTCAATGTGCTCTAATGCTGTTGTTTTAATTGTTGCGCTCAGGGCTTTTTGAGCCAAAGGACACCAGGTATGAGCTGGAACGCGATCCTTCAATGGACCCATCGTTGACTGAGATGGTGGAAAAAGCCATCAAGATTCTTAGCAGAAACCCGAAAGGATTCTACCTCTTTGTTGAAGATAAGCTGATTATGTCTTGTTTCCATTATGTAGCCCATTTGATGTGTTGAGTGTACTTATGTTTGTGTGTTTTCTGTTCTGTAAGTGGGCGAATAGATCATGGGCATCACGCAGGGCAGGCCAAGTACGCTTTGACGGAGGCTGTGGAGTTTGACAGGGCCATTGCGCGGGCGGCTGAGCTGACGAGTGAACTCGACACCTTGTCCGTGGTCACTGCTGACCATTCCCATGTGTTTTCATTCGGTGGCTACTCTTACAGGGGCAATCCTGTGCTAGGTACGCAAACATGAAGTTCATCCATGAGCTGCTGGAAACCAAACTTACTGCACATGGCTTGAATAGATAGTTTAACAAAAAACAACTGAAATTCGGTCAGCATTTACTCAAACTTTTGTCATTTAAACTTGTAAGACTTTCCCAAGAAGATATTTAAAAAAAAAAGAAGTCTTTTTTAAACAATGAAAGCCGATTAGGATGAAATGTTTGAATGTTACTGACTTTCGCTGTGTTGATAAAAACATGAAACATTCTTCAAAATATCTTCTTTTGTGTTCTTCAGAAGAAAGAAAGTCGTACTGGTTTGCAACAACATGATGAAGAGTAAATAATGACAAAAAAAATAAAATAAATATTTGCCCAGTAGAAATACGTGTTTCTCAGCAAGAACAGATTTGGTGGTATTAGAGGATTAAGAATGACTTGTTTACCTTTTCGTCTTTAGGAGTTTCTTATTCAATAGGCGAGGATGGTAAGAAATTTACTACTGCACTTTACGGGAACGGTCCAGGATACCAGATTGCGAATGGAACTCGTCCTGACGTGAATGCGGAGACCTCAGGTAAGTTTTATGAGTTTAATTGTCATTCCCTCAGGTGCAGAAGAGCATTTTTAAGTGCATGGCACGAGCTCTGTGTTTTGGCAATACAGACGCCCCATCTTGTGTCCATGCGTGTTACTGCAAGAAAATCTAATAAAACTCTTTTCTCTCACATTAAAAGAATATAGCTAATTAGCTGTATATTCATGGCACTTTTTATATTTCTGAAACTCCTTAAATGAGAAAATATTTTTAATCTCTAAAGTCAGAGTTTGTTACAATGACAATGAGATTTTTGTGTGTGTGTGTGTATTATTATTTGAATCATTAAAGCTGAATTAATTAAACACTGTATAATGTAATTGATTCCTGTTCTTCGCAGGCAGTGATGAATATCTTCAGCAGGCTGCTGTACCTCTAGATTCAGAGACTCATGGTTCAGAGGATGTGGCTATTTTCGCCAAAGGCCCGATGGCGCACCTCTTCCACGGAGTCCAAGAGCAAAGCTACATTCCTCACGCTATGGCTTACGCTGCCTGTATTGAGCCCTACACTGACTGTCTGCTAGAAGACTACGGCGTTTGCACTCGGTTCAGCCTCATGGTTCTCATGCTGAGCTTGCTGTCCTCGCTCACATTCCTGATATAATGTGACTAAAATGGGTGGGGTGTGTAATTTACATCTGCATCCCAATTAATTTGCTCATTTAACGGCAACATTTAGATAACCAACGGAAAAGCAGGATAACTTCTGCATTGGATCTGAGTTTGCAATTAATGTTGGTTGTTATATAATTTAAATCCTCTGTGAGGATATGAATAATTGGTGGAAAAGGGTTGATTAATGTATGCCAATAAAATCTACAAATCAAAGAAGCTGTGCTAACTTTTACATTGTACTCACATTTCTTTAGTGGCCCTAAAAACACAGAACACATGGCAATGTAAATGTATTTTATATCTAAGAAATAAATGCATTTAGTCTAGTGTGGACTAAATTTATATTTAAAATATTTTCCTTCAAAATGCTGACTATTATGAATATTGTGGATATTTGGGAATAGTGTGATCAACTGGTGTCATCTTCAGGTAAAAGACAATAAGTAGCTTAGTTTAAAACATATCAACTGTGCTATTGTTTCAGATGAGTAAGTCGTGTAAATGCCTTAAATGTATTGTGAAATGTGATTATTTTAAACAGTAATTAAATACATTTTGTTTGTACATGGAAGATGACTAACCTTGTAAGTTAATACTTGAGACCGAAAAACATTCAAAGAAAGAATAAACCTCATTCCACCTTCATCCATCCAGTACTTCATGGCTACTTTTAAAACAAATCTGTTGAATTAATGACTTCATTTAAATTAAAATACATTTTAATTTAAAGGAAACTTAAAGGGATAGTTCACCCAAATATTTAAATTAGTGCATGATGTACTTGTAGCTGATGTTCCTCTTTCAGATGAATTCAATCGCAGTTATAATAAAATATCCTGGCTCTTCCAATCTGTATAATGGCAGAGAATGGTGACCCTGTTTATAAAGCCTAAAAAAACTACATCCATCCATCATAAAACTACTCCACACAGCTCCAGGGTGTTAATAAAGGCCTTCTGAAGCGAAAGAATGCGTTAGTGTTAGAAAAATATAGATAAAAAAAAAAAAAAAAATATATATATATATATATATATATATATATATATATATATATATATATATATATATATATATATATTAGGGGTGTAACGATACGCGTATTCGTATTGAACCGTTCGCATTATGTACCGAACAGTTCGTTGGACTAATTAATTATATTTGAAAAAAAAAAAGTGAAATATAATGATATGCGCTCAACAAGGTAGCCCAATAACTCAAACAACATAACAGGCAACGCCCCTGACACCCCCGAAGAAGAAAAAAACACCAACTTATATGTTTATGTTAGGCTACTCAGTCAGACGCTCGCTCACTCAGTACTCGCTGAAGGCTCGTTGCAAAATAGCCAATGCGTTTATAGACCAGAAATAGAAGATCCTCCAATAACCAACAGGTCTGGTGTTTGGGTGCACTTTGGATTCCCTGTAAGCTATAATGGTGATGGCAAGAGAGTGGTGGATAAAAAAACAACGGTATGTCGCATCTGCTACATGACAATAGGGTACACCAGCGGGAATACAAAAAAAAAAAAAAAAACACCAGCGGGAATACTTGAAACATGTCAACTCATTTACGCCGACATCACCTTAGTGTGTCAGTATCTGGACAAAGATGAAAAAAAGGAGAAACATACATGCAACAAACTATCCCTGCAGCATTTAGACCGACATTTCTAACTGACTCAAACAGGGCAAAAGACATCACCGCCGCGATCGGTAGGCCTCATTTACGTTACATTTACGTTATAGCCGCGGATATGAGACCTTACTATTTACCATTCGTTCTATCATCACCATTATAGCTTACAGGGAATCCCAAACACCAGACCTGTTGGTTATTGGAGGATCTTCTATTTCTGGTCTGTTAAATGCATTAGACATTTTGCAACGAGCCTTCAGCGTGTGCTGAGTGAGCAAGAGCCGTTCACATATTGTGCCTAAAAACGCGTGGAAAACGCTAGGTGCGTCTTTCTCCTCCTTTCCAAAGCGCTTGGGCAGAAGCACCCCTGAGGCGTCTGCCTTTGCTAAGCAACCATGACGTGCTCTCTCCATGAAGACAAAATTGCAATCCATATACAGCTATGATCAGCTGTTCCTTCATCTTGGCTGAGCTTTCAACGTTGTTATGGGAAAGGATGAAGCTGATTGGTTAGTTCTTGTCACATGACCCGCGGTGCGCTTGCGGCATTCTGAAAAGTTGAGATGTTTTTACATTTTGCTGTATCTAAAACGTACCGAAC
The DNA here is from genome assembly GCF_023724105.1 of Carassius gibelio. NCBI lineage: Eukaryota > Metazoa > Chordata > Actinopteri > Cypriniformes > Cyprinidae > Carassius > Carassius gibelio. Next base: position 19,623,348 of record NC_068392.1, read on the forward strand.
CGAACCGTGACATCAGTGTATCGTATCGAACCGAACCGTGAATTTTGTGAACCGTTACACCCCTAATATATATATATATATATATATATATATATATATATATATATATATATATATGAACTGTAATCTCCAGCTTCTGATCGCTCAAAGCAGGCACGTTCATGACAAGGCGTTCGAACATATGACATGGATGTAGCAGAAGGTGCAATGTAAGAAATATGTAGTTTCGCGAGAGTAAGCCCAGGGGAGAAGAGTGTAGTCAATTTAGTTTACAGCACACAGAAACCATGTAAAGAAGAACTATACCTTTAAAGTGGACATAAAACAATTTCTGCCAGTCTCATTTTAATCTTGAGTAACTAGAGTAGTATTGCATCCTTCATATCTCAGAAGACTCTTTCGTATTATCAGATTTATAAAAGACAGATACTTTTTACGCTTCTCTCATAAACAGCTGAGCTTCTGGAGGCGTGTCATGGGCGGAGCTAAATAATCTTCTGGAAGAAGTGCCCATACAAGGAAATCCGCCCTTTATGATGTCATACATGGTCAAAAAAAATAAAAGGTTCTGAAGCTTATGAGCCAAGATGGCGGCGAAATTGGAGGAGGTGTTTTTAAGTTTCGTCACGAAAGTTTGAAGTTGGATGATATTAAAACCAACTTAGCTTAAATATTTTAAATAGATAAACACATAAACAAGATTTTTAATGAATTTCTCATTTTGAGCCAAATTTATGGGCTGGACATTCAGTTGCTACTGAGAATCCAGTAATGCACAAAATTTGGCCACAGTTTGCGAACTTTCTGGCAAATACGACAAAATGTTACAGATTTTTTTTTTTCCTCCAAAGCACTCTGAAAGTTTGCCTTGGACCGTACATCACTAAATTAACTGCTCACCACGAGACATTGAAAGTCGTGTCTGCTGAGATTCAAGATCTTAAACAGATGAAAACAACGTTAAAAGAAGAAGCAGTACAGTTGGAGGTGGACACTGAAGCTGTATGGGGTACAAGAAAAGGATGGAGAAGTCGTCTGTGGTGTTGTGATCAGTATCCTGGGCCATGCGGTACCCTGCATCGGTGACAGGATGGAGGAAGCAGTGGATATCGCCCATCATCTCGGCCCACAGAAAAAGGATGGTACATGCAGATCTATAATTATCTTGTTTGCTTTTCATCGTTACATAGACACTGTCTGGCAAGCTGCCATTTCTGTGGGACAGCAAGCTGCGACTCAAACAGGCCTGATCCCCAGAAGACGGGTGGCAAGAGAAGAATTTGGCCCCTGGTCTAGAAAGCCAGAGATGAAGGGAAAGGCTTCTTTCTTTTCCCTTCTTCCTCTGTCTTTTTCTCTAATTAAAATAAATTTGACTATGTGCAGGATGTACATGAATTCTTCAATTCTCCCTGTATTTAGATCAATACAGTTTCTTCAGTGATTGGTGCATACTTTATTCCTTTTTTTTTGTCTTTCTTTATTTGTCATGGATTTCAAGTTCAGGTCACTTTCTATTATGTCTTTGAATGTTAGAAGTATGTGTGATATGATAAAGAGGAAAGTTTTTTTTTTGTTTGTTTGTTTTTTGTGAGTTTTTTTTTTTTTTTTAAGCTGTAACGTTACATGTGGAAAGTGCAGTTTGATGACAACATCGCATGTTGTTTACTTGATGTGCTTGCGCGCCGATAGCTAAGTTAACAACAGAGATATTTGAAGCAGTTTTACTCACCGCCTGCGGTTCCAACACACGATCGTGACCCTTTTTCGTTGGGATTGCATTATCCTTAAGAAATAAACGATACGCAAATCCGGAATCAAACTGGGCCTTGTTTGTAAAACAAGCATCTTCAAAATGCAGGGAACAAACACAAACACTTGCACAACTCCATTGATGCTCTGTAAAAATAAACTCCGTCCACTGGTCCCTTAATGCTGTTTTTTTTTTTGGTAATCTGTGTAGGGTTGTCTTGCCAATTGTGACAATTCGGTCTCTCGCTCTGATCAGTGAATGTCTCTGCTCTGCTATACGGGAGCGTGCGCTCTTCCGGCAGAAGTGCCCTTAGGACCCATATAAGGAAACTTTCCGAAACTTGTGACAAACCGGAAGAGGTATATTTGGAACAGAAATACTCCTTCAAACGTACAACTTAATTTTTGAAACTTTGTCCATGTATGCATGTGTTATCTCATGTATGCATGAAATAGCATTTCACCCCCCCCCCCCCCCCCCCTTAAATTGAATCAATGAATCAATGGGCAATTTCATTTATTGTAGCCAAGGTTATAATCATTCTGCTGGGGTTTCAATTCTTCTGCACAAATTTAAGGGGCATATTCCTGAGGTAATAACTTCTAGTGAAGGCATGTCTTGCTTTATGTCACTAAAGCAAGACAACTCTATCTTTATTATCTGCAACTTATATGGCTGTAATTATCTTTCTGCCAACACAATATTATTTTCTCAGTAATTTGACAGAAATGCATAATAAATACTCAGGATCTTTCTAATTAATGAATGTTTAGATGACACACTGGGCAGATTTCCTCCTAGAAGCAATGAAGCTCTCCACACTAATTCTAATATTGTTTTATCAAAATGTTCTTCTCTCTCCCTCACAGATCCTTGTTTTTTTTTCATCCTGACACACAGGACTTCACTTGGTCCAATAGTAAAATCTCCTTAAGATTTAGAATTTATTGATTTTCTTCTTCAGCTATTTGTTAAAGATGTACTGTATCTCATTCGTTTGCCCCCCTCTCTAATCATAAACCACTGTTACTCTCCTTTCCGGGACTCCTACAAATCTCTTACCCGGCCACTTTTCGGCAAATCGGATCACTCTTCCATTCTGCTGCTACCTGCTTATAGGCAGAAACTGAAACGGGAAGCACCGGCCCTCAGGACAATTCAATGCTGGTTGGACCATTCAGACCCTTTACTACAGGACTGTTTTGATCAGGTGGACTGGGACATGTTCCAGGCAGCGTCTAATGATGACATAGAGGCGTACTCAGAAACTGTAACGTGTTTCATCAGGAAGTGTGCCCACAAAAACAATCCGCATCTACCCTGTAAGGGAAACAGGTCAATTTAGCTCAAAGGGAATCATTTAAGATTTTAAAGGGAATTTGAACAGAATCACTGTTTCACGGCTGGTCACGGAGACGCCCTGCGATTCAGTGAACTAGCCGTTTAACATCAAATCTGCGCTGGATACTAATATCCAAACTATAGTGAAACACTATCAATTAGCACAGTAACAAGATCGGCAGTTTAAGACATTAACTTGTAAGCACAAAACACAAGATACTTCTCTTTTCAATATGAATAAGGCTTTATTAGATAAATCTAAGACATATAAACTAATCTAACACATAAACGCACGCACACACACATTCACACAAGTTGTAGGAAGGTCGAAAGTTAAGGAAAGATGAGTTTAAGAGAATGGAAATATGGAATCCCAAGTTTACAGCAATACGTTAAATTGCATAGACATGAACAACCATCAATCACGTAATTAGCCCTTGCATTGAGTTCCTCAATGTGACTAAAATTATATTAGATACACCAGCACAATAAATATCTGGGGATACGTTGCCTTAGTTTCCTGTGAAAGGGACTCCAGTTGAAAGGGGTATCCCGGTGTCGCTGATTGGCTGGAAGTTCAGTAGTGAAGTGACGTCTTGGGAAGCCCGTGGTTGTTGGGCGTTGGCTGAAAGTGCAGAGTCGTGTGCGCTGGTTGAAGTTGAACGGGCATCCGAGGTCAGGCGTCGGAGACTCGACGTTACAAAACTTAACTCAGAACACGAAACTCTCAAACGGAAAAGAAAAGAAATAAAGTTTGACGAGACTAGGTTGTGTTCCTTCTCATTGTGGCATAAGCAGCAGGCAGGCACGCTGGAACCGCGCTCAAAGAACAATGACGACTAACCGCATGGCTAGATGCTTATAGCTAAAGCTAGGTAGCAAAGCTACAAGCTAAGAGCAGGCATGACTGATAGCACGAGCAAGGCTGGAACTAAAAGCAGACTAAAAGCCCACATGACTGATAGCACAAGCAATGCTAGACTAAAAGCAGACTAAAAGCAAGGCATGACTGATAGCACAAGCAATGCTAGAACTAAAAGCCGACATGGCTAATAGCAGCAGCTAGACTAGAACTAAAAGCAAAAATTTAATCGTATCCAAAGTATTTAAACTTTCTTGTTGGCCACCCCTCAAATGTTGCCTTGACCAATCAGATATGTTCTTGGGGTGGGTATCATAAATCATTTGTTTATCTTACCAAGCATGTGGTTCTTGCCTCACAGGGTCTAATTTTGGACATGATTCCTATAACATGATTATGATATATTTTACAAATAAATGATTGTCAGGACAATATCAAGCAAGAAAATGCGATTATTTCAATACTAGACATGACTATGTATCCTATAGTTATCAAAAGACATACACAATAAGTGATTATACATGATAGTCAAATGTGTGGGTTACACGTAAATGAATATGGAGTTAAGCAATGGAATGATTCATTCATAAGTCTTTTTTTGAGTTCATTCTGGTCCATATATAATGTATAAAAAGGGTTTCTTTGCCATTCTCTGGCAAAGGACTTTTCTGTGAAGACAAAGGTTTAAAGCCCTTTCCCCTTAGGAATTTCAGGCTGGTTTCACTGGCTGGGGGGGGAAGTCAATGCAAGTATTTAACTTGATCTCCTGGGTTTACATGTGATGTCCAGCGTTGCATTCCAATCACGAACAATAAATTTGACAATCTCTTCTTCGAATTAAAATTGTTAATAATTGTTCTATTGGTGTTAATGTTGAAAGCTGTTGTGTGAACAAGTTGGTTGGTTGGTTATCTTGCTTGGTTCTTGTGGCACTAGAACTGATTTATGACTTCCTGAGGAGTTCGGCTCTCGTTTCAATGCACACAGCCCTGATAGACTCTTTGATTTGTCTGATTCGACTCTTTTCTGCTACAACCCCAACCAAAAACCGTGGATTAATAACGATGCTCGAGCAGCCTTGTCAGCGCGGACATCCCCTTTTAAATCCGGGAATGCTGATGATCGCAAACAAGCCATTTACGATCTCAGAAAATCCATCACAGCCGCAAAAAGACAATACAAAAACAAAGCTGAAGATCAATTCAACACCAATGATGCAAGAAGCATGTGGCAGGGCATCAACAACATCACACCCTAACCCTAACCCTAACCCCACCCACACAGAGAGCGCTCCCGCAGCTGCTGCAGAAGATGTGAGTGCACTCACAGTCTCTGTCTCAGATGTAACCCGATCCTTCCGACGGGTAAATATCCATAAGGCTGTGGGTCCCGATGGCATCCCAGGCCGTGTGCGCCGACCAAGCGCATTCAAACTAGCCGGAGTTTCACAGACATTTTCAACCTCTCCCTCTGTCTGTCTGTGGTTCCCTCGTGCTTCAAAAAAATCTACCTTTGTGCCCATACCAAAGAAAAATTAAATCACATGCTTAAATGACTGGAGGCCCGTTGCTCTTACACCCATCTACAGCAAGTGTTTTGAGAGACTCGTCAGAGACTACATCTGCTCTGTGCTGCCTGCCTCACTAACACCATATTAGCTGCCACACTTGTTGCGAAGTGCCAGACTCTGGGACTAAACAGATCTCTGTGCACCTGGATCCTGGACTTCCTGACAGGCAGAAGTCAGGTGGTCAGATTGGGCAACAATACTTTATCCCCGCTGACCCTCAACACAGGTGCTCCTCAGGGCTGTGTCCTCAGCCCACTCCTGTACTCCCTGTACGCACAAGTATGTACAGCCACACACAGCTCCAACGTCATCGTCGAATTTGCTGATGACACAACGGTGATAAGCCTGAACATCGAAAATGATGAGACGGCCTACAGAGAGGAGGTGAGCACCCTAACTAAATGGTGTCAGGAGAACCACCTCTCACTCACCATCGACAAGACCAAGGAGCTGGTGGTGGATTTCAGGAGACAGAGAAGAGAACACACACCCATCACCATCGACAGGACACCTGTGGAGCGCGTAAGCAGCTTCAAGTTCTTCTGCGTTAACATCAGTGAGGATCTCACCTGGTCTACACACACTGATGCAGTGCTGAAGAAGACACACCAACGCCTCTTCTTCCTGAGACGGCTGAGGAAGTTTGGAATGAGCCCCAGCATCCTCAGAACATTATACACCTGCACTATAGAGAGCATCCTGACGGTCTGCATCACTGCATGGTTCGGAAACAGCCCCGCTGACAATCGTAAAGCTCTGAAAAGTGTCGTGCGAACTTGCAACCCTCCAGGACATCTACACCAGGCGGTGCATAAGGAAAGTCCGGAGGATCATCAGTGACTCCAGCCACCCGTCCCACAGACTGTTCTCTCTGTTGCCCTCAGGAAGATGTCTCAGCAGCATCTGATCCCGCACTAGCAGACTAGGGATAGCTTTTTCCCTCAGGCTATCAGACTAATGAACAGTCAGAACTAATACACCCTACAGCATACTCCTACAATATGGTATGCCACACACTGCACTTTAACTCCAACAGTTCAACACTGGACTATACATACACACTCTATTTAATACAATACCCTTCCCTTTACCGCTGGATACCCTCCAGTGCACATGCATGACATTTCTGTATCCAGTTCAAGTACACTCTGTTGCACCTTAGCATATTTTTATGCTTATATATGTTTACATAATGTAGAACGTGTACATTCTGTGTTTAGTGTATGTTTAGTGCTAACTGTATGTATGTACATACTGCGTATAATGTGTAGTGTTAACTGTAAGTATGTCTAATAGTACACTGTGTGTACTGACTATATATATGTGCATATTGCACATTTTCACCTGTTGAAGTCTGTATGGTTATATGTTAATTGTTTCTGCAATTTCTGGAGCAAGCTCAAAAGAATTTCACTCACCAAGGCACATGTGCATCTTTAATTTAAATCTAGCGGATGCGGCCCAACACCAGGATGTGGGGTGAGCGAGTTCCGCCATTTCTCTGGACCAGTAGTCAAGCTGACGGCTCCTGCTCCAAGAGATGCCAACAGAGTTACTAACATCACCTGTACAGATATGGCTGGCAGGCTGTATCGGGCTCCAGAAGTGGAAGAGAAAATCAATGGCCACCCGTTTCCAGCTCTACTCAGGCACTGCCATCAGCCTTGTTCAGTCCCGCATCCTCGAACCCTGTGGAGAAACCAAAGCTTCCCTCCCGATCACTTGTTTTGCCCGGAGACAGGCGATATGTAATGGCCCGGAAAGAGAGAATATATCGGCTGGCCCTGGATCTTGTCCGATGGAAGTGGGAGTAATGAAAGGACCTACCGGTCCCTGTCCTTCTCGGGCGGAGTTGGCATTACAACCGAGCCGCACAGCCTCGAGAATTCCAGCCTGGAGACCGAGTGATGGTCCTTGTCCCCAATGCAGGCTGCAAATTCCTGAGCAGCTGGCAAGGCAGTCTTTTGTTCATTATCTGGCTCGGCTTCATCTTCAGTTCTCTCTTCACAGCAGTTCAGTCAGTGTACTGTTTGAGTAAATGAATTACTCCAGGATATTGGTTTGTTTGAACTCAGAGGGAGTGTCTGACACATAAAAAAAGTTAACAGCTTAAGTCATTTGTGGATTAATGCGTATTAGAGACACGAACCGTTTAAAACGATTCAGTTCGATTTGGTGAACTGAATGATTCGTTCACGAACCGGAAATCCAGCTGCTTTGATTTGAACTCTCTCTCACAACAGACACGGAAGAGAAGACAATGCTGAATGAAGTCGGCGTTTTTGCTATTTTTGGACCAAAATGTATTTTCGATGCTTCAAAAAATTCCAACGGACCCTCTGATGTCACATGGACTACTTTGAAGATGTTTTTCTTACCTTTCTGGACATGGACAGTAGACCGTACACACAGCTTCAATGGAGGGACTGAGCGCTCTCGGACTAAATCAAAAATATCTTAAACTGTGTTCAGAAGATAAACGGAGGTCTCATGGGTTTGAAACAACATGAGGGTAAGTTATTAATTACATAATTTTGCTATCTGGGTGAACTAACCCTTTAACCTGTTGAAGAAATGGGTTGGGACAACGGACCAGCTCGCCGCCTTCACCACAGTGGAGTCCGTGGTCGTGGATGTCAAGCCCCAGCTGTCAGGGGTTGACCTGGTCGGCCAGTTCCCCGATGTGTTCTCCCCAATCCCAGATCCCGGACCCAGATCCTCCATCACAAGATCCACACACCACCAGGAACCATCGTCAGGCAAAAGCCCTACCAAGTCCCAGAGGCTGGTCAGCAGGCTACTGAGGAGGAAATCCAACAAATGCTGACATTAGGGGTGATTGAACCATCAAACAGCCCTTGGTCCAGCCCTATCATTGTGTTACCAAAACCAGATGGCAGCCTCCACTTCTGCAATGACTTCCGTTGCCTCAATGAAATTATATTCTTATATTTAACCTATTTATTATATGATTTATTAATTTATACATAATATATATATATATATATATATATATATATATATATATATATATATATATATATATATATTTATACAATCAATATTAATTTATTGGCATAACCTGAGAGAACTGTGACCCCTGCACTGGTGATGATCTAGACCTCCAGCTTGGGAAACATTTCTGAATCAAACCAAATAATCCTTTATCTTCGGACCATTTCAGGTATAGTCTACATGCCTTACAGCATCAGTGGTCTCTTATGAGCAACTATTGCATGACTGTTCACTGTGAAAAGCTGTCAGTGGTGCTGTGTCGGGTCTCTGCCATCCTCTCTGAAAACCCTCAGCCTACGTTTCCACCAACTTGAGAGAAGAACAATGACATAATAGCCAGCCCACAAACAAGCATAATTCAACAAGATCGTAATGGTTTAATGGACTAAAGGTCTTCTGGCCTTGAAATTGCTGTTAAAGGGTGCTCGTCAACAACATACTTACATTAGGCGTATTCATGTAACATGCATAGATTTATGTAACATGCATCCAGACATGAAGTACTGCTAGTTTTCTGATGAAAAGCAACAGGAATTATTGTTACCTAAGAATATCTGTTTTTCTTTTTTTTTCTGCTCAAATTCCTGTCAGGCCAGTAGTTGGTAATGCCACTTTGAATAGAAACAATAGAAGCATGCTTGCTTGCTAGTTCACATAGACAGTATAGTTCAAGTTAGGTAGCTGCTAGAGATAATTGCTAAGGTAACTAACGCTATGTCTTATGCACGCACGAAATTGTATAGGTTATCAGTATAGTGCACTTACCTTTTCCATCGACGTGCTGTTCGCGCAGGAACTGCTGCACCCGTGGTAAGGTATTTTCGATACTCCATTTATGAACTTAAAATCAAAATGCCGTCTTCCATAATTGACTCTGAAATCACCCAAGCTAATATTTATTTGAACCTTCTTCTTCTTCTTCTTCTTCTTTATGGCAGTTGGCAAACAGTGTCTGGTTGCCGCCACCTTCTGAAATGTGTGTCAGAATAATATATTTACCTACACTTAAATTATCTTTATTAAACCAGTTCTTCTAAAAAATTAAAAATAAAAATAAATAAAAACCTTAATCTCCAGAATTAATTTGGAAAATATAATTTAATATCAAAATGTATCTCTTCGTCTATATTTGAACCTTGCCTGACCTTGCTTTCTTGCACATTTACTTGGTGGATTAAATAGCCTCCGGTAACGGCCATCTGATTTTTAAAACTAAGATAATAATAATAATAATAATAATAATAATAATAATAACAACAACAATAAGAATACCAATAACATATTGGTTTTGATTTTTAAAAAATAAACATTTTTCTTATTGAGATTTTTTTTTCAGTATTTCAAACCAGTTCTGTCACTATAGCAACACCCGCGTAAACCTGATGAACGTTAATGAAGAAGACACGACAAGGAGAGACATGTATGCGTTTGTGAAATGGTGTGCCGGGGTTGATGAGGGGAAATTTAGTATTGTTCACATTAAATACATACGAAATTTTGATCTGGAAAGTTTTGTAAACGGCGTGATTACATACGAAGACGAATTTGCCGTCGAGTGGGGTGTGGGAAAACGACCAAAAGGTGGATTCCCCATTTATATGGCTACCGTTCAATCAGTTGGAGGTAAGTGCAACCCTAACGTTTTTTTTACTGCTTTGTATTAGTTACACAGGGATATAATGTAAGGGATAATGTAATACGAGGCGGTTTATAACTTTTAGACGTTAACAACCCCGACTGGCTGAATGCAGAGGGGCCTTGCATCAGCCTGAAGGCTTGCATTCTCAATAATAACCGCCTCGCTATAGGCTACATTATTCCTCTTATTACATGGCTAACGTTACGTACAAAATAAATAAATAATTTGACACAAAATATTGATTTAAAAAAAAAATGTATTGCTTCCGCAAAAGAAAATAGTCCGTTCCGCGTCCAACGCTCTGTTTTTCATGGCAACGGCGTAACGTTACTTCGCAGCGGTTTGTTAACCGTTATCAATAAATAACAGGCCGCATACTAAACCAAGCCATGCAATAAGCTATATTAACATAAATAGATAACTTAATACGAAACCACGTTGTCAAGGAATGTGTTTGTGTTGTTTCAAACCTGTATGAATTTCTTCTTCTAAACAGATAACAGAAAAAAAGATATTTAGAAGAACGTCATCAGACAGTTTTTGGTTTCATTGACTTCCATAGTATAACGTTATTTTTTTTCCTACTATGGAAGTCAGTGAGACCAGAATCTGTCTGGTTACTGACATTCTTCTAAATATCTTCCTTTCTGTTAAGCAGAAGAGAGAAATTCATACAAGTTTAAAACAACATGAGGGTGAGTATATGATGACAGTATTTTCATTTTAAAGTGGAGCATCCCTTTAACTCAGACCCTTGTTGGTACTATCAGTGTGTTAGTGGCAATGGTGACTGATATTTCTCTGCATAGACATGAATACTTTGGAGCGAAAGTTGGACAAACGTTCGAAGAAAGATTCCGAAGACAACGCCATTGTGGGAAAGAGAATCCGTGTTGCCAAACGTCTGTGGGAGGATGAGGATGAGGATGACCCCCCTACTGCCGTGGCCACAGTCAGTGGAACCAAAGTGAGTTTTTTGTTTAATGTACTAACTCTTTACCCCATAATGATATATATATATATATATATATATATATATATATATATATATATATATATATATATATATATATATATATATATATATATAAAACTAAGGCAATAATTTGTATGTTTAATTTAAAATAATTTCATTTATATGTTTCCACAGGCTGCCATTCACAATCAAGGGGCTGAAATCCTAGATTCCATTTCCTTGGAAGAACAAGCAGAAAATAGTGACAACGAGCTCTCACTTGTGCGTCAAGAATTGCTAGAAATAAAAAAATTCATCTTTACAGGTAAATGTATTATATTTCCATTCTGCACACACACATACACACACACAGTAAAACTTAAATATCGGGGGCTTTTATTTTGTCAGATCATAAAACTTGACCTGCCAATGTTTCTTATTCATTGACCAGACTGCTGGCCTGCCATCCCACACAGTAAAATTGGCTGGTGTAAATTGTTTATGGGGACTTACATCATCACATCATTATTTTAAAAGGACTGATAAGAAGCGTGATGTTTTCAACAGTTTGTCTCACTAAAACATAGATGGAATAAATGCAGAGACTGAATTTCCCTCACAGGATCAAAAGAGTATACTTCTATTCTTATACTTTTTGGCTACAGTCTTTCACACCCTTTTTTCCTGTTGATGCAGAGATACCTCAGATAAAAGAAATGCTCAACAGAAGCTCCATGCACCTCGGCAGTCCAGGGTCTCTCCCCAGCCCTTCAAACCCTGTTCAAATAGTGAGTACTTTTGGTAACACTTTAGAATAAGGTTCCATTAGTTAATGTTAGTTAATGTATTAATTAACATGAACTAAGCAAGAACAATCCTTCTACAGCATTTATAAGTCTTAGTTCATGTTAATTTCAACATTTACTAATGCATTATTTAAATCAAAAGTTGTGCTTGTTAACATTAGTTAATGCACTGTGACTTACCATGAACTAACAAGGAATAACTGTATTTTCATTAACTAACATTAACGAAGATGAATAAATACAGTAATAAATGTATTATTCATTGTTTGTTCATGTTAATTAACACATTAACTAACATTAACTAATGGAAACTTATTCTAAAGTGTTACCGTACTTTTTTATGCAGTGCTGTTGGAACGTATGTAAACTGCTTGCAATCACCTTGTCTTCTATATCAGGGTAGCCGCGGGTCTTAAAAGTCTTAAAAAGGTCTTAAATGACATGTTCCTAAATTAAGGCCTTAAATAGTCTTAAATTCCGTTGTCCAAGTCTTAAATTTTTTAAACGAAGGTCTTAAATTTCATTATACTAGCCTATTTATTCAAAGTCAACCAGACTGCAACGCAAGGTGAAATGGGGGAAACAACAACAACGTGAAAATTCAACAGGGTTTAGCGTAACGCCAGAGAACGTCTAATTTCTAGTATTTATTTGTTTTTTAAATCAAGTGATCAAAGTGCTCGTTGCCGCTGTGATCGAGAAGGGTCTTGTAAAATGTGCTGAGGTATTATTAATTCGTGGCCACAAAAAATTCACCTGAATATTCACCAATTCACAAAAACAAACAAAAAAAGGAATAAAAAGCTGTACGAGAATAGTCGGCCTTCACTGAAGGTCTGTCTTCACAGGTAAGAAAAACAGTTTAATAATTATTATTAATTCGTGGCCACGAAATAATTCACCTGAATATTCACCAATTCACAAAAAAATAGGTCTTTAGCATTCACTAATTAATAGTATCAAATTGTTTTTGGCCATGTTGTAATTCGTTAAATCAAAATGAGGGAGGGAATTAGTTCAACGTGTCCACGATTTATTAAAACAAGGAATAAGTCGTCGTAACAATGAATTATTTAGATCAGTGGACAGGGCGCATAAGAACAAACAGTGAGAGAGCCCCAGCCGCGCACGCCTCACTCTCGCCATCTTCAACGAGCGCTGTATTGCTCTCTCTTTTAACGTTTAATCGGTTAACCCCTAGTTTTCGCGCCGGCGGCAATGAATCAACATTCTAATCAACCAGTCAAGAGGAGAGACATCATGGGGAAGTGTCGTTCGGTTCGGTGTAACTGTTACACATTTTCTAACTGAACGGTTCGTTGGACCATTTTACCTGCTGACCAAAATTTCATTATTTCAAATGTAGGCACGCTGCACGTGGCAAGCGCGCTCATAAAGAGCCGCCGGCGCGACCACAACATTTTCCAACATCAAATGTGCAAACGTAATGTAAGCGGAACGAAACTGCTCGTTATTGTGTGGTTGAAGGACCGTTTATCAGTTTGGACGAGTGCAGCGCGAGCCGATCGTGATCAAGCGACACTGTTACTACACAGCGCTAGGGCTGCACGATGTGTCGTTTAAGCATCGATATCGCGATGTACGAATCCACTATAGTCACATCGCAGGATGTGCGATGTAGGCTGTCGTAGTTGATCTGTTATTCATTAACTGTACGGGATAGCTGCTCCCCGGCCCTTGACGAATGTGATTCGCGGATTAATTGCACAGCTTAACCATCATAGAGGGAAAGTTTATCATTGACAGGACTGAAAAACACATGCAAGTTAAACAGGGCAGAGAGAGAGAGAGCGTGAGAGAGACAGAGAGAGCGCGCGAGAGAGACAGAGAGAGCGATCAGTCTTCAAACAACACGAGCGCTGTCTGGCTCTCTCTCCCTCGCGCATATTAATCAATTGACACGATGGTGTCGATGTTTAAATCATTTAAAATGAGAATGTAAGTGTGCTCACCCCATTTTTTTTGTATGAAAAAATATCGCAATATATATCACAGAAAAATAAAATATCGCAATGTCATTTTTTCCCAATAACGTGTAGCCCTACACAGCGCTAATAAGAGATCCAGTAAAGAAAGCATTTGAATTCGCCACAGAAGTAAAAACATCGCTGCAAGATCTAGTGAGAAACATTCACATTTCTCCGTTATTAAAGGATCGAACAGCGGGTGGAAGCCAGGAAGAAAAATTGTAAATTGTTAATCTGAACTAAAAATATAACTTTATAACTATTACAATATTAGGCTACATTTATTTTTTTCCAAGGAGCTGTTTTGTTTTATATGCTCCTAAGAAGAGTCTATTATAGCTCCATCATTGGTCAAAGTAAAAAATATATATCATACTTTATTATGTTAATTTTAATTTAAAAAATAATAAAATTCTCTGGCATTTCTTTCTTTTTGCTGTATCGAAAACATACTGAACCGTGACACAAGTGTATTGTATTGAACCAAACCGTGAATTTTGTGAACCGTTACACCCCTACTATCTATATCTCTCTTACCTATCTGTCTACCCCTCTGAAGCAATGGTTGAAGCACTTTGAATGCTGAGAAACTTTACTAAGACGATTTGAAAAGTTAGTTTATTGTTATGAATGTTTGATATTTACCAAAAACATCACTTTGCAGTGTATTGTTGAATGAGTTTTTTTTATAATAAATGTATTTTAATTAAAACATTTGTTTGTTAGTAATAGTCATTATTGGGATTTAATCTGGTGTTTTTTACGACTGCGTAATGGGTGCGATGTAGGTCTTAATTTTCATTAAAATGGTCTTAATAAAGTCTTAAATTTGGGGTGATCAAACCTGGGAAAACCCTGTATATTAATTGGTCATAATCGAATACAATTTACTGTAAATTTGTCCTAATCTAATCTCCCAAATTTCCTGGTACCTTGTGGCAATGGCTCTTTTTCACACTACTTATTGATAATATGACATCTCCAACATTGACAGTAGGGACCAGGAATGCTTGACATTATACTATTGGGACCAATTTACACAGTCAATTGTACATAAATCTTGAATGCTGGATATTTTGTTTACTATACTGAATCGAAACTTTTAAGCCTATCTATTTCATTTTGTTCAACAGGAAGAAATTGTCCCAGGTTCAGGTGTTTACGTATCACGAAGTGTGTGGCGCTCTGCTTGTGTCACGGTTTTACGCTGCCTGAAGGAATACGGAGACGAGGATAAACGGAATAAGGCTTTTAATATATCCAACACAGGGGATATCCAACATGGAGCACAGAGGTAGACACACGTAAGTAGCAAGTGGTAAAGAAGACCCGACAAAACAGAACTGAAAGGACAAGGCTTAAGTACAAAGGATAATTGGGGAAACACAGGTGGATGGAATCATAAATTAGCAGGGACATGGAACACATGAGGAAGAGAATGGACACACCTGGGAACTAATCAAACACGGAAAGACAGAAACTGGGTCACGGGCAAAAACACATTAAATGAGTCCAGGTGTGTGACAGTACTCCCCCCTCCCGGTAGGTGCGTCCTCGCACCGTAGAAACAACAGGGGGAGGCGTAGGTGGGAACTTGGGAGGAGGTTCCGGTGGAGGACGGACTTCCAGGAGGGGGCCAGCAGACAGGGACCACAGAAGGAGGAGCCAAGGAGGAGACGACGGAGGAAGGAGCCAGGGAGGAGACAGGAGCAGGAAGAGCCAGATGGTCCACCAGAGACCAGCCAGGACGGAGATCCAAGGTGGAGTCGACGGCGGGAGGAGCCATGGTGAAGGAAGGGTCGACGACACCAGGGAGCCGACAGGCGGAGACTGCACCGGTGGGTGAGGAGCCCAAGATGGAGCAGCACAGCCGCAGAGCCAGGGTGACGATGAGGTTCCGGAGGGCCTAGGTGGAGCAGAAGGCTCAGGCGACCAAGGCAGAGGCGGGGTCCTGGCAGACCGCTGTGGAGCCGGAGCGACCGAGGATGGAGGTGGAACCGGAGGGAAGGAGGAGCCTGACAGAGCCGGAGGGATGGAGTGACGAGGTGGAACCAGAGGAGAGGAGTCCCGAGGTGGCGGATGGTCGACGACTGACCAAGGTGAAGCCGGAGGGACGAGGGAGCCCGGTGGAGCAGGTGGGATGACAGGCCACGGTGGAGACGAGGGAGCTAAGAGCCAAGGCGGAGCCGCTGGGTCGAAGGACCGAGGAGGAGTCCAGGGCTCGGAGGCTGGAGGCGGAGACAGGGCCTTAACACGCCAAGGCGGAGCTGGAGACTGGCAGTCCAGCGGCGAACCACCGCGCCCCGATGGCGCGGACTGAGGGTGAGCTGCGGGACTGACTGGCACCAGCAGGGATGGCGAGGAACTGGCTGGTCTAGGAGGAGGAGAGAGGAGAAGGATGGGAGGAAGGACAGGAGGATCAGGACTGGACGGAACCAGCGAAAGAGTAGAGGGACCAGCAGGTTTGGGAGGAGGCGGGAGAGGGAGGCTGGGAGGGAATACAGGAGACACAGAAGATTCAGGGCTGGGCGGAACCAGTGGTGAAACAGAAAAATCATGGCTGGGCGGAACCAGCGGAGACACAGAAAATTCAGAGCTGGGCGGAACCAGCGGAGACACAGAAGATTCAGAGCTGGGCGGAACCAGCGGAGACACAGAAGATTCAGAGCTGGGCGGAACCAGCGGAGACACAGAAGATTCAGAGCTGGGCGGAACCAGCGGAGAAACAGAAAACTCAGGGCTGGGCGGAACCAGCGGAGAAACAGAAGATTCAGAGCTGGGCGGAGCCAGCGGAGATACAGGAAACTCAGGGCTGGGCGGAACCAGCGGAGAAACAGAAAACTCAGGGCTGGGCGTAACCAGCGGAGAAACAGAAAACTCAGGGCTGGGCGTAACCAGCGGAGAAACAGAAAACTCAGGGCTGGGCGTAACCAGCGGAGAAACAGAAAACTCAGGGCTGGGCGTAACCAGCGGAGAAACAGAAAACTCTGAGCTGGGCGGAACCAGCAGAGAAACAGAAAACTCAGGGCTGGGCGTAACCAGCGGAGAAACAGAAAACTCAGGGCTGGGCGGAACCAGCAGAAATGGAGCAGAGGAAATGACTGGAGGAGGTAGGAGTGGGAGACTGAGAGGGTATACAGGGGAGTCAGGGCTGGACGGAACCAGCGGGGAAACAGGAATATTAGGGATTACCTCCGTAGACCAGTCCATCAGATCCAGAGCTTGCTCCATATGACCTTCAGAGACTGTATACAGCTCACCCTCAGTCGCAGGAGTGTGGGCAGGGCTTTCCTCCACGCCCTCGATCTCCACGAGGACTCCCACGATGCACGGTGTTGCCGGCTCACACACCTGGTCAGTCGCGCTCTCGAGTTCCGGCTCCCTGTCAGTGGATGGCTCGGGCTCTGCGGCTGCGGTGGGCTCTGGCTCCGTGTAGCGAGTTGGTGGCTGGCTGGTCTCTGGGTCGGGAGTGGGGCTGGCGAGGTCCTCTATGGGGCAGACGGTGAGAGATGAGCCATTTCTCGCCAGAGTCCACTCCACGTATGCGGCGAAATTCTCTCGAGGACCATCTTCGGACGACAACGCTCTGCATTTGGAGTTCAGGCTGGTGTTGTAGAAGGTGCAGAGCGCGCCGTCCGGGTAGCTGGTGGCATTTGCTAATAGGAGAAACCATCTGGTGTGGTCCTCGAGAGAGCGTTCTTCCTGCTTCAGCAGAAGGATGAGGAATTCGGGACGATAGAGGGGATCCATAGAAACACTAAGAAAAGAAAAGACTTTGAAAACACAAAAACAAAACGGAGGGAAGAACACGCAGTTTTCTATTTTCTCTTATGCGGTCGGGTCTTCTGTCACGGTTTTACGCTGCCTGAAGGAATACGGAGACGAGGATAAACGGAATAAGGCTTTTAATATATCCAACACAGGGGATATCCAACATGGAGCACAGAGGTAGACACACGTAAGTAGCAAGTGGTAAAGAAGACCCGACAAAACAGAACTGAAAGGACAAGGCTTAAGTACAAAGGATAATTGGGGAAACACAGGTGGATGGAATCATAAATTAGCAGGGACATGGAACACATGAGGAAGAGAATGGACACACCTGGGAACTAATCAAACACGGAAAGACAGAAACTGGGTCACGGGCAAAAACACATTAAATGAGTCCAGGTGTGTGACAGCTTGCCAGGCATCTAGTGGGACTTCAATGGCAAGGATTTTGCTGCTTGGGGTGTTTGACATTGAAACACTCATCAAAAGTAATTTGAGAGGTTAGTATTGTCTGTACAGTAGTGTAGAGTGTAGTTAAAAATGCTTATTCCATAGGCACATTTGTTATGTTAAAAGACAAGTTCGGTATTTTACACTTAAAGCCCTGTTTTCAGATTGTTTTCTGATGAAATAGAATGGTTAAGACTTAAATTCGGACAAATGCTGCTGGTAGGGCTGGGCGATATGGCTTAAAAAAAAAATCTCAGATTTTTTCACACCAAACCCGATTTTCGATTTTAATTGATTTTTTTTTTTTTTATTTAAAAACAAACTACAACCGACAAAGACATTGCTCAAAACAAATGTACTCTTTATTTTGTTCTGATTTTCAGTTATGCAGTTTAATCTAAATTTCCCCTTTGTGCATAAGTGTAACAGGAAACAAGCCTCAAAACATGCTTGCAAACGAGATGGCAGGCACTGCCATTGTAAACAGTGAAAATGTAGCTTATCAGTTTTCTAATAACTTACAGTGACACAATGCACCTTCAAAATAAATTAAAATATAAATAAAAAATAAAATTGTGTGTCCCTCTTTGATAAAAAACTTTTGGATAAATAAATGTAACCAAAATGACAAAATTAGATCTATTACAAAAATACATTACAATGTCACAGTGGTATTCATAAAGTGCTAACAAAACTTTAAACTCATTAGCGTTAGCATTACAGAAAGGTCTGATTTACGCACTGTTACAACAGTTATTGTTTTTATATTGAAAATAAGTCATTTTGTGTGTTTTTTTCCCCAAATCTCTACACCTTTAAGCTGTGCATGTAAATGGACCGACAGTATGTGTCTGTTTTCAGCCATTTTGATTGTTTTCTTTAAAATCTACCTTTTCAGATGCTGTTATGTCAAGACACTCAGTTTCGACTGGCCAGATCGGAGCAGCCCTGAATGGGAAGATGGCAGAACTAAGACTGGCAATGTCCAGGAAAAATGTTCATTAAAAATGAGTGTTTCCCGAGTGAGTCAAAAATCTGAAGTTGAAATTAAAAAGTTTTTACTTGAAAAGTTTGTATACTGAACAAAATGCATTAAAGTTTTTATTTGAAAAGACCTGGAATTGTGTGTTCTGAACAAAATGCATTAAAGTTTCTATTTGAAAAGACCTGGAATTGTGTGTTCTGTGGAATGAGTATAAATATATATGCAGGATGTATAAAAAACATAGTTGTACCACTAATATAAGTGAAAGTACATGGTGTCATCATATAAGAAGCATATTTGTATCCCTAATATAAGTGAAAGTACATGGTGTCATCATATTAGAAGCATATTTGTATCCCTAATATAAGTGAAAGTATGTACTCTAGAAATAAATACATATATGCATGTATACATATATGCGTCTTGCATATATTTCACATATATGTGCATATATGCGAAAATATATGGCACTTACATGAAAACGGCCATTTTTGATATATTTTGAAATATATGTTTCATATATGTCTATGTGTTTTACATATATGAGTTTTGCATATATTCTCATATATGCAGCAGACATACATGGGCACTGATATTATATATGTAATTTACATATATTGACATATATTACATTTCTGTATGGGACTACATGCCTGCACTTATACCTACAGACTGAACAAGTAATAAATATGCACACCAGCACTTTGGTGTTTTGAAAAGTTTATGTTTTCAGGCCCCCAAAATGCAATTTTAGAGTAATTGAATGCCCAAACATTATAAAAAGTTTTCCGTTAAAGACAAGCTAAAGAAAAACTGACAAAAGTTGTCATTATTGGTACTAGGCTACTAGCAAAATATTATCTTACATTAATTATGACAGCTGGGTTAATAAGCAAAATATTTATTTAGCATATTTTATCAAAATGAGGTTCTGGCGTGACACTCATTGGGACTTCAGCGTGAGATTGATGCTGAAAGCGTGTCACGCCAGATGCGTGAGAATAGGCAACCCTGTTTATGGTGTTTTGTCTATTGAAAGTTGTCGGCATGTTGTTAAATTACAGTACAATCCATTGAAGGCATTGTTTTCAGCCGTCAAATATTAAATATAGCGCTGTGTGTGTGTGTGTGTGTGTGTGTGTGTGTGTGTGTCAGCAAAGCCCCAACAAACATGGCGACTTCTGCTTGACACATTAGAGTAATGTTTCTATAGCAACGCTGCAACTCTCGCGGTAACAGAGAGTGCGAGACTGACTGCAGCGCCCTGTTTCCTTTCGCCGCTGTAAATGGGCAAGTGCGCGAGCTCCGGCAAAATTCAAGTCATCAACGGTCATAAACTTTAATCACAAACAGCGTACAACTCTCATTTTTACATCGGCTGTTAGTAAATTAAGCCAGGCTGTTGTTTCTGAAGCGCCTCGGCGTAGTTTGGTGGTTAGTTTGAGGCGTTAACAGTGTAAAAGAGGAGTTGTGGGTGGGTTTGGCGGTTATGGCAGCACCGCGACCCATTAAAGGGATCCTGAAGAACAAATCCAGTATCAAAGCCCGACCCGAGGAGCCAGTCCAGGACACTTCCGAGCCAGGAGCCCCTATAAACTCCGAAGACGACCAGCAGTGAGTAACCAGTCTTTAAAACATTTTGAATGAGTCCGACAGCGCGTCTGTCACCGTGAGAGCTGTCAATCAAACTGCTCTGATGGTGACCGTGACCTGAACTAATGCACTCAACCAGTCCTGTGGGTTCAGTTTAACTGGTCCCAGTTACATCACTGGGATAGGAGCCTAGACTGCTAGTAGGCTCTGAGGTTTATTTTTACGTTAATTTACCTCCTTTCTTTTAGTTTTGTGTTGAAATGACATTCCTCCGATGATATTTTAAAGGTTTCTTCAAAATTACATTCAAAGTAAATATCGAAATATTAACCATGTTCATGTTTTGGTTTGACTGAACCTATTTAACATGTCAACATAAAGGTGAGATAACACTTGTGCTGTCTCTCTGGCATCATAAAACTCAGTCTCTGCAGATCTGATAAATCAGAAGAGTGATTCTCTGTCCTGGAGGTCTCAAGATTTTTCAGAAACCTCATGGAGAGCCTGTGTTTTCAGTATGACGCTTGGCGATGTCTGTAGGTGTTGTTTTTGGCTCTGCCTCCTCTTCCTCTCTCTCACCAGAAGACATTGTTCTTGAATCCAGCTCTCCCACTCCTAGTAAAATAGGACACACAGAATGACACCTATTACTGGATTTCTGTCCTGTGGGACGGCTTAGCCAACTGCACTGACACTAAACGAGTCCCATTAAAACATGAATCCACTGATGCACCTGACCACTAGATAACAGAGATGCTCACAAGTCTCTGAGCTAGAGTCCAAGTCAAGTCTCAAGTCTCTGAGCTAGAGTCCAAGTCAAGTCTCAAGTCTCTGAGCTAGAGTCCAAGTCAAGTCTCAAGTCTCTTTATTATATTAAGTCTCTGGTTATAATAAATGTTGCATCACGTACAGCGACCCATCCAAGCTGCTTAGAACACTGCATAGCTATATATAAGGAATTCAAAGCATGTAATATGTTATTATGACAACTCTATTTATTAGCATACAATATCAACTTTGATTTTGGTATATAATCAGTGTAAACAGGCTATTGCAACATGACAAAAACACCAAGAATGCTTTACTTTTAAGTTAATATCTGTATTTTGCATTTATGGATTCAGTAATGGCCTTCTGTCTGTCCTGGCTGTATAGCTGCACACCTCTTGTCTGGCTTAAGAATGAACAAAGCTACGCTGACTTATGTTATTCATACAATACCTACTCACAAATAAACATCAAAAACAAAGCCGGCTGCAATGAATTTCTGTGCAAAACAGCTTTTACTACAAACACTTCCACACAAGAACATTGTTATCACACAAGAACATTTTGATAGAGAACCAAAAATATTTAAAGTAGATAAAATTAGAATAAATAAAATGGAAATGTCTACATACTATTACTACTGTAAACTTTGCAAATAGGACATCAGCCCCTTCAAGTCAATGAACAATAACAAAGTGGGCTGCAATGAATATCTGTGCAAAACGTCATGGCTCCGCTCCTTCCCAATGACAGAGGCACGCAGGTTTTTTTCCACTGGAGTACTCACGTGAAGGATGCGTGCACAACTAATAACTAATATCATCACGCTATAAAGGGTTGGCCTGCGCTGGGTGCGCCCCTCCCCCTATAACTGTTCTGTCTCGCGGAGGAGCTCATTTGTGTGCATCTGTATGAAACACGCGCTCTGAAACACGCATAAGAAAAAAGAGCGACAGAAAGAACGGCTCCCCTCCAGCCGTGACTCGGCTCCCATCGTTCATGTTTATGAGCCGTTCAAAAGAATCGGTTCGTTCGCGAACGTCACAACTCTAACAGCGAGCTCATCTGACGTTTACTAAAAATTAACATTGTTCACGAGTCCCGGAGCTCGAGTCCGAGTCGAGTCTGAAGTCTTTCGAGGACGAGTCTCAAGTCGAGTCTGAAGTCACTGTTTGTGCGACTTAAGTCGCACTCGAGTCCGAGTCTCAAACTCGAGTCCCCATCTCTGCTAGATAACCACAGTAGTGTTGAGTGTACTGTAGGCTAATATTACAATATTTCTCATCTCATAACAAACATTGGGTCTCATTCACTAAGCATAATTCAAGTCAAATTCATTTAAAATATAATCAAATGTAGTATGATCTCACATTCTTTTATGTATTTTAATAAGTACAAGTCAGAATAAGTATATTGTTTCATTTTTACATAAATATACCTGTTGCTCTGCCCCAGAAACTGCTGTTTGCAGCCATATGAATGAATAGAAAATGGAAAAGAACACAAGTGGATAGAATACAATAGAAAAAAGAATAGAGAACTGAAGTGTTAGAGCTAGATCTGTGCCATTAACTGTTTCGATGTGACTCACAAAATGGGACGTGCTTGATTTTTTGGGGGGTTTTATTTTTAGAAAGAGAACTCGCATGTCAAATACACTCAAAAATGTGACAGTGTGGCACTTATCCATGTAAATGCTCGCTCGTTATGTCTTAGGTGAACTTAAACCGTTGAGAATGAAAATACTGTACGTGTTTAACCTGTGCAGCTCTTAAAGTGACAGCAGCCTAATGTTCCTGCTGCTGACTGAGTGCAAAGGCAAAGAGAAACCACTCACTGCTCCTGACTGAAAGACTTCTGTAGCTTTAATGAGAACCACAGCCAGTTTAATTCTTACAGTCAAGGCTGTGCTCTTTTATTTGTGTAGTATGCTGTTAGCTGAATACTTTAGACTTGCAGAAAAGAAGATAGGATAGAATCATTGATGCAAACTTCATCAAATATGAGGCAAACCTTTTGGTCAGTTTTCTTTGAAGTCTCAAGTGATTTCATAGAAATATAAGACTGAACCCTATGAAGCAGTTATGTATGGTTGGAGTATTTGTGTTTGCTTGTGCTGGAGAGTGGCTGGTTGCCAGGGCGTTTGTTACGGTGTCCTTAGTGCTGCTGGTGCGTGATGCGGTTGCTAGGGCATTTTATTTACTGGCAAAACCCAAGCCTTTGATATTTTGGTCTTGGATATGGCACGGGTCCCTCCCTCAGTGCAAGTCTGTGAGATTTTCAACAGAAAATAGTAAGTAAACAGGAAAGCAGCATGATTTGAGACGGCTACAGAAAAAAAGAGTGTGTGATGAGTTACAGATCAAAATGTAATAATTTAGTAATACTCAGATCTGCATTTATCTTTCTACAGTTAAGATCATCTCTGCTCAGTCACTGTTAACTCAGTGAAAGTAATACCAGCTGTTACAGAAATAGCGACAGGTGTTGATTTCTTTTTCTTATTTTGGTAATGTCACATTTTTTTTTTTTAACAAAATATATTAAGAATGCATTATAAGAATGAATGAAATGAAAATAACATTTGTTATGAATTTGCTGTACCTCATGTATTTTAACTACTGGATCAGGTTCATGGTCTTAGTTTGGCTGATTCCTCATTATATATTTTTATAGTTGATTTACCGTATATGATTGACAGACAGCATTAATTATGTCACATTGTAGGACAATTGCTAAATTTCACTGATTCCATCTTATGGATGTTGAGAAATATTCATTAAATAACTTTGTATTTTACTCTCTAGTTTTAAGTCTCTAAAAGTCTTTAAAGACACTCTCACCTTATTCCTGTATGAATATGAAGCTATTCTTTTCCTAACAATATTCTTTGTTTCTCAGACATCTGCAGTAGCAGGAGAGCCATGTTTTTTGGCAGCTTTTTTTTGTTACTTTAGGGGGATATCCTGTACCAGCTTGTAGATCTTATTTTTAAGTTGAGTTTTTTTTCAGCATTTGGCTCTTCTAATCGCAGACACGTTCCCTGAAATCTGTTGTGCTTGCTCTCCAATAGGGCTGGGCGATAGGTCAAGAATATCGCCTTTAAACATTGGCATTTCTTTACACAGGGATATTTTGACATGAGCAAACAGCAGCATACAGAACAGTTCAACAACAGATCCGGGATTCACACATCGTCTGATTGTCAGCACCTGCAGCGTTTCTGAAAATAAGACTGAATAATATAAATAAAACTAATAAAATAAATAGAAATTAGTTATTTTTCTCTTAAATCAAATGAAAACTCTAATTATTGAAAAAAAATATGAAATTAACTGATTGTATTAATCAGTCAAAATTCTTAATGTTCCTAGTTTGGAGGTCTGTTTTGACCCGGTTTTAACTCAATAAAAATAACTTCTCTATATATTTAGAAGCAGGGGTATGGTGATTATGGGGCTATGTAAATATTTTTTGCAACGTAGGTTCATCATTTGTAATTTTTTTCCGATAATGTTGATAATCGTCTGTTACCTGACTGTTGACATCGACATCGCGATACTTGGTAGAAATCGTCCATATACGATAATATTGTCTCATCACCCAGCCCTAAAATAGCACATTTCCAGATGCCCAAATAACGTCTACATGTTCTCCGCAGGGATGTGTTCTCTCGCCCTCGCTTTACATTTTGTACAATAATGACTTCGTAAGTAAACACACAGACATGTTTTTTTTTTACATTTGCGGATGACACCGTTATTGTCAGTCTCCTTAGTAAGGATAAGAACTGTATGTATAAGTAGGGCTGTGCGATACGGAGCAAAAATGTATCTCGATATATTTTGCTATATCTCGATATACGATATATCTATCTTTACAGGAAAAATAACCCCCCAAAAACTACTGCAAAAACAAATATGTCAAATATTACATGTTTAGGGCCCTATGAAATGTTTCATTTTTTTCTTCACCATGTGTTTTATTGTTCCCTAATTATGTGTTTTAGCATGTGGATTTCTGGCAAATACTTTTATTTTGACGGGTTTACCTTTACAGTTCTGTGTATGTGATACTACAGTCTATGATGTGATGTGATGCTAGTTTTACTCAGACAAACGGTCAGATGCTCATGAAGTGACTCTCAGTGCAGTTCTGGAGAGGTTGTTCATGTGTTTACGTCTTTATTTAGTGAGACGACAGACACTGAAATCACAGCGAGCGTCACACGAGCTTCCGTGTGTTTAATGAATGAAGAAGCGCCATTCATTAACACAGACATGCAAAACATGCAGAATTCATATTTAAATAGACTTTTCTGGCTTAATATTTGCAGATATTAGTCCATATTGCGATTTGATGCGAATGCAATGTGACCTACTTTTGATTAATTCATTCAACATTTGACAAATTCCGTGACATTCCGCGTTAAACTGTAAATTCCGATTTTATGACTGGATTCTGTGATTCCGTCTGAGTTTTTCTGCATCATGTAAATCATAGGGCTCTACAGTAGACATCTGCCTGCTGTTCGCCTGACGCCAAACCGAGGCATCTCCATATAATGGAGCCAGTTGTCCTTGTTTTTTTGTTATTTTTTTGACTAGTTCTGTAGCCTCTGGGCTGGATGCGGACGACTAAAACTATTCTTGGAGATTATACTCATCAGTTGTTCCATGAGTTTAAATGCTTCCTTCTGGTTACGTTATCGTATGCCTACACTTAAGAGTAACTGGTATGGATTTACTTTAATTCTTACTGCTGTTAGACTTAAACCTGTGAGAGTGTTGTTTGTATAGTTTATGGACAGTTTTTAGTTTGATGGTTGTGTAAAGTTTACAGACTTTATGCTGCATCAAAAATTGCCCCTTGGGCTTTCAATAAACTTGAACCTTGAACCTACTCTCC
The DNA here is from genome assembly GCF_023724105.1 of Carassius gibelio. NCBI lineage: Eukaryota > Metazoa > Chordata > Actinopteri > Cypriniformes > Cyprinidae > Carassius > Carassius gibelio. Next base: position 19,649,749 of record NC_068392.1, read on the forward strand.
AAATAAGTCCCTGCAGGCTGCTTGCTCATGTACTGTTTTTCTAACCTATGATCTTTTTCTCCCATGTGATACCACTGTTCACCATTGGGGAGGCCTCTGCCTCCAACATGAATGAAACTGATCTATAAATTATGTTGCAAGGGAACATGAACATCCATTCTGAAGAGATTAGCTTTATTTGACTAGTCCTCGGTCCTGCTTTATATTCATCCTTCGGTAAATCTTGCACTGATTGTGTCCAGCATCTCCCTAAAATAATCCTCTTGTCAAACAACAGTTCTTTGAAATGCTATCGTTAGGTTTGAGTGGATTTCCACACTTGCTTGGTAGCAGCACCTCATCCAAACACTGGTTGTGTAACTGTTCTTCTTCCATGTGGATTGGCACATTTGACTGCTGCTGCTAAAGCATTAGTGTTCTAGTCTGCTGCGTTCATGTCACCAAATACAATCACAGGATTTTCATCAGACTACAAAACACAGAAAGAAGAACTACTAAAAAGCCCATGTTTAGTTACGGTTCTGTAGCATGTCAGAGTTTCACCTGCTTGAAGTTAGGACTGGGTGATATATCTAACGATATGATCATCGCCCAGCCCTACTTGAAGTGTTGTAAAGTATCTCTGTCATTGCATTGACAGAGTGTTGACTGAACCATAATTGATTGACTGGGGTCATACTTAGCTTTGTTGTATCACTTTGACTTATTGATGGTCCATCTGGTCAAATACGAAGATCTCGCCGCTCCGTCCATGCAGTAGATGCATATCCTTAAATAGGCCAGTGAGAAATGGATCATTTCAGAAGGGAATATGGTACCAGGAGTGTTATTTAAGTATTAAAGATTTATTTGTATCTCAATGAGCTTTCAGGTTTCATTTTATGTGAAAGACTTGTATTGATTTATTCTTCAATTCAACATGAATTTGAAATGGATTCCATTTACTTTAATTATAAGTCCTGATCATACAGAGAAATAATTATTAGTACTTGATACTTTTTAATCTAATCTAGATTAATGCCGGTATTGCCCATATAATTATGCATCAAATGCATCATCTGCCACTTTAAGAAAGGCACTCGATTGAAATGAATAGTGCTTTGCTTTACGAAACTGCTCTTGGGGGGTAGCACTGTAGCATGATGGCTTATAGCATTCAGTGCATTGGGAAACCTAGACTTAAGACAGGAAATAAGGCTTTGTGTGCCAGTCTTATTTATATCACTAAAGGGTCAGTATATTTGGCAATGTATGCCACTTGGTGCTATTTTTTGTCTGCCGTTTCCAAAGTACTCCAAAAAGATTCAAAGTGGGGCAGAGTCCTTTGTTTAATGTAGAGGATCCCAGTGGGAACATTTGCATCACGGCTAAGAGCTTTATCTATAATTCTATAATACATTCTGTGTTTCTACTCATTCTTTTAGGAAGAAGTCACAGAAATGGGATGAAATGAATATTTTGGCCACATATCACCCGGCGGACAAGGACTATGGGCTGATGAAGATAGACGAACCCAGCACGCCATACAACAGGTAAGCAGCTGCCATTAATGCTGTTTAGACCATACCTGTATCGATCTGTGCTGTGACTGTGCTACTGCGTAGATTCAGGAGTGAAGCTGCCGCCACCCTATTAAATCTAAGAAGAAAATGAAACCGTGCTCGTTAGAACAAATTGGATTGAGTGAAGTTTCTAGGAAGGGATTAAATGAACAAAACATTAATTTAGGGAAATAAAATCAACTGACAATTTCTTTTTGGACTAAAGTGTGCAGGAAAAACATCTATAAAACAGCTAGAGCCTTAATGCTACAGCTTGAAGAATAGTCATTTTTAAAGATCTGATCTCTTGCTGAGGCTGTATGGATTGGGAATATGGGTTGTTCAAAGTGTTGCTCTTCTCTCTGGATATGTTTCTGCCCCGTCTGCAAAATACAAGAGCAGCACTGAGGGTGCAACTCAATATGACAGGGCAAATTTGCAGAAAAGGTCATTCTGTCTTTGTCCCTTCGGGCTGTCGACCAAAAATCTCCTGTCCCTCTTAGGATGGTCGGCAGTGACGATGATGAGGGGGCGCTCAGCGATTCGGACGGGAACACAGTGCTACCTGGAGATGACCTCGCTAAGAAGTAAGTGATGTATAATAGCTATCTCTGATATGTATATATTTCTTCTAATGTTTTGGGATGTACCCATGTTTTAGGCTCCAAACCTTAACCCCCCCCCAAGGAATTCGCTTTTTTTTAATAATGACCGAACACTTATTTACTATTTGGTCAGGCTGCAGTGTATCAGAATAGCTCAAAGCACACAATTCTTGTTAGTAATGTGTCAAATGAAATAAATAATCCCTTTATAAGTGAAGTTACATAATTATTAGTTATTGAAGACAGGAAGGTTTTAAGCAGCAGTGCAGCTGCATTAGTGCACATTAGGTGTGTAATCGAAGCTTTTAGCATTATTGTGCTGCCACAGGAAATGAAGGGAGATTGTGATGAAACTCTGTCTGATAATGTGTCTGTGTCAGGCTGGCGGCAGCGGCGGAAGGAGCAGGATCTCGCTTCATGGAGGAACCAGAAGAGGAGAGCAGTGAGGAAGAGGAGGAGGAGCTGAGTCCGGAGGAGCAAGGTGACACACATGTCTGGCCTCACAGAGAAAAAACATACTTGTGAAATAGAGAACAGGGTTGAGGGCATATAATGCTAATGTGAAATAAAACCACACGTGCCGTATTCAGTTTGATGTACCGATCTAGTACTGCTTTCCGTCAGCTTTCTTTTAAAAAACAAAAACAGAGGCATGATTTGATGTTCATCGACTGAATCAGTGGATTCTCGAGCTGGATGTGTTTTTGTTTTGTCCTTCCTCAGTCAGAAAGAAGCAGTTTCAGATGATGAGGAAGATGCATTATAATGAAGGTATGAACATTAAACTAGCCCGGCAACTCATGGCCAGTGAGCTGGAAGAGGAGGAAGACGAGGACGAAGAGATGAAGGATGACACGGAGACCGAGGACATCACCGTTGACCCCCCACAAGAGGGTAAATAAAGACTAAAACCATGTGTTAGTAACACTATTGACCCGCACTGAACTGCACATGTGGTTTGGAGAGGAGTCAAGCCATCACTAGTGCTGTGTTTGGGGTTAGTGATTTGGATAAACTTTTAACCCGTCATATTAACCCTGTCTGACCCTGGAGAGCTCGACATATGGAATAATAGAAAAAAAAAAAATTCTCATAACTGTCAAACTGTCTATTGGACATCAGACAAAATGTAAAAAAAAAAAAAATTACGGTATTTAATACATATTAGGCATTTAGGACCAATATATTGATTAAAAAAAGTATCTAATTTAAAAAAAAAAATCTAATCTAAAATATTGATTGATTGAATTAATGGTGCTGAAAATTCAGCTTTGCATCACAGGAACAATTTATTTTTTAATATATATTAACATAAACAAAACAATTATTTTAATTTGTAATAATATTTCATAATAATAGTTGTTTTTTTACAGTGTTTTGGATCAAATAAATGGAGCCTTGGTGAACATAAGGAACTTAAATATAATTTAAATACTACCCAAAGTTTACAATGTTATGAAAATATTACCAAGCCACATATATATATATATATATATATATATATATATATATATATATATATATATATATATATATATATATATATATATATATATATATTTATATATAATTAGTTTTAAAAAATCTTTTTAATGTAATACTGCCGATATGTTTTACCCTGCTTTTTCTTTACGGATGTAAAAAATGTTTTGAAATACTGTAATAAATTCAAACGTCTCATCGTTCATCTATTACAGCTGATTCGTTGGATTTATAAGGATGTCAAGATTTTGTCCCATGACCGTCTGGAAGGCAGCATGTCGTCACCGGTTCAGCTTCGGGATCCCCCTCCACCCCGTGTGTCCTACCAACAGCACAATGCCACGTATATCATCCAGCTCCATTATTTGCCAAACGTTTATTGTCATCACGCTAAGAAACGAGACTGTTATCAGACAGGTCCAGGCCTGGACTCCACCCTCTTCCTGTGGCGAGAGCGTGGGAGTCCGCTCAGAAGTGTGCTTGTGTCTTACACCCCTAATGATCCACAATCAACCGTACACTGTATGTGAATCCCCAACTCTTGTAGTGATTGAGTTTAATGTGATCTGACCAGGCCGGTGGTTTAGGATGCACCGCTAATGGAGGACGGATGTGGTCCTGGGCTCTGACACACATCGCTCACATGAGCTCTACTGTATGCACGGCTTCTGAAAACCATGTTTAACCTCATCGCCACTAATAGTATCTTAACAGGTGAGTATTACTGAACTAGATGTCAAACTACTGATCAGTAGACTGAACCCTGTGGTTGTCTCTGTTGCTTTTCCAAAACTGTTTAACAGATGCTGAACAGTTCTGATGGATTTTGACTTGGCATCCTTATTGAGCTTTCTTTGTTTTGATTGCATTTTATTTCCTAAATGCCATTTATAATGAGGTGATTTCTTTCTATGATTGCTGAAGAATATAATTATCCTTTCAGTACCTAATAAAATAAAAAAAAAAATCATAAGTTTGGTATGTTGATGCAGCAATTTGATCCCCAAAATTGGATTTGTTATTCTGGTTTATCAATTTAGTCATGGACAATCACACACAATACAATAATAAATAATCATCATACTAATAATAATAAGCTAAATGGGTGAATGCTGCAAACAAAATATAATATATATATAGAAACCCCCCCCCAGATGATTATTATTTTATATAAACTCTTGAATATTTTCTATTAAATAAAAATATTCAGGCTTGTTACAGTAATGCAATAAAATACAAAAAATTCAAAAGTCAAAAATATTCTGGCTCTGTAATGATAAATAAATAAATACAAATATTATGACTCATTACCAAAATGCAATAATAATAATAATAATAATTGGGGGAAAAAAACTTCACTGTAATATAATAATTCAGAATAAAATGTACCACCTCAAATAAAACATCCAGATGCATTACATTCATAAATATCAAATATTTACAAACATTTAGTACTTAAGTTGTGCTAAATTTTAATGAAATGACCAAATTACATATATTTTTTATTTTATTTTTATTTTACTTAATAATAATAATAATAATAATAATAATAATAATAATAAAACGGTTCTTGACTGGTTTTACAAAGTTCACCCAAACACTGGCACAGTATTGTTTTTTTGGAAACCGTTATTCAATTCAAGTGTTTCTGTCTGGATGCATTTTATAGACCTTTTTCTGGCTACTGTGTTTCTTCTGGACATAAAGACAGCACAATCAGTGTGAGATCTGTGTTTCTGAGATGATCCCATCATTCACACGGCCTGCCCTTGACTGAATGATGTCAGGAAATTCACAAACTGCTGGACACATTGAATATAAAAGCACCTATTTCTTAACTGGTATCAGTTTTTGATGAAAAGAATGAAAGGTCTGGTATTGTCTTGCGATGTCCCATCAGTCATTGACGTGGATTGCACACATTCATACGGTCATGTCAGATATAGTGCAGTCCTACATTTCTACATTCTCAAGCACAAGTGCTTTGATTTTTATCATTGTTGAACTTTCTTTTTTTTGCTTCACGCGTTTTGAGTAATTTGACAATTTCTGTTCATTTTATTCCTCCACAATATATATATATTTTTATTTTCCTAAATATATGTGCATATTCTTCAAATGAAAATGTGCATATTTGTCAGTCATTAAAATGTTGGTATGAACTTGTTCTTTGGATTTGTTTTTAAGTAAAGTAAGTGACATACCATTACAGAAAATACAGTGATATTACTACATTACAACTGCCAATACTCAAGTCGAAGTCAAAAAAAATATCAGCTTATACCTTTATTAAAAAGCTCGTTCACATCACACCAACAACTGATAACTATTTCCGTGTTCACATCAGTTATCTGTCTCCCACTTTAAAACATTGACACGTCCGCCATCTTGGAACGGTCAGTGTGTCGTCACTCGCTATTAAAAGCAATGCGTTTCAAGACGTCACAACATTGCACAGCCTCTGCTGGGGGAGAAAAAAGACGAAATGTTAAATTCCTGAATAAATTGGATAAACTTTCACGGGTAAGAATGTGTTGGTTTGTGTTTTTATATGCGTTAATTCGCTGTTACAGGTTTTCAAACTACAGTACCTTTTAAATGTGTTGGCTAACGTCTTTGTCTTGGTGTGTTAGTTTAGCAAAATCATTGGTAACTGGAATTGGTAACGTTTGGGTGATTGGGACAGCACATTTTTTCTTTGATTTAGGCTGGTGTAAGAATATTTACTGAATTACACAAGTTCATACTTTGATATATTTTTATATGCAATATTTCCTTTTCTGTTCATCATTATTAAGAGTCCATTTTAATATCTGTTCAACATTATTTCTCAGTTCATAAATTCATACAATACAACACATGCAAATGAGGTAAAAGAGGGCTTAATGTCCCAAGTGCGTCTCATTTTAATTATGTGGTCTTACAGTTAGGGCTCAGCAAAAGAAAAAAAGTTTTTATTTTCACTCATTAGGTGAGAAAACACATTCCGGATAGTTATACTGTCCCATTTGATACATATATACAGTAATAAGAGTAACTGAATTTTTTTTTTTTTTTTTGAAGTTATTAATATATTTTAGTATGTACACTAAATTTTAAGCACGAGTTCAGAATCAGAAGTAATAGCCTAACAGTTTCCAATGAGTGCATGTCAGAAATCAACAACTAGATGGAAGTATTTCACACAAAAATAAAAATACATAAATTCAACCAACACAAACTTGATCTATACATTAAATTCACTTGAAGGAATGGACTTTTAAGCTTCAAAAAAAAACCATTAAAAAAAACGTTTTATATATATATATGCCTGGTCGATGTACATGAATGATTTTTAAAGAGCGAAACTGTATCGGTCGTTTCATTGTGAATAAAAGTGGGAGTGAACCTTTTCCTCAAACGTGGAAACCAAATCCAGTGTATTTACTTCATGAATTTCACAAGCATATATATATATATCTCGAGATAATCTGAAGCAGTCTTTGATGCTGTTTTTTTTGCTAAAAAATTGTCAGAGAGCACATGGAAAGAGTGTAAGTGAAGACTGGGTTCACTGGCCTGTTTCTGGCCGTGTCTCAAACTTTTCTTTTACTGTCTATGGTCTCAAATCTCTCGAGCGGCAGATGAGACGTCACTGCTCCTGTGAGACACTACATGTGTTTTCCTCCAGGGGGCGCGTCAGGGCTCAAACAGCCGACTCCGTCCTTAAACCGCGTTCAAATCTCAAGACCATGTTTATCTTACTGAACACATCTGCACACTAAAAAGTGTAATTATTTAAGTATGCGACATTTAATGATACTTAATAGATACCTAAAACGGAGATCCGACTACAATCTCAATATGTTTTTTACGCACTAATCGCAAACGCCTGTGATTGGTCAAACCTGACCAGCGCTGGGAAAAGTAACATTTAGTAACGTTAACCGCTGGACGCTAAACTGTCTGAAAAACGACAACGAGAAAAAATGTATTTACATTGAACTGCACGGCTTCGAGTAAAAACCTGGATGATGATAACAATAACAATAATAATAATAATAATAATAATAATTAGTAAAAGATGCCGTAAACGAATTCATCCGTATAACCACACCCACTTTCTACAAAGCCCCGCCTTACAAAAACACGTCAGCCAACCCGATGCTTGGAAACGTAACGGTCAAATTGATTGACAGGCGAAGTGAACACACGGGCTAAAACTAAGTCCCGCCCATTTTATAACTAACGAACCATATGATTTTTAATTCTACTTGAATTATTTCATTTCTATTCTACAGGACGAAGCTCGTGGAAAAAAGTGCAGTCTAGATAGGCAGCGAGCGCTCTGGGTTTCGAGACGCAGTCAGTCTGTGCTGCTCATTTGCACTCATATATCGGTCCGCTCGCTAATGCTGGAGGAACTAACGTTAAACCTTTTAAAACCCATTTCTACAGCTTCACGTCCGACTGAATCCAATGTGTGGAGTTCATCCGGGATTCTGGAGTGATTTGAAGAGAAGTTTGAGCTCTTTCTGTTTTTACTGGAGCTAATGTTAGCCTGCTAGCTCTTTAATCCGTGTTTATAAACCTGATCAAGTCAACATGAAGATTACTGTGGATTTCGAGGAATGTCTCAAGGATTCTCCCAGATTCAGGTGAGGAAAGACATTAGGCGTTTGTTTGGGAGTAAATGGGAAAGTACAACATAAGCGTAACGTTACACTTAAAAAAAATAATAACATTGATTTAGATGCTCATTATGCTGTCAGTATTTAAAGCTCATACATGGCATTGTTTTAATGGGTTGGGTTTGTGTTAATCATTAATTTATTCATAGCATGCCATTTACATATTCACATTTTCATTATGTACATGTAATACACACACACACACACACACAGTGCTGGTTATTAATTGATTAGATGTAATCTGGATCACCTAACAATAAAAAAAGTACTTGTTCTTAATTTTATTGATTCTCCCTAATACCTATTTTATCTTTTAAATGTTCCTTTCCTAATTAGCCTACAGCTTATATACACCCAGTTTCATACAGAGACCAGTCACAGTCAGATTTTAGAATCTTAGCCCATTCCTCAGTAAGGAACCGCTTCAGCTCTGTGATGTTGCTGGGTTTACTTCCATCCACAACATTTCAATTGCATTAAGGTTCAGAATTTGACTCATTGCGTGTCATTCCAAAACATTAACTCTGTCCTCCTTTAACCATTCTTTGGTAGAACAACCTGTGTGCATGGGATCATTGTCTTGCTGCATGATCCACTTTCTCTTGAGATTCAGTTATTGGACAGATATTTTCCTTCATAATTTGCTGGTATAATTCAGAATTCATCAATGTTGGCAAGCCGTTCTGGACCAGATTGCACCCAAACCATGATACCAGCACCAGCATGTTTCACAGATGGGATGAGGTTCTTCTGCTGGAATGAAGTGTTTTAACACACATTTCTCCAGTATTCCTCTGGGTTTTAGAGTGATCTTTGTTAGTGGAGCACTCCTGGAGGGTAACATTGGTCTTGAATTTCCTCCATTTGTACTCCATTGGAGTCCAAACTCAAACCTTTTCTAGCCCTTATGAACAACACCAACTCTTTTTCTGAGGTCCTCCGAGATCTCAATTGTCTGTGCAATGATTCACTTCCACAAACATGACCAAACCTTGACAGATCCATACTCTTTAAATAAAACAGGACATGCACTGCCACCTCCAAATGAACAGCTAATCCTAGAGATTCACATACATTTGCCACACACAGATATGCAATATTAGATAATTGTCCTGAATAATAAGTGTGCCATTTTGTTTCTTTCCATGTAAACGATTGCAGTTTGCAGGTTTGCGATTGTTTTACTGATTCATTGCCAACTTTTGGCTTTAATTTTTAATTTCTGTTGTATCTGGTTGTGTTGGGTCCTGTTTTTGAATAGCAATGTGAGCTGCTGATGTAAAGATTTTTCCATACAGTGAAAGTGGATGGGGACCGGAGCTGTTAGTGTCTCTGTGAAAGTGTTGAAGAATTATTTCTGCTTTCTGCCCCGTCATCTCTCCTGCCTCTCTCATAACCACATCCTCTCAGAAATAAGGAGCAGATGTTTATGGAAAACTCTTTTTTTGGGGGTATGGGGGTCAAAAAGGCGCCCTGGGTTTAGCTGAGAGGAAGTGAAACCACTGGACAGATGCACTTAATCATGTTGTTTCTTACGCAAAGTCAAAAAGCACTTCATTGACCACTGTAGTTTACGTTTTCTGAAGAAAATAGGCAATAGTTCTCATTTCCTCAATCCCTGACTGAAACATTTCTCATCAGGACTGTTTTCTATAAAGACTGGAATCATGAAGGACAGTTTTCAAAGCTATGAATTATTATAACACTGACTGCACCATTTTAAAGGTAAAAAATGATAATATAGTCTAGCTATAATACACAGATGAGGGGAGTTTTCCTACTTTAGTGTGCACTTTTCACCCATCTGTGATCAGAAGCTCATCTGTCAGCACAGAAGTCATTTCACACCGTACAGTTTCCTCTGCAGCCAGGTTTTCCACTCCTGCTTGGATCATTTTTCCATTTTCTGTGTTTAACTCAGTGTATTGGGAGTGATGGGTAAAACCCCGTGGAATGGCCCTCTTGACATCGGTTTCCATTTATGTGTTGGGTTTGAATTTGCTGGTTGCGAATTTATATCCACTTTGATCGAAGAGACGTTTAGTTTTTAGCAAATGCATTTCACTTCAGCAACTTCATCTTCGACCCAGTAAACACATTGTGTAGGGCTGCAGTAAACCTCTGAACTTATAAAGCAAACTAAAGTATTTAATCGTACGCTAGATGCCGCTTTAAAGAATAGACACATTATTTCGCTCGATGTTTATTTTTGTTAACTGAAGGCAACGTAGCAAGGGTTTGTGGTGTTTAAGGCAAAACCGGTACTATTCATTTTCTCTGCTGACTAGAGTTTTATTTGATTGTGTATAATGCAGGCACTATACAGTATACATGCACACCAGAGTATCATAAACACTTGAGGCTGAACTGTTTTGACTTCAGTCAGTAAGCAACCACCTAGCAGACACCCAGATTGCATGCAGGGAAATAAAAATACATTACATTTTAATGTACATTTTTGATGATTTGTTGGTTAGCTTTCCATTAAACTCATGAACCCCCCGCAGGTCCTTCATAAACCCTAGTTAGGGAAGCTTGTATTTAATTAAGGTGTCTTTACACAAACTGTTTAATGCGGCTCAGGGGTGGCATTAATGCATTTACATATCAGCTAGAATTGTATTCTTTGATTCTAGGGGCTAAAATGGGTCATAATTTAATCAGTTTTTATGCAGCATTATGTCTTTACACAGGATTTTTAGCAGGCACAGCCTGGAGCTTATCTTAGCTGTGCCATTAGTTAACCTGAACTAACCAGGGGGGCAGGGTTTAATATTTTATTGAAGCACCCCTGGGCGCCGCCATTGGCTAGCGGACCCCCACCCGCAGTTAGCATTCCATTGACTCCCATTCATTTTGGCGTCACTTTGACAGCGAATAACTTTACATCTGAGGCGTTTAAAGACTCCATTTGTCCATTCATTATTTCTAAAGAAACACGAAAATGTATAAAAGGCCTCATTACCTTGTATCTTACGTTATGGTCCCGTAGAAGCCTTTTTGTAAAAATAAATGGTAAATGGACTGCATTTATATAGCGCTTTCAACAGACCGCATCCAAAGCGCTTTACAATTTGCCACCCATTCACACACACATTCACACACCGACTGCGGTGTCTGCCATTCAAGGCGCCATCCAGCTCGTCAGGAGCAGCTGGGGTCAGGTGTCTTGCTCAAGGACACCTCAACACTTGGTCAGGTGAAGCCGGGGATTGAACCACCAACCTTCCGGTTGTAGCCACTGCTGTAGGCTAACGAGTGCGTCATAACCACAGTAGAGAAATTACCGTATGGACAGGAGGAGAAGCTCGCAGGCAATCTTTGTCATCTGTGTCTTGAACACCCTGAAGCCCCTTTCACACCATGGCCAGATTGTCTTCTGTGTAATCGCTTGTCATGTCCTAGAATGGGGACCTAGTAACATTGCCGGGATTGGAAATGGAACGTGTCACATTACACATCACATCCTAATGCAGGGTTCCTCAAATCTTGTCCTGGAGGGCCAATGTGCTGCAGAGTTTAGCTCCAACCTTGATCAAACTCACCTGTCTGTGATGTTCTAATGATCCTGAAGACACTGATTAGCACGCTCAGGAGTGTTTGACTAGGGTTAGAGCTAAACTCTGAGGATTGCTGTCCTAATGTCACAAGTCTTAACAGGATCTTTACAGAATGTGTGTGAATGCATACACCGATTCCAGAAAATCACTGGCAGTGTGAATGAACCAAGATCCAATGATCCCGTGACAAATCAGTGTGTTTTCCAGAATCTCTGTGTGAAAGAGGCTGGTGTTGGTGTTGTGGTGGCTTCAGAAAGATCAGTGGTTTTTGGAGTTTGGAGAACGTGCAGATCTATTTTCTTTCTTTTTTTTCTGTCTTATAGTTGGCAAGGATTTGCCTGCAAAATGTCCTCCATGTCATCTCATTACGTGGTGTTGTTGGTTTTCTAAAAATTGTAGGATTAGCTCATTGTGAACTCCCCACCCCCTCTCTTTCATCTCAGATTGTTTCCCAACAATTGCAGGAAGAGTTCGACAACATAGGGGCCGACCCGTGCGTCACACACATCAAGCCCAAATCCACTGCTGCTATTCCGTCCCAATCAGGAACTTCTACTGATCTCACCTTACCCTCATTTCCCATGATCCTCAGAGACTGGCGTCGAGCCAACTGAGGACTCGTCATAAGATCTTTCATTACATCTACCTCATGGTAGAAAGTTAGTTGCGTTTTCATTCTCTAAATATTTGAGGAAGGTGGGTGTGATTCCTCCACTGAATCCAGCTGGCTAAACAAATCCCTGTCCACTCTTTAGGAATAGTATGATGACCGTTGACAAGTAGAGGTCTGATGTGGTTTCCTGCTTCTCAGTTGTTTAGTCTTCTGTATTGCCTCTTGTTCTTTGATGCTGGGTACTTTATTAATATGGTCCCACATCATTGATGAGATTAAAGAAACACCAAACAATAGTTTCGTTCAGTTTGGTTGAGTCCCACGATACCTATCATAACCATGACCGACCGGTTAAATGTGTGCCTCTTGAAAAACAAAAGAAAGAAGAAATTGTAGGGATGCAACGATACCATTTTTTGATACCAACTGATCCGATATCAAAAATTCTGAGTATCTGCCCATACCTATCCGATACCAGCGCAGTTTTTTTTTTTATTCAATATAGAATTTCTGTACTTATCTGTGTTGACCTGATCATCATTATTTTGTGTTATTCCCAATTAGGGCTGTCACTTTTTATTCGATATTCGAATATGCATTCGAACATGACGTGAAATATCCGTAATCGAACTATAAATAAAATATCCGGTTATTAAAATGCCATGAGTAGCACATTTTTCACAGTCTATGATTAGACTGTTTGTTTTTTATTTTATTCCTTGCCATCTTATCCAGTAGAGGACACTCTAGACGTATTGTAGTGTAGGCCCATGACCAAATCAAGTGAATTAAAGCTGCGGTAGGGAACTTTTGACGCTCTAGCGGTTAATAAACAGAACTGCTTGCGTCTTGCGGAAGAACATCGTAGCCGGAACTACTTCTCTCTGTTTATGTCTATGAAGAATCACAAAGGTACTGGGTTACTCCGCCGCGGTATCCCCGAAGCAATCTAAAATAGTCCGAATATAAACACTTATTATAGATGCACCCTAGTGATTCAGGACAAGCTAAAAACACGGTTTGGAAAATGGATTTATGGTGTACTCTCTTATTATATAAATTTTTCTACATTTTGAACACAAACAAAGTTACGGAGCGCAGCTCTGATTGGTTGTTTCTTACCGGGAGCGATGGAGTTTCTGCAAATGGTAATGGGACACTGGGAGGAGCCAGAGGAGCTTGATTTTTTCATAGATTATCTGTCTCATATTCTACTGTCAGGACATAATGACAGGTTTAACAAATATGGAAAAAATATTTTTTTTACAAAAGTTCCCTACAGCACCTTTAAAAATAGTAGTCAGGCACGTCTGTGCGCTTCGAACATTTGTTCTCCACCGCAGGGAACATTGTAAATAAAAAGAGAGCCACACTTAATCCAGATCAAGTGGATAGACTGGTGTTTCTCGCAAACAATATTAAGAAGTGAATTAGTCTAGGCTATATGCTTTACTCCTGCTGCTGTTTAAGTTGTCACGTTATTGTTTGTGCCTGTTCTGAATCGTTTTTTTTTTTTTTTTTTCATTTAGCCAAATGTTGTGGGATATGCATAGTGGCACTTCATATAAATTGATATTCTAAGTTGATAACCTGCTGTTTCAAACATTAAGTAAAAACTAATAATAATCCAGATAGTCCTGTTTATGACTCGCTGTTAATACAATTGTGATTGAATCTCCAGTAGGCTATGTTGTTTTTGTTTTTTGTTTTTATGCGCGGGCGGGCATGTGGATATTCGAATACATTGCATGATATTCGATATCCGTTCAAATTGGATTTTTCTCAAAAGTAACAGCCCTAATCCCAATCTACTACATATACACAACTTCATTTTAATGAAAAATAACAAATGAAAAAATACATAAACATAAATGCTTACAAAAATATCACTATATAAACTAGGTTGGTAGATAATTCAGCAGCAAAAGATACTCTAGGTTCTAGAAAAATCACGGGTACACAATAATTTTATAAATATTTGTCTTACATATACACAAGACAAATATCGGCCGACCTCTAGTTCAAAGTCACTTCCAGTCAAGTCAAATCCCCTTTCTTCCCCATTCTGATGCTCGGTTTGAACTTCAGCAAGTTGTCTTCACCACATCTGCGTGCATAAATTCATTAAGTTGTGGAGGAGACGTGAAAAAATGAGTTTCTCCAATATATTCAAATTGGATCACTGTATCCGTTTCAGCCAGTACTGTTCCTTTAAGATTTATTTTAAGCAGTTTTTCATGCTCCTATATACTCGTTTTGGAGGGTTGTGTTGGTGTCAAGCCATTCTGGAGGCAGATATGTAGTTTGTGCCGCACTTTCCTCCTCTCATGACTCACCGGTCTCTGGATCTGCTCCAGCTCTCCGTCGATGAGGCACTGGCCTAGATTTCATTAGCAGCAGCCCACTTCACTGCTGTCAGCACTTTCCCAACCGACTGCACCAGCCAGAGCTGTTTTGGGAAAATCTCTGGGATGAAAATAAGTAGCAAGTCGTTTTGTCAAGAAGATGTGCCTCAGAATCATAACTCAACTGATTAACTAAGAGCTTTGTACCTCAGCAAGATAACTCTCAGCTAACCGCAGAGTGACCGGAAGATAATGGTTTTAAGTCAACTGAAGAAAGGCATGTGTCTTAGGGGTTAAGTTTGGCTTTGTGAAGATATATGAAGAACAGAGATGACGTTCTGGGGCTGCATCATATTAAATAGTATGTACGCTGGCCCTTCATGAATTTACATCTAATGGAAAATTTAGTGTTGATTGTGCCACCATGACTGTTTCCTGAAATAACCATAAGTGGATTTAAAATCATTTAAAAGCCAAAGCAAATGTTTTTTAATCGACACATTTCTATTTTGTGGGCCCACAAGTAAATACATAAAATCAAGTCAAATAAAAAGCTAACAAAAATGACAAACACACACCCCAAACTTACTAAAACTTTAAAAACCAAAATATGAAAATAAAAACCAATTCCAAACTATAACAGTATCTCAATGATACTAAAATAATATCGCAGTGAAGAAAGTTAACGTATTGTGTGCATTACCCACATTTTCAATCATTTTCAGCTTAAAGCTTAGTAATGACTTTTTAGGTTACTATATATACATGTATTTATTTATTTATTTATTTATTTATTTATTACGAATGTTTATTAATCTTATCTAAAAGCATTAACTTAAACTATAATAAAAATCATATCTGCATGTTGATTTATTATCATAAATGCATGGACACTGGCTGATATTTAGTGTTATGACTTAAGACCGATATAAACCGTTATTTTATCAAAATGAATTAAATAATAATGTGAATATATTGTAAACTGTAATTTATTTCTGTGATGCTCCGCTGTATTTTCAGCATCATTACTCCAGTCTTCAGTGTCACATGATCTTCAGAAATCAGATAAATTAAATAAAAAAGGATGTTACCAAAATATTGTGCATTTGAATCTATTTGCTAATTTTAAGAAAAAGGAACAAAAGTAATTGCTCATATCTACATCGACATATATTCAAAAAATACTTGTCCTCAACCCTGGTCTTGAACGGTGCGTCTGAGTGTGCTTTACAGAGGTGTTTTTCTCATTCTTATTTAGGAATTTAGTTAGATTAACTCAAACATCCCTGCGATGAAGTCACATGGGAACATGAGGAGAAAAGCAGCTGTTGAAGGGAGTGAAACTGCACAGATTCTCTCCCCTCACTGTTTTGCTGTCTTCGGGACAAAATGATGTGTAGATATTTTTAAACTATATCAGCTAATCATCAGAATCTGACTTCTGCTTTTAACCAAATAAAACATAAAAGCATTTAATTCGACCCCCCAAGTTCATTTGTAATTTTAGTCAAGGTTTGTGACACGGTTTTTCATGACATTAATTTCTACCTCCTCTCTGACCCTGTTTTTTCTGCTATACCTTTAAGAGATCTGTATGCAAATGTGCTCTGTTGTGATTGGCTGACCTCTGCCTGCCAGAGCAGTTTAAGGCTATGCCGATAATAAATTATATTATACAATATTTTAAATGATAAAACTTGTCAGACAGTAAAACATAGATCCAGTTAGATGAACATAGATAACACCTTTTTCTGAGTAAGTGTGAATTATCAAACTAAGTTGTTTTTGGTTTGTTTTTCTTGTTTTGAATGTTTTCCATGATCTGATTACGTGGAGTGTGATGGAGTTACTGTAAATGTCTTCAACAGAGCCACTATTGAGGAGGTGGAGGGCGACGTCTGTGAGCTCGAGTCCAAACTAGACAAGGTACGTTTGGACTGCTAGAGTTAATGGACCTGTAGAGATGAATGTGCCAATATGAAGAGAACATGGCCTGTATATATACTGTGTGTATGTGTGTGTGTATATATGTATATGTATATGTATATGTATATATATATATATATATATATATATATATATATATATATATATATATATATATATATATATATATAAAATAGTGAAATGTATAGTAAAATAAATGTACATATTATGTTAAGTTTAATTATTTTTTTAATTAAATGTATATTTAAAAAAAAGTTAAATTATTTATATTAATGATTAATTAATTCACATTATATTGAAATATAATTAATATTATAATAGCTCAGTGGTAAACGCACATATATATTTAAGAAATATGTGTAATTTATATTTATTTCTTATATAAATCATACATAAATATGAAAAATATATACACATGTAAATATTTCTTAAATAAACAAACACACATGCATATACACATACAGTAGACACACATATATTATACAAACACGATTAATCAATTTGACGGCTCTAGTGAAATGTTTATATCATGCTATGAATATAGTAATTATTAAGATGATTTGTATTACCATGCAATATAATCTAGTACTTGTTTTTCTGCTGTTGAAAAGCAGTGCAGTAAACATTTTGTTCAAATTTATTAGCAGTATAACATTTTGAGTTAACGTCACTTGCTTAAATGTCAGCAGCTCTCATGCAGACACAAACAAAACCTGAGGATCATTTGAAAATATCTATTCCCATAATCTCATAATGGCAAAATATCAACCTAATACTAAAGCAGCAGCAGCAGCAGCATCTCTCTCCAAGTCTTAGTTTAATTTGAGCTCTTTCCTGTCGAGTGCTGTAAAAACTGTTGGAGCAATGGAACGGCTCATTGTTGGGTCAGATTCAGGCCCACCCAGCATAATTTGGCCGAGTGACTCAGACCACTCACTTCCTCCTCTCTGAGGAAGGATATGAAATATTAAGGAGGAGCTGATACAGCTTTTCTTAGAAATCGACACACATTATAAATGTACATAGTGTGAGATGTCATTAATCAGAGTCTACATCAAAGTCATCCATCAGCAGACCTGAAAACAGGTGTTACTAGCAAGCATCAGTCAATCTATCAACCAATTTATGTTGTAAATTAGGTCTTTTTTTAATGCTATAAAATTTCATCGAGATCATGAACAACAATATCACAGTAGACCACGGAAATTCAAAAATGTCCCTTATATTCAACTTCCAAAAGTGCATCATCTTTTCCATGTTAATTCATTTAGTTGACTAGTGCTGTGTGCTGTATTAACAAAAACATAAATGGCATTAATAAAAACACTAACACTGACAAGCTACGCAATAATGCATTCATAATCGAATGCGATTCATCTAATGAAAGCGATATAGCGCAGCTTGTCAGTTATCTACGGCTCTGTGTATTAAATGTTGCTCCATCTAAAAGCCTGTGATGGAGATTTACTATGAATTTACTATTAATCACAGAATCGGCTTTACTGACGAGATGCGCATGGCAGTTACATGGGAATTATCGTGCAGCCCTTGTTTGTTGATCACAAAGTACAAATTAGAGGAGTACAACTAAGATGCGGAGTGTATTCAAAGTGCCACCATTTCTGTTTACAGTGTGTAGAATGGTGCGCTGTGATTGGTGGAGCGGATATATCGCATTCTGCAAAAAAAGGGAGACTGGTGCTTGTCGCAGTTTGAAAAAAAAGGGAGAAAACATGACCTAATAACTGCGAATATCGCATTTTGCTTAAAATTAAATATAATATATAATATTAAATATAATATATATTGAGCTAAGCAAAACGAAAACATAAAATTTTCGTTTAAGTGCACTTACATAAAAAAGTATCTACAATATTTCTTTTTTGACAAACCGCTTTTCTAAGCAATCTGACTTTATTTTTCAACCTGTTGGTTTTGTTTTGACCACTTACAAAAATAATGCATCAACCACTTTTCTAAGCAATCAGAGTTTTGCATGATTGCCTGATTTTTTTATATTTGTTTACTGTACATTTATCTGTCAATGTACTCTGTATTTTGTATAGCTGGTGAAACTATGCATTGGGATGATAGATGCTGGAAAAGCGTACAACACGGCCAACAGACAGTTTGTGAATGGGATTCAGGAGTTGGCACAGCAGTCTGCCAAAGATGATGTCATTGAGGTGAGTGCAGATTACCGTAATGACCAATCAGCTCTTATTATCCAAGGGGCTTTCAGAATCACAAACATATTGAGACAGTCGTGTCAAAGTGTCCCTGGAGCGAAAGCTGTGTTTGATTTACTGCAGTTTGTCTAGCATGATGTTCCAATTGAAAGATTGCTGTGTTATTTGGTGATTGTTTGAAAGCATGCTTGGTTTGTGTTCACACAAAATCATTGGCTGCATTCCAGCATTCCTAGCGTTCGCTTATTTACTTTCTTTCTTCTTTGAAGTATCCATTGTGCATTGTAAAACGTACCAGTTTATTTCCTTGTATATGCATCTGGTAAATACCAGTGTTTCACAACGTTTTTTGTTGTTACTACCTCCACAGTTCCACCAGTATGAAGCCCTTCATCAAAACCAAACCTGAAATGTATTCATTATTTGTTTATATGGTATGTTTTACCATTATTTTGTTTTCTTGACTTATAAAAAATAACTTCTCAGGTTACGTATGTAACCAATGTTCCCTGAGAAGGGAACGAGACACTGGGTTCTCTAAAGTCGCTATGGGGAACCCGTTTGGCTTGTACGGCGTCTGAAACATTTAAACATGACAATAACATTGGCCGGCAACAGCCGCTTTATCCGCTTCTTCATCTGAAGCATGGCAAGGCTTCTAGAGGATGGAGTGTCTTGTTCCCTTCTCAGGGAACCATGATTACATATGTAACCTGAGACATTCCCTTTGGTGGGAACTTCAAACTGCATCCTCTAGAAGTTCCAATGGGGAATGGTATACCCACGCTGCCATCTTGAGGGGGGAGTGCATGTCCAGCACTAAATACCAACTTTACCAAGCTATGGGTGTTTCCCCACTGATGCCTTGAGGACTGTCAGTGACATTATCTCCTATGGACAAAGGCCTAAGCTGCACACCCCAAAAAACTTACCTGTTAAGGGCTGTGCTGGAAAGCCTAATACCAGGGCAGAGCTCGAAGGTTTGGAATCAGAAAAAAAAGATTCCTTTTAGGGGATATGACCAAGCATCTAGGACAATAACTAGACCTGTCACCCAGGGTCTACCGCCAGCTCTGCATGATCTTGCCCAAAGGAATTGACTCAAAAGGTCCTTGGTAGAAAACACTCTATACATAATCAGTTAAGTTGAGTGGTGCCCAAGGTGAAAACCAGGGCCTGAGCCAACTTGCAGTGTGTAACCCATACCATACAGAATTTTAGAAAGTGCACAGAAGCTCAGCGTGTGCACTTACCATAACATGGATTCTTAGACAGGCCTAGAAACTAGGGATGCAACGAATCCAGATATTTTGGGTTCCAACGAATACCAAATCCACTTTTTTTTTAAGATTCGGCCGAAACCGAATACCGAATCCCACTCGCATCCTTATACCATTATCACAGTAAAACACATTAATGAAGTAAACGACGTCCACAGCAGTGTATTTTTTATTTATTTTATTTATTTTATTTTGACTGTAAAAAAAAAAAAAAAAAAAAAAAAAAGAATAGGCAACATTATGCCAGGGGGAAAACTATTTTGGATTCGGTGCATCCCTACTAGAAACCCTATGTGACTGTAGCATGCTCAGAGAGCAGTTACTTGATTCAGCGGGAGTCTGCATACTCAGAGTGCATGTGGATTGAAAATGGCGTACCTCATAGGAAAAAATAAATATTTTGAGGGGAGCATCGCCAACTCAATTATAATAGTCACAGGTCAGGCTCTGGAGCATTATGCTCATACATAACTTGAAGGAGCTAGCACCCAACTCTCCAGAGGGGTGGACACAAATGCTTGATTTGCTGCTTGATTGGTGAGTGAGAGGAGTACTACAAGCTTATTCAAAAGAGCAGTATATCAGGGGGGCAAAAGTTGGCCCAACAACCTGGCATGACTGCCCACCAGAGCTCTATAGAGCAGAGGCCCAACTTTCAAAATAGGAGAGGACCTCAGATGCTCAATTTGGAGCACTGTGCTCAAAGATAGCCTTCTGAAATGAGGGAAGCACTGCTAAGCTCAACCAACAAAGAGTTAGCCTAACAGGGAGGCAGAGAGAGAGGCCTAAGAACCTGAGGTGGCTGCTCAGTGGATTTCAAGAGTGTATTACCTGATGAGAGCAAGCCTCAGATGCTCAATTGGGAGCAGTATGCTCAAAGGCAACCCTCTGAGGTGAGGAAAGCTCTGTTAGGCTCAACCGAATAGGGACAGCTAATCAGGGAGACAGCAAGCAGCTAAACTTGCCTGATGTTGCTGTCACAGAGCTTAGCACAGAGAGTGGAGGGCTCAACCCTTAACAAGGAGAGAGGAACCCAGCTCGACCAAAGTGATCGATAGTCCAGGGGCAAAGTACCAAGCTCTCGAGTAAGAAGAGGACTCACATAATCTGGCGAGCTCATAAAAGACCCTCCCACAGTGAGGGGAGCACAGCCATGTCCAGGGAGCAAATTGACCGCAAATGGGACATCAGATTTGAGATCTAGCTTAAAAGGGGATCACACATTTGAACAGGGAACAACAGGGTCCCAACATAGAGGCAACCGACCAAGGAGGAGATCGGGACGGGCCTAACAACTCTGAATGAAAGTAAGGTTTCCAAAAATGGGCTTCCAGAAATCAAGTGAGAATGAAAACTGAAGCCGCAAATTCATCGATATTTCCAGCAAGAGGCAAAAGCACACATGCGAATGCTTTCTTCAAACTGGGGTAAATGAAGTACTCCCCTCCCCCTCAGTCGTCCCGCAAATGTATCACAATGGCCACAAGCCATGCCATCATGAGTTGAGCATGCTCAATTAATGCTTATCACTAACATGAAATAAGCAATGAATGCAACTCCCACAAGAGCTGAACTCGGTTGCACTTCACCTCACATACAACATACGAGCCGTGTGAAACTGTGGGTATCGGCAGTAAAGCCTCTAGTGAGAGAACATACACTCCTAGTCATGCTTAGCTTGTTGCTAACATAAACAAACAGTCTGTGGAGATGAAGAAGAGGATGACGTGTTCTTCCGGTGCCCTTTTATACTGCGGTCGCACCGGTAACAGCGTCATAGGCTGTCGCAGGCCAATGTTATCATCATGTTTAGATGTGTGCTTCAGACACCGGTCATGCCGAAGGCGTTCTCCATAGCAACCTCTAGAGGACGCAGTGTCTCGTTCCCTTCTCAGGGAACACTGGTTACATACTAAGATGTAACCTAAGATGTTATTTTTAAAGTCAAGAAAAAAATAATAATGCTTAAACATATCCAGGACTTTATAATGAATACATTTCAGGTTTGGTGTTGAAGAAGGGCTTCTGACTGATGAAACTGTGAAGGTAGTAACAACAAAAAAGGTTGTTAAACACTGGTATTTACCTGAACCAGATGGGGGAATGCAATATTGTTGTAATTAAATGCAGTAGTTTTGCCAGGGAACACAAAAGCTTGGTGAAAAAAAAAAAAAAGAATTCTGGGAAATGCAACATTTTTGTGAGAAAACGATGTTTGTTCATCACCATGAATCTGCAGGAATGCAAAAAAAAAAAAAAAAGTACTTTTTTAATTATTTTAATATTTTTACAAATCTATTTTTACATTTATATTTTCTGTTTTGTAGGCTAGATTTAACAGGTTCAGATTTGTTACATTATTATTATGATTATTATGATTATTTTGTATTTTTATTTTTACAAATTAGTTTATTAAGATATAAGGGTTTGCTGAAGATGGCAGTATCTGTTGTACTGAATTTATACTGACATAAAACATTTCATTGTATTACAGTACAATAGACCGTATCATTTTTTACTGTCATTAAGTATTTTTATTGTAAAACGATATCAAAATCAAAATGAGTGCTTGGAAAGAAAATATGGTAAAAAAAAAATGTCAGACTTCAGTTTTTAAGCTTTTAAGTTTTATTTATTTTTTTGTTTGTTTTTGTTTTGTGTAGTTTTATGTTTTGTTTTGGTCAAGTGTGACTGGACACATTTTTACAAAGATTCAGCTTAGTATTTTGTACATTCGTGACAAATAACCAGATGTGTTATTATTATGTGGTCTCCTGTTATTTGTAGTCTTGACTCTTTGCTGGCCCTGTGTAAAGTTCTCTGGTTTCTTCACAGTCCAGCCTGAGCAAGTTTGCTGAGAATCTTCAAGAGATGATCAACTATCACTCGGTAAGGACATCTGGGCAAAACGTTGTTGCTGAATTGCATTACTATATATGACCTCTCCTTTTTTCTTTTTTGTCATGTTTGCATGTATATTTTTGCAACAAAAGAAAATCGCTAACCCAAAATCTGCGAAAGTGCTGAGAATGGAGAAATGACCACAGTTATGACATAGAACAAACATTTCCATTTTCCCTCTCTATTCAATAGCTGTTGTAGTTAGACTGTTGATTCTGATGAGCTCTCTGTAACTAAGTTATAAATGTCTGTTTCGGGGAGTTAAATTAATTAGCTTAACTGATATTGTCTTCAAGTTGTTTCTCAATTATTTTGAACTGGAACTGACCATAGAACAAGACAGCTAATGGTAATGCCTGCAATAGCACCCCTTGTGGCAACACAGGGAAGTACTATTCATTTAAGCTAAATGTGAATTTAAAATGTTCCAGTGTAGATTGTTTTTGGGCTTTTTTTATCTCTATAATATAAAGGATGATTCTGTGGTCCTCACAGCTCTACAGTGTGTTAAACTGGAGCTCTTTGTGTCAGTGTTTAAGGCTGTGGTGAGATCAGCCGACTTGTGGTTAAAGTCCTCATGAGCAAGAACTAAGCACATGATCTTTAAAGCACAAATGTGTCTTGACTTATTTCATCCAGTGTACACTCGATCTAATTCACACTGCCCTAAAATGTCTAACATACACAGTTAATGCCTTTAAAGTTGAAATATGTACAAAAGTTTAAAAAAATAAAATAATCATTCATATATTAGTGCTTGAAAACGGTTGCATTTTTAATTGGCATTAATCACATGATTGTCTGCGATTTCATTACATTGTTATGCACAAAACTAATAATGCATTCAAAAGTAGTGTATTGTGCACTTTTTTATTTATTTAAAAGTACTGCTATATGAACAAAAGTGCAATAACATTTGGTTATATAACATTCAGCAGTCCCTGGCTCGGTTGGAAGAGGTGGGCAAGAGCCAGGTTCAGTTATATATAGATCAGTGAGTGTGAGCGCTAACCGCACCGGAGCACAGATCTTCTGATACGTGCTGCATGAATGTGTGAATAGTTTTGATTGGCAGAAGAGATAAATGTGTTAAGTAATATATTGTGAGAGTGCCGTGTGTTACCGCATCACATACAACTCAAAATAATAAACCACAAAGTTAACAAAATGATTTACTTCATTGTGTTGAGCAAGTGCTTCTCTGCTATCTTCACATACTACCGGAAACCTCCTATTT
This sequence comes from Carassius gibelio, assembly GCF_023724105.1. Lineage (NCBI taxonomy): Eukaryota > Metazoa > Chordata > Actinopteri > Cypriniformes > Cyprinidae > Carassius > Carassius gibelio. Next base: position 19,674,119 of record NC_068392.1, read on the forward strand.
CCAACATATAAAGTTGTTATTACGAGCTTGTTGCATTGTTTTATAATAAAAATAACAGTGGAGGGTGGTTTGTGAATGTTGATTAATAATTTGGTTGGGAACTTCCCCTCCTGTGATCCATGATTTCTCTGTATGTGTATTCAGAGACAGTGAGCAATGGACTTTCATAATAATAATAAAAAAATTGTTAGTGCAGTATAATAATTATCAGTGTTAATCCATTAATCCGTTAACACGATAATTTTTTTGATTTACATGCAAAATATGGTAAAAAAACCCCTCTTTTTTCTTTATGGTAATTCCTTATTAAATTTTATATTTGCAGATTTTATTTGACCAAGCACAACGATCAATCAAATCACAGCTCCAGACATTCATTCAAAAGTGAGTATCATGAAGTTATATGTTGTTTTGTCAGTCCGATGTTTTGTTACAGTTTATTGTAGAGTTTTTAAGAGCTGAAGTTTATATCTAGAGTATCTAATTAACGGATTTATTTGCTGATATGTATTTTCTGTGAGGCCGATATATCGGTTTGTCAATTGTGAATATTATTGAAGCAGTCAATTCATGTCACCTTGTAAGTTTCAGCACCAAAACAGCGTATGTTGTGCAGTACAACTTTATATGCCATATCTTGTCATCCATTTTTTGAGTACAGACCATCAGCTTTTACAGCCGCCAAACCGATTTATCGGTTCATTAATAGACTCCATGCACAAAGTCATTTGTCTTGTCTCAGCTAAAGCCAGAGTTTATAATGGCATGGTTTCAGCAGTCGTTGAGTGCACATTTAAGGAATGGTATTGCTGTGTGCAGGGACCTTCGGAAATTTAAAGAAGCCAAGAAACAGTTTGACAAAGTGAGCGAGGAGAAAGAAGCAGCCCTGTCCAAAAATGCCCAGGTGCCTCGAAACAAACAGCACGAGGTGGAGGAGGCCACCAACATCCTCATCGCCACGCGCAAGTGCTTCCGCCACATCGTCCTGGACTACGTGCTGCAGGTGAGAGCGCCGAGACCCGTCTGGTGTTAGTTAAATACCGCAGGGACTCAAGGTTAACCTTTGTACTCAACAACCTTTGTACAAATTCCTGTGTAGTCACAAAATGCATGCTATTGATATAGATTCATTAGAATTAATATTGCATTCACGGTTGTTTGCAAGAGAAAGAAGGGATGTTTTGAAAGAGAAAGAAACTTGATCAGTTCTTGTAACACAATACTTGTGTCCTCTCAATGCTCTTCCTGTCTTCTGTAGTGACCGCACACACACTCAGTTGGAATAATTAATTCCCCTTTGCGAGGTCAGTTTAGCAGCCTCAATTCAAATGACTTGAGCTTAATTACCATAGGATGACTTTTCTCTCAAAATGATGTGTAGCAGCCCAGAAACTCTGTTAAATCTCTCCAGTGAGTCAGTAGTCAGTGTGTGTGGTTTACAGGCACTCAGTGTGCAGTGTATTGCGCCACCTGGTGGCTCAATGAAAGAACTGCTTGTTTCCAGTCAGTTGTGAAAGAATAAAGGATGTACCTCTTGGGAGTTCAGGAAGCAGATGTGTTAGATTTGATAATGCTTCAGTATTGAAACATTCGTGGCCACAAGTGTTCATTTTTACACAGTTTGTATGCTTTTCTTTGTAAAGTCGTATGCATTATTAATTAATTATATTTATTTGGTTTTTCATCATTTTAATGTGGTCAGAATTGCATATAATTGTAGTCAGCAAAACATTTTAGTTTGGAATGTGTGAAGTGAAAACGTGTTTGGTGAAGCAAAAAAAAAAAAAAGTTTGTGAATTTAAATTATTTGTGACCTCATGGATTTATTCTTTCACTTTTGTTTAGATTTTTTGTTTTTGTTTATATTAATATTATTATTTTTCAGATTAATGTGCTGCAGTCCAAGAGACGATCAGAAATCCTCAAATCGGTAAAATTTTCTTAATCCTATGATTTATAATTAAGATTTATATTCTCAAGTTAGATGTATTGTTAAACCTGTCTTCTGTTGTACAGATGCTGTCTTTCATGTACGCCCACCTGACCTTCTTCCATCAAGGTTATGATCTATTCAGTGAACTACAACCCCTCATGAAACAATTGACTGGACAGGTACATCACATCTGTTTGTCCTTCTTTCTAACTTCCAGTCTATTTGTTTGTCTGTCATGCTTTCTATTTATTTATCTCTGTGTGTCTGTCTGTTGTACTGTTTATCAGTCTGTCGTGTGATCTGTCTGTGTATGATGCGATCTATCTGTCTTGTCTGTCTCTCAGTCTATGGTACAGTCTGTCTATTTCTGTCTGTCAAATGACCAATCTGTTAAAACCAACCCACGTTTGTATGCTGCAAACACGCAGCAATTGTAAATGTGAACTGGTGGTATTATAAAAATGTAAACAATTAAGACAATAGTTAATTGACCATAGTTGTTTACTTTAATAATTGATAGCTTTTCCTTATGAAAACTTACCAAGGCTATTATTGTACGATCTATCTGTTTATCGTACAATCTTGCTGTCTGCTATTGTACGATCTATCTGTTTATCGTTCAGTCTCTCGTTCTGCTATTGTACGATCTATCTGTTTATCATACAATCTCTCTTTCTGCTATTGTACGATCTATCTGTTTATCGTACAATCTCTGTCTGCTATTGTACGATCTATCTGTTTATCGTACAATCTCTGTCTGCTATTGTACGATCTATCTGTTTATCGTACAATCTCTGTCTGCTATTGTACGATCTATCTGTTTATCGTTCAGTCTCTCTTTCTACTATTGTACGATCTATCTGTTTATCGTACAATCTCGCTGTCTGCTATTGTACGATCTATCTGTTTATCGTTCAGTCTCTCTTTCTGCTATTGTACTATCTATCTGTTTATCGTACAATCTCTGTCTGCTATTGTACGATCTATCTGTTTATCGTACAATCTGTCTGTCTGTAATTGTACGATCTATCTGTTTATCGTACAATCTCGCTGTCTGCTATTGTACGATTTATCTGTTTATCGTTCAGTCTCTCTTTCTGCTATTGTACGATCTATCTGTTTATCGTTCAGTCTCTCTTTCTGCTATTGTACTATCTATCTGTTTATCGTACAATCTCTTTGTCTGCTATTGTACGATCTATCTGTTTATCGTACAGTCTCTCTTTCTGCTATTGTACTATCTATCTATCTGTTTATCGTACAATCTCTCTGTCTGCTATTGTACGATCTATCTGTTTATCGTTCAGTCTCTCTTTCTGCTATTGTACTATCTATCTGTTTATCGTACAATCTCTCTGTCTGCTATTGTACTAGGGCTGCACGTTTTCAAGTTTTTCATTAACCGTTAACCGAGGCCCTTAGCGGTTAATACTCGGTTAACCATAGTGTGCCATAGTAACCATAACCATAGTAATTTCCGGACATAAAAAAATATCCGACAAAATGTAATCTCTCCGGTCAAATTGTCCTATTAAAACTGCCTAATAATGCCGCCCATTAACACAATCTGAATTTGAGAAGAAGCCTAGAATGTATAACAAGCAGACTCCGCGGCCGCCTCGCTAAGGCTATGACTATGAGTATGTTTGACAGGTACAATATTTGAAAATCGATAATTATTTATTTATTTACTTTAATTACATTTATATCTGAATTTATATCAACCCATAGACTTTCAAATATCAAAATGTCAAGAATTAATATGTATTTGTGTACAAAATGACATATAAACATATTTTCCTATTATACTTTGCCTGGAAACGCTTCCAACAAGGCGTCGGTTCTATTTCTAGCATGCACGCGTCGAGCCGCCCCTGAGCCGCGCGTCTCACGCAGGCAGTCGGCAAGCTATAACCCGTTAACATGGGAACCGAATTAAAAACAGACACGCCACGCAGCTGAGATACTTTCGCCACGTATCCAGTGTGTCCTGACCGGCCTAATGATGCCCGGGTGTTGGCTGTTGATATTACAACAACAAGGTTTTACTTGAAGTATATCTAAGCACTGTATTGCAATTCTTTCATTTTGCCCCGTCACTCTCAATTTTAAAGTGCTCCAACGCTGTACTTTTTTTTGCCCGCTTCATATTAGAAAAATGACTTCTTCTTGTGGACATTACAAATGTCTGGGAGCGCTCTGGCGGTCTCTGGTGGTGCAAAAATTTATTACAACTAAATTCAATGCACGCCATTGACGTAACTTAACCGAGCAAAATGTTTCACTCGGTTACGCAATTTTTAACGGTTAATCGGTTAACCGGTTAACCATGGACACCCCTATATTGTATTATCTATCTGTTTATCGTACAATCTCTCTGTCTGCTATTGTACGATCTATCTGTTTATCGTACAGTCTCTCTTTCTGCTTTTGTACGATCTATCTGTTTATCGTACAATCTCTCTGTCTGCTATTGTATGATCTATCTGTTTATCATACAGTCTCTCTTTCTGCTTTTGTACGATCTATCTGTTTATCGTACAATCTCTCTGTCTGCTATTGTACGATCTATCTGTTTATCGTACACTCTTTGTCTGCTATTATAAGATCTATCTGTTTATCGTGCAATCTCTCTTTCTGATATTATACGATCTATCTGTTATCATACAATCTCTCTGCCTGCTATTGTACGATCTATCTGTTTATCGTACAATCTCTCTGCCTGCTATTGTACGATCTATCTGTTTATCGTACAAGCTCTGTGTCTGCTAAAGGATCTATCTGTTTATCGCATGATCTCTCTGCCTGCTATACGATCTATCTGTTTATCGTACAATAATGTTTGCATTTATACAATCTATCTGGTGAAAGCCTGATTTCTGCACCAAACCAGTGTTTTCATTTTCACCCTGGAGAGCCGATGGGTTTATGAATCCTTGTTTCCTGTGGGCAACAATGTGATGGGATTCTTGAGATGTGTGATTGGCTGCTGCTTACACAGGCCTTGTACTGGAAACAGGAAGTTATATTGTGTGATTTAAAGGGTATTCCCTGTCTAGGAGTTAAGTTGAGTGTGTTTGAGACTGAGTGGACGTGAAATATACAGCACAAGGTTATCAGGATTGGTTTTCTGCTGTCTGTCAGACATCATGAAGCTAAAAAGAGTGGAGCAATTATGTCGAGATGTTTGGAGGAGCTGCTCGCAGGTCTGTGTTTCTATTCATCATGGACTGCTTATGATACTTTGATATTGTCATTTCAGTTTGGACTAGTTATTTTTATTATTATTGACATTTTAGAATAACGGTTTATGAAATAACACTGTAGGGGAATTATATAGTGACCATATATAAACAAAAAAATAAATAAATAATATTAAAATGAAATGGTTTTGTATAGTAATTCATACTGTTCTAAAATGTTAAAGTTTTTCTTACTTTTTTATACATTTATATATATATAATTTGTCTGTGCTGTACTGAAAAAGCTTGTCCAAAAATAGCAGTAGTTGTAACTTTTAGTCACATTAATGCAGCTCAAGATTGATTCATGCTCACAGGTTTTGTCAGGTGGTCAGACTTTGTCAAGCACATCTCAAGAGTGGAAACTTCAGGTTGTAACTGCAACAGAGGAAAAACATTTCCCATCAGATATTATCAGCCGAGCATCTGCCCGGCTCTTTCCGGGTGGATTAAAACAAAGCACTCGACCCAAATACCACACGTGTGCTTGTTTCCATGCATGATACGAGGTGATGGATGGACTCTGTATCTGAACAAATAAAAGTGCAAAGAGAGTCTATTACAGTTCCTTTCCTCAACTTCCCCTATAGAAATGAAACACAAGTGGTGTATTCTAAGGCAATTTTCACAAGAATTATTGGTTTTGCATAGTTCGTGATTTGAATAGGCCCTTAATCTTTATGCTAGTCGCTAAAAATAAAAAAAATAATAATAAAACGATACAAAATCTTCCTGATTGTGATCTTGAACCTGTTCATTTTCTCAGAATTTCTGCCAGAAGAAATAGAGCTTAGCTTAACCATATATTTATTATTATTATTATTATTGTAAAAATTCACATTTTATTACATGGCTTTTCCAGGTCTAGAAATCACACTAACTATCTATCCAGGTTTCCCAAGAATCTTGGTTCTTTAAAGGGGGGGTGAAATGCTTGTTTTCACTCAATATCCTGTTAATCTTGAGTACATATAGAGTAGTACTGCATCCTTCATAAATCCAAAAAGTCTTTAGTTTTATTATATTCATAAGAGAAAGATAGTCTGTACCGATTTTTGCCGGAAAAACACGACCGACTGAAGGCATGACGTGTGGACGGAGCTAAAGAATCAAGAGCACGAATAGGCTTTTGCGTTGAGAGCGTTTGGAAGCTGTGACATTACCGTGAGGAAAAAAACATCCAGAACAAACCATGGCTAACAGTCAGATTCAGCCGTTTATTTATGATCCAGAATCAGATCCAGAGGCTGAAACTGAACGAGAGCAGCAGCAGCAACGACTCGCTCTGAGCAGGGCTCGAACCCGGGTCTCCGGCCTAGGAGGGGACGCACTAACAAGGAGGCAGAGATATTTGAAGCAGTTTTACTCACCGCCTGCGGTTCCAAAACACGATCGTGACCCTTTTTCCTTGGGATTGCATCATCCTTAAGAAATAAACGATGTGCAAATCCGTCGTCAAAAAGGACCCATATAAGGAAATTCTGCTCCATCTAACGTCACACAGAGCCATACTCGAAAAAAACTTTCCGAAACTTGTGACAAACCGGAAGGAGTATTTTGGGAACAAAAATACTCCTTCAAATGTACAACTTAATTTTTGAAACTTTGTCCATGTTTAGCATGGGAATCCAACTCTTTAACAGTGTAAAAAACTCAGTATGCATGAAATAGCATTTCACCCCCCTTTAAAAGGAATCGGCATTGGTCAAGCGGATACATTTTGCTGTTTTAATACTTGTCTTGTTTTAAATCATTTTAAGTCATGTTGAGACCAACTATTGCAGTCTGTTTTCCTATTTGATAAATCATGATCTAATGAGAAAATGAATTGATGTCATGGACTGGGTCATGGTAACATCCACATATATATATATATATATATATATATATAGACCTAAACTTGGTAATAATCCACAGTTTAAAAGTTGGATTGATGAAGTCCTTCACTGTAGCGGAATATTGTCCCAAATGAGTTTGGATTTGGAAATGTTGTAGTGTTAAAAGCTCTTGAATTTGTTTAGCAGTGTGTAGCGGTGGTGAAGCGGTGTATTATGGTCCATCATCATCTTGGGATATGGGAAAATAATGAGGCAAGAGTGGATTTCCGTCCAGTTGTAGGAAACCAGACCATCTTCAGGTCACATGACTTTGTGTTTAAAGTGGTTTTTCGTTGGCAGCAATGCCTCTACTTACTCCAGTTTTATAAAGTTCAGCACTGCTGGGTAAAGGCAGCGTCTTCCTAGCTGTCTTGAAAACTTTATTTGCCTTGAACGTTAAAAAAAAATAAATTAAATAAATTAAATGGAATATGTCCCTGCTTCCAAATGACTCTAATTTCTCTCGGTCTTCACGCATGCAAACATCTGTAAGCCGTTTTCATGTGTGTTTTTCAGCTGGATCAGCTGGTGATGGACTCCACAAAAGAAAGGAAAGATATGGAGATGAAACACTCGACTATTCAACAGAAGGTATTCCAAACATGAATGACCCACAAACCCCAGGCCATCGCACACTGTATAGGGCCAATCAGAAAATATCTGTTGTTTAGAGCAACATGAGGCTTCGCAGCACACTGATGAAAGCTGAAACCAAGAAACTGAATATCCTTCCCTACTCTCCTCTCCTCGGAGCTTGAGCTTTAGAAATAATCTAAAGTACACAAAGGGAAGCTGTGCCTGAAATACAGGTTTATGAATAAACACTTAAAGTAATAAAGTTGCTGTTATTACAGTGGAGCCGTTCATCTTTCGGTAGATTAGAACCAAATCCTTACCCATGGCATGTGCAAGTGTTTTTTATGCAGTAGTAGGGTTGTTAGGACAGCGAGATAAAGTAGCCTATACCAATTCTGCTGAAATGTCATTATTCTTACCACAGCAGTTTACAGTACATTGGCTAGTGGATTAAAAAATTGTGTAAATGTGCAAATTACCCCTAAAAGTGTGGTGCCGTTTTCCTTTGCATGGTGAAATCGAGAATTGAATCCAATTAAACCCCATTCAACAGAACTGAAAACAAGTGGAAAGCCACATCGCATGTTTTTCTGTGTTTGGTTTGGTAATTCTCAATTTTAGCAAACATTTTTTTCAGGTGGATTTCAAATCTGTTTCTGATTTGTTAAACATTGAACGGTTTTCCACGTTATCGCATAGAATGCAGATTTGGCTTTGAAGATGTAGGGGTGTGTGATATTTATCATCTACTATTATATCAAAATTGTTGTTTTATATTTATATTTATGGGCGAGGTGACATTATAAAGTAAAAACACGTTGGTCCAATATCATCACTGCATGATGAAGCCTATTGGAATGCAGTTATGAAAGCAAAAATATAGCCCTGTATAGGTTTTTGTTTTAATATATACAAGATATGCTGCTATCACACAAGTAAGAGTGCCATCTACCAAATATTAGTGCGTGAGCATGAAACAATATTGTCAGGGTTTTTTGTTTGTTTGAAACGGAGCAGAACATCTCAGAGCAAGAATGATGTTTCTATGTTAATGATTCTTATTTTGAACAAATCAACCGAGTCAATGATTCAATTATCCATTTATAAAGGCAGCCACTTGCATTGTTTCCAAATGAATCAGTTGTTTGAATAAATGATTAAACGAAATACTGATCAAGACGGACATGTCGCCACGTAATGGTGGTTTTAGTGTCATATATATTCATCGATGATGGGTCTAAACAAGGCAAGGTATTGGCATAACACAAAATATCCTTCAATTATTGTCATCAAAAAAGTCCAAAATTATATAATTGTCTGTTAATATCACATCCATACCTCGGTGTGAGTCGTACTTTATGCTTCACTATCCTATGGACACACGATGCTAAAATTTCTCGAATGTAACTCCGCCTTAAATTGCAGCCAAGCTATATTAAAGTAACGTATGTATCAGAAATTACAAATTACCAATTGAAATCTCTTTATACTTAATATTGTAAATGCTTCATTTACATCCTGGAAACGCTTCATAAAACACTGAACTAGTGTATATTCATCTATCACTTCATAATGTGATTGGTGCGCTTGTGCCACAGTTCAGCTCGTCCTTCAGCTCATGTCTCTGTATTTCTGTTTCCTCCTCCTCTCTTTCTCTCTGGCTGTAGTGGCAGTTGTTAACCTGCTCTCTCTTCTTTTCTGACTGCTCATATGAGGCCGTGCTGCAGGTGAGTCTGTCCCTTCTGCCTCTGAACGCCGCATGAATCACCATTAACACTGAGACCTGCATTATATTCATCAGACATGCGCTTTCATGCCAATAACTCATTTTATATATATAAACAAAGCAAGGCATTGTCATTGGATTGTAAAAACCTGGAAGAAAATGCTTTATAGCGTTTGTTAATCACTATTGTTGGAGTTTGTTGATCACTATTGTACATGAAGGAGAAAATACTCCAAACAGAAGCGAACCAAAGCAAACCACAGCTGTATAAATGTTGAATGCTCTGCTGGGATTGGTGGATCCAACACATGAGCCATAGTTAATGAATTCATTCATCGAACGCACACACACACTCACGTGCTAGAGCTTCCCTGAAGGGGAGGAGCCAGCAATAGATACCAAGGCTAATACCCAGCTCAGTCTGCATATACATGGATGCACATGAACACACACAGTGCGTAGAGGCTCGGTGATGGTAGACGGCCCTGCCAGGACAGTCACAATAATATTAGGGAATTACATGCAGCATCACTGCTGACTCACACACACATGCGCTTGCATGCAGTGCTCTGTCCGGCATGAAGATCTTCAGCAGGTTTCACTATGTGTGGTATCTGGTGAGTCAGTTGTTTTTTATAGTTCATGTTCATATTCTTTGTCTCTTTTGACTTTGAGCGATGATGAATGTGAAATCTTTTGTGTATCTACTACTGTTGTCAAAAGACCCGGTACTTCGGTACCAAGTCGGTACTAAAAAAATGAAAATGTCACTGTGCCAGGTTTGTCTGCCTAACGACCCTAGTACTGAGCCTTGAGGTACTCCATACTGCACTTGTGATCGATATGATACATCTTCATTCACTGCTACGAACTGATGGTGGTCATATAAGTACGATTTAAACCATGCTAATGCACTTCCACTGATGCCAACAAAGTGTTCAAGTCTATGCAAAAGAATGCTGTGGTCAATTGTGTCAAACGCAGCACTAAGATCCAATAAAACTAATAGAGAGATACACCCACGATCAGATGATAAGAGCAGATCATTTGTAACTCTAAGGAGAGCAGTCTCAGTACTATGATACGGTCTAAATCCTGACTGGAAATCCTCACATATACCATTTTTCTCCAAGATGGAATATAATTGTGAGGATACCACCTTTTCTAGTATCTTGGACAGAAAAGGGAGATTCGAGATTGGTCTATAATTAACAAGTTCTCTGGGGTCAAGTAGTGTTTTTTTTTTTTTTTTTTTTTTTTTTTAGTTGAGAGGCTTGATAAAAAGCCAGTTTGAAGGTTTTAGGGACGTATCCTAATGACAAATTAATAATAGTCAGAAGAGGATCTATGACTTCTGGAAGCACCTCTTTTAGGAACTTAAATGGAATAGGATCTAACATACATGCTGTTGGACAATGTTCTATTGTCACTTAAAATGAACACATTTTCAGTCAAAATAAATAATTGTTTTGTTTTATTATGCTTAAAAATATATTTAAAAATATTAATTAGACTTCTTTTTCTTGTTATAACCATGAAAGTTTTACTTGCAAATTTTTTATCATGCTGATCTTAGTGTTATTTTTAATTCTATTTAAAAATTATTAAGAATTCCAGCCTTTTTAATGTTTTACTTTGTTCCGACAGTTATAGACTTAATTTGTTTTATTGCAAAAATGGAAACTATGTTTATGCAAAACATCAAGACCTTCAGGTCACTGACCCTTAAATGTATGCCACTTCATGTAAGTATTTTTAGTATTGATTATTTATAGTTGGAAGAGCTGCAGGTACGGTAAATTGCTCTGTTTTTTTTTTGTTTTTTTTTAATAACAGCTGTAGCCCCATTATTTGGTCTCTGCACCCTAAATATTAAGCGGCATGGCTCATGTTTCAGCTCATGGCTTCTTGATTAAGTTACAGAGAAATGGAAACCAAATCTGCTTTTTAATAACAGTTGGTGCTGTTGTGTTCATTGCCTGTCCTGCTATAAACATACAAGTGAAGAGTCAACCTGAAGGTTGTGGTCTGTAGTTCACTTTGTAGTTGATTTATTTTTTTATTTTTTTAACAAAAGTAAATCTACTTTGAAATGTTACAATTTATATGAATTTATATATAATTTATAAAATCCTAGATTAATAAAACGTGTTTAAGTATTGTTCAAAATCACTTCATGATACCTAATGTATTTTACAAATTAAACCTTAGTGTAACTGTAAATTATTAAATATTTATTATCAAGTACTGTAATCTATTTTTATTTTTGTATTAAATTATTATTTTTTTATTATTTATTATTATTATTTTTTTGTAGCCTGTTAAAAGGAAACATTTGAATTGTTATAATTAAAATACAATGAGTATTACGCTCTCATGCAAGCTTAAAGAGGGTCTGGATTATTTCAGCTCACTCACTAATAAGCCAAAATTCATGTTAACCATTCTCTAACTCCTGAAATGACCCAAAACTGTTCCCGTTTAAGTTTTCTGCAGGTCACTTTGAAAAGAGTATCTGCTAAATGGTTAATGTTGGACTGTGTGTGTCTGTGGGTTTGTGGGTTCAGTTCTCCGCTGTACGCCAGAGATGTGATGTACGATCTGTTAGTAGTCTAGAGCCGATCAGACTGGATTCCCACAGCAGCATGCGGGTCAGGCTGTAAACTAACCTCCTCTACTAGTATCTCACTCTTATCTGTCTCTTCAGCTGCTTGAGCTTTCACATACAGAAACACAAGATCCTGTGACACGCTAGTGTTATTAGGCTCGTCTAGTCTAAGCTCAGCCGGGCTTGACTTAACTAGTCTGAGCTCAGCCAGATTGACTTGACTAGTCTCAGCTCAGCCGGGCTTGACTTGACTAGTCTCAGCTCAGCCGGGCTTGACTTGACTAGTCTGAGCTCAACCGGGCTTGACTTGACTAGTCTGAGCTCAGCCGGGCTTGACTTGACTAGTCTGAGCTCAGCCGGGCTTGACTTGACTAGTCTGAGCTCAGCCGGGCTTGACTTGACTAGTCTGAGCACAGCCGGGCTTGACTTGACTAGTCTGAGCTCAGCCGGGCTTGACTTGACTAGTCTGAGCACAGCCGGGCTTGACTTGACTAGTCTGAGCTCAGCCGGGCTTGACTTGACTAGTCTGAGCTCAGCCGGGCTTGACTTGACTAGTCTGAGCACAGCCGGGCTTGACTTGACTAGTCTGAGCTCAGCCGGGCTTGACTTGACTAGTCTGAGCTCAGCCGGGCTTGACTTGACTAGTCTAAGCTCAGCCGGATTGACTTGACTAGTCTGAGCTCAGCCGGGCTTGACTTGACTAGTCTGAGCTCAGCCGGGCTTGACTTGACTAGTCTGAGCTCAGCCGGGCTTGACTTGACTAGTCTGAGCTCAGCCGGGCTTGACTTGACTAGTCTGAGCTCAGCCGGGCTTGACTTGACTAGTCTGAGCTCAGCCGGGCTTGACTTGACTTGACTAGTCTGAGCTCAGCCTGGCTTGACTTGACTAGTCTGAGCTCAGCTTGACTTGACTTGACTAGTCTGAGCTCAGCCGGGCTTGACTTGACTAGTCTGAGCTCAGCCGGGCTTGACTTGACTAGTCTGAGCTCAGCCGGGCTTGACTTGACTAGTCTGAGCTCAGCTGGTCTCACATGACATCTACAGGAAGCAGGATCTTTGATCTTGTGGTGTACACCAGACAGTGGCCAGAGTGGCGTATCATGATTTCTTACAGTACGCTGATGTTATGCCAAAATAATTTCACCATAATTAGAGCTAACTATTGGTGGTTTTGATCTTAGTTGTAAGTTTTAGTTTTAGTCCACTTCAGGTTTCTTCAAGATCTGACAAGATCAGAGGTCTTGATGATCATAGCAATATTAATAACCTGACCAGATAAGTGAAAAAAATATATGTTTTTGCAGCCAATCATTTTATTTAATGCATAATATGGGATCAGCCCAAATGTGTGTCGAGTGTTTATACAGCATGTGTATTAAATCTAGATATTGATTCATATAACCGTATTAACACCTACGAAGTTCAGTTGAACAAGTTTGATTTCCTGCCTTTTTTTGTGCTCAGGACTTCTCGAATGACGACACCAAGCTGGAGTACAACGTGGACGCAGAGAATGGGATCGCCATGGAGGGATATCTGTTCAAGAGAGCCAGCAATGCCTTCAAAACCTGGAACAGGTCTGAGACCAGACAGAAAATCATACTGTGTCCTCTTACAACAGTGTTTACTGGACCGCTCCAGGTAATCACGTATACATTGACGAAATGTTAACTGTTTCTGAATGTGTTTTCTTCACAGGCGGTGGTTCTCAATTCAGAACAATCAGCTTGTGTACCAAAAGAAATTTAAGGTAAACATAGGATAATATAAAGAAATTCTAGCTCCAGCGGTGCGTTTAGCACTCATTTTGGCGTTTTTATTTCAGGATAACCCTACGGTTGTGGTGGAAGACCTGCGCTTGTGCACCGTCAAACACTGCGAGGACATCGAGCGCAGATTCTGCTTCGAAGTGGTTTCTCCAACAAAGTGAGGACAAGCACACAACTCTGATTCTCATTTCAGTTATGTTGCATGTTTCAGGAAACACAAACAACACTTACTCTTTGAACAGCTGAATTACTTAAATAGTTAAAATGTGTTACTTTTCTGTTTATTTAATGGTAAGTGTTATTTCTATGCCACTAGTATCAAATTAATAACTAATATTTATGTATTTCTACGAGGCTGAGATGGTTGAAATTATTGGTAATAAAACACCAATGTTTATAAGTGTAAATACTGAAAATAGTTTTCAGTTATTAAAATCAAGCAGAAATAAAATAGTTAAGATAAATAAATACAATAAAATATAAATGTTAGAAGGTAATTATTATTAAAAAATATATATTTGAATTGAAATTTAAGTACTTAAGTTACTAAAAACCTTAATTAATTTGTTTAAATAATAATAATAATAACAATAATAATAAAATTATGAAAACATGAAAGCATGCAACACAGTTAATAAAACTAAATTTAAAATGAAACAAGAAAAGTGGTTTCAGAATATAAATAAATACTACAATAGTATAAAAATAATACTATTTGTAAACAATATACTTTTAAAAGTAGTCCAGTATATGCAATATGTAAAGAACTGAATGAAACTATTTTCTTAATCAGTATTTTGTCTTGTTTCATGTTATAAATACCTAAATATCCATTAAATAAATAAATAAAACATTTCAGAATTTCTTCTTTTCTTTTGACTGAAATAGATTTTTTAAACCCCTTTTGCAAACTTTTATTGTTTTTTGTCATAGCATTAATAAAATATCATAAAAATGCATTAAGGTTATTTTTTCTGACACTTTTTGCAAACTGTCGTTGCTGTTTTTTAAGCATAACATTAATAAAATATCATAGTTTATGCCAAAAACATGCCAGTGTGATTTCAAATGTTTAGTTTCACTTTAAAAACAAGACAAAAACTGTTTTCTGAATTAGATTATTCTTCAGTGCATGTGTCCCACTGTACGTCTGACTGATGTGGTTTCTGCCGAAGGAGCTGTATGATGCAGGCGGACTCTGAGAAACTCAGGCAGGCCTGGATCAAAGCCGTCCAGAACAGCATCGCCACAGCCTTCAGGGACAGAGCAGAGGACGCCGAGGTACAGAGTCTGTTTCATCCGGCTGTTAACGGCAGGCTAGAGACGCTTGATAACGCTGCGATGTGTTTGGCAGAAGATGGACAGAAAGTCGTCTGCATCTACAGGCAGCCTGGAGTCTGGCGGCGAGGTGAAGGAGAGGAGTCTGAAGGGCGAGAGCGCGCTGCAGAGGGTCATGGCCATCGGCGGGAACAGCGTCTGCTGTGACTGCGGTCAGCCGGAGCCACGCTGGGCCAGCATCAACCTGGGCATCACGCTCTGCATCCAGTGCTCGGGCATACACAGGTGTGTGTGTGAGTGTGTGTGTGTGTGTCAGGGAAGGCTTGTGTGACTCATTACAGGTGAAACTGTGTTTTGTTTGTCAGGAGTCTCGGCGTTCATTTCTCGAAGGTCCGATCTCTGACGCTGGACACGTGGGAGCCTGAGCTGCTCAAGGTGAGGCTTCACTAGCGACACCACGAACACACGGATGGACAGATGCTCCCGTCAGCCTCTCGTTCGTCTCTTTATCATCTCATTAGCTCCTACACCTGAACTCGTTCTCAGACACTCATTTGACAAGAAAGACGGTCCGAATGAAAAAGAAAACCTTCCGTTCTTGTATGCGAATGAATAATACAGTCCGTTTCTGTACAGCTGATGTGTGAGCTGGGGAACGGTGTGATCAATCAGATCTACGAGGCTCGACGAGAAGAATCAGGAGCCAGGAAACCCCAACCAGGAGATCCCAGGTACTGCACTGAGGATCGGATTTGATTTGGTCTCATAATCAGAAATGTTCCTGTGGCTCAGTGGGAGAGCATTGTGTTAGCGGCGCTAAAGGTTGTGGGTTCGATTCCCAGGGAACACATGTAAGGTTAAAAATGTGAGTCACTTCGGATAGAAGCGTCTGCTAAATGCATAAATGTATTCATTTAATTAATTATCGGGCCGCTCTGCAGCGGGAGCTTCAAGAAGCTGGTCCTTCAGAAGTCTATGTACTCTTTAGGATGACGTTGTAGACTTAATTTGAGTGTTGTGCTGCACAGGCACGAGGTGGAGGCCTACATCAGAGCCAAGTACGTGGAGCGCAGGTTTGTGCAGAGGCTCTCTGAAGACGAGATCAGACAGAAGGTTTTAGCGCTGAGTAAACAAGATAAGGCTCTCAGCGGCGGTTCTTCAAGAGGAGCATCAGCATCGAGTCCCCGTCCGCCGTCCTCTTCCTCAGGTGAGTGATCCTAACATCAGTGTGCTCCGTCTGCTGTGTGTGTTCGGTCCCCCGAGGACAGGTGTTTGGGGTGTAAACGAGGCCTGAACTGGTTTTACTGAGTCTGTGTGTCTGTGTGTGATCCTAACGCTGCTCTGGGCTTCTGTGGTGCTGAAGCGAACCAGCAGTCTCTCTTCTGTGTAGACGAGCTCGATTCTCTCTTCTCCTACTTTAACACCTCCGCCAGACCCTGCTGTCGTAAGTACAGCTGCGTGAGTGTCTCCCGCCGTCCTGCTCCAGCAAACTCACCTCACTCTCATCTCACCGAAGAGGATCTGAACTCAATCGAATCCAGGGATAAGAGAATAAAATAAAAATAAAATAATATAAAATAAAATAAAATATAAAATATAAAATAATTAATATATAAAAAAATAAAATAAAAAAAAATCAAAAATTAAAATTAAAAAATTAAAAAAAAATTAAATAAAATATTAAAAAACAATAAAAAAAAATAATAATAAAATGTAAAATGTAAAATATGAAATAAAATAAAATGGTTAACCAAAATAAAAGCTAAAAATCTTAAATGCATTTAAATGAATAATTGTTAATATCAAAATATAATATAATAAAATATAATCTCAATGATCCTAAAATATCATTGATTGACAGGAAGATACATTTACTGAATTGCAATTAAATGAAACTCAGTAGTCATAAAAACGTTTTGACCAAATAATACATTTTCATGAAGCGTATTGCAATTAATTCTGTACATAATTAACTAATAATATTAATGTTGACTAATTATGCCTATTTATATATCCGATCATGCAGAATAGATTATTTTACACAATAAAAGTTTTTGCTTTCATATAATAAATGTTATTCCTCATACGGTATGTAGATACATTTCTTATCAATTAAAATACAGTCAAAATGATTATTAAATCCATAAAACAGATTTTCACACGCGCACGAAATGTCCACAGATTTCTCTTTACTTTACAAAAGTAAATGCTGTCATCAAAATGTGAATCTGTTCATTGTACATTTATATTGAGCTGTGACCTCTTAAAGGTTTCAAAAATAGACCATCACAAGTTTCTGATTTCAGAGATTGATTTATTATTAATTTCATGTCCTGAGTTTAGATTCGCCCAATCGATGAAGAAACCGTTGCATCATCCCTCCATCGCTCAACATCTCATCACGAGGAGCGTCTCCCTCTCGTGTGTCTGTGTGTTTGTGCGGTGTCTGGTTTACTCTGAGCGTCTCTCTCTCTGTGTGTGTGACAGTGAAGAGCTCAGACGGTGACGTGCAGAGCCTCACAGACGGCAGCAGAGAGACGCTGAGTTCAAGCTCTTCCTCCAGCAACACAGGTCTGTATCGTGTTGTGTGTCCAGGACACAGATTGTGTGACGGATCTCCTCAGATGCTGACCGTGTGTCCTCCAGAGCCTCACGAGGAGAGTCCAGCTGAAGATCTGCAGGTGTTCTGCGAGCCGAAGCAGCTGACGCCGGGTCTGCAGCTGTACTGGGCGTCGTTCTCCCGCAGTCTGCCGGACATGACCCAAGCTCTCGCCCACGGAGCGGGAGTCAACTGGACCAACACGGAGCACGAGAACAGGACGCCGCTCATCATGGCCGTCCATGGGGTGAGGAGAACACATCAGACCTGATCCACGGCTGAGAAACCGCAAGATTCAACTTTATCACATTATACACAAGGATTCTGTGTGTGTGGCTTGTTTGTTTTTATTTTTTTTGTTTTTGTTTTGTGTTATTGTTTTTGCCTTTTTTGTTTTTCTTTTGCATTTTCTTTAGTGCATTTTTTGTTTTGTTTATCTTGCTTTTGTGCAATTTTAGTTTTTTTTTGTGAATTTTTTGTCTTGTTTTTTTTGTGCATTTTTAGTTTTTTTTTTTTTTTTTTTTTTTTGCATTTTTAGTTTTCTTGTGTGCATTTTTCCTTTTTTTCTTTTTGCTTTTGTGCATTTTTTTTCTTTTTCTTTGTTAATTTTTTTCTTGTGCATTTTTTTTTTGCTTTTGTGCAATTTTAGTTTTTTTTTCTTTGGATTATTTTTTTGTCTTGTTTTTTTTGTGCATTTTGTTTAAATTTTGTGTCTGGTTAAATCTTTTTTTTTGGGGGGGGCTGTTTTTTGTGTTGTGTAGTATCTATCATTTGTGTTGTTTGGTTTTGGCTTGGTTTCATTTGTTATTTTTGTTTAGTTTTTCTGCCTTGTTTTGCATTTTGCTTCGTTGACAACAGTTATACACAATAGGTTATTTTACTTCTAAAATGATGTTAGTTCTTTACTTTCAAGTAATAAATGGTCCTGGTTTTATTGTAGGATTCATCAGTGCATGTCAAATAAAATATGAAATGCTTCACATTACAGCAGTGTAATGGATGATGAATGCTGAGTGCTTGTGTGTGATGTGTGTGTGTGTGTATCAGGGGTCTCTGGTCACCTGTGAGTTCCTGCTTCAGAATTCAGCCAGTGTTAACCAGCAGGACAGTCTGGGAAGAGGACCTCTACATCACGCCACTATCATGGGTCACACGGGGTCAGTTCTGCTCCCCACACACACACACACACACACACACACTTGTTTCAGAATTGGTTTAATGTTACGATTGATTGATTTTGTTCTGCTGCAGGCAAGTGTGTTTATTTCTAAAACGGGGAGCCAATCAGAATGCAGCAGATGTAGAGAATCAGACGCCGCTTTCAATCGCCGTCGAGGCTGCAAACGCTGATATCGTCACGCTGTGAGTTGCCAGTGTGGTTTGTGTCTGTATCTCTTGAAGAAGAAAGCAGTGTGGAGATATTGGTGTCAGACAGTAAGTGTAAAGGGTTTCCTGTGTTTGTGTCTGCAGGCTTCGGCTGGCCAAGATGAACGAGGAGATGCGTGAATCCGAAGGTCTGTGTAGTCAGTCAGGTCAATATAACTCTAACAGCCCGACTGAAATGCAGTATCGGAAATGTATGGAGGAGTTCATTAACTTACAGCTCAGAGACTCCTGATATATGAACAGATCTGTAGCAAACGCACAAAACCAGCGAATGTACACCGATATCACATGAAGCTGAGCCCCAGGATGGGGATCTGAATGTAAAGTGAACATTAATATTACGTTACCGCTAAAACATCTGCAATAACCAGTCTTGTGAAAGAGCGATGTGAAAACACGTGTCTTAAAACTGTCAGACTGTACAAGAGTAGTGTAATGAAAACTCGATCTAATCATATAATCCTGAGTGCTCTGGCACATTCCTGATATTTATCACAATATTATATTTGAGGAAGTGAAATCAAATCAGTATGCTTATAAATATTACATTTATGAAGACATAAGTAGATCTGTACTAGTAAGTCAGTGTTAGTTCTGGATTACACCACACTGTATCTGACCATATCTACCGTCTTTTCCGGACTATAAGTCACACTTTTTTTCATAGTTTGGCTGGTCCTGCGACTTATAGTCAGGTGCGATTTATTTATCAAAATTAATTTGACATGAACCAAGAGAAAACATTACCGTCTCCAGCCGCCAGAGGGCGCTCTGCTCAGTGCTCCTGTAGTCTACCACTAATAAACATAGAGCGCTCTCTTGTGGCTGGAGACGGTAATGTTTTCTCTTGGTTCTAAGTAAGTGCGACTTATGTGTTTTTTTTCCTCATCATGGCGTATTTTTGGACTGATGCGACTTATACTCAGGTGCGACTTATAGTCCGAAAAATACGGTAATCACATCTAGTCAGAAAATCTGGTTCCCTGATTAGCGCTAAATCTCCATCACCTGCTTTCAAATGTAGCAGCATTTAATAGACAGAGCCGTAGATCACTGA
Source organism: Carassius gibelio (assembly GCF_023724105.1). Lineage (NCBI taxonomy): Eukaryota > Metazoa > Chordata > Actinopteri > Cypriniformes > Cyprinidae > Carassius > Carassius gibelio. The sequence goes on from NC_068392.1 coordinate 19,694,169, forward strand.
CAAGCTACGCAATATCACGTTCATTATCGCAGATGAATCGCCTTCAATAATGAACGTGATATTGCGTAGCTTGTCACTGATTTGCGGCTCGGTCTATTAAGTGCCGCTTCATTTGAAAGCAGGTGATGGTGATTTAGCGCTAATCAGGGAACCAGATTTACTGACGAAATGCGCGTGACAATCGCATGCGATATATCGCCCAGTCCTAATAGATAATATATCAGTAATTATCAATGTATGTTTCAGTAATGATAGAAAAAAAATATATATTTTATGTAGCAGCCTTTTTTTATGCAGATCAGTTGGAATTTTACAGGATTTACGTTACAGAGAGAAATAATGATTTTCACGTTTACCTTTATTTAAATGTTATATATTTTTCTGTAATATTGATAAAATCCTTTAAAAAAAAAAAAAGTATATATATATATATATATATATATATATATATATATATATATATATATATATATATATATATATATATATATATATATATATATATATATTTATATATATATATTGTTTTAAGAATAAAGGATTTTTATATAATTGGTAAAATTAATAAAAAATGTATTTGTATGTAAATTATATTTCATATATACATATATACATATATATATATATATATATATATATATATATATATATATATATATATATAAACCGGTATATAGTATTTTGTAAAATATCTAAGATATTTGAAGTAATTAGAGTTCATGTATATTAGAAGAGAAATGTGACAGTCTGAATGTTATGTTGCTGCAGAAGTTATATTTGGATCATTTAGTCTGGTTTAGTGACTGTCACAGGAGGGGGTTGCAGTACTGGCAGCGGTCTCAGAGGGGCGCAGTGGAGCTGGACTCTACACCCCACAGACACACACACGGAGGGCTCTTCAAGAGCGCTTCATTCTCCTCCTCAGATGTTTACCGCTTTTAAATGAGCTCCTATTTTTAAACTTATAAGCCTCGTATCATTACTGCAATTTCTTTACAGATCAGTCTAAAAACAGTCTCAAGTTTATTAGTAGAGAAATTAAAGTTGGAAATGATGGTATAATTATATATAATTCTGCAAAGCAATGTTGTGTGTGTTATTCCTGAACCGCTCTCTTCATTCATCTGCTTTATTTCTCACTGTTATGACACTGATTGTTATTTAATGTGGTAATTATGCCACACATCTAACCCAGAACGTTTCTTCAAACAGAAATCTTCACACTTTGCCAAACACTTGACAGTATTCGATCCAAATGTGTTTTGAGTGCTACTAAATGATAAATGTCAATGTAAAGGGTCAATAAATGTTCTTCACGCGCATCATCTGGTGTCATGTGCCTCTTTCTCCTCCGTTTCCTTCTTTCCTGCGTCCTCCTGCTGTTCTCTGAGCGTCTGCTCTGAAGTACACAGGTATGCGCTCATCTCTCTGTGTCTGGAGCTTTGATTATAGTATGTGGTCGTGTGTGTTTAGTGCTTGACCGCGCTCTACTTCCTCCGTAATCAAGCTGTTTTCTCTTTCCAGGAGATGAGACGTACCAGGACATCTTCCAAGACTTCTCTCAGATGGCATCGAATGACCCAGACAAACTCAACCGCTACTGAGGTGTATCTCACCACAACAACCTCCTCAAAATCAGTTGCGTTGCCCACATAATCTGGGTGACACCAGTTGAATTGTTGCGTTTTTATTGTAAATGTAGATAAAACTATTTCATTCATTGAGCAATTGGCTCTCTATATAGATTTACAGATGAACGAGAGAGTCATGTAATATTTGAGCCGTAGGACTTCATTTATGAAACATGCTGAATGAATGTTTGTGTTCATGAAACGTTAAATAAATGCGGCTGGTTTTACAAACAATTTACACAAATCCATTCTGCTCGCGTTTCATAAACGAGGCCCGGTTTTAGCTAAATAGTACATATTAGTAGTAAATTGCATTGGTGCATGACTGTAGAGCAAGGATTAAACCATTCATGTTTACATCATTTCAAAAAACTATACTTTCATTACATCATTTACTTAACTATTGTTCGTTTTTGGAAGAGGAAATCTCGTGTTAGCATGAACACCACACTTTCTTTATCTGTTCAAATAGTATACAAGTCAAATGTATTCCTCCCACGGTGTGAGGGGTGTAAATTGTATATATTCTGTACATACGTCATCTTGGGTTGGGAAGTTTATTTTGTGGTACTTCAGATGTTTTGATAAGCTTGTCTGCATCCGTTGTGTGCCCCTTTTGTATTCATATTGTAATCATCTATGTATGATCGAAGCGCTTTTTTAAGAATTTATCCATTGCAAATGTCTGACTGAAAATATCTCAAAATATATTATAAATTGTTTGCCCTAAATTTTTATAATGTCTTCTTTATGTATACAATGTTAACATTTTGAATTATAATTATATATAATGTCATACATTTTTATATAATATTGATAAAATCCTTAACCATATAAAATTATTTTCTGTAAATATACACACACACACAACTTTTTTGTTAATCAAAATTCTAGTCTAAACCAAAGTGTTAAGCCTATAGTCTAAGCGGTCTCGTTTCTACCGCACACTATCAGATTGTATAGTGGCCCCCCATGCAGCAGGGTTGCCATGTTTGTAATAGGCACAGCTCTGCGGCAGAGGCTGATTTATATAAACACTGGCGCTGTCTATCTATAATGCAGCAGTCGTTCAGTGACAGTGACCTCATGCCCCTGCCAGCTGTGCACTGACTCAACTTTTTTATGTCGTGCTTTTATAAACTGAGAACATTACCCATTGCACTGCTTCAGGAGCTTTATTTATAAACCTCGTAAAATAAGAAGGTTCAAGCCAGCATTATGGCTATAGCTAAAGTTAAATCCAACGTGAATAAGTGGCTCAATCTGTGCCTCTGGGAAGTAATTTCTTAAAGTAATGTAGTTTCATTAGCGGGTAACATGCAAAAAGGCTGGTAGGCAGTAAAACTGTTGCAAGCGAAAGTTTGTCAATTAAGCATCATCGTATCCCATCAGAAATTTAATTGGCTTATATCTGCCAAACGATTTATTGTGATGTAGTATGTGCCTAGTTACATCTATAACTGGTGTCTGACAGAAGATATTGTCCTATGTGGAAGACGTAGGCCAGTTAGTGCAGGTCATGTTTGAACACTCCCACGGCTCACATCTACAAAACCTTTTTCAAAGTAATTCTCTGAAAACTGGAAAAGTCGAATAAGCGTTGTTAAATGGGATGGTCTAGCTGTGAAAGTTGTATTAGCAAGTGATAGTAACATTTGTACTGTAGATGTGTCAACATTTATTCCACTTTGAAGTTTGTTGTGACGTTACATATTCAATTAAATCGAAACCCAGTACTTACTTTTAAAAGTCAAACCAACATTCTCAAAAACTCCTGTTATCTCACATGCACAAAACGACTCTTGGGATAGTCTGGGCTGTGAAGGATCCATCTGTAGTAACTTTAATGGACCAGGAGACAGAATGCTTTTCAAGGCAGCGTTTGAAGGAGTCTTCGAATTGGGACTGCCTTTGTTGCACCTCTGTGATGCATGTGGTCTTCGAATGCAGCCTTTGAATTCAGACACAGCTATAGATTATGTAGACCAATGGTTACCAGTCTTGGTCTTGGAGAACCTCCAATACTGCACATTTTAGACGTCTACCTATTCGAACACACCTGATTCAACTCATCAGCTCATTAGCAAAGACTCAAATGTGTCTGTCAGGTTAGACCTGGAGCATCTGGGTCTCCAGATTCGGTCCTGGAGGGCCAGTGTCTTGAGTTTATCTCCAACCTTAATTAAACACACCCGGACCAGCCAATTAGGAGTCTTACTAGGCATACTAGAAACCTGCAGGCAGTTGTGTTTAGGCAAGTTGGGGCTAAACTTTGCAGTATACTGGCCCTCCAGGACCGAGTTTGGAGAGCTAGATTTGGAGCCACTGATGTAGACCAGAGTAATTAATTTACTCAAACAGTACACTGACAGAACTGCTGTGAAGAGAGAACTGAAGATGAACACCGAGCCGAGCCAGATAACGAAAAAAAGATTGACTCGTTCTCGAGTATGTATCTCTACAAAACCAGATGAAACTTCTAAATTATCTGAGTATCATCAGCATAACAGTGGAAACTAATCCCATATTTTCTAATAATATTACCCAGGGGCAACATGAATATTGAAAATAGAAGGGGACCTAGGACAGATCCTTGTGGCACTCCATATTTTACTGGTGATAAATGAGATAACTCCCCATTTAAATAAACTAAATGGTAGCGATCGGACAAGTAGGATCTAAACCACCTTAGAGCCTGCCCTTGAATACCTGTATAGTTTTGTAATCGATCTATGATATGTCATGATCTATGGTGAGAGGACGCAGCACTAAGATAAAGTAAAACTAGCAATGAGATGCAGCCTTGATCTGACACAAAAGGCAGGCCATTTGTAATTTTTAATCTGGTGGATTCTGGTTATTTGCTAATTTAGCCACTGTGCTAAATAAAATCCTTGGATTGTTTTGGTTATTTTCAGTGAGTTTGTGGATATGCTCTGCCCTAGCAGTTTTTAGAGCCTGTCTATTGCTGGACATACTGTTTTTCCACGCAATTCTAAAAACTTCCAAGTTAGTTTTTCTCCATTTGCGTTCAAGACTGCGAGTTTCTTTCTTGAGAGAGTGAGTATTACTGTTATACCATGGCACAGTACATTTTTATCTAACCTTTTTCAATTTTATGTTGGCAACAGCTTCTAATATATTAGAGAAAACAATGCCCATTTCATCTAGCATCACTTGGCTGCATAATTTCAACACTATCAACATCAATTCCATGTGACAGTATTAAATATAGAGTATGATTTCAAATAATGAGTAGGTCGTGAGACGTGTTGTCTAACCCCAATAGAGTTCAGAATGTCTATAAATGCTGTATGCGGTCTATAAAAAGTCTGTATGCTGGCCTGTATACAGCAGTATCAAAGGGGATTTATCATTAAAATTTGTTTCTCTGGATAATTTTATATGAAGCACCATTACTTCAAAGTTATACTTGAAGCCTGCCCTCTGAGAAATCCTTAAAACATTATTATAAATTGAAGCAACATTTCCCCCTTTGCCTTTTAGACGTGGCTCATGTTTATAACCGTAATCTTGGGGGGTGGACATAATGTAATCATCAGGTTTTAGCCAGGTTTCTATCAAACAGAGCACATCTAGATTATGATCAGTGATCATACTATTTATAAAAAGTGCTTTTTTAGAAAGGGATCTGATATTTAGTAAGTCAAGCTTTATCATTTGTTTATCTAATGATAAATCTAACCTCTGCCACATGAATTCACAAAAAGGGGGCGTGATCTTTTTGCGCTCCGACGGAGAAGAGGAAGAGCTGTGTTTTTGTTTGTCGCCATGTCGTCGAAACGCTGTTATTTTCATCTCGGAGTCCAGTCATCTTTGTTTGGCCTTCCCAGAGACTCCCGAAAATTATAATGCACATGTAAAACTATGTGCAGCACATTTAGCTGAGGACAGATTCCTCAATCTCAATCAGTTTAATGCCAGATTCGCACAAAGATTATTCTTGAAAGATGCAACCGTTTCCTCTTTGTCTGGAGAAGGCGTTGTTTATGGACCACAACCGGTAAGTGTATTTTATTATTTAAGTCGGTGTGTTTAACGGTTTCTGTAACTTATTAACTAAACGCTGTTTAGCTTTGTTAACTAGATATTACGGTTGTTCAAAAAACGAATGTGATTTTCATGCGCATCTCGTCAGTAAAAACGCTCCTGTGATTATAAGTACATCTCCAGCACATGCTCCTGCCCACTTGCTTCTCAAAACTACACCAAAACTAGTCCAATCGCGTTTCCAGGAGGGCAGCGTGTGCTCAGCTGGTGTCGAATCACAACACAGGAACCGCTGGCCCTATCAGAACTCGTTTCCTTGTTTGTGAAGGAGGGACTTTATAGAACAAGGAAGTCATCAGGCCATTTTATGAAAGTGAAAACAGCAGTATACGGATAAGTGAATTGTGTGAAAAATACTGTTTTTTTGTTTTTGTTTGTTTTTACACTCGAAACATGAACACGTTATATTGCACACTGTAAACACAATCAAAGTTTCAAAAAAGCGTAAAAAATGGGACCTTTAAGATCAATTTCAAGAAGTTCGTAAGAATGTTCTTAAGTGCAATTTTTGAAAAACTTAGTTCTTAGTAAGCTCTTACTATATATTCTTCAGAACATCTTAAGCTTCACGTTTTTAATGCAGTGTGTTTTTGAACCGGTACTTTTAAAATAGCCTGTCTCAAGTTGCAGCTATAGGTTTCATTCATTTTTGTGTGGTGTTTTTGCGCTCTAATCTGAGTGAACGGTTCCAGTATTTGTGTCCGCACTTCTACAGAAAATGTGTCCAGCACATTTATATGCCCTGAATACTGCAAAAGATTGTTGTATGTATAAGATAATATGAAAAGCGTTAAATTAAAGCTCCCTATCTGACTCGTTTTAGAGTTCCTACTGAATTTTGAAGTCAGCAAAAAGTAGCGTCAAACGCAGGCCAATCATGTTTACATTAACAGTCATTGCGGTCACTAAAGAAAACTCATGCACATCCCCAGTCTACTATGTATTATATGCAGCTGTTGTTGTAATGCCTAAATATAACAATTAATTTGAAATAAACCGCAAACAGTAATAATTATTTAATTAATTTATTGGGTTAAGAAAAGTCTTTGGTTGTACACATTTTTTTTTATTGAGTTATTTAGGATGACTTTTAAGAATATCCTTTTAAAGAATTTTAATTCTTCTTAGGTATTGTCTTAAGAATATTCTAATCTTTTTTTTTCTTAAAATTGTTCTTAAGATTCATTTTTGTGAATACAAAATATTCATAACTTTTTTTCCTAAAGTTAAGAAAATAAGAAAACGGCAGTTACGAAGAAATTTCTTAAGAATGTTTCGTGAATCTGGTCCCTGGTGTCCAATAACTGGCTGCAGAAGGAAACCTCAGCTCCTTATTACTTTTGAAACTGGGTGACTCACCTGTCTGGTGTGCCATGTCATTTCCTTCCTAAAATTGCTGAACTGATGCACTCAAGAAAATGTTGCATTGAGCGCTTCGTAAAATCAAACATTAACTGTGGCCTGGGTAAGCGTATAAAATGAATCAAGCGATGTGAAATGATTTTAAAAGTGAATGACTTGACAGTAACATCTAAGAAATAGTGATGTGTCATCATTTCCGTTTGGGGATTGGTCAGATGATGAAGTAATTTCAGTTTATTCAAGCTAGTGCTGAGCATCTTCCAGGCATCCATCCTTGCTCTGCGGTGGAGAGGAAATCTGTGGTTGGCTTCCCACAGAGACACAGAGAGCCACTGCTTGAGTCCTTTTTCCTCCATTAAAAAACACATTTGCACAAAAACAAAGAAGCCAAGCACCATTAATATACTCTGTTTGATTGTAGTATCCAACCCTCATCCTGACTTTCCTGACGAGTTCCATGGTATTTAACTCTTATTTTCAACTTTTCCATGGGTGCTTCATACTTGTAAAAATGCGACTTGAGATTTGGACTGCTAATGCTTCAAATTTTGAAATGCAAGAAGCCAAACTCTGTCATAGCCTACTTAACATTAACATCAAGTGGAAAGGCTGAGAGCCAACCACAACCATTTTCATGGCTCACATTTTTTCTACCTCTCTGCTTAATGAGTTCTTTGTCTAATGAACCAAAGTATTTTCTCTTCTTTCCAGAAGTTGACCATTCACAACTGACTCATGAATTCACTTTAAAAAAAGCAAAACTATCATGCAAGCGTGGAGAATCCAAACATACTTTGTGGAATTATTCCTTTGACTGCAATGATGAATGAAGATGGAATGAAAGGGAGCTGTCAGCAACATGCTTTCACACCGCAATCGTCCACCAAATGGCTGGAAAATTGTGGATGTTTGGTGCCCTATGCCATCTATTTATCCAACTTACATTGTTTTTTTTTTCTTACTATATTCTCACTTCCCAGAATAGGGAGGCCCCTGTAGTTGCTCACTCCAGTAGAGATACTTTTAAGAGCAGTGTCCCAAGAGCCTTATCAACTACACCTCAATGCTTCGCCAGTGAATGGCTGGAAAATCTGCTGAATCCATGACAGTGAATCTGGCTTCCAGCTGTGCTCAAAGAGAGAACTCAGACAGGTTAGCCCAGACCCTGACCAAGACAGGAAACCTCGACAACATTTTCAGCCAAAAACTGTAAACTTATGTTTTGCCTGTTTGTTTAAATGATAACGATGTTTTGGGGACTGAAAACGCCACCGTTATCATTTCTGTGTAAACAACCAATATTAGCTAACGTTTCTTCAGCAAGGTCTGGATTTACCAATATTATAACCAACAGTGGGAGACGCATTATATTAAAAATATAATCGTTACTTCCCTACAGGTACTGTTTACCAACAAGGTGACAGTGCCAACTACTGGCCTGGCATAAGTAATACAGCATTTTTGGCCATTTTCAAGGATGTGTGTAAACGTGAGTATATATATATGTTTATATATATAAATATATATAAAATGTTTTATATATAAGTAAAAGTAGCAGGAATTTAATCGTAGAATACACTTGCAATGACACTAAAGGAAATATCACAACGTTTCAGTTTTTTATGGTGCATTTTCCAAGTTTCAGGTGGACTTAACATTTTCATAAATGGAACAGGCTACAAATGGCAAACTCCCTGGGCAGTGCACTTAATATGGAACTAGGGAGTGCACCCAAAGACTGTCATCTAAAAGAAGCTTATCAGCTTTGTTCATCTCTTATATAAACTCAGTTTCTCCGGTGTAATTCATGGGATGTGGGCACTGTAGGTATGCAATCATGGGAGCAAACAGTTTACCGTCAAGCCATAGCCCTTATCAGGATGGTTTTAAATAAATGACCTCAACTGTGGTTGAAATTAAAGAGTTGTGATTGCTCTCAAAGTTGAGGTAAAGCTGCACTAGTAACAAATAGAATTTACAAACAAGTTTCGAACTTGGCATCTTCCATTGTTTGATAAACTCATGTTACTGGTTGAACAAAGAGTTACGAGCAGCCATGACGGGCCTTTTAAACAAACGGATCGCAGTTCAATTTGATGCTGCTAGAAATCCTGAAGGTCATTGAAACTTGGTCACATATCATCCATTCCCACTGGGAGAAGCATTGGTCTGACCCTTGTGTTCCATTACAGCATTGCATTTATATCTTGCCAAGATCCACAAATTCCTTGACTCTCGAGAAGTCATAGCCTGCCTGTCCCCAGTTTAAATGGCCAGCCAGTGTGTCCATCACTGCCTCCAGCAAGTACAACAAACAGTAGTCTCTCGACCACCTCCAGTGCCTGGACACCCGTCATAAACGTTTCTCCAACAGCACTCTGGCCAATCCACTGACTGACCAAACTCTTGCCATCCATTCTATCATCAATAGTTACACAGTGCAGCTTCAACAGACTGTGACTTAATGGAAAAAAGCGGTGGAGGTATTTGATCACCAACAATCGTACTTGGGTAGGACCTGCCCTTCTCCAAGTTTCCGCTTTGACCCTTTAGGGTCATATTAAGACAAGTCTGTCTCCTTGGAAGAGACGTATCGCCTTGTATGGTCATATATTCAGAAAACAGGCAATGAAGGAAAGATGTCGACATATAATAAAGTGTAGTAATATAGTGGTTTCATCTGCATTTTTTTTTCTGCTGCTATGATGTTGAACTATCAGGCCAGATGAAGTTGACTCGCCAGGACTGCAATCCTGCTAAATGCAGTTTACAAGAGCACGGTCCATTAAGAGCGACTGATGATGTCCGTGGTCTGTGTTGCAAGGTCTTTTAACGGACAATATAACTTTTTTTTGTATTATTATTTGCAAAATAAACTAATGAAGTTCTCTGCAGTTACAACAGAATGTTCGAGTCTTAGAGATGCTAAGAGATGAACCACAATTCCAAGGAAATATAAATGATATGCGAGTATCTTTCCGGAACTTTGCCAATTCCAAAGTATCCCACCCACATTGAAAGACATATGGGAAACTTTGCCTTGACAAAAATCTTTTCCTTTTAGGGGATATAGTGAACATTGGGAGAAAAGTGTGACTAAATGCTTCCGTCAGTTTAGACTGGTGGAACACCTCTGACCACATACCAGTAAAAACTTACTTGGTCATTTCTGTAGAAAGCGCCTTATGATATACAGTATATGGAAAATGGAAAAAAATGAATAAATACTGTCACTATGATTGATGCAGTTATATCTTTCCTCCAGGCAGTTGGTTATTCTTTTGTAACTAGTTTGTGTTAAATTGAGATTTGATACGATATTACCTACACTGACAATGCAATGTGAGTGGATAGTCTTGGGAAAATGTCTAAATCCAAGGTAAATTCATGACGTTAATTGACTACTTACTTTAAATCACAAACTCTGAGCTTACATAAAAACATACCAATTTTCTACCATCTCGTTTCTATGCCTTTTTATATATTAAAACAATTTTTGCGTTTTCATTTCATTTTATATCCCGCAATTTGTATGAATAACTATGTTATGCTGTTTCAAATATTACAGCATTTCATGTCAATTACCCATTTATTACAACGTAATACTTAGTGACACAACAGTTACAATCAAATTATCAAAAATACACAATAAAAGCACCCAATCTCATGTTTAACATATTTATTTTATTGTAACGACTGAAAACCATCATGAAAAACATCCCTCAAGTAGCCAAGTGCGAGGAAACAACGTAAAAAAGGAAAAGGGGTGGACATTTTGAGTGGACATGTAGCGGTGCATGCTGTGAGCACACAGAATTCATAACACCACCTGCAAAACAAAAAAACCAAAGAGTTGAGAGGAGCACATGAGCTTCACTGAGTTATAGCCACCATTTCTGAGAGCAGTTAAAGATCACTACACTACAGTTTTGTGCAAATGTTTGGGTAACCCTCTGAGGCTGAATATTAATTAGCAGTGACTGCAGTGATATACCATTCAGTTTCTAGAGAAAGCTGCATAATGTGATGTTTTTCAGACAGAAATTCTTAGTGCAGCATTACTGAGTTGTACGAAATAAAGCCGAATGTGTAAAATACGCTGTGCAAAAGTTTGGGCACCCTTTTAATTGTACATGTAGTCACTTAATTCCCATTAATTACAACTTAATATTGATTTATTTGGCTCAGTGAACAATGCAGACCCCTCATGGAAAATTATGTTTAAGGTAGCTAATTCCTAGTTGTGCTTCTCCTTGATTCTCTACTGGAAAGTATCAACATAGGAACCTCAAAAGAACTCCATAATGTTCTAAAAACTAGGATAATTCATGAATATGAGAAGGCCACAAGAACAATCATCGTTACAGAAAGACGTGGAAGGCTGAGAAAAAAAATATATATCTGAAAGGAATGGTTAGAATTGTCACAGACAAACCACAGAGCACCACCAAAGAGCTGCAAGAACATCTGGCTATTGATAATGTCATTGCTCATAGCTCCACAGTCCAGCGCACTTAAGGTACAGCTTACTGGAAGGTGATGTGGAAAATCCCTTTCTGCTTTATGACGTGTGCAAAGGCTCATCTGGACAAGCCAGAACTATTTTTGAAATAATGTGTTGTGGGGTAAAACTATGAGTTATCTGGTCACAACCAGAAGCGCTTTGCATGGTGGAAAAGAAGAACCTGCTCTCTACTGTTATATTTGGTGGAGGCTCTGTGGCAAGCACAGATACTGGAAACTTTTCAGAGTTGAGGGTTGCAAGCATTCCACCCAGATTCTTAAGAACAATGTTCAAGAATCATTCAAGATTTTGTAGTTACAGGATTGTTTATTTCAGCAGGACAACGATCCAAAGCACTGTTCCAACTCTTACAAAGAATTCCTGCACAGACACGGATACAATGTTCTTGAATGAACATCCCAGGCCCCAGACTTGACCATCATTGAAAATCTATACACTGATTTGAAGCAGTCTGTCCATGCTTGTCAGCCATCAAACTGGCAGATATATTTCAACAAATTCTACTATATACCAATTGGGGTGCCCAAATTATCGTACCTTTCTGTTTTTGTTATGATTCCCATTGCATCATTTCTGTTGATTCAATGAATGTTATTTCAGAATTCAAATGTTACTTTGCCCATGAGGTATACACTTTATTTAAATGAAGTTGCTGCTTCAAAAGCCTAGCAGATTATAAATGGAAATTATGATAATTCCCAGGGGTGCCCAAACTTTTGCATAAACTGTATTAGAATTTCTTTAAATTATAATAATTTAGAATTTAAATGTATTTCTTAGTTTAGAATATTAACACAGACAAAAGAATCTAAACTAAAATAATCCAGTGCATTTAAAAAAGGCTTTATTATTGTAGAGGAAGTACCTGTAAGGTGTCCCATCTCACTCATCTATGTACTCAAAGGGTTCTGGGGCCTCGGGCTCCTGTTCTTCCTCCTCGATCTTAGGCCCATGAGCGGACACTGGCTCTACAAGCTCCTCCTCTTCCTCACTGGTGTCTCTCAAGATGATGATGCCACCTGTGTGCAACTGGAGGCGACAATGTGGACAAATGGGGTCACTCTATGGTTTGGCAGCCCAACTATATACTTTCAAGCAAAAAATGGTTGTCAAATTCTTGTTTAACGCAAAGCCCAGAATTAATTTCCTGCCAAAGCAGACATTATAGAAGTGTCGTAAAATGCAAAAACAAGTGGCTGGAGTCCTGCCAGCTGACCTCGGAGGACTTTATTTAGAGCCACTGGGCCAATGTCTTCTTTCTGAAGAGTTTCTGTCATTGGCAGCATGAGTAGTTCTACAAAAGACAACGGTCCAACATTCACTCACAGGTTTGAAGGGCTGGTATCTGCAGCTGTCGGGCATGGTGAGGACCTTGAGCTGGGCGGCCATGACACGGGCTGGGTTCTCCAGCATCTGGAAGTTTGGCTCGGGCTCTTTTTTCTTTTCTTTTTCTTTCTCCTTCTCCTTCTCCTCGTCTTTCTTCTCTTTCTCTGCCTCTGCCTGTGTTTCCTGCATCAGATAAAGACGAAATCACTGAAGTTCTGTGGTACATGATACGTTCAAAGGTTTCTGGGAGTGCTTTAGGACATGCATACCACTTCCATCTTTTCCTCTTCCTTCTCTTTCTTCTCCTTTTCTTTCTCCTTCTTCTTTGCTTTAGCCGTGATGGAGAGAACGGCGGTGGAAACCTGCCGAAAGAACAACAGGACAGATTTCACTATGATATCTGGGACTAGTTCAAGAGCACTGGTTTCTGGCATGAAGTTGAGATTTGACAAGCCAGGTGAGAGTTCATGGGACAAGGGTTAAAACAGACCTTCTCCTTTTCCTTCTCCTTTGGCACTTCCAGAGGTGGAGGGTAGGCAAAGGTGGAGGGTTTGCAGTTGGATCGATACTGCACCTTCGGCATCTGTGAAGACAGAACTTATTCATTCATTCAAAAAAATAAAAAATCATGTATGTCAAAAGAGTTCAGTTATTTTACCACTGCCTCTTATTATGCTGTTGTAGGTTGGTGTCAAATAAGTCTATGTGCTTTGTTTGAAAAGTGTTAGTTGTATGACACCCGAAGTTGCTGCCCTTCTACAGGCTTTCCAAATAAGTCACATCGGAGGTTCAATGACCGTTAGGATGCTGTCTATGGAGACAACAGCCACTAAAGGACCCAGTATACTTCAAAAGAAATCTAAGAATGAACTGATATGACGTCATTTAGAACAAAATCAGGCTAAAATGAAGTTTGTTTTGGCAGTTCGAAACGGCTCACCATTTGCGTTTTCCCTAAGTGTGTCAAAACCTGCTCCTATTGAACAAACATCTTGCAGAGTTTAGCCCCATCTTACCTAGAAGTCACTAGGCTTCCTGAAGATTTTGATTGGCTGGTTCAAGTGTGTTCAACTGGGGTTGGAGCTAAACTGCAGGACAGTGGCCCTCCAAGAACAGGACTGGACACCCCTAAACTAACTACTTTACCGATGATCCAACTGCTGCAAATTCATCCTGCATTAATGCTATGCATTTCTAATGCTTTGGGTCCATGCTGGATACATGGGTATTAGAACGTTTGTCACACTAATGCAAAAGACAAAAATAACCAACAACAACTGTTTCTCTCTGTTGAGAAGTTACCCATGTTGAGGTCACAAATGTGTTGCTTTGTAGGTAAGAAAACGTTTCTTTTTACCTTCAGATCCTTGTTGAGGCCGATGATAGCTGTGGGGGTGAAGGCCAGAGACAGGAAGTGAGAGAGTGGAAACCAGAACCAGAACTGGGTAAAGACCAACAGACCCACCACAGATGGCATGTGGGTGTGGCCTGTGCGTGACTGCAGAGAGATCGTCACGTTACGGCCACCTGAGAAGAAACGGAAAGATGGAGCGTTAGCAAGCTCCTCAGGAACTCCAACCAGTCTCTTCATTAGCAAAGTAGTGACAAAAAGTCCATTGTCAGCTGATAATAGAGATGGGCGATCTATCGCAGTCAAATGGCTCACACAATGTAGTTGTGCTACGTGGTCATGAAAACTTGTTTATTCGTTTGCATTTTTAAACATTGAGGTTTAAAAACAAGTGGTTAAAAGAAATGCAATGCAATCAGCAGTGAAAGAGAACTCATTTCACTATATGCATTTGCTCTCTGACTGTTCCTGAGGGCAGTTATAGAGGCGCACACATGTGAAGATGGTGCTTGAAGAGTGCGTGGGTTATTTTGGCACTTTACAGGCCTTGAATGGACACACTTGTATGTCAAAATGCCCATCTTAAGTATTCTCATAAACAGCAATTTAAGTGTTAAGTGGAATCAATCAGCTGAGAAAGAAAACGTCTAACATTATATTGGAGCTGAGCAGCTCTTAAAGTGACAGCATTCGAATATTTCTGCTGTCATGTCAATCAACAAAATAGAAAATCTCTCACTCTTGACTAAATCGCTTTTGGAACTTTAATAAGTAATAACAAATATATATTTCATTTACACAGTAAAGAACGTGCAGTGTTTTTATTTATTTTATTATTTCATATTTAACTTTATTGTCCTATTGCTTGTTTCTTATTCTTATTTAATCGTTGCATGTTTACTTGTCTTCAGTGAGCTTGAGTTTTTATTTATATTTTTTAGGCTAATATTAGTTTTTGTGATATTGACAATGGTGAGAAGAATTATCACATTGCAATGGTATCACAAATGTTTATACCATAAAGATCTTATTTAATGCAAAATAACTATACTATGATACATACCACTCATAACTCACTTTTAATCCAAGCAGATTTCTGTTGGTTAGCACAGCACATCTGCACGCCCAACTTAAACATAAGGGAAGCACGCATGGAGAATTCCTTCACCGAAACTCTAGACTGTGCAGGTAAAATTTGCTCACAAGCAGTACATGAGATCACACCTTAGGTGGGCAGATCTAGACCTGAATAAATGACATTGTGTGGACCGGACTTTATGCTAATACATTAAGGTCTTTCTGTCTTGATTCTGTAATATCACAAGATATATTTTGCATGCTGTATGCCGTATGTGTGCACTGGTGATATCTTGATTAACAAATGCAGCTTTGAAAATGTCCTTTCCTGTCGAGGTGCATGGCCGATGGGAGCTTATGCTGGATTGGGATATTAATATGAGATGAAGTGTAGGTCAAGGCCAAAGACTCCTCCACCCTCAAACTGCCTGATGAGTAGACAATAACAGGAGAGATGGATGAGGGCCAGGACGGAAAGAGGAGTGGACATGTTCATTACAATGCACAGAGAAGATGAATGGGGAGGCATGGTATCATCAGTTTAGAGGATTGATTGGACTCCGAATGAAAGACATTACAGACAATAGCATACTTTTGTAACAGCCCGTTAAAGTTTCCTGTTGGCATCTACAGTAATCGCATAGGAAAATTATAACCTGTTTTGTTTATTTTGACTGCAGTGACTGCTTCAATTAGCTTCAAGAGCTACCAGCAGGCCATAGCTATTACTAGTGCATTTTACGGCATCATAGACATGCCTTTGACACAAAGACTCTTCCATAAAGTAAGCAGCATACTTAATAATATACCTTTGTTAGGCTAAAATGTAAAGCAACAATCTAAAATCCTACAAATGTTGCGTCGTCCATTTTTGTTTATCAGAGTAGTGTCATTAGCTTAGCTACATGCTAACATCACTCTCCAATATTTGTGTGCGCGATTTTATTGCTTACAGGAGTATAACGACATAAGCTTAGCAAAATGCTAGCGTCAAACTCCAAAATTTAAGCAATGTGTATTTTTACGCATTTTGGATTAGTGATGTTATTTTAAAAGGCAGTTAATCCTAACCCAATACTTCAAGAGAAAATGAAGAATTCACTAATTTATTAACATTTGGAACAAAATCTTGCCAAAACAAAGTTTCTTGAGGTTCTCTCCATTTTTGGCAACACATTTACATATGTGGGCGGCGTCAGCATATTCAATAACAGTTTACCACTGCTCAAGTATTTCAAACCCCTAAACAAAGAATGAAAAATAACTGTTTTGAGTATATCGGGGCCTTAATAACACAATGTCAACCTCTAACAGTACGCTATGTATTTTTTATGCTTACTGAAGTACTGCAGTATTAGCTTAGCAACATGCTAACATCAAAGTCTACTGAAATCAGATGACAGTTAATTCTCCTGTGTGCTTTCCCTGATGTGGTCCATTTCGGTTAAGTTGCATTGTATGCTGTTGACAGGAAGGCAGCTCACTAGGTTAAGGTTTCGGAGCCCATGTAAGAGTGTTTTTGTAAAGCAGTTACTAAATAAGTTGCAGCAAAGTTAATTCTGCATGTGGCAGCATATCTCATGTATTTAAATGAAGAGTTCAGGCATATACCCCTGACTGAAACCTTGAAATCCCCCATATTAAGAACTGTTTCCAACTGTAATAGAAATAATTAGGATGCAACACCTTCCCAGCATGTCCAAAATTCAATTACCTTGGACAAAAACAACACTCTGTGTGAAATATTCTCCCGACTCTGCGATAACCTATATTGGGTTGGTATACATGCTGATATTTTGGAAGCTGGGGGCAAGAGCGTCTTGAAGGTCGATGCATTCTCTCAATATTAATAGGCAAGCACCCCTGGGACAGAGTGAATGATATTTGCTTGTAGTGGCATGAAGACATGGTGAAGACGTCTCGTTTTGCATGCCACATTCTTGTCAAGATCCTATCAGCACTTTATCACAAATGGACTTACCTGCTCTGACATGCATAGAAAAGGGTTGTTTGAGACCTCACATTCAGCACAGAGTACCCAACCAACCAGTTATCTGAGATAAGACTCTACAAAGCACATTTACCCAGAGAGTAAAAATGTGAAATTGACAATATCTATATGTTTCCACACATATTTAAGAGCTGACTTAAGAGAACTCAAGCTGTTAAACTGACCCCGAAAAGAAGTTAAAGAAACTATGTAAGAAATTAAATGATGCATAAACTTCTTCGGGATTTTAAAATATTGAATTACTTTAAAAAAAGAAAAAAAGAAAATGAAGCCTTTTAAGTTTTTTTATTAAAAATGTTTGTATTGTGACATTATTTTGTATTTATTTAGTATTTTAATGCATACTAAAAAAACAGTCTTACTTTTTGTGTGATAAATTAAAAAGATTGAACATTTTGTACTAAGATTTTTTTCCCCTTTCTTTTTCATTAATGAGAAAAAGGTAAGAAATGTGCAAAATGCTAAATGCACCAAAAAAAAAAAAAAAAAAAAAAAGAAGCACACGGACGTCTAGTCCATACAGTTTAAATAGTCACATCTGATACTGACCTGCATCCAGGATACCCTGAGCCAGGATGGCCCCAAATTTGGCCATCACATCATCGTGCTTGTCGTTGATCACCTTTGAGTAGAGCTGTCGGAACTGGTTCACCTATGGAAAGAAAGAGCCGATGTACAGCTGATCTCTGGTAGACGAAAACTGTGGTTTTCAATTAAACGATAAACAACATACCAGCACTGATGTGAAATCTAAACTGACTTTATTTAATTCTCTTAATACATGTTTCTGGTCTTATGCTGTATTCACAACAACTGTTAATATCGCCCAATTTAAACGATGGAATCCCAGGTATTTGACTCGGTTCATTTGCTCAGAACAACATACGATGTCAATACGAATTCATTTGCAAAATACTGAAGAAACATCTAGATTCTGGTTTAGAGGCAAACTGAATGAAGTCTGTTCTCAGGCATTTATGACATTCATAATCTGCTTTCTCTCCCCAGATTCTAAGGCCAGGCTCATAAAACATGTGGCTAGCATGAATTAAAGTCTGCCCGGTAGGGATATTTAACAAATGCTTGCCATTATTACAACTCCAGCCGTTTATTACCCCATAAAACAGGAATTTCAAATCAATTTTACTTTCATGTGGCCATAAAATTTGCAGCCCAGTAATAATCATGTGGTAAAACTGGAGCAAAATCACCCCAAGAAACAAGCAAATCTACCGTGACTACACAACCACATTGTAGAAATGATTAGAGGAAGTCCGATATTAGAAGAGGTGAATATGTATGACTATTATCAATAATAAACACTAAAACGACAGACTATTGTTCATTTTCAGTCTGTATAGTCTCTCAAGCCCACAAAAACTTCCTCAAGCTAATGTACATCCGTTTATGTGGAACCTCATTGGTGCAACATGTGATCCACATGAATGTATATTAAACATTAGCTGTGATTTTGTAACTCTGTGCCACACTGCGGTCTGGCAAGGACTGAAAAATACAGTATTTTAAGGCATCATCAGTGGCCATCCATAAAGATTATGGATACAAAATCCCTGTAGCCAAATAATTAACCCCAACCACCCAAAGTCACGCACTCCCCTTACCTTTGGACAGGTGACCTCCGTCTGCTGGATCATGATCAGAGCCGAGGCGATCAGAGCGCCCTGTCTGACGTAATTCACCGGGTCATTGGTCATGGGCTCCAGGAGATTGATTGCTTCCTGTTGAAGGAAATCATCAATGGGAGCATATGAACTATGATTATGGAAAAACAGAAGCATATCCTGACGCAGCATGCTGAAAAACCACAAATTCATCACAATCCCAAGTATCTCAATCATTGGCTTTGAGGTATAATAATATGATAGACCTGAAAATACAGAAAGGAAGTAGCAGAGTTAATTTATCTACTCATAATTCACAAGCCATAGAGAAAGAAAAACCCTTTTTACCCCTAGAAAGTCTAAATTTGGTTCTTTAAGATGGTTATTTAGTGTCACAGTTGATCTTCAGGCCAAAAGCCAAACTATTTTGCTTTAAAACAGAGCCCAAAATAGCAGATTGGCACACAGATCACTAAAAGCTAAGGGAACATTACGCAACATTCAGTATCCCATCATTATACATATTTCTGCGATTGTCTCAGCAGTTGTTTGGAAGGATTAATTAAGAGCAAAGCCAGTTTGTTTGACAGATGGAGCAGAAGAGGCATCGAAGCAACTCCTCTAGGCACTTTGCGTCGGCACAACAAGAGCAGAAATTATATCACAGTAAAAACAACCAGGTGTGTAAACTGCAGACCCAAAACTGAATTTGGGACCCATTTAAAAGGCCTGACAGAATTGAATATGTGGGAGATCTTGGCTCCTAGGCCAGTCCCATTTCCCAGCATCGCCACAAAACCACCCCAGAACTGTATTTGGGCACCTGAGAGGGATTTGGATTAGAGTTATTATAAGTTAAATAGTCAAGACCAATCTTTATACTCCATTTTTCCAGTTCACCCAACAAGGGAGTTGAGTGGTAAATGGCTAGAACATCGTCCAAGGTATCGGCTTTAATCTCATCTCCATTCAAGTGATAAATGTGCCATCTGTGACTCTTGCACTGGTGATGCAATTAGTCCCAGAACCGACCCGAGCATGCAGAAGAGCCAATAACTCAGGACTGTTGTAAGACAAGTTCAATCATCTCTCCTGGGGCCTGGGAGTTTCTGCTCAGCTTTCTTCTTGTCTCATTTAATCATTTTTCAGTTGTCTAACCTTTAACAGTCATATCAGCGCTCCACACTGTGACTGAAATGGCCCCAAATGCAACAACGATTAAATGAAATTGATTTTGTGAATATAAAAGTTTGATCTAGAGTACCTGCATACATCCACTATACTCAAATAAAGCAATATATACTATTAAACAAATCTCAACTGCCTGATTTTTTTTATTAGATTTTTTTTTTTTTTTTTGGTAGTGAAATGTAACTATTTAAAGCGCAGAACTCTTTAAAGAAAGTTTAAATACAAGTATGTCCAACTTTTATATGGTATGTCTGATTTGTGCACAAATTACATTAAATGTAATTGCATTTATAAAAGTTAATGTTCATTTTTTAAAATTTTAAGTTGGATAAATTAACATTACAATGATTATTATTTATTAACAAAAATGAATTACATAAAAACAATATGGTTTATTGGTTAACAATAATGAACCACATTAGTTAACGTAAACAAAGAAAAAGTATTCTAAAGCATTCACTAATCTTAGTTAATTTTGGTTCCAAAATCTATTAATAGGTCTGTCGCAATAGTCAATAAATCAATTAATCGTACGGAAAAAAAAAAAAAAAAAATGACCTTATTTTTTCCGGCCGCGATAATTTTTTTGTAACATCATGATGTGGGGTTAGTCTGGAGCGCAGCCTGTGGACAGCTCGCGGCAGAAAACACCCTCTCCTATGGCACAGATGTCCCGGGAATAAAGAGATAACGTCTCGCTAGAGTAACCAGCTTTGGGAATCGCCTTTCATTTGCTTGTGGATGTTTGCGTCGCAAGTGATATTGCATTGCACTTGCACTACTGCTGTATTTTAATACCACGTAACATATTTTGCAAGTAACTTTGTTGCCCTTTCTGTCGAAATGGTCCCACATAGTAGCCTACTTTTCACTTGCTTCAAAAAATAACTGATAATACTGCCATAAAATCGCTATCTTTATCTCGTCCTTGGTGGACATAGACGGCAATTCACTTTTGCTTTATTTATTTATTTTTTTACTTTTTTATTGTATATGGCCTGTATAAAGCTTATAAGGATTTGTTTGTTTGTTTACAAAGGTCCTAAGTGGCATTATTTATGTCTGAGACTAATGTTTAATATTTTTTTTGAAGTGCAATTTTATTTACATACATTTTATTTATTGTTTTTTGGTATTTATTCAAGTGCATTTTTTTTTTACAGAGACTGACAGTCCATTGCTTTTATCGTTTTTGGTTGTTTTGTTCATTTATTTTTGATATTTAAAATGTTTTCCGTTTTCAGTGTTAAATATTCTTTAGAAATAAAATAAATTTATTGATCTTTGAAAAGGCGTACCTGCATTATTATGTCATTATCATTATATTAGTTGAAACTGGTCTTAGAACGACAATATTATCGTCCAGCAAAATTTTTATTGTGACAGGCCTAGTAATGTTAATGGTCCTGAGCTAATATGGACTAAAAATGAACAGCTGTATTTTTTTATATTAATAAATACTGTAACAAATGCATGGTTAATAGTTAATTCATTAAACAAATGGAACCTTACTTTAAAGTGTTACTGAAATATCTATACACGAAGTATATATTTTAAATGAACATTTAATACTATAAAAAAAAAAATTCTAAAGGACAGTGGCGGGCGGTGCCGCAGTGGGCAAGTGACGTATGAAACGGTCTAAGAGTGCGAGTACAGATAAAGTGTTGATCCAAACTCACCTTGCTCCCAGTGCCAGCACAGCAGATGCCCAGAGCCATGGCAGCGCCGCAGCGCACATGGGGATTGTAGCTCTCAGACAGCAGAGAAACCACACTGGGACATTGTTCTGGAGTCCTGTAGACACAAATACAAAACGCTTGAAGCAGAGACCATCCATTTCTCCAAACGGTTTATTTTCTCTGACACTAATACTTTGGATTGGCTGAAGGAATGCAAGGCTTTATTCTTTGTTCAGAGTTTAGACAAAGTAACTATTAAACTGGTGCGCAGCCAAACCGGTGTTCGGAAATAAAAAATGATTTGATCTTGATAAAACAGTTTCAATTCGTTGAGTATATTTGAAGTATGCACATTTACTACAAACAAGACCATAAAATTATCAGAATGGGAATATCAGGCCTTGTGACAAGACTTTCCGGTGTAATATTTTGTACTTTAAAATCATAATAGAATGCTTTAATGTTCAAAATGTGGTTGTTTGGCTTCCAATACGATTCAATGAAGCATAGAGATTTCTCAATGAACATAAACTGACATTTCTATGCTAACTCTATCAGTGTTGAGGAACATTCTCAAATTGCCTTCAGTCAAACTATACTTAAAAAAAAAAAAAAAAAAAAAAAAAAAAAAAAAACACTAAATCTTTTGTAAATCTGTATCTTTTGTGTTATTTTTACATGGAATATTTCAGATTTACGATGAGAACGCATATTCAGATTCTGCAGATTATGTCAAACAAATGAATTGTTAAAAATCACACTATTAAGACCAGATAGCATTCTGTGAAAATACAAGGCAAGGTTTTTTTTTTTCGTTTTTTTTCAGAAGTGTAGTTGCAGGCGGCCATGAAAAAGAGAAACATGTCCTTGAAACCTTTACTGCAAGACTATGTAAACCTTCTGTTTAAGTCTGCGGTGATGGTAATCTTAAACAGCCTGAAGGACTAAATGGCCATGCAGGAGTAAAATAATCATAGAACAGCCTCATTTTCCTCATTAAATCCTCCTTGTTTTGCCAACATCTCAGATGTCACAGAACACAAAGTCATTGAAAAAGAGCAAACTTGTATTAGATAATTAGCACTTCTCATTGACTTCACTCTCAAACAATTTGCAATTTACATAAAAAAAAAGAATAATTGAATGTAAAGTCTTCTCAGGGAAGCACTGATATAGAAATTGTGTTGTTGTGGCCGATAAATGGAAACACTGGGTGATATTATGGTTCTATACTGCTATATACTTGTATAAAGTTTTATGCTTAAGCTCTGATCTAGATTCTTAAATGCTTCAAGTGAAATCAGGCATCAAAACATTATCAAATTGCACACCAAAAGATGAGTGTCTTATTTTCTATGGAAACGGGGTAATGAAATCTAAGGAATATCTCATCTTTAAACCAAACTAATCAGATCAACATGGATAATGATTGACCCATATCAACATGCTCAGAGGTTTGTGTAGTTTGTAAAATATTCAAGTCCAAAGCATCAACAACAACCAAAAGACCTTTAAAATAATGGTGTCAGTGATAACAGACAGCATGTCCGGTTGAGACAACTGCTCGAACCCTTCCCACAGACCAAATCCTTTCCGTGGGAAGCTAATCCATAATTTAGCACTAGCATAAGAATGCCAACTAGCAATAAAAAAAAGATTTGACTTAATCTTTCATCAGGCTGGAATTAATGTGCTGTGCTGGGTATCAAGGGTTCTCCGAACTTGGCAAGCTGGGAAACACCGTTTCAACACTGAAGTTGGGAACCTTCTGTACAAATACAAACCTCGGCCAGGATCTTAATGCTCATCCATAGCCATTTATTCAATCTAATCCTGACTGTTCATATGGGTTTAGAGTAGAGATGCACGGATCCACCAACCAGGGACCAGAATTAGCCGATTTTCCACATGATCGGCGTGGACCAATTCTGATGATACAGGTTTTATAGCATTCAGTGTAAACGGAGACTGTTGATGTATTGATGTGGTCCCATATAAGAGAGAGAGCCGTGCAGAAATCAAAACAAATGAGTGCAACTTATATATGCATACATAGAAGAAAAAATGTATTATAATATAAGATAAAGGTGAGCAACATTACACGACCAAGGTGTTTCCATAAAAATCACCAAGACTGCAATCCGACACTGATTTTATACAATAGTAGTTAAAGCTGCAGTCCGTAACTTGTGTTTAAAATTTACTAAATAATAAGCACCATGAACCATGAAACCATTTTCCAAACCGTGCTTTTGGCTTGTCCTGAATCACTACGGTACCAAAAGTTACAGAGCCAATCACAGCCACTGGAGAACTGTTGTGTGTCTCCAACAAACACAGTAGCATTTTGTTACCGAATGAATCCACAGTTTTGAACGAATTGAGTGAGTCAATGATTCAGTGCCCTGTTCATAAAGACATGCCTCATTTCTGAATGAATCAGTCATTTGAACAATTAGGTTGAATGAATGACTCATTAAAATGGTGATTTGCCACCTCCTACTGGTGCTTTGGTTTCACGTTTAAAAGTATCATTGCATTTCCTGTATGTTAAAAAAAACATGTAAAACATTAATCTTCTAAAAGTATTTATGCATTTTAAATGTTGTGGTGTAAATGCATGTGTCACCTTTCAGTTTCATTAAACATAAGAAAATGGGAGTTTGCTTACTGATTTCATTTGAATGGTAACAACTCTACAGTTTTTTATTCTAACTTAATTAATTGAAATGGTGTAAGAATCTGGCTCATCTCAGATTCAGACTGGAGCTTCATGGGTTTTCTCACAGAAATCTAGATTTACCTTCAATACTTTTTGGTATCCATTCATAATCACTTGCCTAGTTGATAAAAACAAAATGCTGCAATTTACAAAAGAAAGTACAACAATTTTTGTTCCACACACACATACTTATGCATAGTACATTTATAAATTCTTTAACCAGAAATCCATTATTTAAATACTAATGAAAAGGTACTAAACGTACTAACGAAAGCACAGAAAAAAAAACTTGCAATCGTTCAGTGTTCAAGATGTTCCCAAAAAGATATATATATATATATATAATTATTTTATAAGAACTGCTTTATCTTTGCAAACACAATCAACATTTACAGCCTCTTAAATCTTTAGCTAAAAGCTCCCTCCTAAATTGGGTTTTGTCTGATTTAAGTTTTGTCTTGTTAAGTTTCATAAACAAAAGATGAAGCCTGACACACTCCAGGAGTCGCAGGCGTTCATGGTTCAAGAGTTTTCCTTTGCCAGACGCTTTCCAACGCACCAGTAAAATGAACAAACAAAAGAGAGTCCCCTAATACAGCCCTGGTTTCAGTGGGGAGAAAGAGGCAGCATTACTTTAATAGCTTAGCAAAACATAGACTTCAGGTTTTGTTAGCAGAGTGAGAGAGAGAAAAAAGTTTTGGCCTCAAGCATAAAAGCAAATGCATGAACTTCAAAATAATATATTTAAAGTCAGATTAATATAATTTTAATGGATTGAAAAAAAGTTTAAATTACTTAAATTCAGTTGTTGCCTTCAATTGTAGTAGGTGGAATGACATTTCAAGTGTAAAAAAAAAAAAACAATAAAAAAAAGTATATATATATAAAATTTATGCTTTTTGCCAAGACCTTTTTTTTAGATTAATATAGTAAAACCAAAATTAAAAAAAAAAAAAAAATACTATATAGACATTTAAAGATGAAACTAGTAAAAATGGCAAACTAAATTACAAAAAAATGGCTCAAATTCAAATAATGTCAAGGTGTCAAAGAGATGTGTCTATGCAGCTTGAGCACATGGCAGTAAAGGAGGAGCTGGACAAAGATTGTTCACGGATTGGCCCCGCAAAAGTGAGAGTCCCAAATATTTCCACAGTGATGTAGACAAGACTCAATCGATACAACTTAAAATACGACAGATCTGCCTCTGAACCAACCCCCTCAGTATTCAGAGGGTGTTAAAGGACAATCTCAACACATCTGGATATTCAGATATGCTCAATATGCTCCCAATAGCTCAATAGGTGGCAAGGATGTACAAAACAATTTTGTTTTAAATTGATTAGTTGACAAAATGACAACAACAACAAAAAAAACGGATGCATTAAGCTACAGAAAACCATGAATGACAAAAACAGCAGCTTCACCGCATAGAAAAAAATTACCCTCCAGGATCTCTAGACCCACCCCAGTGTCGACACATTCATCCGTTCCTCCAGGTTTAACTTATGAGCGCGCCCGAGAGAGAGGGAGAGGGGGAGAGAGAGAGAGAGAGAGAGAGAGCGCGAGTCAGTAAGCATAGACAGAATGAGAGAGAAAGGGTTAGAGGACGGATGAAGTTTTAAACCGTTGATCACGGTAGGTGATGACAGCTGCTCAACAACAAGGACATTCCTCAGCAACAAACTGAAGAGAGATCCGGATCCTTTCCTACACAGAATTTTGTCATCGCAATATACTTTTTTGTGAGTACATATAAAACGAAAGAAGCTGCAATCTGAAGAACGTTTAGTGAAGAAGCACTTGTTTCACTTGCTTAAAAGACGGGAAAAATACAACAATGAATAATATGGAATTAAGATAATGCACAGAGGAAATCTTCAGGTTTGAGTTTAAGGTAAGCAAAAAAATATATATACTCAATTTTCATATTTATTTTGATCTGGGAATTGTTATTTTATTTTTATTATTATTTAGAACCATTTTAAATTTAGAAAATGTATAGATAAAATGTTATTTGATGAAAAAAATGAATTCCTTTTAGCTTATTATTAGGGGAAAAAATCTTCAAACTGGTGAAGTGGATAGGGGAAATTCAACAGGCTACAGCACAAAGAGCTGAAAAAAATGCTAAATTTAAGGTCAATTCATGTTAATATTCTACAATAGTTTTAATATACACATTTTTTATTTTTCCTATATTTTATTCCTATATAGGCCTAATTAATATTTAAAATCAACAACACATTATACAACATTTGTCTATTGCGTGATATTCATTACAATGTTATGACAGAAGGAGCCATTTCAAAATGATAATGAAGTTATGAAACCCTAATTATCCTGAAAATAAAAACATTGTTTATGATGTCATCTGCTCCGACTGATTGAACTAGATAGGAACACAAATGACTTCATATAATCAACACTCACAGATCATTACTGATAGCTACTTCATTCCTTAATCACGAACATGGCCTGGAAGACATATGGCTAATCACAACGAAACAATCTTATCAAATGTTGGCTAAAGATCCTGTTTTTTTTTTGTTTTTTTTTAATGATGGGTTTTCCATTGTAATGTTTATATTTATTTATTTATATTTGCAGGAGTGCCAAAGCATGGCGACAGAATAAAAATGGGCAATACCTCTGCTACCATGTGACCAATCCAAGCGCTGATTTTATCTGGAGACGATAATTTAGAGGGGAATTCTTTGGAAACGCTTTTGCTCAATAAATTGGTTTCTTGCAAGCAAACAAATGTGCATTACTTGAATTTGAATGTCCCACCACCTTCGGACGGGAGGAAGTCTGTGACAATGCTGGACGAGCCCACAGAAAAAACAAAAGCACAACTATCCAAAGCAGAATGGCTAGCAATAGCGTCTCGTCCATGCTGGAGCTCAACCAAACAGGGAGTGAGGACCGGGAATCCCTCCAGCCTGGAGAACAACTCCGTTGGGCCGCACTGCTCATTCTTCTGGTCATCATCCCCACCATTGGTGGAAACATCCTGGTCATTCTGGCAGTTTCACTGGAGAGAAAACTGCAGAACGCCACTAACTTCTTCCTGATGTCTCTGGCTGTGGCCGATCTACTGGTGGGACTGCTAGTCATGCCCATCGCTCTGGTTACTGTGCTATTCCGTAAGTATCCTTAACATTGATTATGGAGGACTGTTTATTGTAAAATGTATATATATATATATATATATATATATATATATATATATATATATATATATATATATATATATATATATATATATATATATATATATATATATAAAAAGTCCTTATAACGTGTTTAGGTGGCAGCATCAGGGTTGAATGACAGTCCAATGACTATGCTAGATGGAATCTGTAGAGTTGTTTTTTTGTTGTATATTCTACAGTGATTTTGAAATGCCTTAAGGTTTCTCAGAATTATTCACCTTAAATGAAGTGATAAACACCATGTTTTGTTTCCCTGCACTGACAGAATAAATACACACAGAAGTCAAGCACTCTTCAAAACATTTCTGAGGTAAACATGCCTCACAAGTTTCAAACTATACAACATCTGCCAAGCTACTACTATTGATGTTCTTATGCCAGCTTGGCTTTCAGTTCCAATGCCAAATACTCCAGTCGGTCCATTATTTCTCATTAAATCGATCTGATGACATTTATGGAACCTCCATTCGCTGCACCTTGTCTGTGCACATAACAGCTTTAGGTAAACCAAAACTTGTTTACTAGGTCATAATTTGGCTCTCAAACAAGTACGTTAAAGGAACAATACAGCAGTAAAATTCTGTCATTATTTGCTCACCTTTACATCAATGCAGTCCAAGCCTTGGAATGACATTTAAAAGCAGCACACTTATTTTTTTATGCATTCAGCAGACGCTTTTATCCAAAGTGACTTACATTGCATTCAAGCTAACAATTTTCTCCTAACATGTGTTCCCATGGGATTTGAACCCCCCAACCTTGCGCTTGACCCAACTCGTTAATCACATTGGTTTAAATAACATGATCCTGTACCATACTAATATAAAAACACAAAAAAAGAAAGAAAATATATGACATTCTTTGTTAAAATTTCATTACGTCAAGGTTTACCACACTGGGGTTCATGAAGGAACTGCAGGGTAAATAAAAATTTATTTTTGAAAGTAAAATAGCTATCTGACTAAAGTGTTACAATCTAATTACAAGTACTTCATTTTTGGAAATCTGATAATGTAATCCAGATTAAATGTAATCAGTAACTACCCAGCACTAGTCCAGTAATGTTTCCTGGAAAATCTTATAACAGATGCTATTCATCCAAAAGAAATGGTCAAACACTGTGTTTGAGAGGTTGGGATAAAACAGAACCCAATTGTAAAGATGGGAAGGGTGGGCTTTTTTTCATGGTTGTGTTTGTCGAAAACCTCAAAGACAAAAATTTAAGTACCTGGGTTAAAACCAAGCCTTGATGATGTGAAGAAACTGAGGAGTCCCCTAAGGACCACACGGATGGGAAAATGACTGAATGATTCTAAAGTTGTTCCAAAGAAGGAGAACCATGTATGAATGCAGAAAGAGAAAGAAAGCTTTTGCCAAACAGCTGAAGCTTACCAGACGTCATGAACACTGACAGGTAATTAAATCAAATTACCTTTGGAGGAAGGGGTCCAATAATACAACATATGAGTGCCACAATTTATTGACCATAACAGCAGTAACTCTAGACGTGAATTCACATCATAATAACCTGCGATTAAATGTAATCATAAAAATATGGCAACCTTTACCAACTGGAGGAATTCAAAGTTTTCAGTCCTTTGGAGGTAAGATGTGCTTGCTAAAACATTAAAACCAAACGTCCACCAACGACCACATCCACATCTGTGGACCAGGTGAGGACAGGCACTGAAGTTAAAGCCATGAAAAAGCAATGACTGAACACTGTGAAAGTCTACAGTGCTTGATAAAGAGTCTCAGCAAGGCTAAAAACAAAAGCCTACTATGGAGAGCACACCACAAACGTGTTTCTCTGGAACGAGATAAATATTTACATGAGGAAGTTGAGACTTGGGAGTGCAAACCTAAAGTGTGGTGGAGCAGAGTGTCTCTTTATTTTGCTTTCAAGAAGAAAGGGCACACTTACCTGTCAGTCTATATGGAAACTTGAGCTGGACGACAGAGTTAATATGTTCACTTAGATTTTGTGGGTGAGGCATAAAATTAAGCAAGATCGTTTTTGCTATTCATTTCTCCATGAAGCTTTCTAAAGACAATATTAGATTAGACACAACTGAACTATTCCCTTGAGCTGTCATCCAAAACCTTTAATAGGAGGGGTTTGTGATTTTTATATAATAACGTGTTTACATGCATAATATTTTGGTAAAAATTGACTGTCAAACAAACCAAATGGCTATCTGTTGATCCAGGGCTTGAATTTCGGCATGGGATTGCACATAATTCTATTGATTCACGGAGTTTTTGAGCTTGTAATGTAGGAAATTCCTGCAAATATTTCAGAGTGAAAGATACTCGGGATCGATGACATAATGTATCATTTGCACATGCTTTTAAGCCTTACAATTTGAAAATTCAGTACTTACTCTGAGACAGCCCTTTCTGCGAGCTCAAACCCAAAGCGTCCGCACATAAAGCTGCATCTGAGAGTGCGCGACTACAGAATGAAGTAGTGTTGCACCTTATTGCGCATAAATGGCCAAGTATATACAAAATCATGTCAAAATGCCATCTTGATGAGTATTCTTGTATACAGTTGATTTATACTAAACATTGTCATATATAGGCTATTAAGTGAATGTAAACAATTGAGAAACAAAACTTGTGTAACAGATATATCTGTACACATTGAAGACTTACCAATGTTAATTTAAATTTAAATAGATTATTCCGTTTCTGTGGTATTTCTGTACCTGATTATTACAGTTAAAACCTACCTGAAAAGAAAAAAAAAATTAAGTTTTATCTTATGGCATTTGTTTGTGCCATTGCTTATAATTTATCTATTCTTATTTAATTACTGACTGTTTACATGTCTGTTTTAGTTTAAATAAATTTGTCAAATAAATTCAATTAAAGGGGGAATTCCCCCCACCCCATTTTCCAAAACAAAACTCAGGCCCTGCGATCAACACCGCAAATTTGCATTGCAAAATGTTTTGGAAATCTTTCACCTTTAAACGAAACTTCCAGTTGCATGGACAGAATTATTTTCAGATTCAACATTTAAAATCTACTGAGCAACAATGGCTGTTTGAATAAAATATTACTTTAAATGGTTAAAAGATTAAAAGTTCCTGGGATTGGGAAAAACTTCCTAGTCGAATTAACAGGGTTTCTAAAATAATAATAATAATAATAATAATAAAAATTATAATAATCTAATGCATGTCATAGATGTGACTGTCATGCTGGTTAATTTATTTTAGCTCCAAAATAACTGCCAAACATGCTGGATTCAGAAAGCCCAGCTGGCAATAATGCAGCCCTCTCTGAGGAGCTTCTATGAGGATCTGTTTAGTAAAGAGGGGTGATGTGACTAGTGCCAGTTTTCAACATCTGCTTACAGGCTCTCCAAACCCTGGAGGTCCACTCACACACACAAGCTTTTATTGATACATGATAGTCCATGCAGACTTGTGTGAAATAGAAGCACCTAGTGTAAAACTGAGACCTAAAAAGTTTGTACAAAATGCAACTTCGTTAAACCAGTAACCTGAAGTATTCAGATAAGCTTATTAAGAGTTGTGATGTATTTTATGGAAAAATGTCAAATTTCCTTTCCACTTCTAGTAAATATGGAACTGTAATGAGAGCAATAGCATCTCTAAGTGCAATGGGGTGAAGACCAACATGATTATCCACCATTTCATGTCTGTCACTAAAATAAACAGCGTCACTAAAGAGCTTGATGAATAGTCCAAAAGCGCCCAAGTGTTTAATCTCGCAAACCATTTTTGTTAAACTGGAGCTTGTTTCTATTTATGTAATAATGTTTAGTACCACAAGATGAGATGCAAAGGCTGAGATGAATTAAAAGGAATGCATTTATGTGCATGCCCAAACAAGACATCATGAACAAGAAAAACCAGTCTATAGCATTCAGATTTAAAGTGAACCTGATGTGTCAGTAGTGTTCATTTTGTCAGCTATTTTCATTTTAGTCTTAGTCTATGTTAAAATATCCTTGTTAGTTGTTATCATATTTAATCAACCTTCTATCAACCTTTAGTTTTAATCTAGTTTTAGTCAATGAAAACTTGACATTTCAGAAAAAATTTTCAATCTGATTGACGTGTTTACATGTGACTTTTTATATTCTGATTGTGTTTCTAGTCCTATTACGATCTGATTATTAGGGTCTATGTAAACGCAGCTAGTATCACTATGAAAGATCTGTGATTTAGGACAATAAATCCTAATCCTAATAAATCCCATAAATGTCTTATTTATGTTTGACTTACCTCAAGTAGGCTTCCTCATTAGACATGGTATTCTACTATAAGGTTATTTCAGTTAAGACGCAACACCAGTTGCATCATTTGCCTATTGCAGCACTGCCCTCCACCACAGTTTAGAAATGTTTATAGTAACAAAAATAATTTAGGTAGTTCAGTTAGAGAACAGACACTTAAGAACTAAACGCTCAATTCAGCGTGCCGAAACGAGCACGAACAACAATGGTTCCACAGTGTTTGCTGATTTTCAGTAATTTATTTTGGCGTATGTACTGTATTTTTATTGGTTTTGTTATTTTAGTTTGACATTGTTGTTGCTTGAATTGAATCAATGCTGAATTGCAGATCATTTGAAAGTGAAATGCACACTGCACTTCAAATAGCCTTATTGAAAACCAAGAAATCCGAGGGAAAGAAGGAAAACTAAAACGAGCAATAGCTTGACGCCGAATTGCGGTGATTCAGTTGCCGCTTATTTGAAAGTGAAAGTAAAATACACACAGTACTTTTATAAGCCATTTGAAAGTGAAGAAAAGAGGGAAACTCAATCTAAATAACACGCCCCAGCCTAACAGTGATACCGGTACTACCACTGTTATTACACTTCAATTAACTGGTGGGAAAGTTTCCTCACTGCCACAAACCTAAGCTGAAGTTCTTCATGGGTGTCTAAAGAGGAGAAACAAGCAGTTAATACCAGTTTTGAATATTTAAGAGAACAGGTTAATTTTTTTCTGGTAACATTGAATGGGCTACTAACTCTGATTAAAGCCATGCTAAGTTAGCATGCATGAAATAATGCTGTAAAGATGTCTTTAAAATGTGTGTCCAATCACAAAATGACAAAGGTCTCAGAGTTCTAATTTAAATTTCAGACAGCCCACTGATTAGTGCTTAATATTCTCTTCATATTTCAGACTCCAGATGGCCCCTTGCAGATTTCCTGTGCCCTATCTGGCTCTTTCTGGACGTCTTGTTCTCAACTGCCTCCATCATGCACCTGTGTGCCATCTCCCTCGACCGATACATTGCGATCAAGAAACCAATCCAGCACAGCCAGTTCAAGTCCAGAGCTAAAGCGCTGGCTAAAATCGCACTGGTCTGGCTAATCTCTATAGGTATGTCACAATGATGGTAATTCCACTTCTGC
Source organism: Carassius gibelio (assembly GCF_023724105.1). Lineage (NCBI taxonomy): Eukaryota > Metazoa > Chordata > Actinopteri > Cypriniformes > Cyprinidae > Carassius > Carassius gibelio. Next base: position 19,727,364 of record NC_068392.1, read on the forward strand.
AAGTGTCTGGAATAATCTTGAATCGTGTCCTTTACAAAAAATTGCTAATCAATCCATATATATATTCACATCTACTATAAAAACAAAAGGAAATATTGCCTTTACAGATGCAGGGAATTTCCATTTTCAATTTTATAAACACAAATCCCAAAATTTCCTTCAAGATGATGAAGAGGCTTATACAGTAAAAAAAAAGGAACAAACTCAAATCTAGTGTTTTATTACCTACATTTAATTTTTTTTTTTTTTTTTTATTACTGCTTTAAACAAATGTGGCAAAATTCAGTGCTTAAATGCCAAACCAATCAATGATCTCAACACTCTGGCATACGCATACGCACAAATATACTTTATCTCATGTCACTCACTGACCAGTGAGCTTCCGTTTATATAAGCAAAAAGATTTACTTTTAATGATCGGGTTTTAGTTATATGTGGACGCTGGCTTGTTGAGGGTGGAACCAAAGTAAACACCTTGCGATTTAAGCTCGTTAGCATCAGTCCAGAAAATGACTTTGGCTGAGTTGTTTGGATGAGCGAGACGCACGGTTCTGGAATCATGAAGCTGTTTCACTATCATGACACGTGCTGTGTCACTTCAACACTGACCATGAACACCAAGTCCCTGTGCACTCCTGAGAATGACTTTGCATATTCACATCTCTGACAAAGCAGTTTTACAGAGAAAAAAAAACCCTGACGGTTATAGATACTTGAAGTGACAGAACTCAAGTTCAAGATGTGTTATTGATACTGTAATTGCTATTATTAGTAATGAATGGCAAATGCTACTCCAATTGTTATAACAAAAGAGATCCACAATATTGACAAAGACATCTCCTGCTGTTTTTAATTGCATTTATTATGTGAACACCTCTTAAGAACTTAATCGGGATCAGATGAACCCCAGATAAGCTGAACAGTTAAGGGCTTTTGCAGAACAAATCAGTCTGGCAATCCACCAACCAGAAGCATTCCTTCAAAAAAAAAAAAAAAAAAAAAAAAAAAAAAAAAAACAGAAAATAACTGCAAAAAGCACAAAAAGTAAATTTACAAAGGAGATGCCTGACTATGCAATAACCTAGTCCATTGGTAACCAATACTGTTCCTGGACATCCAGCTTCCTGGAGAGTTTAACTCCCAACGAGACCAGCTCATTTAGGTCTAAGTCCAGGCCCAGACCAACAGAGGCTGACTCAGAGTCAAGACTGAGACCAGAAGGAAGTTGAGTGAGAGTGAATACAAGAGACTTGATGCGGGGCTGAATAATTCACTGTATGTAAATGCAATACTTTGGGATTAAGCATGGGACGATAACCGGTTTTAAGGTATACCGCGGTTTGGAAAAGTCACTATTTCAAAATCACAATAATTTATATGGGGTATGCACAGATTTTTTACATGTCTTCAAAGACAGAAAGTGCAGGACTTCCTCAGGTTGTGTGAATCCCTGGAACTTTTTCCCCCATCGAAGAACACAAAGTCTGTTATATGGGAATTTTTCGGGGAACATAGAATAACCATGTTCCATACAGATGACATTTTAGACCAAATCACCAAATAAATACTTTCCAGGTCGAATGTAAACTATATATAGCGGTCTCATCTTAATTTCTCCCTCTTTCACCCACGACCAAGACAAAGACCCATCCGCCATTTGTTTCAGTGTTGAAATAAATACTATTTGGCTTGCTTCCCAAGCAGATAACACGGTTAATTAACTAGCTAACATCAACTAGTTTCCTCCCTCACGTTACTTCACAGAGCGAGGAATAGCAGTCTAAAGTACTGTTTCTGCGATTTAGTACAAAAATTAAATTGAGCTGGTATCGCATCTATACTTTTAAGCCTCACGCCATTGTTTACATTTGTTCAAAACCACAACATTTAAAAAACTAATTAACTGCTGGTTCTCAGGTGTCTTTGCCACTGTTTGTCTGTGAGCACACGTCCTCGTACCTTACTGCTCTAAACTTAATCCAGGAAACATGAGCATTCCTGCATAAGAACTTGGACTGAAAGAGGAATGTGTAGATAGTGAGCATGTCTCTAAAGTTTTCTTTTTTTCTCTCTTTTTTTACAGAAATTGTTTTGATTTATATTTTTGTTTATTGAGCTGCAAGTTTAGGCTTACTTAAGTGACTACACTTAATTTAGGAAGAATTTAATTATTTATTAAAATTATTTTAGTTGAGTTGAGTTGTTTTTAACCCAGACGTTTAAAATGAACATTTTTAGAGCTGTGATAAACAGTAAATTATAATTGGCTTGAACATTTCAATGTTTGATTTCAACCTTATTCCTTGCTCAATTTAACAACTGGTCTTTGTCCATCAGGTATTGCAATACCTATTCCAATCAAAGGGCTACAAGTCTTCGACCATCCAAATAACATCACCTTCAACAACAACCACACCTGTCAGCTGTCACGAGAAGGATTTGGGGACTTCAAGGTGTATGGGTCTTTGACAGCTTTCTTTATACCTCTTACAATTATGATGATTATCTACTTCCTGACAATCCAAGTGCTGCGCAAAAAGGCCTATCTTTTGAGATGGAGAGCTTCAAGGACCAGCATTTCCACCATCTTCCACCAGCCGGTTCCCTCTTCGCCTGTGAAAGTGGCCACTTCAAATGGATTTAAAAGGGACCGAACACTGCGTCCCATCACAAGGAATGATATCCCTCTCCGTAGGATGTCCACCATAGGAAAGAGGTCCATGCAAAACTTGACCAATGAACAAAGGGCGTCAAAGGTTCTGGGGATTGTATTCATGTTGTTTGTTGTGATGTGGTGTCCTTTCTTCATTACCAATGTGACTTCTGTACTCTGTCAAGGGTGCAACAGTAATCTAGTGGAACGACTGTTGGATATCTTTCAATGGGTGGGCTACGTTTCTTCAGGAATCAACCCCCTGGTTTATACACTGTTCAACGGGACGTACAGGCAGGCCTTTAGGCGCTACATCACATGTAACTACAGACGTGTAGAGACTCCGAAAATGCAACGGAGAAGCAAAATTAATTTTCGGTCATCGATGACCAAGAACTCAAAGCGGTTTATGAAACACAGTATGAAGAACGGAGTCAGCCCTGTAAGTTATCAGAGTCCTCTCCTCTCGAGTCGTCCCACGGATCTGCAGACTTCTGCAAACATCACGTTGAACATCTTGCTCCTGTCAGACAATGAAGACTGCAAACCTGACGATCACGTAAGCCACGTGTAGTATATCTGACACACTTCGGATAAGAAGCCAAGTTAGAGATGTGCCAGTCTTTCAGTGCCAAAAGCCCATGTTTAGATGTAGTCCAAAAGGAGTTCAGAAGGACTGCATTAAATGGTCATAGCCGCTCCATCTTAAAGCCTTGGATTGGCAGATAGAATGGCATATAAACTGAATGTCTGGAAGAACCCCCAAAAAACAAAAACAAATTGCTTTGGGGAGTGAAAGTCACGGCCAACCTAATAATTGGCAATACTGTGAAAAAAAAAAACGTACTTACGGCAAAGAGAGAACTGTTTTTACACAACCCAAAGTTAGTAGACTGGGTCTACAATGTGAAGCCAAAATAAGACACCTTTGTCAAAATAAGCACAAGTCTCAAATAAATCACACCTCCACTTACCTTCTGTATACAAGAAAATTAATAAATGCTTCACTAAATTATTGCAGAACTTTTTTAACATGTGTAGATGGATCAAAGTTGCTTTTGTACAATGAAGAATAACTATTTGTAGATACTGACATTTTTCAATACTTCTGCCGAATAAACTTTATTTTCCAGATAAAGGAGCTACGAAGTGTTAATTCTGGTGAATGCTTACAGTTCATGATTGCAAAATGTGTCAATGGTGCTACTTTTTAGTTGTGAAAGATGCACTCCTATGAAGAAAACCTTGTGTTTTATTGTATGTTCTTATAGTGAGAAATTCCATTCGCATTTATAAAGTGATAAACAACACCCATAAAAAAGGAGGTGTGCAGTTGTAATATGGATGTGTAGCAGGGATAGGGGCCTGTGGGACAGACGACAGAAACCTGTTCAACTGTTTTAGCTCTGTACACTCTCTAAACACTGGAAGGATTTATATAGACTTTTTTAACTGACAACTGATCATGGGAATATCGCAATGGCCTTTTTAGGGCTTAAAATAGTTCACCAGTTATATTTGGCTCCGTCTGAGGGGGAACTTACTGCCGGCAAAATAATAATAAAAAGGATAAGCATATGGGACAACACAACATGTTTCACCCTGGCATGCAGGATGTTTAAAGGTGCAAGCTGTTCTTGATTGAGATCTGTGGTTAAACTCTACTACTTCAAAGTATTTTTGTCCTGAAACGGCTGATTTTTAAGGTCAACAAATGCTGCAATTTAGATCGATCCATGATCAGTGCTGGCTATTTTGAGATTTACTCAACATCCAGATGTTTTGAACTCAAGAATGCATATTGTGAGTGTGTGATGGGCATGAATCTAAACCAGATTAGGGTCTGGTTTTGAAAAAAATATGCATTTTTAGGTTTGCCAAGATGCATGAAGGTAAATAGAATGACAAAGGGGAGTAAATAAATAACTAATTTCTGGTTGAACTGCTGCATAAGGGGAATATGACAGAATCTCCATTACCTCTGTTGACATTTAAATCAGAGGTATGGGTGGAGTCTCGAGTGTGTATACATTAAGGGCTGTTTAATCGGGGCTACTGGCAAGCCATCTCAGAGCGGCTCATCCCGATGAGGTCTGTTTATAATGAAGCGCAGGATGAGACGACAATAGGAGAGAGAGAGAGACAGGTAAGGACTGACAGTGCCATACCTGAACAAGATTAATCCAATGGACTCGACGGCGGCCCTCCGAACATCATCGTTCACGTCACTTACCTGACAGGAAGAAGGACCAGAAATCAGAGCGGTGCATGCGGATAAAATATTACATTCAATACATCCCTCATTGAGCAGTGGCTAACTTTAACTCTGTTTGGTATGCAGGTTATGTTCTTGCTGTTGTATAAATACATTAAACTGCCTGAGCTTTACCAGAGCGTAACTCTGAAACACTGAGATTACAATAAAACCTACAGCAGAACAAGAAACAAGAACAACACTGCAAGCTCTTGTCCAAAAGCACTTATGGAAATGTCGCCACCTGCAGGAAATGCAGGACAGATGCCCTTCTCAGCACAAAAATAGATCTCAAAAAGTACAAAAAGAGGGAAATCTACACTATGTATAATGTTTTTGTTTTTTTCCCCTCTATTAACGGTTTTTTTTTTTTTTTACAAAATTATTTAAATCTAATTATTTATCACAAGATTATGGCCTTTTTTTTCAGAATTCTAAAAATACTGACCTAATATTTATTTATGTTTAATGACATTTAATCTAATAAAGCACACAGCATACATTTTGGAATGAAATTCCTGATTTTTCAATGATACTCTGCTGCCCTGACAAAGATATTAGTAAAAAGTTATTAAACAATTATATTATACCATATTATATATGTTGTCTTCTGATTTTAAAACCCCCCCCCCCCTTTTTTTACAATGTTTTTTTTTTTTTAATAACTACATGAAACATGACAAACCCTTTTTTTCTTTCTTGTAATTGAGGAATGACTCATATGTGTTTGCATCTGATAATACTTGTTGTTTGTAATATTTGTAAATGTAAGACTCACAGCCACGTGCAGCAGTCGTCGGATGGCTTTGTTGTTCCCCGAGCCGCAGTACGCCATGGCCACGGTGTACATCCCCGAGCGGCGCAGGATGGGGTCCTGTCGGGACAGTGACATAAAACAGTCTGCAACCTCAAACACAGCAAGCCACGCACTTCATGCATTCACAGCATAAACAGAGCCTTCTGGAAACAGTTAAGAATGCTAACAATTTATTGCCTGATAGAGACACAATTAACATTTTTTATTTATATATTTCTATATAAAGTCAGTGCTCACCTTATCTCTACACAGACTGTCAATTAGAGCATCGGCCTCTTCCATCCGTCCATACATCACCATTGCGATGCCGACAGCCAGTCCACGCAGGATCTTCTCATGCTGGGTCTCCTGAGCGTAGCCCACCATGTCCTCAATGGCCTGAGCCGACTTTGAGCCCAGCATCACCAGCCCCAGAGCAAGACCAGACGCCTCTCCTGTGACAACACCAAATAACACGATGAGAGCGAGCCGAAGCTAGCATTACAGGCCGAATGTTGGCCATTAAAACCTGATTGCCATGATGATAAAGTGTTTCGGGGGGCTGCCTAGAATTCAACCAACAGTGCCTTCATGAAAACTACTGATGGAGATAAACTCTACGATGAACATGAACATGCCTGTTACTGCATCATCTTGATAGAGGTTTGATTTGAGCAGATCGTAGACGTCCTGGCGAGCAGTGCCCAGGGCAGCTAACCCGAGACCAAGAGCGCCACCATGTCGAACAATCTGGAAGAAGAAACAAGAAAGAATATAAAGATCTATTCCTGTTTTTTGGAGTTGCAGTGCTGCAAAACTTTATTTGTATTAGATTATGCACGTACATCATTACTGGCATTCTTGAGCTGGCTGAGAAGGTAGTCAATGATGTCCCCTCCGTGATTAGCATGGATCAGCCCAAGAGCGTACAGCCCTCCTCCTTCCTGATAGGCTGATCCAGGTGAGGTGTCTTTGGGCAGGTAAGTCGCCATTAACTGAAGTGCTTCCTTTTCATGGCCCTGGACACAAATGCAAGTACATTTAAAAAATGAAAATAAAATAGTAAAGACATTCATTTTTTTTTTTTTTTTTTTTAAACAACAACAAATTTCAGTCACTTTCCACAAGCATTACAAAATATGACCTCCCTGCTACAAAAACAATAAACTGAATTGAATCAATTCAAAACACAAAAACTGCAACGTTTAATTTAAATCTCTGGACAGACAACAACAAAAAAAAAAAAAAAAAAAAAAATCACAATTTGAATAAATAAATATAAAACGTTACAATATTTTTAATAGTTCTCACTACAAACATATAAAACAAATATCTAAATACATGTAACACAAACTAACAAAAAACATCTTAATCTAAAACTTAACAAAATAAAAAACATTTTAAACAAAAAAGCAAACAAATGTACAACTAAAATATAACAAACTAAAGCAAACAAATCGTAAACTAAAACAAACAAACATCCTAAAAGTGAACAAATGCAAGCAAACATCTAAGACAAACAAACGTCCTAAAAACGAACATCTAAAGCAAAATAAGCACACAAACATGTAAAACAAAAGCATCTACAACAAACACCCCACTGTTTTTGTGGAAAGTGCCTTGAGCATAAAGACAATGCTCACCTTGTGAATGACGCCAAGACTGGCTGTTGCTGTGAATTTGGCCCAGTTAGTTGCTCTTGCCAGCCACTCCAAATTCTCTCTGTAAAAAAAATTACTATCATCATGATCTGTTTTCTTGTTTTCAGTATCAAGAGGCCTCATTTCCATTAGCGAGACGAAGCATGGGAACGTGCTTTACCGTAGAAACTGGTCACTCGTTGTTCCCGTGTGCATGAATGAGTTTGCTATGACCGTCGCTGTGTGACACACCGAATTTCGCACCGCATCCTGAAATGAGTCAGGAATATAAATACACTTAGCTTATGAAGTGGAGAATACCTACGTCTATAGGATTGGATTCATATTAAATGAAATTAGCTTGAGCCGATATCAAAGACCGTTAGACTCTTAAACCTGTCCAAGAGCTGGTTTCTCACCTTTGTGTTTTTGAGGATCATCAGGTCTGTGTTGTTGTTTCGAATGAGGAACTGAAGGTGCAGCTCGATGGCCATTTCACCACTTAGTATTTTGATCATTTTTGAGTTCTGGTCTTTAGGCTCACTCTTCTATTTAGAGAAAAATAAATATTAAACGTGTTTCTACAAGCATAATATATCTGATGAGCTAAAAGTGTTAAAGTGAGGACTCACCACATCAGCATCCTTTCCAGCAGGAGAACTGCCCGCTTTATCCTCCGTCTCCATCACATCACTGAAACAATAACAACACATCTTAGTTATGGTCTAAAGCAACTTATTAAAGCTTCTGCTATTTCAACGCTTTTGTTTAAACATCCCTCAAGGATGTGACTTACAGTGAAGGGATTTCACCATAACTAAACCGAAAATTAAGCTTATTTTTAGAACCATTATGATTTTTTGCAGTGACGTCTGTAATTCTCAATGATTCTCATAATAGCATTTCCGTATGTTTACGCCTATTTCGCTAGAGAAGCATTGTAAACTTGAACCTCTTGTGAACACACATGACAGCTGGCCAGAAGCAATTATTTATAGTTAAGAAAATTCTTCTTCTGATATATTTTCTAAATTGATTTATCAGTTGTTCTCTGATACATGAGTGGTGCACCAATGTGGAAGCAGTAACGTGTACCTGTCTCTCTCTTGGGTGGGCACAGTGCCAGTGTTGGTGGACCCGGGCACAGCGGGGATGGGTGTGCCCACGGTCCGCAGGTTCTGGATGACAGAGGACAGGAATTGCTGGCTGGCGCTCTCATACAGGTCGAAGCAGATCTGATAGGCCATCAGGAGGTTATCATCCTTCACAAGCTTCTCCAATATATCGCTCACAGCTTGAGGGTCGTCCAGGAAAATCAGACACTATGATGAAAAACAACAATGTCAGAAAGGAATCTCTGAATGCAGAGCAGGATAAAGATCAGTGGGCTCAGGACAGGTCACCTGGCAAACGTTAATGAAGTCAGGCTTCTCCAGGTTCATGTACAGCTTGACCAGAACTCGGAGAACGTCGTTACGAAACTTCTTGTTCTGCATGAGGGACATGCAGATCTTCAGGCTGTAGGCCAGCAAACCAGCAATGTCATTCTATGGGAAACCACACAAGATCTGGACAACTGGTCCTGAAACCACTGGGTCATGACATCACAGCTCATTAACACGTTACTACACACACAAACTATAATGCACACACACACATATATATTTTTATGCATGCCTGATTTTCGATACGTGCTTTGAAATCCCGATCTGAATCAAATGATTCGCGATACCCGCTCTGAAGTCCCGATCTGAATCAAATTATTCACGATACGCGCTCAGAAGTCCCGATCTGAATCAAATTATTCACGATACACGCGTTGAAGTCCCGATCTGAATCAAATGATTCATGATACACGCGTTGAAGTCCCGATCTGAATCAAATAATTTGCGATACGCGCGTTGAAGTCCCGTTCTGAATCAAATGATTCACGATACGCCCTCAAAAGTCCCGATCTGAATCAAATAATTTGCGAAACGTGCGTTGAAGTCCCGATCTGAATCAAATGATTCGCGATACGCACTCAGAAGTCCCGATCTGAATCAAATAATTTGCGATACGCGCGTTGAAGTCCTGATCTGAATCAAATGATTTGCGATACACGCGTTGAAGTCCCGATCTGAATCAAGTAATTTGCGATACGCGCGTTGAAGTCCCGTTCTGAATCAAATGATTCATGATACGCCCTCAAAAGTCCCGATCTGAATCAAATAATTTGCGAAACGCGCGTTGAAGTCCCGATCTGAATCAAATGATTCGCGATACGCACTCAGAAGTCCCGATTTGAATCAAATAATTCGCGATACGCGCGTTGAAGTCCTGATCTGAATCAAATGATTTGCGATACATGCTCTGAAGTCCCGATCTGAATCAAATGATACACGATATGCGCTCAGAAGTCCCGATCTGAATCAAATGATTCACGATACGCGTTTTGAAGTCCTGATCGGAATCAAATTATTCACGATACGCGCTCAGAAGTCCCGATCTGAATCAAATTATTCACGATACGCACTCAGAAGTCCCGATCTGAATCAAATAATTCGCGATACGCGCTCAGAAGTCCCGATCTGAATCAAATGATTCACGATACACGTTTTGAAGTCCCGATCTGAATCAAATTATTCATGATACGCGCTCAGAAGTTCCGATCTGAATCAAATAATTCGCGATACGCGCGTTGAAGTCCTGATCTGAATCAAATGATTTGCGATACATGCTCTGAAGTCACGATCTGAATCAAATGATACACGATATGCGCTCAGAAGTCCCGATCTGAATCAAATGATTCACGATACGCGTTTTGAAGTCCTGATCGGAATCAAATAATTCACGGTACGCGCTCAGAAGTCCCGGTCTGAATCAAATTATTCACCATACGTGCTCAGAAGTCCCGATCTGAATCAAATTATTCACGATACGTGCTCAGAAGTCCCGATCTGAATCAAATTATTCACGATACGCGCTCAGAAGTCCCGATCTGAATCAAATTATTCACGATAGGTGCTCAGAAGTCCCGATCTAAATCAAATTATTCACGATACGCGCTCAGAAGTCCCGATCTGAATCAAATTATTCACGATACGCGCTCAGAAGTCCCGATCTGAATCAAATTATTCACGATACGCGCTCAGAAGTCCCGATCTGAATCAAATGATTCACGATACACGCGTTGAAGTCCCGATCTGAATCAAATGATTCACGATACACGCGTTGAAGTCCCGATCTGAATCAAATAATTCGCGATACACACTCAGAAGTCCAGTTCTGCATCAAATGATTCGCGATACGCACTCAGAAGTCCCGATCTGAATCAAATAATTCGCGAAACGCGCGTTGAAGTCCCAATCTGAATCAAATAATTCGCGATACGCGCGTTGAAGTCCTGATCTGAATCAAATGATTCGCGATACATGCTCTGAAGTCCCGATCTAAATCAAATGATACACGATACGCGCTCAGAAGTCCCGATCTGAATCAAATGATTCACGATACGCGTTTTGAAGTCCCGATCTGAATCAAATGATTCGCGATACACGCTCAGAAGTCCCGATCTGAATCAAATTATTCACGATACACGCGTTGAAGTCCCGTTCTGAATCAAATTATTCACGATACGCGCGTTGAAGTCCCGTTCTGAATCAAATGATTCGTGATACGCACTCAGAAGTCCCGATCTGAATCAAATAATTTGTGATACGCGCTCAGAAGTCCCGATCTGAATCAAATAATTTGTGATACGCGCTCAGAAGTCCCGATCTGAATCAAATTATTCACGATACGCGCGTTGAAGTCCCGTTCTGAATCAAATGATTCGCGATACGCACTCAGAAGTCCCGTTCTGAATCAAATAATTTGCGATACGCGCTCAGAAGTCCCGATCTGAATCAAATTATTCACGATACGCGCTCAGAAGTCCCGATCTGAATCAAATGATTCACGATACGCATTTTGAAGTCCCGATCTGAATCAAATTATTCACGATACGCGCTCAGAAGTCCCGATCTGAATCAAATTATTCACGATAAGCGCTCAGAAGTCCCGTTCTGAATCAAATGATTCGCGATACGCGCTCAGAAGTCCCGATCTGAATCAAATTATTCGCGATACGCGCTCAGAAGTCCCGATCTGAATCAAATTATTCACGATACGCACTCAGAAGTCCCGTTCTGAATCAAATAATTTGCGATACGCGCTCAGAAGTCCCGATCTGAATCAAATTATTCACGATACGCGCTCAGAAGTCCCGATCTGAATCAAATGATTCACGATACGCGTTTTGAAGTCCTGATCTGAATCAAATTATTCACGATACGCACTCAGAAGTCCCGATCGGAATCAAATTATTCACGATACGCGCATTGAAGTCCCGTTCTGAAACAAATGATTCGCGATACGCACTCAGAAGTCCCGATCTGAATCAATTAATTCACGATACGCGCTCAGAAGTCCCGATCTGAATCAAATTATTCGCGATACGCGCTCAGAAGTCCCGATCTGAATCAAATTATTCACGATACGCGCTCAGAAGTCCCGTTCTGAATCAAATGATTCGCGATACGCGCTCAGAAGTCCCGATCTGAATCAAATTATTCGCGATACGCGCTCAGAAGTCCCGATCTGAATCAATTATGGGGGAAGTCGTGGCCTAATGGTTAGAGGGTTGGACTCCCAATCGAAGGGTTGTGAGTTCTAGTCTCAGGCCGGACGGAATTGTGGGTGGGGGGAGTGCATGCACAGTTCTCTCTCCACCTTCAATACCACGACTTAGGTGCCCTTGAGCAAGGCATCGAACCCCCAACTGCTCCCCGGGCGCCGCAGCATAAATGGCTGCCCACTGCTCCGGGTGTGTGCTCACAGTGTGTGTGTGTTCACTGCTCTGTGTGTGTGCATTTCGGATGGGTTAAATGCAGAGCACAAATTCTGAGTATGGGTCACCATACTTGGCTCAATGTCACTTCACTTTCACTTTCACTTTCACTTTCAATTAATTCGCGATACGCGCTCAGAAGTCCCGATCTGAATCAAATTATTCACGATACGCGCTCAGAAGTCCCGATCTGAATCAAATTATTCACGATACGCGCTCAGAAGTCCCGTTCTGAATCAAATTATTCGCGATACGCGCTCAGAAGTCCCGATCTGAATCAAATTATTCGCGATACGCGCTCAGAAGTCCCGATCTGAATCAAATTATTCACGATACGCGCTCAGAAGTCCCGTTCTGAATCAAATAATTTGCGATACGCGCTCAGAAGTCCCGATCTGAATCAAATTATTCACGATACGCGCTCAGAAGTCCCGATCTGAATCAAGTGATTCGTGATACACACTCAGAAGTCCCGATCTGAATCAAATAAATTGCGATACGCGTGTTGAAATCCCGTTCTGAATCAAATGATTCGCGAAACACACTCAGAAGTCCCGATCTGAATCAAATGATTCGTGATACACACTCAGAAGTCCCGTTCTGAATCAAATGATTCGCGATACGCGCTCAGAAGTCCCGATCTGAATCAAATGATTCGTGATACACACTCAGAAGTCCCGATCTGAATCAAATAAATTGCGATACGCGCGTTGAAGTCCCGTTCTGAATCAAATTATTCGCAAAACGCACTCAGAAGTCCCGATCTGAATCAAATAATTTGCGATGTGCGCGTTGAAGTCCCGATCTGAATCAAATGATTCACGATACACGTTTTGAAGTCCTGATCTGAATCAAATTATTCACGATACGTGCTCAGAAGTCCAGATCTGAATCAAATGATTTGAGATACACGCGTTGAAGTCCCGATCTGAATCAAATGATTCGCGATACGCACTCAGAAGTCCAGATCTGAATCAAAAAATTCGCGATGCGCGCGTTGAAGTCCCGATCTGAATCAAATGATTCACGATACACACTCAGAAGTCCCGATCTGAATCAAATAATTCGCGATACGCTCGTTGAAGTCCCGTTCTGAATCAAATGATTCGCGATACGCACTCAGAAGTCCCGATCTGAATCAAATAATTTGCGATACGCGCGTTGAAGTCCCGATCTGAATCAAATAATTCTCGATACATGCTCTGAAGTCCCGATCTGAATCAAATGATACACGATACGCGCTCAGAAGTCCCGATCTGAATCAAATTATTCACGATACGCGCTCAGAAGTCCCGATCTGAATCAAATTATTCACGATACGCGCTCAGAAGTCCCGATCTGAATCAAATGATTCGTGATACACACTCAGAAGTCCCGATCTGAATCAAATAATTCGCGATACGCGCTCAGAAGTCCAGATCTGAATCAAATAATTCACGATACGCGCTCAGAAGTCCCGATCTGAATCAAATGATTCACGATACACGCGTTGAAGTCCCGATCTGAATCAAATAATTCGCGATACACACTCAGAAGTCCAGTTCTGCATCAAATGATTCGCGATACGCACTCAGAAGTCCCGATCGGAATCAAATAATTCGCGAAACGCGCGTTGAAGTCCCGATCTGAATCAAATAATTTGCGATACGTGCTCTGAAGTCCCGATCTGAATCAAATGATACACGATACGCGCTCAGAAGTCCCAATCTGAATCAAATGATTCACGATACGCGTTTTGAAGTCCCGATCTGAATCAAATTATTCACGATACGCACTCAGAAGTCCCGATCAGAATAAAATTATTCACGATACACGCTCAGAAGCCCCGATCTGAATCAAATTATTCACTATATACGCGTTGAAGTCCCGTTCTGAATCAAATGATTCGCGATACGCACTCAGAAGTCCCGATCTGAATCAAATTATTCACGATACGCTCTCAGAAGTCCCGATCTGAATCAAATGATTCACGATACGCGCTCAGAAGTCCCGATCTGAATCAAATTATTCACGATACGCGCGTTGAAGTCCCGTTCTGAATCAAATGATTCGCGATACGCACTCAGAAGTCCCGATCTGAATCAAATAATTTGCGATACGCGCTCAGAAGTCCCGATCTGAATCAAATTATTCACGATACGCGCTCAGAAGTCCCGATCTGAATCAAATTATTCACGATACGCGCGTTGAAGTCCCGTTCTGAATCAAATAATTTGCGATACGCGCTCAGAAGTCCCGATCTGAATCAAATTATTCACGATACGCGCTCAGAAGTCCCGATCTGAATCAAATTATTCACGATAGGCGCTCAGAAGTCCCGATCTGAATCAAATGATTCACGATACGCGTTTTGAAGTCCTGATCTGAATCAAATGATTCGCGAAACGCACTCAGAAGTCCCGATCTGAATCAAATGATTCGTGATACACACTCAGAAGTCCCGTTCTGAATCAAATGATTCGCGATACGCGCTCAGAAGTCCCGATCTGAATCAAATTATTCACGATACGCACTCAGAAGTCCCGATCTGAATCAAATAAATTGCGCTACGCGCGTTGAAGTCCCGTTCTGAATCAAATTATTTGCGAAACGCGCTCGGAAGTCCCGTTCTGAATCAAATGATTCGCGATACGCGCTCAGAAGTCCCGATCTGAATCAAATTATTTGCGATACGCGCTCAGAAGTCCCGATCTGAATCAATTAATTCGCGATACGCGCTCAGAAGTCCCGATCTGAATCAAATTATTCACGATACGCGCTCAGAAGTCCCGATCTGAATCAAATTATTCACGATACGCGCTCAGAAGTCCCGTTCTGAATCAAATGATTCGCGATACGCACTCAGAAGTCCCGATCTGAATCAAATTATTCGCGATACGCGCTCAGAAGTCCCGATCTGAATCAAATTATTCACGATACGTGCTCAGAAGTCCCGATCTGAATCAAATTATTCACGATACGCGCTCAGAAGTCCCGATCTGAATCAAGTGATTCGTGATACACACTCAGAAGTCCCGATCTGAATCAAATAAATTGCGATACGCGTGTTGAAGTCCCGTTCTGAATCAAATGATTCGCGAAACACACTCAGAAGTCCCGATCTGAATCAAATGATTCGTGATACACACTCAGAAGTCCCGTTCTGAATCAAATGATTCGCGATACGCGCTCAGAAGTCCCGATCTGAATCAAATGATTTGTGATACACACTCAGAAGTCCCGATCTGAATCAAATAAATTGCGATACGCGCGTTGAAGTCCCGTTCTGAATCAAATTATTCGCGAAACGCACTCAGAAGTCCCGATCTGAATCAAATAATTTGCGATACGCGCGTTGAAGTCCCGATCTGAATCAAATGATTCACGATACACGTTTTGAAGTCCCGATCTGAATCAAATGATTCACGATACACGTTTTGAAGTCCTGATCTGAATCAAATTATTCACGATACGTGCTCAGAAGTCCAGATCTGAATCAAATGATTCGAGATACACGCGTTGAAGTCCCGATCTGAATCAAATGATTCGCGATACGCACTCAGAAGTCCAGATCTGAATCAAAAAATTTGCGATGCGCGCGTTGAAGTCCCGATCTGAATCAAATGATTCACGATACACACTCAGAAATCCCGATCTGAATCAAATAATTTGCGATACGCGCGTTGAAGTCCCGATCTGAATCAAATAATTTGCGATACATGCTCTGAAGTCCCGATCTGAATCAAATGATACACGATACGCGCTCAGAAGTCCCGATCTGAATCAAATTATTCACGATACGCGCTCAGAAGTCCCGATCTGAATCAAATTATTCACGATACGCGCTCAGAAGTCCCGATCTGAATCAAATGATTCGTGATACACACTCAGAAGTCCCGATCTGAATCAAATAATTCGCGATACGCGCTCAGAAGTCCCGATCTGAATCAAATGATTCACGATACACGCGTTGAAGTCCCGATCTGAATCAAATAATTCGCGATACACACTCAGAAGTCCAGTTCTGCATCAAATGATTCGCGATACGCACTCAGAAGTCCCGATCGGAATCAAATAATTCGCGAAACGCGCGTTGAAGTCCCGATCTGAATCAAATAATTTGCGATACGTGCTCTGAAGTCCCGATCTGAATCAAATGATACACGATACGCGCTCAGAAGTCCCGATCTGAATCAAATGATTCACGATAAGCGCTTTGAAGTCCCGATCTGAATCAAATTATTCACGATACGCACTCAGAAGTCCCGATCAGAATAAAATTATTCACGATACACGCTCAGAAGCCCCGATCTGAATCAAATTATTCACGATACACGCGTTGAAGTCCCGTTCTGAATCAAATGATTCGCGATACGCACTCAGAAGTCCCGATCTGAATCAAATTATTCACGATACGCTCTCAGAAGTCCCGATCTGAATCAAATGATTCACGATACGCGCTCAGAAGTCCCGATCTGAATCAAATTATTCACGATACGCGCGTTGAAGTCCCGTTCTGAATCAAATGAATCGCGATACGCACTCAGAAGTCCCGATCTGAATCAAATAATTTGCGATACGCGCTCAGAAGTCCCGATCTGAATCAAATTATTCACGATACGCGCGTTGAAGTCCCGATCTGAATCAAATTATTCACGATACGCGCGTTGAAGTCCCGTTCTGAATCAAATGATTCGCGATACGCACTCAGAAGTCCCGTTCTGAATCAAATAATTTGCGATACGCGCTCAGAAGTCCCGATCTGAATCAAATTATTCACGATACGCGCTCAGAAGTCCCGATCTGAATCAAATTATTCACGATACGCGCTCAGAAGTCCCGATCTGAATCAAATGATTCACGATACGCGTTTTGAAGTCCTGATCTGAATCAAATGATTCGCGAAACGCACTCAGAAGTCCCGATCTGAATCAAATGATTCGTGATACACACTCAGAAGTCCCGTTCTGAATCAAATGATTCGCGATACGCGCTCAGAAGTCCCGATCTGAATCAAATGATTCGTGATACGCACTCAGAAGTCCCGATCTGAATCAAATAAATTGCGATACGCGCGTTGAAGTCCCGTTCTGAATCAAATTATTTGCGAAACGCACTCAGAAGTCCCGATCTGAATCAATTAATTTGCGATACGCGCGTTGAAGTCCCGATCTGAATCAAATGATTCACGATACACGTTTTGAAGTCCTGATCTGAATCAAATCATTCACGATACGCACTCAGAAGTCCAGATCTGAATCAAATGATTCGAGATACACGCGTTGAAGTCCCGATCTGAATCAAATGATTCGCGATACGCACTCAGAAGTCCAGATCTGAATCAAATAATTCGCGATGCGCGCGTTGAAGTCCCGATCTGAATCAAGATTCACGATACACACTCAGAAGTCCCGATCTGAATCAAATAATTCGCGATACGCTCGTTGAAGTCCCGTTCTGAATCAAATGATTCGCGATACGCACTCAGAAGTCCCGATCTGAATCAAATAATTTGCGATACGCGCGTTGAAGTCCCGATCTGAATCAAATAATTTGCGATACATGCTCTGAAGTCCCGATCTGAATCAAATGATACACGATACGCGCTCAGAAGTCCCGATCTGAATCAAATTATTCACGATACACGCTCAGAAGTCCCGATCTGAATCAAATGATTCGCGATACACACTCAGAAGTCCCGATCTGAATCAAATAATTCGCGATACGCGCTCAGAAGTCCCGATCTGAATCAAATTATTCATGATTCGTGCTCAGAAGTCCCGATCTGAATCAAATTATTCATGATTCGTGCTCAGAAGTCCCGATCTGAATCGTGAGGTCGTGAATAGGAATGGTTTAACTCATATTCAGAGTTTCAAAAAGCTTGTGTTCTATGTTCACTTTCTCTATGTAATTTGTTTTAATTAAAGTAATTTATTTATTTATACAGGTTGCGATATATATATATATACATTTATTTTATAAGGTCCACAAAATCTAAGTCATATGGTGCAACACGTGGCAAAATGTCAGATGGTGCAACTTCATCAAAAGTTAGTTAACATTCTATTATTAATATTTGATTTAAGACTGTGCAGATTAATAGCATACAGATTCCAGGATGGTTTTCTCGAAGATGTCCAGGCGTCGGGTCTCCAGCGCGATGCCGATGGCTTGTTTGTACATGTGATCTCCCAGGCAGCGCTGGAACATCTTGTTGACGATTCCCTCCAGACGAGGATCGATGCTTTTCTTCTCCTCATCCTCTGGCAGCTCGGCGTTCTCCACACGCAGTTTGGTGTAATGATCGATACACTTGGCTGATGGAAAAGAGGATAACGCAATGAAAAAGTCTCTTCTGCTCACCAGAGCTGCGGTTATTTGATAAAAAACAATTCTAACATTGAGAAAAATTATGATTTAAAACAGTGTTTTGTGTGAAGAGCTGTTAAAACGTAATTTATTTCTGTGATGATAAAGCTATATTTTCAGCATCATTCCTCCAGTCTTCAGTGTCACATGATCTTCAGAAATCATTCTAATATGATTATTTACAGCCCAAGAAACATTTCTGATTATTATCAATGATGAAAACAGCTGCTTAATATTTTAACTATAAACTTCAAAAGCATAGCATTTCTTCGAAATGTAAATCTTTTGCAACATTATAAATGTCTAAACTGTCAAATGTACTATCAATTTGCTGTATAACAGTCCTAATTTCTTACAAATACATTTGAGAGCATGCTAATCACTTACCAATAATGGTCTCCACGTATTCTGAATTGTCACTGACGTTGAAGAGATCTCCGGCACCGAGTGCGTAGTTTAAAGACTCGTCAAAAGCACCGAGGTGGTAAAAGACTTTAGAGGCCACCAGTGCAGCAAACGCTCTGCTGCGAAACGTCTCGTCCTCGTAGAGGACCTCGCTGATGGAGAAAAACAGAGATCAACACCTCAAAATATCCAAACATTCATAAGAAATGTTTCAGAAACTGTTAATCACTTTACACTACAGTAGTATTATTGCGATGGTAATATTTCTTCATTAAAAATTGCACGGTGGCGCAAGATGGAACTAATCTCTCTTTCTTTCTTTATAATTTATATGATATATAAAATACTTTATATTTCTTTTCTAATAATATTACCAAGGGGCAACATGTATATTAAAAATAGAAGAAGATTTCTTCATTAAAAATTATATATAAATATTTATTATATTTAAATATTTAAATAAGAAGCACTAAAAATATATAAATAGAATTTAAAAATACATAAATATAAATAAAATAAAAAGCATTTTTGAATAATTATTAATGATTAATTTTAATACATTAATAGCATTTTATTTACTATTTTTACACAAATAGTGTAAACAGTCATTTCTTCTTTTAGCTTTACGATTTAAAAAACACAATGAAAATGATTTAGAATTATAATTTTAATAATGAAAGTCAACAAAGAAATAATATGATTGCAATAATGCTACTGTAAGAAGACGGGCAATTAACAACAAAAGCTATTTATAAGTTTTAACTATAATATTTTATACAATATGAAATAATACATATATATCAATTGTAATATTGCTAATATACTGCAAATAAATATTTAATCATTATTGTAAAAAAAAAAACAGAAATACTACCACCATTTAATTTCTACTGTAGTGTCAAAAAAATACAAGTAAATAATAATCAGTAGTATTTAAATGATAAATAAAATTAGAAAATCAATGAAGAAATGTATTATCTCACTATTATTATTGTACTGTACAATAAAAAGGAGTATTTAATAATAATTTAGTTTATAGACCGACTGTAAAACTAAAATATTACAATAATGCTATTTTTTTCATCCATCTTTGGTGTTGCACAGGTTTATTGCCGTTGTCCAAATTTTTCTTTGCAAAACACTAGATGCAGCGATTGAAACTGTGAAACTATGGGCACGTAAAATTGCTGGGTATTTTCTGTGTCGCTTTTGCGACGCCTACTGCACTTCAGGAATTCTTTATTTTCTTTTTCTACATGTTTGTGAGTTTTGTAACATGTAGTTTTTTATTGTTTAATTCTTTTAAATTTAATAGTGTACATATTTGGTTAAATCGATTCCCTGTTTTCATTTTCAAAACTTTTTTTGGTTGTGAAATTGATATTCGAATGAAAAGTGACAGCCATAATAATAATAATAAAAATATGGGGAGAGAGAGAGAGAGAGAGAGAGAGAAACACAACCCTGCTTAACATTTAGATGAGTTCATGGCCATTTTTGGCTGCAATTCTCTTCTAAACCATTCAATCAATGCTCCTTACATTTTGTCCACAGACTCTGAAATCTCAGCCCAGAAGTCATTGACAATGGCGTTCAGTTTCTGCAGAGCAAACTCCTGTAAAAGAGGAAGAGAAGAAGGTCAGTAAGCGCCTCAGTACAACCAGCACATGAATGTGTATCTGAGTGAGCTGCTGCTGTACCTTGAGCTGAGGCTCATCTTCATCCAGGAGAGAAATCACACCAGCTGCAGAACAGACAAACACATCAGTGCCTTCTCCTGAGGCTGACTGTATATCAGCCTGTCTATCTGTCAATCACATCAGTCCATCATCTATCAATCTGTCTGTCTGTCTATCTATCTATCTATCAGCATGTCTATCTGTCAATCACATCAGTCCATCATCTATCCATCTGTCTTTCTATCTATCCATCCATCCGTCTATCTTTCTGTCCGTCTGTCTATCTATCTATCCTTCCATCCATCCATCCATCTATCTGTCTGTCTGTGTATCAGCCTGTCTATCTATCTGTTTATCAGTCCATCGGCTAATGTCTACAGACAGTGACATTATAAACTCACACACGTCTTTGATACACAAATAACACGCGTGGACATATTTACAGAGCAAAGACAATACTGAGAAACATAACTAATGTTTTAATATATCACGCTAATGTCTTACTGTCGGTTGCTGATGTAAACAAACCACTCAAAGTCATGAGAAACGATATTAGCAAACAATAACACTCTCTCCACTGCATTTAGGCGCTATAGTAGCACATACAGGGTAATTACAAGAGTAAATTTATTAGCATCAAGCACAAATAAAGTGGTAAAGCTCATTAGACTCGTGCGTCTCTTTAGCCGCTAGCTGCTAGCCGTGTGACTCAGCTAAATCAAACGCACTCTTTTGTCATTCAGTCGCATGCTCTCACCGGCTGAAGTGATCATGTCTGTTCGTGACGGTCACCGGATCTCCTCCAGCACACGGATTTAAACACACAAACAGTCAGAAGAAGAAAAATGTATATTTCACTCTCAGTGAAGCAGCGAGATAACGAGCATCAAGTGCTGTTACACAGCACCAGCGGCACAACTCATCTGACACTGAGCGCTGCTGCGGGGCGCGCTGAACACTGCGCCTGAAATATGATCTGGCGTTTACTAAAGAGTCACACACCGCGGAATGCATCGACGTGGCAGTTAGCAATACAACTATTTTAATGGGCAATATGAGTTATTTTCAAATGAATATATTACCAGGGCAAGAATAAAAAAATAAATGTTTTCAGACAGGCTTTGACGCGGTCAACCCTCCAGCGGCTCTTCTTCTGTGCTCTTCAGGAAAGAGCCTCTGAAGCTGTGCTTGATCGAGCCGCGCGGTGGCGCAAGATGGAACTAATCTCCCTTTCTTTCTTTCTTTCTTTCTTTCTTTCTTTCTTTCTTTCTTTCTTTCTTTCTTTCTTTCTTTCTTTCCATCAGGAAACTTTACAGAAAATTAAGTTTCTACAATATTTAGTAGTAGCTCATAAGTGGTGATGAGTTTATCATTTCTGATCAGACATAATTATCGAAGCTGCTGTTCCAACAAAGTAAAATTAATTAGTTTAACCCAAGCTAAAGAAAAAGAATGCCCATTTGATCAGATGCAACTGCACATTTGATCAGATGGATTATTCAAATGCTTGGCGATAGAGATGTGTTTTTACTCTAGATTTAAACAGAGAGAGTGTGTTTGAACCCCGAACATTATCAGGAAGGCTATTCCAGAGTTTGGGAGCCAAGTGTGAAAAAGCTCTACCTCCTTTAGTGGACTTTGCTATCCTAGGAACTACCAAAAGTCCAGCGTTTTGTGACCTTAGTGAGTGTGATGTGTTGTAACGTGGTAGAAGGCTAGTTAGGTACGCATGAGCTAAACCATTTAGGGCCTTATAGGTAAGTATTGATCATTTGTAACTGATACAGAACTTAATAGGTAGCCAGTGCAGAGACTGTAAAATTGGAGTACTTGGGGTTTCTTGATCTTGTAAGGACTCTAGCTGCTGCATTTTGGACTACCTGTAGCTTGTTTATTGACGAAGCAGGACAACCACCTAGAAGTGCATTACAATAGTCCAGTCTAGAGGTCATGAATGCATGAACTAGCTTTTCTGCATCAGAAACAGTTAGCATATTTTGTAGCTTGGCAATGTTTCTAAGATGTAAAAATGCTGTTTTTTTAACATGGGAAATATGGATTTCAAAATTCAAGTTCCTGTCTAATATAACACCCAGATTTTGGCTGTAGAGGAAGTAACGGTACATCCATCTAGTTGCAATCTTCAATCTACAAGATTCTGTGTACTGTTTTTGGTCCAATAATTAATATCTCTGTCTTACCCAAATTTAATAGGAGAAAGTTATTGGTCATCCAGTCTTTTACATTTTTAACACACTCTGTTAGCTTAGATAATTTAGAAGTTTCATCTTGTCTCGTTGAGATATAAAGCTGAGTATCATCAGCATAACAGTGGAAACTAATCTCGTATTTTCTAATAATATTACCAAGGGGCAACATGTATATTGAAAATAGAAGGGGACCTAGGATGGATCCTTGTGGCACTTCATATTTTACTGGTGATAAATGAGATGACTCCCCATTTAAATAAACAAAATGGTAGCGATCGGACAGGTAGGATCTAACCAGGGGTTTTCAAACTGTGGGTCACATAATGGAATAAGGTGGGTCGCACAAAGTCACTTGGCTGTACTAAATTTGCTTTTTAATGACACACAAACTCACACAGTTCAGTCTAGGGCTGCACGATATAGCCTACCAACATTAATTTCAATTAAGTCCGCGTGTGTTGTGTTTTGAAG